>NC_136070.1:98688712-99330855 GCF_964261635.1 Lissotriton helveticus | reverse complement strand
TGGAGCTTTCCTAGGCAAGCTGATAGAAAGAGCAGCATTTGTCCAGATGTCATAATTCATTAAATATAATCCCTTACTTTCAGACTTCCAAACAGGATTCCGTCCAGGAAGAGGCACAGATTCTGCCCTCATTGCCATCTGGGATGACCTTAAGAACACAGTTGACCAGAAGGGGGTTACTGCACTACTTCTCTTGGACCTCTCAGCTGCCTTTGACACAGTTGGCCATGACACTCTAATACAAAGACTCTGCGAAGCTGGTATAGAAGGGACTGCTCTCGACTGGGTCACACCCTACTTTAAAACCAGAACAAATGTCATCCATACCCCCTTTATCATCCAAACTGTACTTCACCAAAGCAGAGGTCCCTCAAGGCTCTATCATATCACCCATGCTTTTCAACATCTACATGAAATCATTACCAGCACTGATCAATTATTTTCATCTCACATGCTATAACTATGCAGATGACACACAAATACTCCTTAAACAAGAAACCCAGAAAGACATTGGAAACTCACAAATTTTCAGTTGACTCCAAGCCATGGATCAGTGGATGACATGGAGCCATCTCAAATTGAATGCTTCCAAAACAGAAATACTCATGTGTGGCTATTGGAAAAATTATTTCCCACTCGTCACATGGTCCGACGCCTTGGGAACACCGCCTAAAGTATCTAAGGAAGTAAGAAACCTCAGAATTACCATGGACTCCAAGCTATCAATGAATACCCAAGTGGACAAACTAGCAAAATCAAGCTTCATTACTATAAAAACCTTTGCGACGCATTTTCCCCAAACTGGGATTTCCACACAAGGTCTAGGCTGCTACCTCTCTTGTACTTTCTAAACCGACTATGCCAATAGCCTGTACCACGGATCATCTTTAACAACTATGAAAAGACTACAGCAGATTCAGAACTCAGCTGCCAGACTACCCCTACATGTAAAGCCACAAGCCCATATCTCCCCTGCCTTGAGGGCCCTACATTGGTTACTGGTTGCCAGGATATCCAAATTCAAGCTGCTTTGTATCACCCACACAGAGATACATGTAACTTGATCATCAGGAATAAAATCACCAAATACATTCAACAAAGGAACCTCTGCTCTAGATTGGCACCTCACCTCAAATTCCCACCATACAACAACAAAAAAGATCTGGCACATCATTCTCTGTTCAAGCAGCTAAACTATGGAACTCTTTACCCCTAAACATAAGATCTATGGATAACTATCTTATCTTCAGAAGACTACTCAGTCTTCTGAGTAGTTGTTGACGCTTCCCCACATAACCACCAAACTCAAACATAAATGTACATCAAATCCCTGTGCATATAAGCAGTTATTTAGATTATACGTATGTATCGAGATATTACTATTCCTTTTTAATAAATGTGTATAATTATGTTTAGAAATATATAGATATTCATTAGATCTGCTTAACATATGTACATAATACTTATGATTATATTATTCTATATTTAACATGTATATAGGCCACTGCATAAGTAAGTACATTTTTATCATAATGATTTATCTACAATTGATTCACTATTGAATTATTATAGTGCAATTTTATGGCCTATTCTTCAAGACCATTGTATGACACTGTCCTACACAACATGTGGGGCATCATATAGATTTGTCCTTCAAGAGACACGGACCTCGATATTTCGGCTGTGCTTCAAAAAATTTGTAACATCACGTGGTAATGCGATGTAGCATTAGGACCAATGTAGATCAGCGCAGTCTGATATTGTGTTAACGGTTGTGTCATCTTAAGGGTTTCAATTCAATTCAGTGTGTGTCTTATTGTTAAGGGCCTAATGTCTTGCTAATATTTTAATTGCTTGAAGTCATATTACCCTGTGTCTTTAGGGTGTGATGTCTTATTGCATGGGTGTTGAGGATCTATAGCCATATTAACATGTATGATCTTGCTTTGATATGGACCTCATGTCGTGCTAAAATGTGTAATATTGTAACTTAAGGATCATCTGGTATGTGTACTATACTAAAGGTGTGGTACTATGTTAACTAGGCCTTCCAAAATTTGCAAATTCCTGAATTGTGCAGCACATAAAAATTCTCAACATGTAGCCGAAATGTCATATAATTTTATATAAACCAATAACAAACATAAACATATAAACATATTCAGATTTTTGGTTATACTTCTTTATACCTTCAGCAGAGTCCACGTGATCTATAGTCTACATCCAAGACAGACATCGTAACTCTGACTCTGTAACCTCCGTTTTTTAATCAAACAATCTCTGGGTAAGCAGCCCTGCCTTGTTGAATATATATGTGCAGTCGATATGTATTAGTTGGAAAGACATCAGACTCTAATTAGCGCATTCCTTTCCTCTATATTATGCAGTGGAATCCATCAAGTTTTTGAAACAAAAAAGTCATCAACCTGGCAACAAGCGGTCTTTTAATACATTCAAGCCGCCCTTAACCCATCATCTTATAGTGCAGCCAAAACGATTCTAGTCTCAGTTATAAGGTTAGTGAATACCACTTTATAGCGCACTGTTCTATTAATAATGTCAGGGAATTTTGTACCAACAACTAGCAATTGCAACAGCTATTTAGGCCCGATCTCCTTTTTTTTAGACTAAATGATATAGACAGCATTTCGCCACTATCAGGCTTGTTATTCTTTTTCATTCTTCTACTCTAAAGCATGGCTAAACGCCCTTTTTCCCTCCCACCTTTCTTTGTTTATTTGTGTATTTGTGGTTGACTGTAAAACTACTTCAAGATAGGTGTTTATTAGCGGCTCTTTAGTTAAATTATCTATTAATATGGCAATGTATTAGCAAAAATCAGCAATAATCATTACTGTCTTATCATGTATTTAAAAATATCAATTCGATTGTTTATTTAATTTTAGATTGTTCATTTGATGGTACTTTCCTGACGAAGACACTCCTTGTGTCAAAACGCGTTGAAGAAACCGTCACTTCTTATTAATTATCCCATATGAATTATGATGAATATGTACTTTGATAATATGTAAAGTGGTATCATCTTCTATATTTTATCTTTTTTTATGAAATTGATTAAAATTTGTGACTTTTAACTTTCGAGTAGTTTTGTGATTTTGCTTGTTTACATTGCCTGCCATTACATGTCATACATTGCCTGGGTTTGTTACTTGTCATTGAGTAACTGCACCTCTTATACTGCCAGCCTTGCTTCTCATAAGCAAGAACTTATAAGTACAAAGTGGGTGTTTACGCACGGCTTGCAGGTTTTCAAAACACATAAATAAATGGCATTGTCATTTACAATGCCAATAGCTCAAACTCTAGCAAATGCGAGACCTATTGCATTGCAAATGCTTGTTCTATTTATGTTGAGCCACTCTACAGAGTACATCTTTTGTAGATGGCTCTGTCCAAGGCTCCCTCCCTTTGTCTGTGTCCGCTTGTTTATTTAGCTTTCACCCCTGTTTGCAACTGCTCCTTGGCCATATCCTTACTGGGTTTTTAAAACAATTTTAATTTGCCTCAGCTTATGAGTTTAACGTGTGACTGCGAGGGGACCTTGCACAATAGTGTTTGTTGACTCTTAGCTCAAGCTAATCACCATTTGGGGAACTGCTTGTCTGTTATACACACACTCTGTTGCACTACGTTTCCTGTGAGATAAGAAAATGTGCTTCAACACTGACGCTGGACTTTTACGGGTTTCCCAGCTTCAAACGCTACTGATCTGCAGATAAGGAGACCTGCATTGCTATGTATTTCATTATGTTCAGAGCTGTGGCCATTGAAGCTGGGGAACGCCATTGAAATGAAATGAATTCGTACTTGTATAGAGCACTTATACCCTGAGGTGTCTTGGCGCTGTACGCATACTGCTGTGGAACTCTTCCTGGCTTTTCCCTGTGAAATGCCCACTCCTGGGCACCCCCAAGGTGAAGCTAGGCATCCCAGCGCTGTTGGGGCCGTTGTGGAGATTAAGCAAGCTATTGTCCAGAGTTGCAGAGTGGGACCCATGATTACAATAGGCACCGAGGCGAGAATGATCAGGTCCAAGGAAATTGAGCCCAAGACCCGCCGAGGCGGGAATTGAACCCTGGTCCCAGGCCAGACCTCTGCATCAGGGTCTGCCGCTCTAACCATTGAGCCACACTTCTCCATTTAAGTCCCACTGATACCACAACGGCATGCGATGTATTAGCATGCGTTGTAACGTCACATATTCCAATGTCTTGTGATTGTGGTGGAAATGAGTCGATGTGGACATATAAAAAAAGAATAATTCAACCCGCCCCTTAACATTGCAAGTGAAAGCATTATGGAAAGCGCATATGTCAAACGAAACGGTCCTTGCATGTGAGGGCTTCTTTTTAAAAGTTACCAGAGAGGCTCTAGTATGAAGCACTGGTGGAAAGTGAATTCCAAGTTATGGTTGTTGCCGGCCAAGAGAGAATACTTCATGCGATGCTCTTTATTTTAATGTAGGCGGCTCAAAGTGAAGCAGAGATTTCCAGTTTCCTGACTAAGGAGTTTGGAGTAGAATAGTGTAAGGTTTTGTGAGTGATACAGGCCATCTTGTTGGCTGTTCACAGGGAAGGAGAAATGGAATTCTGGAGTCACAATGCCATTGCTATTTATTGGATCTTCTCTGTAGGCTAATTTTGGCAAAGAATTGGGAGTTTAAATTACCTCAGAGATCAAGTAATTATCTAGTGCTGAAACCTGGAGACTGTGCATGATAGACCAGCAGAGTGTTAGTCCATGTGGGTGATGTAGGAGACAACTAGCATACAAATGGAAGTCAAGGGATGCACGAACAGAAGAGATGTACTGATGTTCCATGCCATGACAAGTCAGGCTGCGGTGTTTTGAACTCGTTGCGGATGACCAATCATAGATGCATATAATGGAACAACTGCATGAATTCAATCATAACATATTGGCTGTCGGTTGCCCAACTACCTCAATATCACTGGTTGTGCAGCATCAGACCCACCTGTTTATTTTTTATTGTTTCTGTGACAGGCTTTTTTCTAGCCGTTATGTTTTTTGTTGAAGTACTGTCTGCCCCCATGTTAAATATTGTGGCGTTCTCTGACTGCGCTGCTTTTCCACTTCGTTAAAGATTGTTTGTGCTGTGTCTGCCTGCACTGTCTTTCCTGCCACTCAAGCCCCCTGGCCTCCTTCCTCCTGGACAGACCCTCCCACCTCCCAGGGATACTTAATGGAGGTCCAGCATGGCCGCACAGTTGACACATGCAGTGGGCATGCCGCTGGCTCACCAAAGGCAAGACAGTCTGGGCCCAAGATTGCGTGGACCACGCAGAGAAGCCCTGGTCCTCCACACTCCTACAGGAACTCCGCCACAGAGCTCTGTGCCTTGGACCCCGCATGCAACAATGACTGCTGCCTTGCATCACCTCGCTCCACAGTAGGAATTTATCTGCATTCACTGCTGATTCACTTCCTCCCAAGGATCGATCAACACCATATCAAACAGAGCCATGCCAGGGTTCGGATGCAGACACCTCTACGCAACAACTCATCTACATCTTGATCAATGCACGATAACTCTGCAAACACGCCACCAAAATCTGGGACACCATCTCCACACTTGCTCTGACGTGACCTTCATTACAAAGACCTGGCTCACCCTCACATGGGCCCCAGACATCGCCATGGCAACTCCTAGCGACTACAAGATGAAACACTGCAACTGCACCAACAGACATGAAGGTGGCATCGCAATCGTACATAAGGAATCAATCACCTGCACCATCACCGATGACAATACCATGCCAATCATGAAACAAATAAACTTCCAAGTTTGCGCAGATGCCAAAACCACCATCAAAGCACCCTTGCATACAGACTGCCATGACCACGAACTGGCCTCCGTAACGCCATTACTGAATTCATCACCTCGCTCACCATCAAATCGGAACATTACGTCTTCCTGGGAGACCTCAACTTCCAGCTGAATGACTCCACCGACACCAACTCCACTGACCTCCTTGAAAGACTGCACATCGACCATAAGCACAAGGCCACCGACCCCAAACACACAGCAGGACACATGGCGACCTCATTTTTACGTCCAGCAACAGGATCAGATACAGATACACCTCTGCACTCTCCCGGATAGACCACTCCATCATACGTTTCACCCACACCTGTCTTCCCTGCACCACCCCCAACCGACACAGCGGCTTCTACCACAGCTGGACCATGGTCACTTAGAAGCAATGGAGAATATAGCTGCTTAAAACGCATGTGATTATATTGTATGCCATTACAAATCAGTTGTTACAACGACCGCGTTGTTAGTACGCAATACCATTACATCGCAAGTTGTTACAACGACTTTGTAGTGTAGTTTCTATATTCATAATAGGCTTTGCGCATTGGAATAATATATCCTATAGATTAGACGTAGGACTGAGGTCGACTAGGTCTCTATCAAATATATTAAACTTAATAGTGAATGCCAGCTAGCTCAGAGGTCACTAGAAACTTTCTCGAATTCACAAGAAGGGATTAGTTTCTGACAACCGCATAAACATGACAACTTTGTTTCCCAAGAATAAGAATTGCATCTCTAGAGTAACTGAAACAATAGATAAGTATTTCACTCAGTCACTCATGCATGCTTCGTTTCTACAGAGGTGCAGAGAAATAGAGAGTAGGCCGTTTTCAATAAAACGTTTTATTGAACAGTCTTCTTTCTCATGCTAGTAAAGTGAACTTCAACAATCGTAATGCAGACTGCAAAGTATAATGTGTACAGTGAGAACAATATTATAAAATAATACTAAAGGAGCATTGTATGATTTCTAAGCCATATATAAATACATACATAAATAAGAATGGCTAAAAGTACTCAACTGATGCTTCTAAAATACGCCTACCCCAATGTACCTAACCTAAGTCGAGTACGCAGGAAGGAGTTAGTGTGGTGTAGCATAGGTTTAGTTTTTCTTTGCCAAGAATCTATCCAAGGTTTCTCTAGGTTCTAATCAGCTCCATACCTTTAGTTTAGAATGAAGGATGTCTGGTATCTCAGTCTTGTGACTCGATTTCTCAACACCCCGCAAGGGGATCTTGGAAACACTGGAGCTGGGTTCTCACCGAGAGAAATGCAGCCTCTTGATCAGTGCGTCAGCTGGAGGGTCGGCTTCCTTCGGCACTTGATGTAGCGAGCTGCGTCCGGCAAGTAGAAAGTCAAACTACTCCGAACCACCGTGTCTTGCTAGAGCAAGTGAAGGCATATTTATACCTTGAAGGTGTCTAGTTTGACGTAAAGTCAGGCATAATAACGTCAAGAAAGAACCCCAAGGGAATAGTTGTTCTTTGTAAAGTACTTGAGTTCTTGGACAAATCAATATTCAAGCAAGGGAAGGTCCCTGACTGCTTAAGCCGATTTTCCAAGAAATCGTTGTGATGTTTTGGTACGGGTGGAAGTAGCCATGCCCGTATTTGGTCTGCATGGGCTATGTCTAAATAAGGGAATGATTTCTATGCCTATATTAGGGCAATGTGAATTGTACCTATATAAGGGTATGAATCTGGAAAATTCATACGGATCCTGAAACGCCATACAACAACTTGCTGTAGGGGACACGCAGGACTTAGGAATAGTATTATTTACTATTCCTACTCCGGTTTGCGCAACAGCAGGGAAGGTGTTGGAATTTAAGTCCAATACCAGAGCGCTACCTACAGCAAGTTGTTGTAATGACTTTGGGATGTAATGGCATTGCATACTAACAACGCAGATGTTGTAACGACCGCGTTGTATTGGCATGCACGGCTGGATCACCAGCACCACCGATCAAGTCGCTCCCATCAAACCAGCCAAAACTAACAGACCCACCAAACGAGCCAGCTGGTACATGCCAGAACTCAGCATGTCAAAACCCAGGTGTAAACACCTGGAATGCAGATGGCACATCAGCAGAAACTACACCGACCGTGCCACCTACAAAGTCCTCAAGCCACAAAAATGAGGTCCTGACCCATCAGATCAAGACCAGGGGCAACCAAGCCACTAAACTCTTTACCATTGTCAGAGAATTCACCTGCTCGTCAGCCACAGATAGCTTGAGCCCATCCTCACAGGAACTCTGCAACGCCTGTACTGACCACTTCCAAAACAAGATAGCAACCATTCGATCCCCAACCCTCCAACTTCTTCAACCCATCAACGACAATGACCAACCACCCACCCACATGGGAAAAATCAGCACACGACTGCAACCACTCTGATAAACTCCATCCACTCAGGAGCACTCACCAAACCATGCCCCATTGATCTTTTAACCTCAGAAGAGATGAGATCAGCCACCAGTTCACCACATCCTCAACACCACCATAAAAACAGCCACCATTACACATGCATGGAAACACGCAGGGGTTAGACCCCTCCTCAAGAGTCCAGGAGAAGGCCATCAACTTCCAACTCACCGATCATCTGGAGAGAAACAAACTGCTGTACTCGTCCCAAACAGGTTTAAGAACCAACCACAGAACTGAGACAGTCCTGATCGCCGCAACAGACGACATCTGCACCTTACTCGACAAAGGAGAATCAGCCATTCTCGTCCTCTTGGATCTCTCTCCAGCTTTCACCACCATCTCCCACTGCACACTTATCGATCAACTATGCCAGATTGGAATCGCAGATGATGCATTCAGATGGATGGTATTCTTCTTCATAGGATGCACCCAGTGAGTCCGCCTCCGATCGTTCACCTCGCAACCCAAGCACACCATTTGCGGAGTACCCCAAGGCTAAACCCTCTGTCCAAACCTCTTTAACATGTACATGACACCACTCGCTGTAATTATCAGATCACACGACATCAACATCATCTCCTATTCTGACAATACACAGCTCGTGCTCTCACTCTTAGTGGACCCCACCTTTACAATGTCCAACTTCCACCATTGCATGATAAAAGTCATGCCATGGATGAAAGACAACTGCTTGAAACTCAACGAAGATAAAGCAAAAGCTCTGATCTTCAGCAGACACACCGCCCTCTGTAATGATTCATGGTGGCCGGCGGAGTTCGGACCCTCCCCCACAGCAAAGGACCATACCCGCACCCTCACCATTGCCCTGGACTGCAAACTCTTCATGAAACATCAAGTAAACGTTGTTTCATCAGCCTCCTTTCACATGACCCGCATGCGCCCCAAACTTCAGATGTTTTCCCATCAACACAAAAAAAACTGTGACACAAGCCTTCATCAGCAGCTGACTCAACTATGGCAAAACACTCGATACAGGCACCACCACCAAACTCATGCAAAGACTCCAGACTATCCAGAATGCAGCAGTCAAACTGATTTCCAACCTGCCCACACATCACCCAGCACCTGAAGGACCTCAATTGGCTCCCTGTGCAGAAGAAATGCCATTTCAAGCTTCTGACTCACGCCAACAACGCCCCCACAACCAAGGGCCAGCCTACATGGACCACCGCCTGCTCTTCAACCAACCAACAAGAAATCTCCACTCCGCACACCACGCTCAGACACCAAGTATCCGCTGCTGCCACTCTTTCTCCCACCTCGTTGCCAAAGCCTGGAGCACCCTCCCCCTTCACCTCCGCACTGCACCCTCGCTGACCCACTTCAGGAAGAGACTCAAGACCTGGCTCTTTGACTGATACCTGAAAGCACAGTGCCTGGCTACCCCCTGGGGTGATAAGGCGCGCTATAAAAGTACAACTTGATTGATTGATTGATTGATTGACTGATTGGCATGGCTGCTGTGCCCAGAAATAATTTACAACAATTCCCAGACGCACTCAAGGAAAACTCCTAGAACCTCAGAGCCCCTGGTATTTTGTTCTGCAGAAATAAACCACCAGTTATGGGATTTGTTTTTGAGAAACGAAAACAATGGCGAGTGGGCCATCATAACACGGAAGCTCACTACTAATAATTGTACTATATATAATGGATGTATGACGGAACCAAGCATTCTGTTATAACGCATGTTGTTACAATGCTGCTGTTACAACGCGAATGCCATTACGACGCATCACCATAACCACACATTTTTCACAACAAATATGCCTTTACCACGCATGCCTTTACAATGGATGTCATTGTAAAAGCATGACTGGTAAACGCATATGCATGGTAATGGTTTTGCAACTGAATGTAAGTATTTTACAGGAAGAACCAACTCTGCTGTAGTAGAACCAAGATAACCAAGTTGGCTGCCTCGATCTAGATGAGCTTTTTTATATTATTACTTGAGTCTTTAAGTCCTTGCTCTATGTGGGTCTCTGGAACACTGTCCAGAGTTTTTATAGGAGAGAAAGGTGTTTTCTTCCTAGTGGAATTGGTTCTCCTCTATTTGGCAGCAAGATACACAATATATTTGGCAACAATATAGGATAAGAATGTATTTATTTACTTGAATCCACCTCAAGTAGCCTTGACTTCGACGGTGGTGTTCATCATGCTGCGATCTCATCTGTCTCGAGCTCCCACCCACTGTCCATTCTGGCAAAACATCCATGCATAAATTTATGTTTAGATTTTCCAAGAATTATTCCCATGAAAAGGTTTTTTTTCTGATAGTCTTTGGTTCTCAAGGTTTTGTTGCCCTCTGTGTGTCATTGGCTGACTCAAGAGCCGTAGAAGTGTTTACCTACTGAGTGCTTTGATTTCCAGGTCCCTGCCAAGGCCTTTGTTCTTGCTTTCATCTCATCCATGTTATTGAGTGGTGACATAACCTGAATGTCTGCAGTATCTTGGACCTCTTCATCTGGTGGATCCTATTGATGCTGCACTATTAAAGGCAGAAAGCTGTTGTAGAACTGGGGTCATCAATCTCAAAAGTGTGACTAAAATGATTACAAGACAACAAGAGAGATGACTGGGCTGTTCCTAGGGGGAGAGAGAAAGAAGGAGAAGGTCACTAAGGTATAAGGGCTAGTGCTCAATGGAGGACCACCCCTGGGTATCCAATTTGTTGGATATAATGACCTCACACACCCTTGCGAGTGCCATGCTTCATCATAGGCAATGCTCCTCGTCGGGCAAGGCGGTGCAATACCCAATGGGCTCACCTCAAAGAGGGGCTCTTTATCGGAGATCTTTTATCCAACTGCCTATGGGTGAAGTGGGGGTGAGGGGCCAGGACAGAGTAGATAGTGCGGGTGAGGATAAAATGTGGTACAAGGTACCGGAAAACAATTTTATTCTGGTGGTTCTCTACCACAATTAAAATCAAGGGCAGCCGGTGTTCATGGGAACTTTGGTTTCCCAGATTGGACCGGGGCTAAAGTGCAAGTGGTGTGGTCAACATGTTTCTCGCTTCTAGTACATTGACTGCGATTCTTCAGGACCTAGTAAAAAACTACAATCTACAAAACATGACCTAATGATTAGTATCAGTGTTAAATACAGCACATAAGTTGTACTACCTGTTTGACCCTGCTCTTGCCTAAAGGTTAGAGTTATGGGGGGTCAACAGTACCCGGTGGGTCTGACATCAAGGGAGAAGCCATAGGGGTTGAGGTTTCTACTGCTTGTGTCAGGGCCAGTAATGCCTACCCTTCTCACCGGGTCCGGATAGTGAGATGGGTAGGCATTACTGGCCCTGACACAAGCAGTAGAAACCTCAACCCCTATGGCTTCTCCCTTGATGTCAGACCCACTGGTCACTGTTGACACCCCATAGCTCTAACCTTTAGGCAAGAGCAGGGTCAAACAGGTAGTACAACTTATGTGCTGTATTTAACACTGATACTAATCATTAGGTCATGTTTTGTAGATTGTAGTTTTTTACTAGGTCCTGAAGAATCGCAGTCAATATACTAGAAGCGAGAAACATGTTGACCACACCACTTGCACTTTAGCCCCGGTCCAATCTGGGAAACCAAAGTTCCCATGAACACCGGCTGCCCTTGATTTTAATTGTGGTAGAGAACCACCAGAATAAAATTGTTTTCCGGTACCTTGTACCACATTTCATCCTCACCCGCACTATCTACTCTGTCCTGGCCCCTCACCCCCACTTCACCCATAGGCAGTTGGATAAAAGATCTCCGATAAAGAGCCCCTCTTTGAGGTGAGCTCGTTGGCCATTGCACCGCCTGCCCGACGAGGAGCATTGCCTATGATGAAGCATGACACTCGCAAGGGTGTGTGAGGCCATTATATCCAGCAAATTGGATACCCAGGGGTGGTCCTCCATTGAGCACTAGCCCTTATACCTTAGTGACCTTCTCCTTCTTTCTTTCTCCCCCTAGGAACAGCCCATTCATCTCTCTTGTTGTCTTGATATCTGGGGCTACGACTGCGGCCGGACCTTCCAGTCTCTTTCCTCTGAATGGTAATCAAAGCCCTACTGGATCACAGTTGATCCTTGACCTCGCCTACCCTTTGTTACACTAAAATGATTACCTCATACTTCCAGAATTGGTCTTATCATATTTTCTGGGTCCTCACCCCCTCAGGATCCTCACTGCAATGGAGACTTCCTACATCATCACAGTCACAGCGTAGTCTAGGTTGAAATTGGACTACCTGTTCACAGTGAGTGAATGATCTTTATTGCAAAGATGTAATATTAGTAAATCAGTAATATTTGGTCAACGCCATTACTCAACTTTCACAATATGTTTCCATCTCAAACCATATGTTGTCGGATACAGGTGCTTGACCACCTGTAGATCTTCTCACCCTCCCTCTCCAAAATCTGATTAGCTTGATCCAAGAGTTTTATAGTGAACAAATGAACTGCAATTAACATTCGGTTAGGTCAGAGCTGAGCTACTGACATCTGCTTCATCTTCATGGTGCCAGAGCTCCTCGATGGAAGATGGAAGCAGGGTATCCCCAGGAATATGCCACAATGAGACACTCAGGATCACACTCACTGCCAGGTGAGTCGTATCTCGTAGTAAAGGGATGCGTGGTAAAGGCTATGCGTGGTAACCACGCATGCATTGCATTGCATTGCTTGGATAAGGGTATGCGTGAAAACGGCTGCTTTGTAGTGGCTGTTTCCCATTGTGGCCTAATGTCACATGGGAACAAGGGCTTTAGTAGGGAAGTATACATGTGGGTGTTGTTGTTCCTCATGTCAAAATCTACAATTTTCAGTTGAAACTCCAGCAATTGGCAGACATATGGGACAATGTGTGTCTTCCTGGTAATCCTGAGGTTACAACTATAATGAGAAGATCCTGTCAATCACCAGATCACTATATGTATAAATTCAGCATTTACTCAGGACGTGATACTAGGAGTGCATAAGGTTGCACATGGTATTCACATGTAATGAGATCATCATATTACTAAGCAATATGATTGTGCTAAGAGTACCTTAGGGCCTACAAGAGATTAAAAAAGCTTGTGTAATGGCGTATATGGGCATACTTGTGCGCGAGTTGGATTCTTCATCATTGTATAAAGTGAGATTGAGACTACCTGAACCCAAGTCGCTGGTGTTCATTTAGGTTCTCTGTAGGGCTTTAAATGGGCCAGGTCTCACCGGGTCTGAGCACCAGCAGTTTATTTAAGGAGGCCTCGAAACGGGTCTCTATTGGGCTCTGTTTTGTGCCCTGGCACAGGCGGTCCGTCTTTTTTCGAGGATTATGGGGGAAGGGAAATCCTTAAAAGAGTCATTTTCTCTCTGGATTTCCCTTCTCTTGTTGAAACTCAAGAGCAGCAATATTGTCGTGGTGTCACCAGGGCTTTATGTGGAAGCTTTTTCAATATTATATACACACCACAGTTGCTGCTTATTTATCTTTTTGCAACTAACAACCATTTACAAAAGCCAATAATCCTGACTTGTTGTAGGTATGATGTTACTTGTTGTATGATGTATCTGGATGCAATGACAGAAACAGCAAAATACCAGTTGGGCGACACACTATGCTAAGCACAAATGTTTAGCTTACCGTATTTTCCGGCGTATAAGATGACTTTTTAACCCCTTAAAATGTTCTGGAAAGTCGGGGGTCGTCTTATACGGCGGGTGCCAAATTTGACGGTATGTTTTCATGCGTTTTTTACATAGCGCGGACTACACCCGAAGGTGTCAGACTGCTTCTGCATTATAAAACACTGCGCGAGCACGCAATCAGAGCACTTTTTTTGGCAATAGGTATAAAATATGAACTTTGTATGCAATCTCCAGACTTGAACTTTGTATGCAATCTCCAGACTTGAACTTTGTATGCAATCTCCAGACTTGAAAAAGCAAAAGCACAGGTTACGTTACCGCGTGAATCGAAGCTAATTTGGCTGATGTGGTTGTTTTTCTACAGAAATCCTCCTGTAACATAAATTGCTCAAGCAGTGAAAATACTAAGGCGTATTGGCCGCACTGGCTGGCGAGGGGCTGATCTTGTGTTCGTCTTGTGTTTGAGTACCCTAAGCTGCACCATTTCCCGCCCACACTTCGGACCCAGCCAGGGGCTCTAATCCGCCGTCCGTGCCCAGTGCCGGAGCTCCCCCTCCCCTCGCACCGCGGGGGCTGTGTGGGATATTGGTACGTCACTAGCGCAGGCGTCAATCATGAACTAAAAGGTTTATGCGATTTTATATAGTGCGGACTTTACCCGAAGGTGTCAGAGTGCTTTACAGTAGGAACAGTATTGATACAAGAGGAACAATTACAAATGAACAAATTACAAATTCAAACGTTAAGTTACATGGATCAAAAGTGACAATAGTGAGCAAGCAAAATACATGAGGTAGCAATCGGTACATTCCTGGAGAAAAAAGTGATAAGTGTGCAGGTTACAAAAGCGTACAAAGTACGAGCCAAAATAAAATAAAATAAATTCTCAAAATGGCTATGCAGGACTGCGTTGGACTGCGCTGGAAGTGGGGGTAGTCTTATACGGCGAGTATAGCACGAAACCTACATTTTATCAAGCAAAGTAGGGGGTCGTCTTATACACCGGGTCGTCTTATACGCCGGAAAATACGGTATGTGTTTTTAAGCCACGCCCTTAATAACATTGTTCACGCCCCCTTGAGAGACCCCCCCAGTGTTTTCATCCCACTTAAAGCCCTGGTTCTCTCTTTGATGCAGGACTGGTGGAAGAGATTGGTTTTCTCTTACTTCCTAAACCTGTAGTATCCTGATTAGAGGTTGAGGAACAGTTGATTATTGGGCTAGCTAAATTCTGACCAGGCACATGAAGATGAGAAACAAAAACAAACACACACACACACACTCTCTCTCTCTACCCCCCCCCCCCGCCTCCCTCCCCCACACAAAAAGCAACCTGTCCTCTTTTGATCTTCCACTCTTATTAAACAGGTTATCTTTGTACCAGGGACGTTGTATGATCCGTGCTTCGTGTAGAAAAGGATTCCAACCTCAAACACCCCTTGCACATTGTGTAAATGTACAGTCCAGTCCATTAAGTAGCTTGAAGCGCTGCCTGACACATCCATAAATCCGGCCGGACCCGCTCGCTCCTTTACACAGCTGCTCGCCGCTGTCAGACCCACCCTCGAGCCGCTGCTCGCCGCTGTCAGACCCACCCTCGAGCCGCTATGTCGCTCACGGGCGGTAGGAACAGAAATCCCATTGTTCTGCCCCAGACCTCTCAAATGTATATTGCATTTCAGTACGGATTATGGCGAATCCCTCTTTCTTCCCCTCCCAGATGTCTCTTGCAAAGGCTTCCGAAGCTTTGCCATATCACTTTAATTCACTCTTCAGATGGCTTAATTTTTTTCCCCCTCGTTTCCCGCCAAGACATTTCGCTGCTGGTGACTGAGAAGCCTGCCTGCTTCCAGACAGCCGAGGAATGTTGCTCTATTCCCATGCTTTGCACAGACGACAACATATTTCCGCTCGGGACAAAAATAAACACAGAAACCGGCCTGAGAATCAAATAAAGTTTGTGCAAATGAACACAGGAATGCGACACGCTCCACCACAAACCTCGCAACCAACTTCTTCACTTTGTATTTAACGTTTCCTTTCTTGGGCGCAAAAGCACTCAGATAGTGGAAATATTACATGCACTCATGCTATCATAAGCATGTCAGCTACAGTGCTTAATTTGAGCCGGTCGTTTCCGATGCTTAGCACCAGCACTTCATTTTCAACACCAGCACTTATGACAGTCTGCCACCTGATGGCTAGTTTAAAAAGGAAGACAAAAACAGTTGTTTATTAATTCAAAATACATGACAAATTACCAATACCTGCCGCCAAAGCCATTCTTATAGCTTTGGGGGCCTAGAATAGTCTGAATTGTCACTTTTGTAGGAGTGTGATTGTTAGTAGATGTGTTGGTACTGTCATTGGTAGCGCTGGCAGGGGCAATTGATAAGCACTGGCTGCACCATGGGTCCCACTGGAATAAGGCACTGGTAATCCTGCATCCGAAATCAGGGATGCATCGGGCATCAATAACTGCCGAATGCTGGTTTATCGGGGTTTCCAAGTTTGCCCTCGAGGGTCTCCTGAGAAATGAGTTATGGCAGAATTTGAGAATACCATCAATTCCCACAGCATGTTCTCTTTTGCGGTCCGTTAACACAGCAATGTGCACTTCACAGGTCTTTAACCGCATGAGCGCTAGCGGTTTTCCCGCTGTGCGCTGCGATTTTAAAAATCCCGCGTTACGTGACAAGGTCAACTCATCATCCGCGTAGCGCAGGTTACGCCCATGACGAGCTGACCTTGTCATGAGCGTAGAAGGGGTTAAAAGACCATGTGCATGTTAAAGAGGCTTTGTTGATATTTCACCCCTTCTAAGAACCCCTGCAGCGCTACTCTACCTACTGCTTAAAGTTTCAGCCCCCTCCCCCCTGAAATTTTTTCTTAGCCCCGCCCGAAATGTGGCTCTAGTTGCGCCTCTGTTACCAACTGTCTACTGGTGACATGTCATGGAAGGGGTTACCAGGAATGCAACATTCCCACATTCCTAATAATTCCTGATTCACCTGTTAACAAATACGGGATTTTTGGTGCTGCTGATTTTCGTTCCCCAAAATTCTAGTGCACTGCTGATGCTAGGTAGTAGCAGAATAATTTGGGGAATAAAAACGTGGGCACAGAAAGAGGCAGGTTTCTCACAGACATGGCACATTTGTGCATGCTTGTGTTTGCATGTGTTAGCACATTAAGGCTGGATTTGTTGGCTCCAGTGCTCCTTGTTCACGGGTCGGCTCACCGCTGGCAGATAAGTCAGGAGGAGTTCCTCATAGCCCTTATACCGCCCAAAATGAGCACCTGATGTTTGTTGGCTTTCTGGGACTTGCAGTCCTGGCGTTCAAATACTACCCTATATGGGTTCTGCCTCGCGGTGCTTGAAAACGGGACTCTTGATAGAGCCTCCGGTCGCCTCGCCAATCGCGCAATAACCAGTCCACGCTTGTTAACTTAGCGTAAAAGGCCATTTATTAGGACAGGGTTGACAACCAATTCAAAACATAACATCATTAATTAACAATTAACAAATCCCCCCAAGCATGTCTTTCATCCATCACCACTCCCACACCAATTACTCACTTCCAATTCACCTCACAACCTCTTCACTTATATCATTCGCCTCCTCACTTCCCTTGCAACCTTCTCCAGCATCTCCAGCCATCGCACTCCTGCCAACCACACCCCCATCCTGCATCTCTGGAAGGGTGACTATGCCCGTCATGGACCCCCCACCCCTCCCAAGTTCCGGTACGCTCACCCAACTTCAACCCCGTCCTAAACTGGCACGCGTATAACCGCCACCCTTTTATCCCCCCTAAACAGTAGGGTGGGAGGGTGTACAAACTAACTAACTCCTGCCCTGTGGCGCTGGGTGACAGGAAGAGGAAGAGCTTCCTCTCCTGACCCCTTTATACCTAACCTACAACCCCACCCCTAAACCCACCCCCTACACTGCCTAAACAACCCTGTCCTCTCTCGCGCGAACACCCCAGGGGAAGACTGGTCTGCCGACCTCACTTCCCCTGGGGGCCGCATTATGTCACAGCCTGCCATCCTGTTATAGCGGAGTCGAGAATCTGGCTCCAACAGTCCATTTCACTTTTCACATGGTGGTGCTGCTTTCGCGACCAAGACGGGCCACTAATAAATTGTCCAAAACTTTTCCACAGTTGAAGGCTCATCTGATGACAGGACAGCTTAGCGGCAGGATTAATTTATTTAAAACCAGCCCAGATTCCGAACACTTCATTCAGACCCTACGTGTTTCGGAGCTCCGTGTATCTATTTTCCAAAGAGTTTCCCAGAGATGGAGCCACACTCCGTGTTCAGGTAGGTAACAACCTTTATTTAGAAAACAAACTGCTTCCCATTCCGTGATTGTCCCTTGGCCTTACGCGTTTCAGGGAAAACATTCCCTTTCCTCAGAGGCCAAACACAAGCAGCTCCATTATGTGTGCCTGCACTGTTCCCTGCATAGTGCTTCAGAGATGATTATTAGCCTCCGGTGTGCCACTTAATTTATTCACTCTCCCACTGCATGCCGGAACCTGCAGTTCAAATCAGCCCTTTGTTACCCTCCAGTGGGTTAGTTGCTTGTGTTTCAATGAAGGGGCCGATAGTGCAGCTCTATATTGAGACTCCGAATGAGACTCAATTTGTTTGAAATGAATTTCCTGTCCACGCCCATCGTAAGGGAAATCTTATGCCCCATGCAAGGGATAAGTGAATGTGTGTTTCTGTAAAGTTTAAATATTTTTCATATATATCTATGCCAAGGTCTATTCAAGAATAAGTCGATGTAGAAGTGCCTGAATACATTATTTAGTAGGATACATGACTGACTGAATGTATGTTACTGAATGCATGGATTAGTGACTAGGCTGTGTGAATGTCTCTCTTAGTCTCTCACTTGGTGTGTGAGCAGGTGCACGGGTTGGTGAGTAGCTACATCCGTGTGTATATGTGTTTTTCATTGATTGTATGAGTATCTGTATGGGGGTCTGAGTGTCTATGTGGGTGTGTGGGTGGTGTCTGACTCTGTGTATACATGTTTGAATGGCTGATTCACTGGTTATATAGATTCAAAAGTGCATCTCAGAAGGGCTGTATAGATAGCTGACTGTGTGTACAGGTGTGTTGATTAGTGAACTGATGTTTCAGTTGTATATATGTGAGTAACTATATATGTTTTTACACACTATGGGGTCGATTAGGATGGCGGACGGACCTGCGTCCGTCCGCCACCCCAGAGTAGGAGGGACCGTCCGCAGGGGCAGCGGTGGTCCCTCCTGTGCAATTAGGATGTGACCGCCACCCTGGCGGTCACATCCTGTATTTTTAACATTGCTGCGGGTGCTGCTTCAAGCAGCACCCGCCGCAAGGTTAAAAATGAAAGCAGTGCATTTGCATGCACAAAGCGGCAGGCACCTCGAGGTGCCTGCCGCTTCGTGCACGCAAATGCAGGGGGTACCATAGGTACCCCCCATGTGCACCCCCCACCCCCCTTCACCCCCGGGGGCCCGCAACGGGCCCCCAAACAAAAGTCCGTATGCCTTTTCACGGCGGAAATGCCGCCGTGGAAAGGCATAGAAATGCTGACATCCTAATATGCCTGGCGGTGTCTGATAGACACCGCCAGACATGTTAGAGCTTTTCCGCCGCGGTCAGAAAGCGACCGCGGCGGAAAAGCTGCAGACGGTCTTCCTGACCCCCAGCCATTCTAATCTGGCGGGGGGTCTGTGAAGGCTCCGCAGCGTTTTTTCCACATCCTCCGGGCCGGCGGACTCTTCCGCCGGCCCGGAGGATGCAGAAAAACCGCTATCCTAATGAGGGCCAAAATGTGAGTGTTGGGGTGTATAATTGACTATGTGAGAGACAGTGATTGCAAGAGTGTCTACATGTGTACATGTATTAGTGATTGTATAAGAGAGTAAGTATGTGATAGTATCTATATAAATAAGGAAAGTGATGTGTTTATAAATAAGGCAGTTGTTGTGTACATATCTGCATAGGTGAGTACATGGGTGTATGATTGATTTTTGGCACAACTGAATAAATGTGTGAGTAACTCTATGGATTAGTAGCACTGTGTAAATGTATATATAGGTGTATGAGTGGATATTATACTGATGTAATGATGAGTGATGGTATCAGTGTATATCTGGCTCACAATATATAGATAGGAATCAGTGGATGGATATCTAGTATCTGGTATTGGTGTGTCTATGCTTTTCAAAACTGTAGTCTGTATTTTAGAGTGCGTGTATCAAAGGTTATATTACACTGTGAAGAGGTGTGTCAGACTATCGCGTGGATGATGTTGTCAGTGATGTAATTTGAGATGCCATCAGTGATGTCATGAGTGATGTCACTGACCATGTCATGAGTGATGTAATATGTGACGTGAAACCTATATTTTTTTCAGTGAATTTCTAAGGTTTTTTAAATGCGAATTCCTAACTATAATGTCTGTAAAACCTATGGTTTTTTCAGTAAATTTCGAAGGTTTTTTAAATGTTAATTTCATATTTTCATATTTATAAAACCTATATTTTTTTCAAATTGTTTTTTAAAATATATTGCAACTCTATCATCCTTTTTTTAAACTTTACAAATTATGTAATCTTTTATATCTTCCCCACAAAATATGTATATCTTTTTTAGAAAACTACAGTCCTGTACCGGTAGTCTACCAAGCTCGATCAACACGCGAATCCTATCCACCACATTTAAATGATGCGCATTTCATATCTGACGGGTTTATGACACCACGTCCCACTTAACAACATGTACGTATGAGGTCGCGCCAGCTGCTACTGTGGTATTCGACCGGTACGTACTACCAAGCAGCGTGTTACATCCTGTACGCATGGGGGGGGACCCGCTGCGTGTTCCAAATGTGACGAATGCACGCTGCCACGCCTGTGTTACATCATAGACGTACGATGTCGTGCCGTATACGCCATTCCCTCATTTGTTTGTCAATACTTTAAAGTGTATATGAGAGCAAGCAATAATTGAAAATATTTTAAACAGTTATATATTTCTAACTCTAATTAACTGATATTATAGTAAATATATTTTCTCAAAATCACATTGGGTGCGGTCTCATTGCGCACTGGCTGCGCGATTGCCATGTGACCATAAAAAAAAGCATTTCATTAGTTCATAACATTTCCCATTGTAACAGTTCGAAAACGCCACCCATTTTAGTCAATATCTGTACTGCATTTCATGAGACACACCTCTTCTGCTTAGAGAGCTTTGTTCTAAACGTTTTGCAATATACACATATCTTACACTACACACAACATGCAACCATCATTTTCATCAATATTCATGCTCTGTAAAGTAACCTTCCACCTATGATAGCCATAGACCTAAAAGTTACATTACCGAAATTTTCTCCAATACCACAGGTAGCATGGTTGCATACGCTGTCCACAACACAACGTAATATAGTACGGCCCAGAGACAGTATCATGCATAGATAATGAACACACGGACACAGATAGATAGTGGAAGTGGATACGAGCACGTGCGCTCGACTACTTTTTATTACCATGGTGACATATCCAGTGACGCCTGTGCTGAATGTGTGTGCGGTAAGTGTAAATCAGCCTTCAGTGAATAGTTGCTGCTAGCATCAACTACAACAGTAATCATTGGATCACACACAGAGATTCAATAATAAAGGAATCAATAATTTATGCTGCAGTAAGGTAGGGACAGTAAATGTGAAAATACAGAAATAATTCCATCGTAAAAGAACAACAACTTGTGGTATAGTGACACACAATCAATAGATCTGAAATAATACACAAAAAGATTATATCATAAATGCTCCATCAGTTCTAGTGCACTCACATAACCACATCAAAAGCATTCAGCATGTGCACAGCCACCCATAATGCCTGCTGTAGACAGGCCGTATTAGGAGCAATATCTGTTGCCATCAACACTGCATCATCTGCAATAGCGACTCAATCTGAATTATGAACACTGCTGTCTGCAGTGTAGGCCACAGAGAGCGGTTAGCAAGGACCCACAGGTACGTAAGGTGACTTCACCTACCCAGTTTGTCGTCAGCGAAGCAACAAAAAAGCGTGTGCAAAGCCTGAATGATGCAAATAAGTGGTGCAGACAGTACACACTTGAGCAAAATCTTTTCCTACAGGACTACCTCATCTACAATAGTGACTCAATCTCAATTGTGAACACTGCTGTCTGCAGTGTAGGCCAGAGAGAGCGGTCAGCAAGAGTCCACAGCCACGAGGCATTGACTTGAGCTCTGCAGTTTGCAAGACGCAAAGCAAAGAAAACGTATGCAGAGCCTGCAATGATGCCTATGAGTGGTGCAAACAAAGTGCACTGGAGCAATGTATTTTTCTACAGGACTGCATTATCCACAATACTGACTCGATCTCAATTGTGAACACTGCTGTCTGCAGAGAAGGCCAGAGGAGCTGTCAGCCAGAGCCCACAGTCACCTGGCATTCACTTGAGCTCTACAGTTTGCAATACACAAAGCAAACAAACGTGTGCAGAGCGTATACATATAAGTGGTGCAGACAGAGCGCACTGGAGCAATGTCTTTTCCTACAGGACTGCATCATCTACAATACAGACTCAATGTCAAATGTGGACACTGAAGTCTGCAGTATAGGCCAGAGAGAGCGTTCAGCAAGGACCCACAGCCACATGGCATTGACTTGAGCTCTACGGTTTGCAATACACGAAGCAAAAAAAAAGAACGTGTGCAGAGTCCGCAATGATGCATATGAGTGGTGCAGACAGAGCACACTGGAGCAATATCTTTTCCTACAGGACTGCATCATCTACAATACCGACTCAATGTCAAATGTGAACACTGAAGTCTGCAGTGTAGGCCAGAGAGAGCGTTCAGCAAGGGCCCACAGTCACATAGCATTGACTTGAGCTCTACACATTTGCAATACGTGAAGCAAAGAAAATGTGTGCGGAGCCTGCAATGATGCTCATAAGTGGTGCAGACAGAGCACACTACAGCAATCTCTTTTCTTACAGGACTGCATCATCTACAATAGTAACTCGATCTGAATTGTGAACACTACTGTCTGCATTGTTAATTAAAGGCAGTACTCACACACTCAACCATCAATACTTTTTCTCACTCCCTCTTTACAAAATAAAACAACTTAAATTACAGAGAACTCTACAATGAATAAATCAAAATAATTCAAATTGGGATTTCATCTCTCCACAGTCTACACTATTCACTGTTCCTTTGGACTTGCAAGATGAATTTGGTCATTTTACTAAACCTATAACTGATATAAAAAAACTTCTTGAAGCAAGTATACTAAAACAATATTGTATATGTTTCAATAGACGTTCTAATTACTTAACTACTGGATTCTGTAATTAAACAATCACCACTCAATCTAAATTTGGAACCCTGCGAAACGCAATCTAGACCAAATCCAGTGGTCATTCACAACTCACAGCCACATACCGTTGGATTCGAAAGCACGGAGTTGGTTGCACCTGATCAGAGGGGGTACACAGAAATAATCACAGACTTTAACTTATGACATCCTCAATCATAGAATAAAGACCCCATTTCACTGTTCGCCCCTGCTGTACCACAGTATACTCCACAGACTAGTGTCAACCAAGCCCAATAACCATGTGCAGCAGTTACCTATAGAAGCACAGACTGTGATGCACCTCAACACACAAACTTCTGAGAAAAGCAAGAAGCAGGTGATATCGGACATCATCCATTGTGGGATCAAGACACCATTCCACAGTTGGGACCGAGTGTTGGATGCACCTGATCGAAGAGAGTACCTTCATCTCCTCTCTCAAATGCAGTTCTAACATCATCAATTGTGGAGTCAACACGCCGTTCTACTTTTGGAACCTAGAGTTGGTTGCAGCTGGTCAAAGGGAGTACCTCCATTTCCACTCTCAGATGCAGTTCTAACATAGTCTACTGTGGGATCAATACAACGTTCCACTGCTTGGACCTAGAGTTGGTTGCACCTGATTGGAGAGGGTACACAAAAATCATCACAGACTTTAACTTCTGACATCCTCAATTATAGAATCAAGACCCCGTTTCATTGTTCGGACCTGCTGTACCGCGCTATAGTCCAGCAACTACAGTCAACAAAGCCCAATAATCCTGTACAGCAGTTAGCTACGGAAGCACAGAGCGTGATGCACCTCAATGGAGGGAGTTCTGTGAAAAGCAAGCAGCAGGCAATATCGGACATCATCCATTATGGGATGAAGACACCGTTTCACTGTTGGGACCCAGAGTTGGTTGCAGCTGGTCGAAGGGAGTGCCTTCATCTCCACTCTCAGATGCAGTTCTAACATCGTCCATTGTGGGATCAGGACACCGTTCCACGGTTGGGACCCAGAGTTATTTGCACCTGTTCGAAAGGAGTACCTTCCTCTCAACTCTCAGATACAGTTCTAACATCGCCCACTATGGTATCAAAAACACTGTTCCGTTGTCGGTACCTGTCGGACTACTGTGTTAGTAGTACACAGAGCCCTCCACGCTCCTGGGCCTCAGGCTGGGCGCTTTGTGTCTGTGTCGCGGTAGCTAGCGTTAATCTCAGGAGCCTTCCGAGCTCGCAGACCTTGGCCCAGGAGCTTCGGCCGGCACGTGGTGGGCCCTATTTCACAAACAGCGATGTCGAAAGGTGAACTGTGGGGCATATATGCGTCACAGCGGCCATGACGGTTTCTGAGTACCAGCAGGCTGAGAGCATCATTCACGCACCCACCTTCGCTCACAGCATCAGCCTCGTGGAGGTGTAAGCTGCGCAGACCTGGCAGACATGTTCGCCAATCCGGAAGCGAACCAGACCCAAAGAAACATGCCTTTTATTCATAACCCTACGCTAGCCTTGCATACGCGAGCCAGCCCACTTCCCTAAACATTTTGGGCGAGGAATGCACGTACGCGCTACCATTCCGTAATCTTCTCTACTGACTGTACTATCATGATTGCGTCCACTGTCCACTTCACTCAATAGACCAGTGTACGTTGACATTTGCCTGTCTGTGCTCTACATATTAAAGTCTGTCTGGCACATCCCCTCAAGACTTTTAATTGTATACTTTTATAATCGACAATTACTTGCCACCTTTGTACATACTTTGCTCTCATCTCTCCCCGCATTCTGCATTGTGAGGCAGAGGTGCCATGTTTAGTTTGTATACATGGCTAGCCATGGTTCCCACAGTATGTAGTGTCATTGTGTCTGCTACGTGCACATGTTGTTTGTCATGTTGAATGTCATTATATAAGGTAGCGCGTTTATTAGCGAGCAGTGGTTTATCCCATTTACATATCGCTGTCTTAAAAAGCATACAGAAGTTTTTCTCACAGCTGAATAGTGCGACCATAATGGCAGTTATTCATTACTATCCAAGAATGGCGCTTCTAAGTTTACAGCCCCCAACCTTGCGTCCTTTCTTAAAAGGACGCCAACTCCCACAATAACACCAACATTCACACAGCTTTCTAACGACAGTTATCTGCTTCTCAATAACATACACTCCTACAGAATGTGAGCTGGCATACCGCATATCCTTACTGTTTCAAACACAGTAACTTCCTGTGGCAATATCTATTCCCACCTACACAAACTAAATCCCAAACTTCAACATGGCCTTCAATTCCTAGTTTGAAAACACATTTAAAGAAACAAACCAAACTATAAGCACCTTTGTTCAGAACAGAAGTCTCCCTCACTTCTGCAAAAGAAATTTATCGACTGCAGATACCACGAACTTCAAATAAAATACACTCCCTTTTAAATACGAACCGCCAATTACACATTGTGAATTGTTACACAATTTTCAACACATGTCACACTCAAGGTCTGGCACACTTTTTTAACACTGTCTCCTACAGCCTTCTAACACGCTTTCAAACTGTTCTTTTTTTAATACCAGACTACATTCAGACATTCATTCGATCATCTCTTGAATAACAGGAACAGTGCCCATAATTTTCGCCCTCTTTGCAGCCATCCTACTACTAATTCTACTTCTAGAAATGGCTACGCTCTCTATGGTAACAACTATGTCAGACAGAATACGCCTCTACACCAAGCTACATCAATACTGTAAAAAAAAAGGAAAAACTTTTCGGATACTTGCCTCTATCTATTATCGGAGCTAGCTACAACATAACATTTATCTACACTTATGCAATATATGTACACCATTGTTTCATTGCAAAACTTGCCCATTCGACTGTCGAATGGATGTATGCCTTACCAACATCTCAACAATCGCTCCCGATATACAGCAGGTAATGGAGTATCTTGCAAACCATGAACGTGATAGTTCTGGCAGCGGAGCAATGGCGAATGCAATGCAACAAGGAATCGCAGGGGAATGGGATTTCTGCGCAGCCGCAAAAGATCTCCTGCAAAGTGAGACCTTTCACAACATCGCAGATTGCCTGCCCATTCAAATTACCGCTCCAACATTCGAGGAACATTACTGTCCCTTCGAGGATATGAATTGGATCGCTTCGCTTTTCTCACACAATGGCAACAATAGCCTCTTGGAACATTACGCATCTCAAGCTGCTGAAGAACTCCTGGACTGGAATCACCAAGACTTGTAAGAAACTCAAATTATTCTTGAATTATTTTTTTAAATCTTTTTTTCTTTTTCCTTTACATTTTTTATAATACACTTCAATCCTACTACTTTGATATAATAACTTTCTAAGTATACTCAGACATTTGAACTCTATCTTCATTATTGCCCCGTACGTCTCCACTCTAACCAGGAATCGGTGATGTATGGCCTATGTAAATACGCTATTTACTTCCAAAATTAACCTAAACCCGACACCCATTGAGAAACCACGTCTATTCTTTGTGCACACACCTCTCTGCCTGCCTGTTATTCACAAAGCCCTTTCACAAAATTTTACTCAAAGTCAGCCTCTGCTCAGAACCTCACGATAAAAATGTAAAAAGACGACTTTGGTTAGGAACTGGTTGGCACAGTGTGGAAATCGTAAAATACCTTTATTTTCATTATACCATTTATTTATTCATTTCTAACAGATATTCTGTAGGTCACATAGAACTGTAACATATAGGGGCCGATTACGATCCTGGAAAAATAACGTCCGTACGATTTTGATTTGGAGCCGTCGCCGTACGAATCGTACCCGTCCATCCGAGTCGCGTAGTGCCATTCGTAGTCCGTCAATCCGTCCAAATAGTCGCGATCCGTACGTATTGCGAGGCTGAAACCGTGATCCGTACGACTCGTAAACATGCCGTACAACCCGACGAGTACGATCCGGACCGAGGCATGAGGACGCGATTCGTACGGTCCACGTCAGGTAAGGGCGATTCGTACGGCGATTCGTACGGAAAAGCGCACAATCACATACACACTGTACCGCGCGTACCCCCCATGATCGTAGGGGTATGACGCGTACCCCTGAGAACATGGGGGGTACGCGCCATACACCCATCGCACATGTGGTACGCACCGGTGTACGGCGTGTACCCCACATGATCGCAGGGGTACGGCGCGTACCCCTATGATCATGGCGGGTACGCGCCGTACCCGGGGGGGACGTTCCGTACCTGTTTCGGGGCGAACTCTGCTTTTACGGCTGTTCTCAGCTCCCGTAGGAAAAGGGTCGTACGGTGCGTACCCAACACGAATCGTACTTGCCGGGTCGTAAAAAGCAGCCGCGAACCGTACAAACGTCGCGTACAGAGGGTTCCGAGGGTGATTCGTATGGAAATTCCACTCGTACGGTTCCTGGTACGATTCGTACGAATAGCTGCATTGGGGGTGAATCGTACTACGTTGTACGTACGGGGACGGTTTCCGGGTACGATTTGTACGGGAAAAAACGCTCAGTACGACGATTCAGAGCGCTTTTTACAGGATCGGAATCGGCCCCATAATGTGCAATTCACTGATGCAGGAGCTTCGATTTGACTACAGCAGAAGCGTTTGGAGTGTGTCTCAGCTCGATGCCTTAGCTCTCTACACAAGAATATTTTTTTGAAACTGCTGAAGACAATAATGTATGGTTTGACTACAAAGGTACCGAATGTGCTTCTCAGAAACGAAATGTTTGTATTCATCCTCAAAGTTCCAATGTGGGTAGAACTTGTACCAATTCGGACATGCACCACATTGAATCTACTGTACAACATATTGCTAACTATTCTACTGTCGATAATTTTCTGTTACAAAAAAGCACTGCCAAGGTACCTAAAAAGTTTGATGACTACATTTTGCAATTTTTTTTTATTTTTTATTTCTTTCTTTTCTTAAATGATACATGTGGTAATCATATCCTACCTTTCTTCTTATAGAGTGTAGAGTCATTCAAGTGTAATTGGTATTGCTTATTTTACATGCAACTGTAACATGTAATATACAAATCACCGATGCCGGAGCTTACGTTTGAATACAGCATAAGTGGTTCAAATTTGCATCAGTTGGATACCCTAGCTCTTGCATCAGTGGGTTCGATTGTGGCACTTAAATAAAGACGCTTTTATATCATTTTTAAACTCCATTCCTTTATTACACACAACCACTTTCTTAGGCACAACTCATTTTACCATTTTCCTTCTCTGGCATTGCAACATTTTGCATTATATTCTTAACGATTATTCCTCTATTCCTGCTTCCTAAAACACTAGATTTGACTCTTCAGACCAATATGGATGAGTAGTTTGTTTCCTACTCCCTGTATAGAATATACGCACACTAACACTACTTACACAGGTATGCTACAGTGGCCAGTATCCTACAGCGCCCACAACACATCACTTCACAGCAATAAACTCACGACTTACACTCACAATTTCATCCCCGAGTCTTCATACCGGTACCACTAAGTACTTTGCTTCCCACTCCATTTGTACTCTAAACGCATACTAACACCACCAGCACAGATATGCTACAGCGCCCAGAGCACATCACTTTACAGCACTCAGCTCACAGTTTAGGCACACGGTTTCATCCCCGAGTTTAGCGGTACGTCACCTCTGCACCATCTCACTCTAGACAAAACAGCACTTTCACACCAGTAAGGGTAAATACTTCGCTTCTGCCAGTATACTACAGAGCACTCAATTCACAGTTTAAGCACACGGTTTCATCCCAGAGTGTACCGCACCTCACCTAAGCACCATCTCAGAGTAGGCAAAACAGCACTTTCACACCAGTAGGGGTAAATACTTTGCTTCACACTCCCTCTATGGCACACCCTACCAACCCTACAAACCTCACAGCGCTCCTACCCTCCTCTTTCCAACTTTTTCCCCCTTTTTGCCCCTTGCTCACTTCAACGGAATCACAAAATGGCGGCCAACACTTCCTAGTTGCAACTGCTCGCACCCTCGCAACAAATCAGCAGCAAACTCGTTCTCATAACTCCTCAGCCAATCAGATGGCAGAATTTCAAAATATCGATATCTGTAAATTTCGATATTTCTCAAAGACTACTGAACGGATTTACACCAAATAAACATGCTTTCTAGACCAAGACCCTTCTCCCTGCCAAATTTGAGGTAATTCCGTTCACCCGTTCGACCTGTACCCCCCTTTACGAATTACACCCAAACTTACAACATAGCAGCTGATTTCAACAAAGTATTAGTTTTGAAAATTTCACAAAGATTCGTCAATCAGCGCCACAGTTATTGGGAATAGAATGTTGTCATTTTCCTATGCAAAAAAGAAGGAGAGAACTCTGGGTTGTTCTCCAGTTTAGGTGGAAAGCAGCCCCTGTTAGAGCACTCTCAACACCAGCGACACTCTAGATCTGCTCACCTCAAATGTCTGTTTTTCTATCAAAGTCTTTAAGCATAGAATTAGCACAGTGCAATCCACGCCGAGATAGAAAATGACAAAGTCTTTTGCCATTTCTACAGCAAAGTCTTTAAGCATAGGACTAGCACAGTGCTGTCCTTGCCGAGCTGTAAAATGACAAAAGCCATTTATCACTCCAGACACAGTATTACAGCTTTGAATTGGTAAAATACCAACTCAAGCCAACCTGAAATGAGTAAAAGCAACCCCTGACACAGTGTTTCGCTCTAATTAGAGCTCTTCAGAGAGGTATAGCTTTGTCCAGACACAAGGGAGCACCCAGTATAAGTCAAAACAAAACCCTTCCAGGCATAGAGTGACGCATAAATTATGCAAAAAAGAAGGAGAGAACTCTGGGTAGTTCTCCAGTTTAGGTGGAAAACAGCTCCTATTAGAGCACTCTCAACACCAGCGACACTCTAGATCTGCTCATCTCAAATGTCTGTTTTTCTATCAAAGTCTTTAAGAATAGGTTTAGCACAGTGCAATCCACGCCGAGATAGAAAATGACAAAGTATTTTGCATTTCTACAGCAAAGTCTTTAAGCATAGGACTAGCACAGTGCTGTCCTTGCCGAGCTGTAAAGCCATTTATCACTCCAGGCACAGTATTACAGCTTTGAATTGGTAAAATACCAACTCAAGCCAACCTGAAATGATATATATATATCTTGGCAGTCACAGCCCGCTCGGTTGAATTGGACTCGGGTAGAGACTCCAATTCCTTATGCAAATCGGTATTTAATGCGACTTGTTCACTATTATGCATTGCGGGCGAGCCTGGAGAGACAGACAGACAGACACACAGACACACACACACTCAATGTAGAAACAATTACATTTATTTCACATCAATTTAATGGAGACTCTCAGTGTTCCATTATGTCCCTTGTCAACTTCAACCTCTACAAGGAGCAGCTTGGTGCTCTACTCACAGATAACAGCATCCAAATTCATCAATTTGCTAATGAGACACAACTCTACTTGAAAGTCTCCTCTTGTTCAGACATCCAGTACCTAAAACATTCACATCATTCGCACCTTGACGTCAGCACCTACCTGATGTTCAACCCATCCTAGACAGAATTCCTGTTGTTTGCCGAGAACAACATGGTGAAACAGTTCAAACCTGGCTCAATGTCAAGAACCTTGGTAGCTTCAAATCCCTTTTAGCTGAAATCATTTGGATTGACCCTGGACACTATCTTCACCCTCAAATAATACATTGTCATAACATCAAAGACAGCCTGGTATCAGCTCTCTCGTCTACAGAAAATGAAACCGTTTCTTTCCAGAAAACAACTTCAGAACCACTGTTCAAGCCCTCATACTCTCTCATTTGGATGGTGATAGCTCCAAGCTCAATGGCCTCTCTGACTCCGCACTGACACCCATTAAGGGCATTGTACATACTGCAGCACATCTCATTCAGTGCTCGAAGAGCTACGATAACATCGCCTATATCTGAATAGAACATCATTGTCTCCGATTGCCGGTCCGCACCATCTTTAAAACCAACTGCATCATTTACAAAGTCATCAAGATCAGCACCACTTCTTAACTTGCAGTACCATTTCTGGTGGGTCTTGGCACACCCCAGCCAGGACATAATCAGACTGCCGACTAAGAAGTGTATAAAATAAAAAAACAAGGCATGTATTCACCTATGATCTTGAACAGCATCTCCATATCCATCAGAACTATTTCAACCCTGTTCCACTTTGGGAAAGAGTTGAAGATGCACCTTTTTAAATAAAACTACAGAACAGTGCAATTAGCAGTCCACAGACCACCTGCCTCTACTATCACTTGTAGACTTTATGCTTTTCATTGACCTTGTACATTACTCTGCTCCCTTTTGTCCAGGTTTATGCTATAGAATTACCACATACAGACTTACAATTCCTATGGGGGTGTTTAATTCCCTAATTGTATTGTTTTCTTTTGGAGTGTGTTGCAATACTAATGGTTGTCTATGTCTGGTGCTTGATTTACTCCAAGGATGCGCTGGGGTACATTTAGGTCGGTTTTGACACTATTAGGGTTAGTACTCTTAGAAATGTATTTTGTAAGTTATAATGGTATTATTAATTTGTGGGTGCGTGTTTTGCATTAACCACTTTATGCCACCCATGTTTGAGTACTTAGTCACAATTTTCCTACCTTACTCCCTTGGCCCTCCCACTTTTACTATACAACAGCATACTTACATGTGCAGAGACCTCTGCCATTGAGGCAAACATTTCCGCCCAACCAAGATAGGAGATTCAGTGGTATGGACCTTTGTCTTGAGTTTATGAATTGCAAAGTATTCTTCCTGTGGTACTACTTTATGTACTACAAAATGCAGTTTTTGAATGAGGCTCTTTTGTATCAATAGTTTAAGGTTTAAGTTGCTGATGATTGGGGAAGAACAAGATCAGAAACTTAGGTATAAGCATTAGGTTCCCCAAAATAATTCATTTCAGTTTTGGAAGCATGGCCAATATGTTTACCTTACATTTCATTGCCTGAAATAACATATCGCCAATGAGGTAATTTCTAACATTTTAAAACCACACATTCCCATTTCTTACACAGGCTAACACCAGTATTGTATATATATTAAATAATGTGACTGTCCTTGGGGCATCATAGGAAATGGGAACTCAAAATTCATTCTGCATGATATTTTTAATGACACGGCCTGTTTTTTGTTTAAAAAACAAATGTCATTGTCATTTAAAGTATCCAATACATGAACATGATGGCATATCGGTAAAGGCTCAGTTTTTGCTCTGTCCTACTGCTCTCATTACTTGCTTTTAACTTGGTGCATATTCTTTTATTCAGGGAATTTTGTGGGAACCTTTACATTTGGAGTGTGTGTTATGTTTGCAGGAAATCTTCTTAAAATTGATTTTGCGGGGTGTACTGATGGGGAATGATTTTTGTATGTAATATTTTTGCTGCTCTGCTTTTAATTTAACTGTAGTGTGTTATACTCCCTATTCTTCCGCATTTTTGCACTGCCAAGGCCATTCCCGTCCAGCGTCCATCTTGGACATGCCTCGCGCCTTTTGCCGGCAGCGCTCTAGTCGCTGCATGCCCCATGAGCCAAACACTACTTAACGGGCTGTGTCGGGGCGAGCAGCGCTTTGGTAAAGGATCAGTTTTTGCTCTGTCCTGCTGCTCTAATTACTTGCTTTTAACTTGGTGCATATTCTTTTATTCGGGGAATTTTGTGGGAACCTTTACATTTGGAGTGTGTGTTATGTTTTCAGGAAATCTTCCTTAAATTTAATTTGCTGGGTGTACTGATGGGGAATGATTTTTATATGTAATATTTTTGCTGCACTGCTTTTAATTTAACTGGAGTGTGTTATACTCCCTATTCTTCCGCATTTTTGCACTGCCGAGGCCATTCCCGTCCAGCGTCCACCTTGAACGTGCCTCGCGCCTTTTGCCGGCAGCGCTCTAGTCGCTGCACGCTGCACATCCCATCAGCCAAACACTACTTAATGGCCTTTCCTCGAACGCGCAGCGGGCGCGTCTAAGGCAAGCCCGTCTGCGCCCGTCTGCACTAAGTCAGCGCTCGAGCCAGAAATGCTGTCCGGGAGGGGCTTGCAAGCAGTAAAGAAATCTATTTAAACAGTGAGTTCCTTATAAATTGTAGACCTCCACCATGCCCCTCACATGGCAGCTACTCGCCGCTTTCAAATGTGACTTTTGTCTGTCCGGATTGCGGGTTTAGGCCTACATGTGAGCCTTTTTTTAGCAACATGTCTAAAAAATCATCTAGGCCACCGCCCATCAAAGCTGCCCTGATTATTGCTAGATCAGTGAGGAAGCATTATGTGGATATTTTTGATCTGGTCTCTGACCATTCATTGGACTTTCTTTTTATCACTGAAATTTGGTTGGATGTTTCATCCAACCCCATTGTTATGCTTGGTACTCCTGCTGGCTATAAACTACATCGGGCTGATCGCCTAGTAGGTAAGGGAGGTGGCATCGCTATTATGTACAGGGCTAATTGGGCTCTTCATAGCGAAACTTCAAGCCTCTGGGTAGGTCCGTGCTTTAATTTTATCTCGCCTGAACTATGCCAATGCCCATTTATGTGGGCATTCCTGGTAACCTATTAAGAAAATTACAAGTTGTTCAAAACTCTGCTGCCAGACTCCTGCTAGGCTTGTCCAATAGGTGCAGTATGCATTTTCAGTTGCGCTCTCTGCACTGGCTTCCTGTTGAGACTCAAATTCAATTTAAAATGCTCTCTATCGCCCCCAGGGCCCTCTATGGCAGGGGCCCCAGTTATCTTCAGAAGAGATTTGTTTTTTACACTCCAGTGAGACAGTTGCGCTCCTCTTCTCAACTTCTGCTGCAGACCCCCAGATTCAACCGTCAAAGGATTGGCGGTTGTTCACTTGACAGGAAAGCTAGCCTGGCCTGGAATGCTTTGCCCTTGGCTTTGCGGAGCATTCAGGATCATGTTATCTTCAAGAAAGAGCTTAAAACTATCCTCTTTTAGTTCCTTCTGGTACCCTTTGCCTTTACCTCTGCACCCGCCGGGACACACTGCCGAGTAGCTGAGCGCGATATAAATTTATTTAACATAAGATAACATAACTTCGGTATACTGAAAATATTGAGACAAACTTGGCTTATTGTCAGCATGCAAAAGATAATACAAACATTTGTTACTTATGTGGTTACATTGTAGGGAACTTCCTGTGTAGGAGGAGAATACTGGATGACAGCATAACAATCTTACAATGATGTCAGAGTAAAAGATCTCTGAAAAACACCAGGGTGTCATATAAGGCAGATGGTTCAACATTCTTCCCCACAACAGCTTTTATAGGGAGCAGCCAACTTCACCAGTTGTTCAAGTCCTCAGGAGTTCTGACTGTCACAACTAGACCATAGGCTCACTCACATTAGCATGGAAAAGCAGAATAAAGGGAATTCGTATAGGCCAATATATTTAGACTTGTAAAACAAAAGAAGCTAACCAAACTTTCTCGGGGATCGGTTAACTGAATTGTTGTGATAAAAATCAGGGCATCTAAAAAAGGGAGAGCAGAAAGACACGAATAGACTGGGGAGAGGAGGGGTGGATTCCACTGGCGTGCTATCTATAAATAGGCACCTAGTAAGGGGGGGGGGGGCACGTCCTTGTGCATCCAACATGTCTGCCATTGGAAGAGGAACTGGGCCTTCAGTGAGGGATACAGCCGCCCATCTCACTTGGTGTATGGTAATGTCCTCATCCGTATCCCCAGAGGAGTCATCTTCAACTCCCTCAATTGGTTCGTCTGGTCCCGCCGTGTCTTCCTCTGCATTCTCTATTGGGCTTTCCCAAGACTCTATTACCTCCACGCATAACGCCATGATCAGGCATCTCCGCACGCCATGGGCATCCGCCCTGAAAAGCGCTCTCGCCTCAGTCCTAGCCCAAACGTGACTTCATTCACCCAAGTCTAATCCGCTGCAGGTCCCACCACAGACTTCCGCACCATTGCTGTTCATCGCTTGGCCAGAGACAGGGCCAGGTGTAATATCTTAGTGTCCCCTTTCCATGTCTGGGGTCTTGGAAACAACCCCAGCAGACAGGCTTCCAAGGTGAATGCCCAGGTTTGTATTGAGGGTATGGATCACCATCTCCCAGAACAGTCACAGGTGGGGACAGCTCCTGGTCATTAGGCTAAAATCCACATCTAAGAGTTCACATCTGGGTCAGGCCCGTGTCTCTCCGCCATGTATGACCTGAAGTATGTGGGGTGTCCAATAGGTCATGTGGGCATAATTAAACTGAGTGTATTTCAGCCTCATATTCCTGGAAACCCTCTTGGGGTATGCCAAAATCCTGCACCACTCTGAGACTGTGAGCTCACGCCCCAACATTACCTCCAATTGACCTCGGAGTGCCACTAGTGGCTTCCACACCATTTCCAATAGTGACTTATAGAACCATTTAACCAGGTGCCATGCCATGCCCATTGACACCAGCAATTGTATCTCAGGTTCGTTTCGGCCGCCCGATCATAAGTCCCCAAAAGTTTGTGCCAGCACTTCGTATGTTAAGAATTGGCCCGGGGATAAGTCATATTGCGTCTACAAGTCATCCAGTAGGATCAGCATGCCCAGCTGATAAGTCACCCACTGTCACCCAACCCGGGTTCGTCCAGGCAGACAATTGTATATCTATAAAAAAGGAAAGTGGGTCACCATGAAGGAACCCAATCTACGGTAGTGCCGGTGCATAAAGAGGAGACGCAGCTGTTCTTTGTAATAACTGTCTCCAACATTTCAAGGCTACTGCCAGTATTACGCATGACTGGGGGATCCCTACTGCCAGATGGAACAGCTTCGCCAGCAAAACTCCCTTTGGTCTAGACAATTCCATTGAGCCTTGTTCCTCTTGATGGGACACATCAAGCCACTGAATGACCCACTGGAGCTGTGCCACTAAAAAATACAGCTCGAAATCTGGGGCTCCTAAGCCTGCCATCCCATATCAATTCCCTAAGGCGAGTGTCCAATTGCTGGAATCAGGAACCTGGTACCTTGACCGGGAGATTAATGAAAAAATATAACAGTCTCAGTAGAATAACCGTCATGGAAACCGAGATCCTAGCCATAATGGGCAGTTTCATTGATCAGCGAAAGGGGATGCCGAGCTTACGGGATCTAAAGGCATTCCTCTGATTACACCCCTATAGGACTGACAAAGAGTGGAACACTCGGATATCCAAATACCAGAAGGTAGCATGGGACCAGGTGAAGCCCTGCGGTATATTCCGCGGTTGCTGTGCTCCTGATGTCATGACACCAAATCCTGTTAATCAGCAATTTCCCCACTCAAATTTTCTAAACCAACTTCTGTATCAAATCTCTGATTTCTAATATCAATTTCCTTTTGCCCCATTGCTTTTAAGACTTTTTCCCTCCATTTTTATCTCCGATGGAGCAGATCTCAACCCTTTGAAAGGTATGAAACTGAAAGGTGCTCTGCAGCTTGTTACGGCTCACAGACCAATAGAGGTGAACGGTAGAAGCTTGGAGGAGATAGGAGCGCAAACCCTGAAAGGTCTGTGTGATCACCCTCCAAATTAATGTATAAAGCAAAGGGGTCCTGCTTTACAATGCCACGGCTAGAACCTAAAAAGAACAGAAGTATTTTTCAATTCTCATACCTTTTCCAGGAGCCATTCCTAGAAATCTAGAATTATTGCAAATTTCCAGGGGCAAGCTTGTCAAGGGTTTATTCATTCCTGTTATTTGTAACTTTGCATCTATTCGCAGGTGTATACTGACTAGTGTCGATTTATCAATATCTATGGTATCCTGAAAATCCATCAAGAGTCCTGCCTGGGTTTATGACGATCTCCCTGGGATGGAGGGGACCTCCTGATACAGCCACATGCACGCTAACCAGCGAGGGGTGGCATAATACAAAATGATGCCCCAGCCAATACAGAATGTTCTAACCGCTCCTGAGACTCCTATATATATATATATATATATATATATATATATATATATATATATTTGTGTGTATATATATATATATATATTTCATTTTTTGTTGCAGTTTTATAGCACGAACTCGACCAGAAGGCATTGGTGCGCATTACATGAGCACCAGTTATGTCACACAAGGACACATTTGTTTTGGGTAGGCACAGGGAGAATAAGTGATTTGCCCAGAATCACAGAATGTTGAGCTGACGCTGCGACTCGAACCTGGTTCTCGAGCTCCAAAGTCAGCAACTCTGACCGTTAAGCCACATCCTGATACATATTCATAGTCCTAATGTTGATTTGGCACCTCAATTAGGATAGGGGCCCACCTGCACCGCAGGGCTGCAGGGTCCTGGGTTACACCCCTGAGAGTGAAGAGAGTATCTTTTCCACCGGCAGCCTGCCAGCCCAGCCCAGCCGGCCTTTGTACACTACCACCTTTGCTACGGTGTATCTTCTCCAAAGATCACAGAGGGTGCATGTTTGGTTGGTCAATAGTAAGGGAAGTTTAGGGGAAGACTGTATCTAGTTTGTTAGTTTCTCCTACTAACTCTTTACAGGGTGTAGTTGGTCGTTAGTTGTACCTCTGCTATGAAACTAGAATTTATACCCTATATTTGTTCAGATCTTTTTGGAATGAAGCGATAGAGATCTGATACACTACAGGACATTCATTGCAAGATTAGAAAAAGTGATTTGTTTGCACTCTGTTTTCCTCTGGTTGCCATAGAGTCCAGACTTGAGAAGACAAGGGGACAAAGGGCAGAGCTGGTTATCTGCAGTCTTTGCTCCTTGCACATTGCACAGGCTGGGGTGATTGAAGATATTTGAAAACGCCTTCTGCTCAGAGCCAGAGTTAACAAAGAATTCCATTTCAGAAGACTTGCCAAAGGACTGTTCTTTTTCGTCTTTTAACTGAGGAACACCCACTGATCAGTTTCCAGCAGTTTCCTTCTGTTAGCTTCCATTACAGTTCTCTTCCAGCTTCATTAATATTCAAACACCTGTGGTCAGGCTCTGAAGAACAGCTGTCTTTGAGAATGTAAAGAAGTAATGTTCACAATGCACAAATGTTCATCCTGATTGTGATCAACAATTGCCCCTGCGAATTACAATGCACAAATTGCGGTCCTTTGTGGGCCACAAAGGGCAAAAGGCATTAGAAGGGGTTCCTCCCCCTTTGTAACGTGCAAGGTAATGTGCTAATGGCTTGCGTCATCTCCTTTAATTGCAAAGCAATTCATGTTATCTGTCAATGGCAGGAGGTCACCATTCACAAAGGGTGCGCTGTCCATCTCGGAGAGCAACTTCCTACATGTGCAGGCTGCAGGAATCCGAAGGAACAATTCCCACCGAACCCCCGGCATGCTCCACCCTCAATCCATTTCACAATGTGCCATTTTTGTGGGGGGGGGGTGCATTCATGTTAAAAATGGGGCGGCTGCTTTAAAGCTTCTCTGTATTCTCACTGTGCAGGTGGCAACTTGGTTGCACTTTTAGGGGATTAGAGATCCACTTGCAGGAGGGTGCAGTCAGTGACTGCATCCACCTAGAAGGGGATATCTGGAGGGTCCCCGTGCCAGAAGGCTGCAATCAGGGGGCGCACTAACAGTGCGCTACCTTTTAGGTGGTGCACTTAGGGTGACCAACTGGCATTGGTGCAAATTCAGGACGGTGAGTGTAAAAATTCAGGACAAAGGGTCAAAATTCAGGACACAAATTCAGGACAGGAGGTCAAAATTCAGGACAAAACTTCAGGACAATAGGTAAGTTTTACAGACACATCAGAGGTCGCGCAATAGTATATAATTAAGCCCAGCCATTTCCAAACATATTCAACCATTTGCAAACCTATCCATCATGTATCCTTCCATCTATCATTTCACTCATCCATCCCTTCATCCATCCCTTCATCCATCCCTTCATCCATCCTTTCACTCATCCATCCATTATCCATCCATCCGCCCTTTCACCCTATCCATCTGTACACTTATCCATCCACTCTTCATCCCATCCATCCATTCACTCATCCATCCAGCCATTTATCCTTTCACCAATCCAGCCATCCTTTCACTTACTAATCCTTCCACCCATCCACTCTTTTAGTCATCCATCCATCCTCCCTTTCTCTCTCCATCGACCCTTTCACTTAGCCATCCTTCCTTCCATCCACCCACCCACCCATCCATCCATCTACTCATCCACTCATGAATCCATCCATTGACCCTATCACTCATCCATCTATCATTTCACTCCTTCACACATCTATTCATCCTTTTGTCCATCTACCCTCCCTTTCACTCACTCATCCATCCTTACATCCACCCGTTCACTCATACGTACATTCATTCACCCTTGCACTTATCAATCCATCAATCATCCATCATTTCACTCATCCACCCACCCACCCATCATCCACCCAACCATCCACCCACCATCCAATGCACTCATCCATCCTTTCACCCACCCACCATCCACCCACCCACTCATCCATCCTTTCACCCACCCACTCATCATCCATCCATCCATCCTTTCACCCACCCACTCTCCATCCATCCATTCTTTCACCCACCCATCATCCATCCAACCATCCGTCCTTCCCATCATCCATCCTTCCCCTCATCATCCTTCCATCCATCCATCCTTTCACCCACCCCCTCATCATCCATCCATCCCCTCATCATCCATCCATCCTTCCCCTCATCATCCATCCTTTCACCCACCCCCTCATCATCCATCCATCCACCCTTCTCCTCATCATCCATCCTTTCACCCACCCACTCATCATCCATCCATCCTTCCCCTCATCATCCATCCATCCTTTCACCCACCCACCCATTCATCCTTCCCCTCCATCCATCCCCTCATCCATCCTTCCCCTCATCCATCCTTCCCCTCATCCATCCTTCCCCTCATCCATCCATCCATCCTTCCCCTCATCCATCCTTCCCCTCATCCATCCATCCTTCCTTCCACTCATCCATCCATCCTTCCCCTCATCCATCCATCCTTCCCCTTATCCATCCTTCCTTTCATCCATCATCCATCCTTCCCCTCACCCATCTATCCATCCATCCTTCCCCTCCATCCATCCCCTCATCCATCCTTCCCCTCATCCATCCATCCTTCCCCTCCATCCATCCATCCCCTCATCCATCCATCCCCTCATCCATCCTTCCCCTCATCCATCCATCCATCCCCCCATCCATCCATCCCCTCATCCATCCATCCATCCCCTCATCCATCCATCCCCTCATCCATCCATCCCCTCGTCCATCCATCCCCCCATCCATCCACCCTTCCCCTCATCCATCCATCCTTCCCCTCATCCATCGTTCTCCTCATCCATCATACAGCTACCCTTCCACCCATACATCCAGCTATTTACATTTTCTCTCATCCATCCTTCCCCTCACTCATCAAACCATCAATCCTCTCATTATTAATTTATTCAATCTTTCATTCATCCATTCACCCTTTCACTAATTCATCCAGCCATTCACCCATCCCTTCACTTACTTACTCGCCCACCTTTCCATATTAATTTGAGCTGAGCCTTTTTGAGAAGAGGCCCATCAGGAACTTCACCCTCGCTGCAGGGGCGGTTCCAGGACTGGGACAGAAGCCACCCAGGGCGGAGACAGGATCCACCACAGGGGGGGACAGGAGCCATCACAGGCGGGGGGTGGACTGGAGCCACCACATGGGGGGCCCACAGGAGCCATCACTGAGGGGAGGGCAGGAGCCATCACAGGAGAGTGAACAGGATCCACCAGGGTGGGCACAGGGGTGGGCATGCAGTATTCTTGGGCTCCTCGCCCCCTCCTGCACAAGACAACGAGATGACAGGCTCTCTGTCCAAAATGCCACCCCCCACTTTGATGTACAGTACTTACAGGAGATACTCTAAGAGAACTGGTTTAACTGATTGTCCTTTGTTAATCAGTGTGGGTGCGATTGTGCCATTTCTTAATTTTATTACATTATAGACTGCATGTTTGAAGAACCGAGATTTGCTTACAATTTAGTGACAGTAATTAAGCTCTGTAAGGAGAGAGAACCACGTGCTGCCTCTGTGTAATGCCTCTGTGTAATCTGGCCGAGTCTAGGATGTTTGGGGCCCTGGGTAGAAATGGAATCTGTGAGCCCCCTCTAAAGAGCAGAGACATGATGCATTCAGGGCTGTTTGCATGTGAATAGATGTCGCTGCTCCTGAAGCTGCAGCCCCTTCCTCTCAGTCACCCTCAAGCACCTCTTAACAGCTCATCAAGGGCTGGAGGTGTGAGGGTTGCCACCCCGCTGTGCCTCTCCAATGCTGCTGAGTATCTGAGGAGCTTTGGTACAGCATCGGTATCAAGAATGGAGGTGGGTGGAAGCTGTGCCTGGTTAAAATTACGGACAAATGGCGTCCGTTAAAGAATCCTTCACGGACAACGGACAGACGGCCAAAATTACGGACTGTCCGTGAAATTTACGGACGGTTGGGCACCCTAGGTGCACTGTCAGTGCTCCCCCTGAGACCTTCATTACCTCTGCGTCTGCATCTGTAATACAGCGCAGAGGCAAAGGGACTCCCTCATTTGCATGGGGCACGCCCCATGCAAATGAGGGAACGCCCTCTGAAGATAATGCTGGAGCATTAAGTGAGCCAGCGCTATTGGTATTACAGAATGGGCCGCACAAGCGTCTGCTGCCCCTTTTGTAATACCAAAGTGCCACTGGAACGTGCACAGCAGATGCAAACACCTGTTGCTCCCCCGGGGCACTTGTAAAATACGGCCCTAGGAGTCACTATGCCAACACATTACAAATTCAAAACAAGGTGAGCTACTGTCCCAGAATTCAATACTGAGTGCAATGAGGCACTTCTCCAATTCCCACCCCATTGCTGGGTGCCTCCCTGGCCTCAGTGCCATTGCACAGCTTAAGATGAGTGAACCCTTCACTGTGGAAAGGGTGAGGCTGCTTGCAGTGCAATGCAAAAAAAGCACCCTCTTTTTTAACCAAAGCTCCTTAAATTTCCAGTAAAGTTGTATTTGAAAGGTTTTAATAAAAGTCCCTGCATGTCAGCCATTGGGTCCTGTGATGTGGGAGACATGATTTGATATTCATATAAAATAGGGTGGTGGGGGGTGCTTCTGGGGTTCAACGATTCAATGCTATCAGTGCCAAGACCAGGAACCCTGTTCCAACACAGACTCAACAAGCACCTTCCCTCCTCCACGTAAGGAAGACGCCACAAAATATCTACTTGAAAGAATGCCTTGTGGTGAAGTAGCATCTTCAACTGCTGTCCCAAAAATGGACACCAATAAAGAGAACTCTCCCATCTCTTGCATGCCTAAGCAAATCTTACCTGCATTTACTTTGTAACCCCCACCACACTCCTGTTGGACCGCTCACTCTTGTTTTATATGAAGGATGGTGCTATGTAAATGTCCATGTATATATACACGCAAGATTAAGTTTTGAGATTTTTTTACTGAATTTCAGTTTGGGTTGTAGTGTCAGGGTAGAGCATTCCATGCCCTGAGTGCCAGAACCAACAGCAGGTTACCCCCTAAGATGTGACTTTTCCAATGTGAAGTTGTGTTAGGTGTGACTCCCCAACCTTCACAAGAATATTAAGATGCTATTGTACATGTCCACCTTCAACCACATGAATTCGACACTGAAGCTCCTTTCATACCTTTCAATGGAACAACAATGAGGTAGTCTCAAGTGGTTGCATACTAACTTCATTACTGGATTCCAATCGACTGCATTGAGCACATTCAACCACCAGATTCCCTGAGTTTAAAACCAAGGAGAAGTAGATAATGTGCCACTCAGATATCAGAGGACAGATCCTCCTTCTGATGTCAAGGAACAAGGAAGCGCTTTTTGTCCTCCTGAGTTTCTTTGCCACATTTCAGATGTCTTCATACCTCCTTCGGTTTCTCTCCCCTCAAACCAATCAGGAAGCACGTCTCTTCTCCTACCCCCAGTATGCAGGTTTTTCACCATGCACCTCCATTATCCTATTCATTATGCCCCGCCCACCAACCCTAAAACATTGAGATGAAAGAGGCGGCAATTTGCATCTTTTACTCCTCGGAGGAATCGTCCCTACGTCTGTAGGGACCACCAGGTGGAGCACAAAAAATACTTTTTGATGGTACGCTTAGCTGGACTACTGCAACATTCTTTACACCAGGATCCCAAGCAGTCAGTCAGAGTGTTTCACCCCCAGGGCTAGCTTCGAAGGCTCGACAGTGGCAGACAGAAAATGCAATTTTTTTTTAATTTCTCTGAATTGTCCACACATCCTGCTCGGGTAAAGGACCTGCCTAACAAGAACAACTTGCAAACTAAGCTCCCAGCGGGACGCCACGTCAAGTAATGAAACATCTTCTCTAACAAACCTTTTAATGACTGAAACACAGAAAAAGGTCCCCCATGAACCCTGGTGCAGAGCGCTGTAAACCAAGTCTCAAGGCTGAGACCAATTCTGCATGTTTCAGAAAAGTCCACAACACCAAACTGTTCCTACAACTGATGTCAGACATTAGGGCAGGGGGTCGAAGAATATCAATCAGTCAGAAGCTTTCTATTTCTTATCGGGCACACCATTTAGACGTTTGGTCATATCACAGTGCTCTGAAGCAACCAAAAAACGACTGGCAGCACTATACAAACATCACTTAAAAAAAATAAACATTTATGGCAATCCTCTCTGTGATTGATTGATATCCAGCTCTGTGTACACTTTTAGATGTGCACTGACAATGCCCGGCTGTACTTTCCATTCACGCCTGGCACCTCTGAGAGCGACGATAATGCCCCATTAAAGCGCATTGACGCTGGCAGAGTATGGGCTGCTCAAAGACAGAGGTGGTACTGGCGAGATCGAAGTCCAGTATCAACCAACCGGACCTCTCTGGAACACGATCACAAGAAGCAGAGAGACAGAATGACATAAAAAACAAACCCTGGCACTGTCGAGCTTTTATCGGACTTTGCCATCACCATGAGTTAATTTGCTTGAAGGCACATCTGGTAGCAATAGGTCAACAATCACAGCAGCAATATTGGATTACTGGAATGTTCTTAAACTCAGTACGGCATTTGTAAACATTGACTTAAAGAGACCACAAAAATCACAATGCTGTGGTGAGCATAGTTACAGAGCGCAACAAATTACCTCGGCTTTGAGGAGGGTGCATCAGTTGCTTAACTCGGCAAAAATATTGTTCAGGGGTTCTCAATTCTTTGCAGAGAGATTTCTTGGCTTCTAGGCTTTCTGTTCCTCCCATGGGTACCTGCACAGGTCGGTGACACCTTTAACATGGCAGATGTGGTGTTATTTATCTTTTGGCAGGTGGCCCGCCTCGACAGCATAGGACTGCCCACGACATGTAGAGATCTCTGCACCCCTGCAGTAAATATCTGAAATAAAAAACCCAAACGTTTGCACTTTGGAATGGCGGAAAACAACCTGTATTAGAGCTTTGCCCACCAGCCCTAAATGCGGAACTCTGCTTAGTGTGGTAATCAATGTACCTGGTAAGTATTGCATCCCAGAGCACAGGGACTGGGTTTACCACAGACAGTATAATAAGGCACTTAGATAGAATCTTATGTGATGGATCATTTTTGAAGCTTGAACTGACCAGCATAAACTGATTCATCAAACCCAGCTCCTCTCTTATCGCTGCAGTTCTCCAACACCCCTGGACCACAATCTAAACTTCATGGAACTAACTCTGCATCTCGAAACTAAGGCCATGGCCATGGGCAACCTCAATTTATGGGCAGTAGGTGAGATTGGAAATCCACAAGAGAACTCATCAAGATCATGCTAGTACTTGAGATTCAACATGGTTCTCAGCCAGACATGCAGCTGGGCACACGCATAACCTTATCCTCGGATTCAACCTTGAAACATCAAATCTACTGATACGGCCAATAGACACAGCCAGAATACCCCTTCCTTTCTACTAACCTTCACTCACCACCCACAAAATCACACCCGCCTTTATAGACACTTAAACGATCCCCATAGAAATCTTTGACTCAATGTTCTTGGAGCTAAATCCTTGCATCCTGATACTACTGACCCTACATCCTTGTTAAACAGCCTCCATTTCAATATTTCTGGTGGGCTAGACATGCTTGCGTTCGGCAAATTGTCGAATCCAAAGAAAGCATTAAAGTAGTTAACAGGTGGTTCAATTGTGAATTTGCCAAATCAATGAAATTCATCAAATCTACGCTTATACACAAATTGCGTGGATCAGATCCAGAGTAGAAAAAGCCTACTGCACGATATATCAGAAAGGCTGCCAGTGGGCAATCAGAAGTGGCAAAACGTCTGACTTCATTAAACGTATCACTGAGACATCCTACAATCAAAAGAGTTCTTTAAACTATGCAGCAAGCAATACCAATGCTCTGAAGAGTACCCATGTGCGACCCAACATGCCTGCAAAGTCTTACTTGACTTGTTCAAATCCAAAGTCTAAGAAATTGACAAGCCCATATCTAGCAAAGCAGACCCATTGTCAAACCCCACAAATCACCATCTTTATTGCTGCCTGCAGTCACATCCTTCAAACCCTAGAGACCGATGAAAGGCTTAGACAGGTTACAAAGAAAAAAGCATTCCACTCACTGACTAATATCCACCAATCAAATTACTTTCATAATTCACTATACTACTTCACCACTAATACATTATGGGTTCTGGAGCAGCGTGCTACTCACCGAAAAAGAGCTTTAACGACTCCTCAGGGGTAGTAAGTGCTACATAAATGCAATTACAATACAATACAATACAATACATGAAGACCTGTACTCAGAGGCGAGCCTTATTGCCCTTGAGCATGATCAACACCTCCCTTCAGGAGTCATATCTAAGCTTTCAAATCGTGCTACTATCACCCCGCTTTCAGTAAAGTGCAACCCCCCACGATGCTGGCGAATTGCAGGCTCATATTTCCCCCCACCGTTCCCCAGAAGGATCCTGTAGAAAGAGGTGCTGGATCAGCTCCAACAAATTGAAGAACTAGACTTTTTCTTATACGAGCATCAGCCTGTGTTGAAATCTGCACTAGGAACTGACACAGCCTTGGTCAACATAACCAAGAAACCAGTGCCTAATTTGTAAAATAAAATTAGTGCTAGTTCTGTCCTCAGGGTGCCCCTGCAGCTTGCACCACACATTGCCTCTGCCATGCTGCCAATGAAAGTAACAACACAACTACTAACCATTACACTCCTATAAGTGTGACAATTTGGACTATTTCAGGCCTTTATAGTTATAAGAATGGCTTGGGCACCAGGTAATATTAATTTTAAAACTATATTGAATTAATAGTTACTTGTTGTTGTGGGCATCTTTAAATTTGCCACACAGCACCTGTGGCAGATTGTCACAGGGGTCAGTGTTGACAATTAAGTGCTGGTGCTGAGCACCAGAAACCACCAGCTCAAATTAAGCACTGCAAGATGATGGTAAGAAAACAATCCTCGTGCTTCTTGAACTGTCCACAAGATACTGTTGTGTACACAATATTGTTGAAAAGGCTGCAAAACAGAGCAGAATTGAAATGGTTGTAATCTGTAATATGAAGAGGGGAATATTGCATTACCAGAATATCGTAGCACAAATATCGAGGCAGTAAGTGCTTATAGGTAAGTACAGGTTTATTATTCTCAAGTCCACATCTACATACCTTGAGGATATATAGAGGTTCAAGGCACATAAATGTGGGGTTAAGTACAGTAAACCTATACATCCCTATAAACTCTTACCTCCTCGAAAGTTTGCCAACGATATTCTGGTAATTCAATATTTGTGACAAGATTTTTAGTACCCCGACCAACAGAATAATAGGGTACTGCCTTATCTTTGATCTACTTTTTTCTTTCCAACCAGTCAAAAAGTAAGGAAAGGAACAGCTGAATTTTCCTCTTGCCTGCGGTTCAATAGCGTTACCCCGGGTTCATCAATTTCCTGCCTGTTGTCCAGTTTATAACTGCACCCTTTGGTACAGCTTTATCAGCAACATCAAGTAAATTACCAAATATTCACAAATGAGACTCAAATTAATTTCCAGCTAACAACACTGCATTAACCCTTCCTCCTCTCCACAAGCCAGGAATAGGGCGATACGTTTTGTATCAGAGGTGTCACTCATTGCCCAAACCCACGTAGTAATGAATCTCGAGCTCTCCCGTCTCAACAGTACTCTATTTACCTTAGACCAACCACCAAGTGGTCCTGACCACAAGCTTCCTTATGTCATACTTAGATTACTGCGACAGCATCAAAACTGGCCTCCTCAAAACACCCCCTGCCAGACTACAAAGCAGACAGCCAAAATGTGCCACATGATGCCTACTTCAAAGCCACAATTAAAGACAGTGGGCCTCATTTATGAGGCCTTGCGTCAGTTTTGCGCTTCCGATGCGTCACTTTTTGTGACGCATCGGCGGCGTAAAACATGCCTCCTGTTGTGCACTATTTACAAAGTGACGCATCTAAGCAGATGCGTCACTTTCTAAACCCCTGTGCTACATTATACCTGCGTCAGGTATAATGTATGCAGAGGGGGCGTTGCCCTGCAAAAAGCCTCGTAATGGTGACGCAGTGAAATCTATGAGATTTCACGCGTCACTTTTAGGACGCTGTTGCGTCAAAATCTTGCGCCTGTCTCACAGCATGCGTAAGACTGATGCAAGCCCTTTCACATGGGGCTTTCCCCATGTGAAAGGACGCATTGCTGGAGTTGCGTCACTTTTGTGACACATTCCAGCAATGCGTGACTTTTGCGCTTACAGATACGTCAGAAATACTGACGTATCTGTAACTCCTTGCGAAATGATGCGTCATACTGTAAATATGACACATCAATCATGTCGCAAGGAGTGCGCACAGAGAAGTGACGCATCGCTGCTTTCACGCAGCGATGCGTCATTTCTCATAAATGAGGCCCCAGGTTCTCTACACGCTTATGAAGTCTACGGCAAAAAGTCCCAAAATACTTGAAACCTTGGCAGAAACCTTGGCACCACACTACACCAATCAAACAAACAATCAGGGGGTTTGTAAACCGCAGCTACTAACCTGTGAGGGTCTCAAGATGCTGGGGGGCGGGGTGCTCTGTTGGGTGCTGGGGTCGTCTGAAAAGCCAGGTCTTAAGGTCTTTCCAAAACTGGAGCAGTGTAGGGCTTAGGTGGAGGTCAGCAGGAAACCTCTGCTCTTTAGCTAGCCAAACTCCTCAAGCAAATAAAACACAAAGACAGAACAATGGAAGTAAAAAGCATGGATACTCTTGAAAACAAAACTACAGATTTGTTTTTCCAAACTGACTGTCTAATCTCCTCAGCAGAATAGCAGCTGCAGACACCCACCCTATCTGATGAGATGTGTGTTCTCACCATATCATCTTCTAGATTGAACACTCCTTCTGCCTCCCTGGTGCTCTGAAGTTATCAAAAGTGTACACATAGTAATGTATATGACTGCTAAATTCATAAACATGAAATGGGCGAGTAAGGGAGTGAGGACAATTGCAAAGTGCCTAGCATTCAAATTTTGTTTAATTTTTCACCCAAAAGCGTTGTTCTAGGAAGTCCCCAGTTCAAGTATGACACAATGAGGGGAAGTTAATTGTTAGAAAGATTGCTTGTGCAGTGCTAAATGGTGTTTAAACCCTTAAGTGGGTGCTACAATTGATGTAAACAGCATTTGTGCCAATTTTAGCACTTGCTCTCTTTAGGATCAACAGGTTCATGGTAATAGCCTATGCAAAATAGTGTGCATGTAGTAATAATGTGGCCAAGCCTGGAGAAAAAACAATTTGCTCATGTTTTTCCCCATTATTTGCTGGCAATATCTTAATCAGGTACATCCGATACTCTGTGCTAATGTTCTTTGCACCTGGGTACGTTTATACCGCTTATTACCTCATGGGTGCAAATTTTGCTGTTAGTGCTTAAGAATTTTTTAGAACTTCGAGAGAGCCTCGTACACTTGGTTAGATAGCATATTTAATACACATACGCCTGACATTGACGATTTTCTATCCCCTCTCTTAATAAATTTAGTCTTTGAGATGTTTTAATCCATATTCTCACTGGAACTCAATGCCCTGTAGGGGACGGGCCCGTCTATGCACTGAAAGCCTTCTAAGTCAAGCATCTATAAAAGGGTTGTATGTGATGTAAAAATGTACTCCAGATGAACATCCAGATTGTGAAAGCCACGCTGAGAATTCCTTTCCAACAATGTTTTACTTAATGGAATGTGTGTTCTGACAGTTGTTTGTTATTGTGTGCCATTTCTGTAGAACATTGGTGATAATATCTAAACTGGGATTACCCCTAAACCCTTTCCATTGCTTATTCCTGCCTTGGTCACCCTCCCTTGACTCTATGAGAGGAAGCGGGAAGTCTATGTAGCCTCAGGTTTTTATCTAATTTTTCCCATACCCTCCTCTTTGCATGCTGCCATTCCTCTGCCAAACGTTCTAAAAATGGCATTTTCAGATTTGTAAATTAATATCCCACTTTACCCTTAAAGAAGATTTAATATTACAATTCTTGACCAAACATGGCTTTCTTAACTGTTCTCAATCGAAAGTTAGCACTTGTTAAATGTAATGCAGTAACCCAAAGTTAACCTATAGGAGAGGTAGTAAAATTGAATTTGGAACCTATTCACTACCAGGATATATAAAGCTTTCACACTCGACCCCAATGAGACAGATCACTGCCACCATTGGCAAGCAAGCAACCAGCCAAGGTTGCACCAGGATTTGCAAAATGGGTGTGGGATTGGGGATGACAGATGTATGGAGATTAATTCACACTACTGACAGAGAGTACCCCTTTTATACCCTGATGCATGACCTGCATGTACACCTTGATAGGTTGCTGAGCTCTAACTCAATCTCAGCACTGGTTGACAGACAATCACAATCCCCTCCTCTTTAAGACCCGCTGGGATAACCCACTTCCACTAATTCCAACTAGGTGTCTCCAGGTCACTATGTTGGAAGATTCCTTTTTCAAATAATCACTTGAGGAAACCACATGAACTTTTCTTTTATTGCAACCCAGGAGACAGCAACTAATGTGAGCACAGAATGAGAAGTTTTTGAAGTAAGAGTGAAAGGGTAATACACATCTAAAGCAGTAGGTGAGACACTGTGTTTTTCTAACACCCTAGTCGATTAGGACACTCTTTGCGCTGACTTGAGCAGGAAGTAGCAGTTTTCCCAGATAGGAAGCAGGAGGTATGCAGTACTGATAGAACAGCTAAGATGCCTTGACTATAAGTCTTACTTAACACAAGCAGAAGTGGACAGGCCTGGACACTTATTGATGTGGCTTATTGAGCAAGAAAAGGGAGCATTCTCCTTCACAAGATTATCTCTTGGACCAGGCCAAGAGATTTGTGATCAAGTTCTCATTAAGAGAACGGTTTAGGATAATTAGACAACTACCAGTCACTGTGGCGAGCAGAGGACTGAGTGTGGGGTTTACCATCAGGATTTAACATGTGCTTTGGAACTTTATATGTAGTAGTTAGTCCATCTTATGACAAGGACTAGTATTTTAATGTGCTATGGCTTCCAGAATGAGCTTTGTTTTCAGCAGTTCTCTAATGATCAGAGAGATCAAATTGGTGTTCCCTTTGCCAAGGGTGAGAGCAAGATGCCCTGATGTTGCTGGCAAGGGGAAACCCCTAGTACAGACAGGTTGCCCACTGACTCCTACCATATGTATGCCATCCGACTGACTCCCCACATGGCCAATGTCTATTCCCTGGCCTGGGAGAGAGTATATTTCCCGCCCACCACGAGGGAAGCATTACTGGTCCCTATACCTAAACAACACAGGAACCCAACAAACTGGGACTCTTATTGACCACTCTCCATGATGAGGAACCTAGAATTTAAGATTCTTAGCCAGATACTGGCCCTGCACCCCCCAAACACACTTGACCACCCTAACACAGTCTGGTATGTGAGGATCATTGTGGTTTCACTTCTACCAAAAATATTTCACTTAGCAACCCACGTCTATTCTGTTACTGATTTAATTTTTCTTTCTGTTATTGGTCAAACGTGATCTATAGTTAGATTGTTGTATTCTTTCTGACCTGTTCTCTACAAGCATGCATGAAATGTTGAATGTCATATGGCAATATAGATCTGAAGTATGTGGGTATGGGGAACCCTGAAAAATGTACACCTCAATATTTTACCTCAACGTAAATGCCCACAGGCGGATGAATAGGAGACCATGCTAAATCTCAATTCCATGAGGCAATGTGTCCCAGAGGTAAGACACCTCCCAATACATCAAAAATACAGTTGATTAAGTCAAATGCCCACTCAATAACTTAGTTCTAGATCAGTGGAAAAAATTGAAAAGGTGCATTGCAAAAATCAAACAACTACAGTATTGAATCAGCATAAAGTTATTGCCATGATGGCTCTTAGCAAAATGTGCATACAGAATAAAGTACAAAGTCGAAATAATTCTAAGTCCCGATTGAGGAGCAAATCAATAAAGAAACAGGCAGCATCTCCAGTTGCCTTCCAGAAAGCTTCAGCTCACTCCCAAAATCAAGTGTTTATTTAGGAAATATTTTAGAACTGAATATAAAATGCAAATTCATCAAGGTGCAAGCAAAGGTATCAACACTTTAGCAAATCAGAGCACAGTTTTATGAAACATCATATTGCCTTAGCACCTAGCACTATCCCAGTACATCAATATTGAATCTGCTCACTCTATGATAATGTCATCCAGAGACGATAGAAGAAACTGGATACATGAACAACAACAAACAATGATGAATAAAAAGGGCACAGCGAGCTTGTAGTAGATCCTTAGAAAAAGAAACAGTTTTAGTTTCCTGCTATAAAGATTTCATCGAAAACATCAAGAACACCACAAATGGAAATAAACAAACATGACTCTGCTTGACCGTGTGCCGCAGAAATTATGAACAGTGAAACGTGCGCGGCGAAGGAATCCATTTTGAAAAACATGGCTCTAGGTCCAAATTGCCCCTATATAACAAGGGTCAGAAAAGCACACTGTTGCATATCATAGGAAATTTGTTACAAAGGCATGGGCACAATATTAGTGTATAGCTTTGCTTTGAATGCCCCTGGATTCAAGAATAAAAGAACAAGAATACTTCTTGGTGTGTTCAGCGACCTGTTTGTTGCGACTCCAAGCTTCCATGGTGAGAGGAATCGTTGTTTGGATATATATATATATATATATATATATATATATATATATCACTGCTCCAAAGTTGCACCGAGTCCTTGCACTCTCGGGCGGGTGCTCCTTAGTGGATGGTGCCCTCCGCAATATTCTCGCTCCAAAATTCCTGCGGACTCCCCGCAAAGAAGACAAGCACTCAGGGTGGCGAGCTCAAAGATTTATTACAGAGCTCACAGTGTCCAGACGCGTTTCGGCATTCGCCTTTGTCGATGGTAACATGGCGGTGCCGAAACGGCCGTTTTTTATGTTTACTTTTCCATAGACATTGTAAACGGACAACAGATTAATTCATCATCGCCATCTTGGAACATGCAAAAGATCACATTTCATTCAAAACATGAAAACAAATAGATAGATTGGCATATAATTTTGTACCATATTTTACAATATTTTGGTCTTTCAATATATATTATATTTTATATATTATACTGCTCATTTATGAAATCAAAACCAAAATCGTATTCTCGCCCACCAATGGGCCCCTCGGAAGTATTCACCTCCGCTATTATCGTTATGGTGCCCTGAATGGGCGTATGCCACATAAACCTCTGCCCAATCATGTCCCTCGTTGGTCACACAATGTCCGTAATCAATAGTCTATATCACAACCATCTCGTCTGAGTTCATTATTCACACCTCCTTTCACAGCTACCTATTCTCCCAGATGTACAGCCAGTTCCTCATGTGTATTAAGACCCCCGGGGTCTTTGTTTGGAGGTCGATTATGTACCTCGATTCCAACCTCCTCAGGGTCATAAGCCTGTCCCCACCCCTGGGTTTGATAGGTACATGATCTAAACAGAAATAGGTCAACAGGTCCCTGTCTCCTTTATGTAAGTTGTTAAAGTGTCGCGCCACGGGATACGTCATGTCACCGTTAGCTATTGCCCTGGCATGTTCCAACACCCTGATCTTCGCTTGATGGATGGTGCTTCCCACGTACTTCAACCCACACGGGCACTGCAAGCAGTACACCGTGTAAGGAGTAGTACAGGTTAGGAATTTGCTTATCATTTTTGGTTTTTCTATCCCTGGTATCTTATAAGTAGCAACTTTCCTGCTTCTTGCACAGGCTTTACATTTGTTACAGGGATGAAAACCTTTTACATCCTTAGCGAAACCTTTCTGTTCCTTCTTCTTGTAACTACATGTGAGGCTGTCTCTGAGTGATCTGGCTTTTCGGAACGTGAGGAGGGGTCTTCTTGGAATCTCCATTCCAATGATAGGGTCCATCTGTAACAGGCCCCAATGTTTCCTGAATATCTGCCTGAGTCCTGTAGCATCCTTTGAGTATGTGGTGATCATTCTGAACCCCACATTCTTTTCTTCTTTCTTACTTCCCTGAGCTCGGGGTTCTAATAGTTTCTCCCTTTTCAGATGATCTACTCTGTTCTTAGCTCCCCTCAAAGTCTGTGTATTGTATCCCCGATTCCCGAATCTCTTTATGCATTCCCCCGCATCTTTCTGGAAATCAATCTCCCGCGTATTATTCCTTTTTATACGGAGAAGTTCCCCATAGGGAATGCTATTGATCAGCCTAGGAGGATGCCCACTGTGGGCATGCAAGATCGAATTGCCCACAGTGGGTTTCCGGTACAGTTTGGTACACAACTTATTATCAACCACTGTTACTTCCAAATCTAGGAAGTTAACCGATTGTGTGCTCATTTCCACCGTGAATTCCAAGTTATAGCTGTTATCATTGAGAGCCCTCACATATTCTTCCGCACTCTCTCTCGGACCTCTCCAAATAATGAAGAGGTCGTCGATATATCTGTGCCAGGTAACTATTCTCTCAGTCCATATCCCCTTCTCTGCTGCCCAGGCCACCTGCTCCTCCCACCAGCCCACGAATAAATTTGCGTAGCTGGGGGCGAAGCAGGTTCCCATCGCAGTCCCTGCCACTTGTTGAAAGTGTTGATCTTCAAAAATAAAGATGTTATTATATAGACAAAATCTCAGGAATTCTAACAGCATATCGTTGTGTACGGTGTACTTTGCTTCCCTGTTGTCCAAGTAGTATTTTATCGCCTCCAGGCCTTGGAGATGTGCAATACTCGTATACAAGCTCGTGATATCCATTGCTATCATGAGGTCTCCTTCTCTCCAATTTATCCTTCCTAGCTTCCCCAGGAAATCTTTTGTGTCCTTAGTATACGACCCTAATTTGACCACAAACTGGGATAGGAAGTGATCAATGTAGATCGAAATATTTTCCGCCAGGCTACCTATAGAAGACACAATAGGTCTGCCTGGCGGACTGAGGGCATTTTTATGTACCTTGGGTAGGTGATAGAAACAGGGGGTGATCGGATTCAGTTTTCTCAAAAACAAATATTCTTCCGCCCAATATTCTTCTGCCCAACGAGCTTCAGGCCTGTATCCACTTTTGTTCCTCAAATGCCTAACGACATTATCGACACTTTTGTAGAAAGGGTCACTAAGGACCTGATGAATATGCTTGACTGTGACAATAGAAGCAACACTGAGGGTAACTTTACGAAAGAACAGTATAAGGCAATTGAAGATCTAACGAGCGACTCCAAAATAATTCTGAAACCTTCGGACAAAGGGGGGAATATTGTTTTGCAAACAGTTGAAGCCTATAATAAAGAGGCACTGAGGCAATTGAACAGTATTGAGTCCTATGTAAGGGTAAAGAAAAATGTGTATGAGAAGAGTATTGGGGAATGTCATGAGATGTTGAAGAGGTGGTATGAGAAGGGGATGTTAGAAACGGAAGAATATTTATTTTTGAGAAAACTGAATCCGATCACCCCCTGTTTCTATCACCTACCCAAGGTACATAAAAATGCCCTCAGTCCGCCAGGCAGACCTATTGTGTCTTCTATAGGTAGCCTGGCGGAAAATATTTCGATCTACATTGATCACTTCCTATCCCAGTTTGTGGTCAAATTAGGGTCGTATACTAAGGACACAAAAGATTTCCTGGGGAAGCTAGGAAGGATAAATTGGAGAGAAGGAGACCTCATGATAGCAATGGATATCACGAGCTTGTATACGAGTATTGCACATCTCCAAGGCCTGGAGGCGATAAAATACTACTTGGACAACAGGGAAGCAAAGTACACCGTACAGAACGATATGCTGTTAGAATTCCTGAGATTCTGCCTATATAATAACATCTTTATTTTTGAAGATCAACACTTTCAACAAGTGGCAGGGACTGCGATGGGAACCTGCTTCGCCCACAGCTACGTGAATTTATTCATGGGCTGGTGTGAGGAGCAGGTGGCCTGGGCAGCAGAGAAGGGGATATGGACTGAGAGAATAGTTACCTGGCACAGATATATCGACGACCTCTTCATTATTTGGAGAGGTCCGAGAGAGAGTGCGGAAGAATATGTGAGGGCTCTCAATGATAACAGCTATAACTTGGAATTCACGGTGGAAATGAGCACACAATCGGTTAACTTCCTAGATTTGGAAGTAACAGTGGTTGATAATAAGTTGTGTACCAAACTGTACCGGAAACCCACTGCGGGCAATTCGATCTTGCATGCCCACAGTGGGCATCCTCCTAGGCTGATCAATAGCATTCCCTATGGGGAACTTCTCCGTATAAAAAGGAATAATACGCGGGAGATTGATTTCCAGAAAGATGCGGGGGAATGCATAAAGAGATTCGGGAATCGGGGATACAATACACAGACTTTGAGGGGAGCTAAGAACAGAGTAGATCATCTAAAAAGGGAGAAACTATTAGAACCCCGAGCTCAGGGAAGTAAGAAAGAAGAAAAGAATGTGGGGTTCAGAATGATCACCACATACTCAAAGGATGCTACAGGACTCAGGCAGATATTCAGGAAACATTGGGGCCTGTTACAGATGGACCCTATCATTGGAATGGAGATTCCAAGAAGACCCCTCCTCACGTTCCGAAAAGCCAGATCACTCAGAGACAGCCTCACATGTAGTTACAAGAAGAAGGAACAGAAAGGTTTCGCTAAGGATGTAAAAGGTTTTCATCCCTGTAACAAATGTAAAGCATGTGAAAGAAGCAGGAAAGTTGCTACTTATAAGATACCAGGGATAGAAAAACCAAAAATGATAAGCAAATTCCTAACCTGTACTACTCCTTACACGGTGTACTGCTTGCAGTGCCCGTGTGGGTTGAAGTACGTGGGAAGCACCATCCATCAAGCGAAGATCAGGGTGTTGGAACATGCCAGGGCAATAGCTAACGGTGACATGACGTATCCCGTGGCGCGACACTTTAAGAACTTACATAAAGGAGACAGGGACCTGTTGACCTATTTCTGTTTAGATCATGTACCTATCAACCCCAGGGGTGGGGACAGGCTTATGACCCTGAGGAGGTTGGAATCGAGGTACATAATCGACCTCCAAACAAAGACCCCGGGGGGTCTTAATACACATGAGGAACTGGCTGTACATCTGGGAGAATAGGTAGCTGTGAAAGGAGGTGTGAATAATGAACTCAGACGAGATGGTTGTGATATAGACTATTGATTACGGACATTGTGTGACCAACGAGGGACATGATTGAGCAGAGGTTTATGTGGCATACGCCCATTCAGGGCACCATAACGATAATAGCGGAGGTGAATACTTCCGAGGGGCCCATTGGTGGGCAAGAATACGATTTTGGTTTTGATCTCATAAATGAGCAGTATCATATATAAAATATAATATATATTGAAAGACCAAAAGATTGTAAAATATGGTACAAAATTATATGCCAATCTATCTATTTGTTTTCATGTTTTGAATGAAATGTGATCTTTTGCATGTTCCAAGATGGCGATGATGAATTAATCTGTTGTCCGTTTACAATGTCTATGGAAAAGTAAACATAAAAAACGTCCGTTTCGGCACCGCCATGTTACCATCGACAAAGGTGAATGCCGAAACGCGTCTGGACACTGTGAGCTCTGTAATAAATCTTTGAGCTCGCCACCCTGAGTGCTTGTCTTCTTTGCGGGGAGTCCGCAGGAATTTTGGAGCGAGAATATATATATATATATATATTACCTACTGGCGATAGCCAGTAGGTATATATAGTTAGGATTTTTTTCCTATGGGATTTTTGAAAATTCTATGTCGAATAACTTTGGCGTTTGAGGACAGAATTGGCTGAAATTTTCAGGAAAATGGAACATTTTGTTTCTGAGCAGCCCCTGAAAATTTGGGGGGGTTTCGTCAAGGGGGGCCGAGAAAAAAGGGGGGTCCCAAAATGTGTTTTTCCCATGCAATTTTCCATAGGGCGGTTGGCCTCACTTTTAGCCCGAACGGCTGAATGGATTTACACCAAACTTGGCAAAATTGTAGGGACTTGTAGCCCGATGTGCCTTTGCTATGTCTCAAGATATAGGCTCCAGTGGTTTTTACGAAAATTAACTTTGAAAAATATATATTGGGCTACATTGGGCTATATATATGTTGGAGCCCAAATGTAGCCCAATGTAGCCCAATGTAGCCCAATGTAGCCCAAAGATGGCCACCAGAGACAAAAAAAACCAATGTAGCCCAAATATCAGCCAGATGTAGCCCAACAATAGCCCAATGACAGAATGTCCCAAAGTGTTCTAAAGAACAACTAGAGTGCTAACAGTCCTACTTATTACAAAGGCATGGCACACCTGAAGCCATCTTGATTGGAATAAAGTGGTAACTCTTAAAACATTTAATTTAAAAAGGAACAAAATGAGGGGGTTCATTTTGCCATAGAAAGTATGATTAGCGAATATATGACGAAATCCCGCATACCATCAGTCCGCAAAAAAAATCCTGCATGTACTATTAGGCCGCAAATTAAAATAACGAAAACTTTTAGAACGAATATGCCTTTAGCATACACTAAACAAGTAAACTACCCTAAACCCTAAAACACTACCCCCAGCATGACCCTACACTACACAAACAGTACAACACTACCCTAAACCCTAAAACACTACCCCCAGCATGACCCTACACTACACAAACACTACAACACTACCCTAAACCCTAAAACACTACCCCCAGCATGACCCTACACTACGCAAACACTACAACACTACCCAAAACCCTAAAACACTACACCCCAGCATGACCCTACACTACGCAAACACTACAACACTACCCTAAACCCTAAAACACTACCCCCAGCATGACCCTACACTACACAAACACTACAACACAACCCTAAACCCTAAAACACTACCCCCAGCATGACCCTACACTACACAAACACTACAACACTACCCTAAACCCTAAAACACTACTCCCAGCATGACCCTACACTACACAAACACTACAACACAACCCTAAACCCTAAAACACTACACCTCAGCATGACCCTACACTACGCAAACACTACAACACTACCCTAAACCCTAAAACACTACCCCCAGCATGACCCTACACTACGCAAACACTACAACACTACGCAAAACCCTAAAACACTACACCCCAGCATGACCCTACACTACGCAAACACTACAACACTACCCTAAACCCTAAAACACTACCCCCAGCATGACCCTACACTACGCAAACACTACAACACTACCCTAAACCCTAAAACACTACCCCCAGCATGACCCTACACTACGCAAACACTACAACACTACCCTAAACCCTAAAACACTACCCCCAGCATGACCCTACACTACGCAAACACTACAACACTACCCAAAACCCTAAAACACTACACCCCAGCATGACCCTACACTACGCAAACACTACAACACTACCCTAAACCCTAAAACACTACCCCCAGCATGACCCTACACTACGCAAACATTACAACACTACCCTAAACCCTAAAACACTACCCCCAGCATGACCCTACACTACGCAAACACTACAACACTACCCAAAACCCTAAAACACTACACCCCAGCAAGACCCTACACTACACAAACACTACAACATTACCCTAAACCCTAAAACACTACCCCCAGCATGACCCTACACTACGCAAACACTACAACACTACCCTAAACCCTAAAACACTACCCCCAGCATGACCCTACACTACGCAAACACTATAACACTACACAAAACCCTAAAACACTACACCCCAGCATGACCCTACACTACGCAAACACTACAACACTACCCTAAACCCTAAAACACTACCCCCAGCATGACCCTACACTACGCAAACACTACAACACTACCCTAAACCCTAAAACACTACCCCCAGCATGACCCTACACTACGCAAACACTGCAACACTACCCTAAACCCTAAAACACAACCCCCAGCATGACCCTACACTACGCAAACACTAAAACACTACCCTAAACCCTAAAACACTACCCCCAGCATGACCCTACACTACGCAAACACTACAACACTACCCTAAACCCTAAAACACTACCCCCAGCATGACCCTACACTACGCAAACACTACAACACTACCCTAAACCCTAAAACACTACACCCAGCATGACCCTACACTACGCAAACACTACAACACTACCCTAAACCCTAAAACACTACCCCCCAGCATGACCCAACACTACAACACTACCCTAAACCCTAAAACACTACCCCCAGCATGACCCTAAACTACGCAAACACTACAACACTACCCAAAACCCTAAAACACTACCCCCAGCATGACCCTACACTACGCAAACACTACAACACTACCCTACACCCTAAAACACTACCCCCAGCATGACCCTACACTACGCAAACATTACAACACTACCCTAAACCCTAAAACACTACCCCCAGCATGACCCTACACTACACAAACACTACAACACAACCCTAAAACACTACCCCCAGCATGACCCTACACTACACAAACACTACAACACTACCCTAAACCCTAAAACACTACTCCCAGCATGACCCTACACTACACAAACACTACAACACAACCCTAAACCCTAAAACACTACACCTCAGCATGACCCTACACTACGCAAACACTACAACACTACCCTAAACCCTAAAACACTACCCCCAGCATGACCCTACACTACGCAAACACTACAACACTACGCAAAACCCTAAAACACTACACCCCAGCATGACCCTACACTACGCAAACACTACAACACTACCCTAAACCCTAAAACACTACCCCCAGCATGACCCTACACTACGCAAACACTACAACACTACCCTAAACCCTAAAACACTACCCCCAGCATGACCCTACACTACGCAAACACTACAACACTACCCTAAACCCTAAAACACTACCCCCAGCATGACCCTACACTACGCAAACACTACAACACTACCCAAAACCCTAAAACACTACACCCCAGCATGACCCTACACTACGCAAACACTACAACACTACCCTAAACCCTAAAACACTACCCCCAGCATGACCCTACACTACGCAAACATTACAACACTACCCTAAACCCTAAAACACTACCCCCAGCATGACCCTACACTACGCAAACACTACAACACTACCCAAAACCCTAAAACACTACACCCCAGCAAGACCCTACACTACACAAACACTACAACATTACCCTAAACCCTAAAACACTACCCCCAGCATGACCCTACACTACGCAAACACTACAACACTACCCTAAACCCTAAAACACTACCCCCAGCATGACCCTACACTACGCAAACACTATAACACTACACAAAACCCTAAAACACTACACCCCAGCATGACCCTACACTACGCAAACACTACAACACTACCCTAAACCCTAAAACACTACCCCCAGCATGACCCTACACTACGCAAACACTGCAACACTACCCTAAACCCTAAAACACTACCCCCAGCATGACCCTACACTACGCAAACACTGCAACACTACCCTAAACCCTAAAACACAACCCCCAGCATGACCCTACACTACGCAAACACTAAAACACTACCCTAAACCCTAAAACACTACCCCCAGCATGACCCTACACTACGCAAACACTACAACACTACCCTAAACCCTAAAACACTACCCCCAGCATGACCCTACACTACGCAAACACTACAACACTACCCTAAACCCTAAAACACTACACCCAGCATGACCCTACACTACGCAAACACTACAACACTACCCTAAACCCTAAAACACTACCCCCCAGCATGACCCTACACTACGCAAACACTACAACACTACCCTAAACCCTAAAACACTACCCCCAGCATGACCCTAAACTACGCAAACACTACAACACTACCCAAAACCCTAAAACACTACCCCCAGCATGACCCTACACTACGCAAACACTACAACACTACCCTACACCCTAAAACACTACCCCCAGCATGACCCTACACTACGCAAACACTACAACACTACCCTAAACCCTAAAACACTAGCCCCAGCATGACCCTACACTACGCAAACACTACAACACAACCCTAAACCCTAAAACACTACCCCCAGCATGACCCTACACTAAACAACCACCACAACTCTACACTATACTAACAAAACACTACACTACACAACACTACACTACACAATCACTAACCCACGAATAAATTAACACAAACCCACTTACCTCTCTCGTCATCGTGGTTTTCACAACGCAAATGCATTTACCATACATGCCTTTAAAACGTAATTCTTTGTAAAGGCATGCGCGATAAATGCACATGCGTTTTGAAAAAGTGCGGGATAATGGTATGCGAGGTCAATGACCTTGCGGGATAATGGTATGCGGACTGAAAGTCTGCGGGATAAAAAATGCGGGAAAATGGCTGCAAACCATGATTAGCAGCAGACTTCCCTGGTGAGCACTAGCTTTACTACAGTGATCTAATGAGCAACTAGAGTGCTAACATTCAGAATTTATGGCAAATGTGTGACACATCTGAATGCCTTCTTGATAGAACCAAAGTAAACAAGCATTGAAAATGCAATAGATCTCGCCCTCGTTTAAGTTAAAGCCATTCTGTTTGTAATGAGGTGGCTTTTTAGCTTTGCTTTTATTAGTGTTTTTAAAACTTTCATGTAAATAACATGCAGATGTATGCATATATGTATATGTATGCATGCATTTATATTTATATAGATATGCAGATTATATATGTTTATATATGTATATTACCTACTGGCGATAGCCAGTGGGTATATATAGTTAGGATTTTTTCTCTATGGGATTTCTGAAAATTCTATGTCTAATAACATTGGCGTTTGTGGACGGAATTGGCTGAAATTTTCAGGAAAATTGCACATTTTGTTTCTGAGCAGCCCCTGAAAATTTGGGGGGGTTTCGTCAAGGGGGGGCCGAGAAAAAAGGGGGTACCAAAACGCGTTTTTCACATTCATTTTTCCATAGGGCGGTTGGACTCACTTTTAGCTTGAACGGCTGAATAGATTTACATGAAACTTGGCAAAATTGTAGATATGGTTTGCCCGACGTGCCTTTGCTATGTCTCAATATATGTGCTTCAGTGGATTTTGAGAAATTAACGTTTAAAAAAATATATATATCTGTGACAGCGCTCCGGTTAGCGCCCCGGTTCGCGTACCTGACGCGTAACGGAACTTCGCGAAGCGATGCGGATTGGCTCTCCGGTGTCTGTCAACATTCTAAACAGTCCGGAGCGGCCGCCATCTTGTCTCTCGGTAGGATCGAGAGACAAGATGTGGTGAAAAACGAAGGGGGAAATGAAGGAAAGGGGGCAAGGTAGACCCCTCCTGACCCCCTAGGATTGATGAGGGGGATATTAAAGTCCCCCGCGATTTTTTGCGGTAGAGGCGCTTCCCGGTACGCGAACCGGGCAGCTAACCGGCAGCGTAACGGGAGTCCGCCATCTTGTGTTTTTGGAGCGTCCGGTTCGCGTACCGGGTAGCGTCCCGGTAAGCGTAACAAGGGGAAAACCAAGAGAAACAGTAAAAAAAAAATGAAGGGAATAGATTTCCAGCAAACTTGGCAAAATTGTAGGGACTGTTTGTTTGATGTGCCTTTGCAAGGCCTCAAGATATGTGCACGTGTGGATTTTGTCTAATTAAGGTTAAAAAAAATATATATATCTGTAAGCGTGCTCCGGCACGCTTACGTTACGGGTTTTGTTTGCGCTGCAGAGCCGATACGTCACGGTTATGCGACGCGTCATGAGGCGTCTCACGTGGCTACGTGATACGTCACGTAATAAAGAATATATTTTACAGCTATAGATATTAGCTTTTAAAAAACCAATGAAATTCAATGAAAAAACCATAGGTTATAGACCATATATAGTTAGGAATTTGCATTTACAAAACCTTGAAAATTCACTGAAAAAACCATAGGTTAGAGACCATATATAGTTAGCTGGACATTTTATTGACATAAAACCAATGAAATTCCATATATAGTTAGTTGCACTAACTATATATCGCGCACCCGCAATCCACTGCTGATGATGTCACATATTACATCATTCATGACATGGTCAGTGACATCACTGATGACATCACTGATGACATCTCAAATGACATCACTGATGACATCACTGATGACATCTCAAATGACATCACTGATGACATCATGACACACCAATACCAGTTACTACATACGCACTCACTGATTCCTACGTCTACACACACATTCACTCATTCACCCATACAATCACTCATACATACAGTCACTCATTATTACAACACTATCATATGCACTCATACACCTATGCAGACACTCACACACTGCCACTCATCCATGGAGTTACTCACACACCTAGTCAGTCCTGTAAAGAATCAATCACACTTCCATTTCCTCATCTATACAGTTAAACACAGAACACCATACTTCAGTGACATCACTGATGACATCACTGATGACATCTCAAATGACATCACTGATGACATCTCAAATGACATCACTGATGACATCATGACACACCAATACCAGTTACTACATACGCACTCACTGATTCCTACGTCTACACACACATTCACTCATTCACCCATACAATCACTCATACATACAGTCACTCATTATTACAACACTATCATATGCACTCATACACCTAGTCAGTCCTGTGAAGAATCAATCACACTTCGATTTCCTCATCTATACAGTTAAACACAGAACACCATACTTTTTCACACATATACTAACACATACTTACTCTCTTATACAATCACTGATACAAGTACACATTGATATGCACAGAGTCACACACCTCCCAGCCAGCCACACACACACTCAGTCTTCCATACATCCACTCATTCTTTAATATGTAAAACATATTTAAACTTTACAAAAACACACAGACACTAGATGATGTCATCAGTGATGTCATTTGAGATGTCATCAGGATGTCATCAGTGATGTCATTTGAGATGTCATCAGTGATGTCATCAGTGATGTCACTGACCATGTCATGAATGATGTAATATGTGACATCATCAGCAGTGAATTGCGGGTGCGCGATATATAGTTAGTGCAACTAACTATATATGGAATTTCATTGGTTTTATGTCAATAAAATGTCCAGCTAACTATATATGGTCTCTAACCTATGGTTTTTTCAGTGAATTTTCAAGGTTTTGTAAATGCAAATTCCTAACTATATATGGTCTATAACCTATGGTTTTTTCATTGAATATATATATATATATATATATATATATATATATATATATATATATATATATATATATCCAAAAGAGTTGCCTGCGAAATGGAGAAACACAGACAGGAACGTAGATATTAGCCACTTCTTTAATGGGATGAGTAGGGTGAATACAGCATGCTGCCACGCCCAAATTCAGTCGTCCCCAACGCGTTTCGTGCCAGAGCGCACTTAATCATGGGTTCAGGGCTTTCTCTCAGTGCAGACAACGACAGTTCAACCCAGCACTTTTTAAATTTCTTATCTTCCGCCCCCAGGGGCGTGGTAACCCCTGTGGCCTCTGGTAGATGTAGTGCCAGAGGACTGGGGAGGACTGAATTTGGGCGTGGCAGCATGCTGTATTGCCCCTACTCATCCCATTAAAGAAGTGGCTAATATCTACATTCCTGTCTGTGTTTCTCCATTTCGCAGGCAACTCTTTTGGATGTGATAGCGGCATTGCCTGAGCCGCGGGGGAGACCAGCTGCAGCGTTAAGCAACGAGGCGGTATTGGGACAGGAACAGCGCATGGTGTGAGACAAGTAATGTGTGTCTGCAGCAGAACTGTATCACGCAACCCACTTGGGATTTTACTTTTAATACAGTCAGTGTGGCACGGCGACTCATTTGAGGAGAAACGAAGGCACTACATCTACCAGAGGCCACGGGGGTGACCACGCCCCTGGGGGCGGAAGATAAGAAATTTAAAAAGTGCTGGGTTGAACTGTCGTTGTCTGCACTGAGAGAAAGCCCTGAACCCATGATTAAGTGCGCTCTGGCACGAAACGCGTTGGGGAGGACTGAATTTGGGCGTGGCAGCATGCTGTATTCCCCCTACTCATCCCATTAAAGAAGTGGCTAATATCTACGTTCCTGTCTGTGTTTCTCCATTTCGCAGGCAACTCTTTTGTATATATATATATATATATATATATATATATATATATATATATATATATATATATATATATATATATATATAAAATCGAAACAAAATCCACATTTTGCATGTAGTTTATAATGTACAAAATATAAATGCACAAAGCTTTTTAACAGGTATAGGTGTCTAATGCACATAGAGCTGATATTACACACAATGTCTAAGTGATGTTTGCAAAGTAACGATAATGACACATGCAAAAATGCCAATAAACAGATTTTTTTTTTAAACGTCAAGCATTTTCAGTTTTTTACTTTATCGGTTAGATTTCAGATTTTTTTTAAAAGACGGTCTTTTTACCAATGGACAGGGTTGGATTGGGATTGAAAATCGGGCCGGGCACGCAAAAAAAAAAATCGGCCCACATTTGCATAATCACTCCTAAAATCACCGCTTGGCGTAATCTTATAAAAAAAACTTTAGGGGGGGGAGTTAAAACAAATGCACATGTTAGTTTACAGTGGTGAAACAAGTTAGGCCACTTCTACTCCAGCCCCCGCCCCCCACTCAGTATGTGCGCACATTAATGAGCCGGCCCAGCGAGACAATGGTAGTGACACCTCTGCCTGTTGCTAAACTGAGGGAATGAGCGCCCATCTCCCTCGAGAAAGGCCACTTAGACACCTAATGGGCCGATGGCTGTATTCGAACAATAGAGACAGCGTCCAAATGCCCCCCCAGACTGCTAAAAAAAGCAGCCCACAGCAGAAGTCGGACACCGGCCCCTCGGGCATTGCCCGCGTTACCAATCCGACGCTGCCAATGGACCTTTATTTTCAGTGCAGTTGTTTTGCAGGAAATATTTTACGCTGCTTGAACCACATTTTAGCTGTATTTCAATATATATTTTGAATTTTGTCGGTTTCAGTACCCGTTTTTTACAGTGCATTTTCACATTAATATAATGTTTCCAACCCTCGTATTTGAACTGTGTCCCAGGAGTTGTATTTCGTCCGGTTTCGTCCTTTGTGCTCGATTGATTCAAATTAACCATTACTGAGTTTCTGAAGTTCTTGGAAAATAAAAGGTACCAAGGGACATTGGCTCCTTCTGTTCTTGCTGTGGTTTGAGCACCATATGCACGAGATTAGACCAGCGCCGCTGTACAGCGATGGGACAAGCATCTAACAGCTGGAAGCTTTTATCAAGAGGTCTTTAAAAGGGCATCCTTCCACAAATGCTATTAGCTACTGGTACTCTACGGAGTGATCTCCATTTCCGCTTTTAGACATGGCCACCTTACTTGCATTAACGTGCGCCATCTTGGATATCCACTGGAGACAGCTCGATCGTGTCCCTTCCAGGCATGGCGTCTGAAGTCCACATAGCAGAGGTCCCTAGAGGAATAAGTTGACACACAGGCAAAAATTCCCATATAAGGCTCCTTGCCTGCCAAGATTAAGAGCTAACGGTGCCTCCTCCTTAGCATTCTTTCTACAGAGAGAGACTTTTTTCATATAATCTGGAAATGCACGGTCAACCAGAAAATGTGTAAAACATTGTTGGTCACCTGTGATCTGCACATTGCTCTACAGTGTATGTTTGTGTCTGCTTGACTGCAACAATGAGTAACAGTGCAATTTTTTTAAAATGCACAAACACATTTAAATTCCAAATAAATATATTGTCAGCTACAGAAAATGTTAAAAAAGGCTGCTTGTTGTCAAATATTTAGGCTTGAACTATGGTAGTTGTATATAATGATGGGTAGTTTTCCTCGAAGTGCACCTCGTTTTCTCCAATACAGCAGTTAGCTGTTGACAGCAGGCATGACACACCATGCACACTCTGGACCTATGGATTTATTTGAAACAGCTGAAGTTTGAACCTTTTTTCCAAATCATTGGAATGCATGACCGTAAGACCCTACAGCAGATCCTCATCCCTTGAAGACTGGGCGCACTAATAGATGAGCCCATTTTACCCAGTACAAAAGTGATGAATAGAGATGCCCAAATTCATCACACCAGATTACCTAATAGACTGACATTCAGGAAAGAAATTAAAACATGGCTCTTTTGCCAACTCTAATGTATGCGTGTTATGTCTCAGCTCATTTCTACCCCAGCGCCAAGACGCCTCAGCAGTAGTGCGCTTTACAAATCCCGTCAGTCAGTCAGTCAGTCAGTCAGATGGGTGACACTACATTCAATCGTTTTGCAGCTTCGATGTACCATTACAGAAAGGACCTACTATATGTGAATCATTCCTGGTCCCTGCCAGAAGGGACAGTTCACGTGAACTGCTAGGTCATGTCCCCTCTCTAGGAGAATGCAAACAATCCCAGAATCTTTTTCATCTTCTTGAGCGTCATCAGTGAGGTATTTTCAGTCCTTTCAGCTCAGATGAATTTACCATTGCCACTGCCCCGAGGAGCTAATTACCTGTGGAAAAGATTAATCCAGTTATTTCCATTCATCACGTTTTGCTGTCCACTGAAAGGCAGCATGCCATCCCTCTCATTATAGTACATTTCTTAAAGATTTGTATTATTCATGTAAACTAGAATTGGAGGCTATCTGAGCTAATACCCGCTCCAGTCTTTTATTGCAGAGTCTAATGCTAAACTCTAAACGTTAGAATGAATTTAATATACGGCATATACACATTAAGCACTCCTGATGCAACGCTTTGTAACAGTACTTAACAAAATGTCATCAGATTCAATAATAATAAGAATATGTAAACAAAACAAGCCTGAAACTCTCGTTGTGTTATGGTGCACTGTAACAAAACACTGAATTGTGACAGATCACATAAACATACAGGAAATATAACAACGTGCAGTGGATGCAGTGTCATACATCCTGTCTTGTGGTCAGCGTGTTTCTCCTATTCAGTTTTGTCTCTAGACCCCTCTCCACCTTGGTTGCTCGGTTCTCCAACACTGTTTTTTATCATTTCTATACATTTGATGAATTAACTCTCCCCAGTCACATTCCACCAACTCATCCACTCTCCCTGGCTTGATTGCACCTAATAAATCAATGGTAAAATCCATTACCAGCCTGTTTGAAAAAATAACAATGCTGAGAGGCACCCCTGCTCCATGATGCCTCTTAGGGGCTGGGATCAAGAATCCACCTCTGATGAGCCCATCTGGCTTCTCCCACCTCCTGACCCCATATTGATTTGAAGCATTAGAAGATAAAGGATCTTCCTGCATGGTAATGGTGGTGGAGTAGGAGCTGCTAGTTGCAACCAGTACTGAGGCATACAGGCCAAGATTTGTACAGGCAAGGACATGACAGGCATGCTATCCTACACATGTGGTTCTAGAGTGACATTTACATATTTTCCAAAAACTTTTAGATCACAAACTCTTCCTTAGTAAAGACAAGGTGCGTGTATGCAATGCGTCCTACATGTTAGCGGCACATTGGTTATCTAAACTAATGATGATAACCCGAAACAGTTCAACCAAAGTTTCCAAACCTCCAACTCATCCAAGAATATTAGTCCGCTTAACTACCTACACCTGTTCACCCTATCCCAGACGGGCAAGCCGGAATTCACCACTAACCACAGCAATGCTCCTCTCCCAACACCAGGGGGACAACCTGTGAGCCTCTCTGAAATGAAATGAAGGATTTATAAAGCGCGACATAACCCAAAGGTATCTAGGCGCTGAAAACACCAGAAGACAGTTACTTCCAGAATAATGTTACTGGTATAGCTAGGTCTTTTAAGTGCTTCCGAAATTGGAACAGGTTATGTTAGTTTTTCAAGCTAGTTGGCAGGGAGTTCCAAAATTTAGTAGTGGTAAAGGGGCAACTTTTGCCTCCCCATTTTGCTTTTGAAATCTTGGGCATAGCGAGGTTGCCACTATTAGACGATCTAAGATTTCTGCCTGGGATTTAGGGTCTGAGGAGTTGCGATAATTGCCGAGAGCCCTTACCATGTATGGCCTTAAATGCAATACACAAGGCCTTAACTTGGATGCGTTTGCCGATGGTCAGCCAATGTAACTCTGCGAGGGCCTTGGAGGCTGAGTCGAACAGAGAGAGCCCATGCAGAACTTTAGCGACGGCATTTTGAGTGGTCTGCAATTTTTGTAGACTACGTTTGCTTGCACTGGTCGGAAGGGTGTTGCAGTAGTCCAGTCTTGAACTAATCAAGGCTGTGACCACTGTTTTGATGAGCTCTATTGGGATGAACAGAAATATTTTCTTCAAGATTTTAAGGATAAAAAAAACATGTTGCTGTAGTGTGGTTGATCTGGGGTTCGAAGGAGAGCCTGTGTCAAACAAAACTCCCAGGTTCTTAATCTTATCAGCTGGTGTAGGGGGAGGGCCAATGTGACTTGGCCACCAGTTGTCTGACCAAACAATAGGTGTGTTACCAAAAAGCATAACTTCTGTTTTTGAGGTGTTGAGCTTAAGACAGTTTGTCTGCATCCACTTTCCTACATGACTTATGCAGCTTTTAAACCGGGACTCGTGTGTACGGACAGGCTGTTGATAAACACTATGATTTGCGTGTCGTCCACATAAGACACAAGCATGAATCCAAAAGTTTTTTTCAATTTGGCCAGTGGGGTGACGTAGAGATTGAAAAGAGTGGGGCTCAGCGACGAACCTTGAGGCACTCCACAAGGGAGTGTGAAGTATGGGGAGACAAATGGGTCAAGCACTACGGATTGCGTCCTGTTTGACAGGAAAGATCTGAGTAGAAGGAGAGCTATGTCCCTGATTCCCAGTGAGGGAGACGATCGACCAGCACATCGTGATTAGCGGTATTGAATGCCGCTGAAAGGTCTAAAAGTATGAGGGCAGCGCTCCCACCTTTTTCAAGGGTTAACCTAAGTTCCTCCGTGGCTGTAATCAGGGCCAGTTCCGTACTGTGGGGGGCCCAGATGCCAAATTGCGACTGATCCAGGATATCACCCTCCATAAGAAAGGCGGACAGTTCTTCATTAAGATATTTTTCTATGATTTTGGCTGGGAACGGTATGCTGGAGATTAGCCTGTAGTTGGAGAGGTCATCCCGGGTTCATATTTGGCTTTTTCAGGAGTGGCCGTATAGAGGCTCTTTTCCAGTCAGTGAGAAAGGCTCCAGAGGAAATGATAGTGTTGAAAATAGGCCAAAGAGCAGGTCACACAATTTCTGGCGCCAGAAGCAAGATTTTACGAGGGAATGGATCAGAGGGAGATCCTGACTTAACTAGGGAGATTAATTCAATATTATGTTCTAGAGAGATTGGCAGAAACATAGAAAGAGTGGTGGTGGGAGGGCTGGCTGTATTACTTTGGTGGGATGAATTGGCACTTAGGCTTTTATCCATGAGTGCAGATGAACTGACTTGGGGGATAAAGCTGTCGAAGACTTGGTTGCCTTTTAGTTGGAAGGCGTTTGCTAGCTTGTTGCAGAATTGCTGGCTATTGCCCTGACTTTGGATTTTAGGGAGCTTGGAAAGTTTTTTTACCGTAGCAAACACTTTTCTCTTACTTTCAATACCTCAACTAGTGAGTCAGTTCAATTATGAGTCTTTTTCAGAAACTTAAAGGGCCGCACATGGGAGTCGAGGACAGTCTTACAGGGAGTGCCATCGGCCTAATAACCTGGGCAGAAACTCTGGCATGCTGGTGGAGGAGTCAAAAGAGGTCTGAGAGCGGCTATGGGGATCAGGCTCTCTTAAGGTGTCTACTGACTCCTTAAGGTGCTTTCAGAAGCCTATAAAGTTATGATGACCTCCAGTAGACTTGCACTGAGGAACAGTTAAGGGCAACAGAGTGACAATTGAATATCTTTGAGCCAGCTGAGAATCTTTGTTGGAGGCATGCTGGTCTTTGATGGCCAACAGAAGGAATTTGATGGCCAGCAGAAGAATGTGTATGAGGACTGACAGCAGGTCTCTGAGGATGGATCAAGGTGGATGAAAAGTCCCTTATGTCTGGCTCAGAGCTAGTTTGGGATCCCTTACTATTGGTTAATTTTCCATGAGCGAGCACCAATCATGTTTAGTGAGCAATTTCACACATACACAGATTCTGCTTCTTGGGGAGCAGGTGCACTATAACACAGTCAGAGAGCGTGGTCCGATAAAGCACCTCTCTGGTTTCTAGCATAATCTTGAACATCTATGCAATGAATAGAAGCCAATGGCGGGGACTAATTCTCACATTCCTAGTGTGCCTGATAGCCTGTGACGTGCAACACGACAAATCACTATGCAGTAAAAACATTGTGACTGTCTGTGCAAAATGCCCATTTTCTCAGTCGCCCTGTGAGTGTGACCTGAGTCCCTGCTATTGAAGAATACATACTGGAGTTGGAGCAGAGTTGCACAGAGCGATAAAGTGTGAAAGTGCTGCAGAAGGAGGCAAGTAAAAGAATCCGTCTTCATTTCTTTGGAGGGCTGGGCTGTGATGTGTGCCCTCCCTTTGTGGTTTCCTGAATGGTAGCATGTTACCTATAACTTCTGTTCCCCCTTACATACGGGTGACCATCTCTGTCATGATAGGGCCCACAGTGCATAATTTTAGCATTCTAGCCTTCATAAGAGCTTAGTTATAAGCCACTTGCGCCGACGGTGTGTCACTTTTTGTGACGCGCCGGTGGCAGATTTTGCTGCCCGAGGCCTTTCCTGTCCTTGTAAATATGGCCCCTTTACACGCAGCACTTTGCGTGAAAGGGACGTCCATGGGTGTTGCTGTGGGTGTTTTCCACGCAACACCCATGGAACCTGACACATTTCCAGATTTACGAGAAATCGTAAACCTGTAAATGCGTCTGAATGCTATATATCCCCAGGGGAGGCACAGGGATTTGCAACAAGGAGAAATTTTCTCATTTCTCATTGTTCTTTTTCTCTTTCAATGCGTGCTGCATTTTGCAGCACACATATAATGAGGAAATCACCTCTGGTGATTGTTTATGTGCAGGAAGGTGTTCCTTCCTGCACATAAATAATCATAAAAAATGACGTTTTGCAAGTTCTATGTGTGCTAATGCAGCACACACAGGAGTTGAAAAACGCAATTTCAGATTGCTTATGTGCAGGAAGGGACACCTTCCTGCACATAAACAATCATCCCCTCGATGCAGGCATCCTTGCATCATGGTGCAAGGGTGCCTGCATCTGTGCATGGCAGCTAGTTGTTCTCCAGCGCAGGAGAAAGTCAAGGGATCCATCATATCCTTGTAGATATGCCGCATCCCTGAGGATTGAAAGTGCCGCAGCGTGGCGCAGCCAAAGGGCTTGCAGTGCCGCGCTGCAGCACTTTCCTGTAAATGAGGTCCATAGTGGCTATTCTGGGTATTAAACAGGCCCAGGCATAACCGTGGTTATTAGTGTCATATTGTAGGCATTCATGGCATGAGAGAGCCCACCCCAGGCAATATTTATGAGTCCCCAACTTTATTGAGCAAATCCCTGGCATAGGCTGGCCCTGGCATAATGGTGGTCATTCCTGAGTTATAAAAGGCATCCTTGGCATGATTGCACCCGCCTCCGTCCATGGCATCCTTGTGCATCACCTTTGCATCATCCATCTTATCCCTGGGACACTGTGTTTATCCTTCATGTAACTGCATGGCATGCGATGGCTATACATGGACCAGCATGGCACAATCTGTTAGTGTGCCAGTAATACATGTGAGTATGTGAGTGCGCAATGAGAATTACAGACCAATGTTTCTAGACCAAACATACTTACTAAAAATGAAAACCCGATACCCAGGGACATAATGAGCCATTTTAATGAAAATGACAAGCGTTTCTTGGGGGAATAGAATACATTTTATTTCCAAATGTAACCCTTACATTTGATAGCACAGTGCATGGATGTTCAGACACTTACCTGAAAGTATGTGGGTAAAAAATTATAACATTTTGAAACATATTTAAAGCTCATAACTAAGGGTGCTGAGTTCAGAAGGCGTATTGATGATGTTTCTTCTTGTGCCTGAGCATGCTGTGGCGTGCGTTGTCTATTGTTTTATGACTCGTTTAGAGGACTTTTATGAATACATGAATAATGTTTTTTTGACATTATCGCTATTGTTATGATCTGAGGCCAGAGCTGCGGTAAACGGTCTGTTGTTCTTCACCTTCAAGGTATCACTATGCTGTGCAGTAGCCCAGCTCTTTGAGCCTGTAAATCTGGTCACCTTTTATGTTTTCTTTTCTGCCATGTTTCTTTCCAGCAGGTTCTCTGTCGTTACCTGTACCTGAGTGTGTCTATGGAAAGGGCTGCATGTAAACATGAAAGACATTGAAATACAGAAGAGAAGAAAGATTCTTTATATATTTAGAAAAATATAGGCCATGGGTGTGAGAAGTTGGCCTGGTATATGATGTTCACTATTCTAGTGAGCACCTTGCACCAGTCCAAACAACCCTTATGGTGATGGTTGTAAAGTCAACCTTATAGACCAGCTATCCTAGTGGTAGCATGGACAAAGCAGTCTTAGGCTAAACTCAAGAGGGCATGTGAAGCCAGCTGTTTTATCATATGTAACCCCTTTAATACCAAATGAAAGGACACAACACAGGTTATATATATAAAATATATATGTATTTATTACTAAATTAATCCTCTGAACTCTTTATGAGGTCAGAGGCACAAGCACATAACAAGATACTTAATTATCATACAATAAGTTGCACAAAATACAGTAATGCCCTAGGGGCACTTCAAAGCATATACTAAAATAGTGGTATAAGAACCACGTCACGAACAAAGGACAGGCCTAGGGCCTGGAGAATCGCTGGGGCTATGCTGTACTATCAAAGGATAGGGAGCAGGAGGCCCACGGGATGTGTGTGCAGTGTCTTTTCACACACGTGAGTTACCATTGAGTTAGAATGGGAACGAAAGAATTGGAAACTAGTTCTTTTAGGTCACTTCCGGATGGACTAGGAGAAAGCCAGTGAAAACTAGGACACTAGGATAGTTAATACCTACAGGAGCACCGGAGTGCTCGCATTACCTCACCCACAGGAAGCGGGTGCATAGGTGTCAAAGTGTGTCGGGTTTCGTCGCTGAATCCTATGGAGCCGTGAAGAAAGATGCTGCAGGCGACCAGGAGGGAAGTGTTCGGTTGGATCCAAGGGCGGATCGAGGATGAAGAGTACCTGAAAGCAGAGGGGACAGAGTCTGGGTCACTAGCCAGTGACCAGGAAGGAACCAGGAAGGAACCAGGCGATGTCGCGAAGCAATCAGGTGATGTTGTGAAGCTTGTCTCTGCAGCCACGTGGTCCAGGAGGTGTCGAAGACAACCAGAAGCTCGATACGGACTGTCCCTGGTAGGGTCTCGCTGTCGGCGGGGTCGGCTTCCGGATTGGAGTCAACATGCCTTGGCAAAGGCAACCCACGCAGGAATCGAAGATGGCTTCTGGATCAGACCAGCAAGGTCTGATGGGCTTCTCCTTTTCAGGGAAGCAGGGGCCAGTCTGGAGCAACCAGACCAGTGGTGTAAATTCAAAGGTTCGTCGTCACAGAGGCCACTAACCAATGGACAAGTGACTGAACAGACGCGTCAAGCAGAAAAATGCAGAAGGGCTCCACACAGCACTCGTGGAGTGTGGAGGGCTGATCTTCTGTGCAGATGGTGCTCGGGGCTAGGGCTTTTCAATCCCCAATGTACAACTTCGAGGGTGCCTCAGAAGTTGCACGGAAAGCAATTTGCTGGCTTTCCAAGATGGCCGGTCCCACGTCTCTCGGCGCTTCCACGGGTCTCCGCTTTGCTCTGGCTGTGGATCGGGCTGAAGGAAGTCTGGAAGTCTGGATCTTGTCAGGCTCTGTGCTCAGGCTCTGGCGGGAGCATCGACAAAGCAAACTGTTGATCGCTTGATGGTGCCTGCTTACACAGGGTGGTCACTCCTTGACGACAAGGGAGATTCTTCAGTCTTCTATCTTCAGGTAGAACGTCGAAGGTCCAGAGTTTCATTTCAAGTTTCAGTCAGGATAAATCTAAAGTCTGGGGACTCAGCTCCCACCTATATACCAAATTTAGGGGCTGCATTACCTGCTAGGTCCCTCCTATGGGTGGGACCAGGGATGGGGGTGGTTATACCCCTTTCCCTTTGTCCAGTTTCACGCCAGAGCTGGGACTGGAGTGCCCCAGCACCGGTTTGAACCGGACTATGCATGGGACACCTTGTGTGCCCCAGGCAGTGTCTCATTTCATTCAGCCCTCCCTGCTCCAATACACTATGGCCTGTCTGGGGTGGTGCTAGCACCTCCCAATACAGGAAACCTATTGTCCAAGCCTCCCTCGCTGGAAGGACTCCCAGCAGCAGGAGGTCAGACTTGTGTCTGTGGCAGCAGCATCCATTTTGTGACGCTGGGGCTCTGGTTAACTTTAACCGGGATTAGTAGGAACAACATGTCTTCTCCCTCTAGAAGGGTGGAATGCTACCCCCGTCGCCAGAACTGGCGAGGGAGTAGTATTCCAAAGCGTATGACACCTTACACGACATGTTTTGATAAAGCCAAACCAAAGTTAGCATTCAACGGCGAGGATTATAATGCACTTAAGAGTATATGGTATGGCTATATCATAGAACAGCTATAAGAACATGGTTCCGAAAGCTGCAGACAGGCTCAGCTCATGCTAGAGCCTCATCTTACATAAAACCAAGCACTCTGCCTTCAGGATTGTTAAGGCCTGCCATAGGAGTGACTTATAGGTATATATGTTACTATTTATAATGGTAGGTATAGGAATACTATACCTAAGCAAGGGGTGATTACACGACCTTGCCCCAGCTGAGTGATCAGCCAGTTGTGTCAGTTTGGATGTCCAGCCAGGGGTGGCAAAAGATTTGCTGCAGCCCCTGGTAGGCCTTGGGTGCACCTGTGCCCTGGATACCTATGGTACACTATACAGGGTCTCATAAGGTGACCCAACATCCAATTAGGTATGTACCTAAAGTACATGGAGTCCATTTTACAGTGAGAGCAGATAGCCTTGGGCCCTGATTAGCAGGATCCCAGGCCAACTAAGTCGAAAACCAGCTAAACACAAAGCAAAAGATCTGGGGTAACCATAGTCAGGTATCCACCTTCCTACAATGAGTAGCTACATAATTAGGATTTGTTCAATCGCCTCTTGGTATTTTTGCAATTTTTTGTGAAATCGGGCTACAAAATGTGCTAGTAACTGTTTGCAAGATTTAATGGCAAGGATGAACCTCTAACAACCTGTGGGAGGGTAAGGCTAGCTTGGCACACCACGACAGTATTGGCATATTTCATAGGTACCCTTTTAGAGCTTATGACTTTAGAGCTAACTTATGTGTTTAAACTGACCTTTAAAGTGCTCCAGCCACAAGGGGCCCATCATGAGGGTTCAGTGGATGTCATAGTAGAAGCAAGCATTGTTTCTTCAGGGCTAGATGTGTAGTATTGCAGTTCTGTGAATTTCTCAACACTTGTACATCAGTGGATTGTGCTAAAAAAAGAGCATCATTGTAGGAGCTGGGGGGGGTGTCAGTGTATGGAACAGGCCAGTAGAGCTGTATCGTGGGAGCACTATTCATTTCTCAGTACTCGGGTACCAGTTTGGGCAGTGTATTGAGGAACATTTCAAGATCCATGTTTTTCCAGCAGGATAAAGTGTATTTGGAGTTCTTCATTAACACCAATGTATTTGCCATCTATGTACCCAATATATTTTTTTTAAGTGCATAGCTGCCTCCAAGGCACACGCTGCTGCTGGACGCTTAATAAATGGGATAGCTCATTATTTCCCCTTCAGAACTGCTTGTTAAAACTACATCTTTCAGCCAACATATAGTAAAAGATGTGCTATAAAATTCACAGATGGCTTCAGTTATTCCAGAACTTTCTTGGTAAGAGACCCCCTCACTAACCGAGTCCTTTCTCAGGAAGCCTTCGTGCCTCATAGTGCATGGTGGGAGCTATGAACATTTTTCCAGGGCTGCTTTTGGCCCCTAGTATCTCTGTGATTGGTGAATGAAATAAGTTTCAGAGCAGAGGATCTGAGAAAATGGAAACAATAGGCATTGGCCCGAGCACAATTTAATAAACAGACAGTAAACTTGCAGAGTAATGAGGGACATCTGGGAAAGAAAGCCACAAAGCAAACAATGTGCATTGATGCTATCCGAAATAAAGCAAATGTGTTGTGGTTTACCTATGCGTGCCAGCTTCTGCCCACAGGCTGGAATGTGGAACTTGTCTGCATCAATTGATGCAGAGCCAGAGGACTCCAGGAAGGTCAGTGTATCCTGGAAGTCCTTGCTGATGTTTGGTGGTCCTGTAACACAGCATATTGAACATAAAATAAAGTTACTACCCAGCACATGGAGTCTGGTGCCCTTGTTGCTGTTTAACTTAACAATAGCGACGAGCGCATCCTGCACGCAGGTGGGGCAGAGGCATTATAAGGCATGGGTAAAGCGGGCAATTTCACAGCCCCTCCCCCCCACCTTCGAAGGGGCCCCCTAATAATGTGATCTTTCTATCATTCGATTTCAGCTTTGTCAATTTTTATATATTGCTTCCTTCACGCAGGCTTGAATTAGCAGAAAATAGTCAGGGTTGTTCTGAATGGGGACCCCAAAATATGTTTGTCCCAGGGCCCCAAAAGTTCTTATGAGGACACTGAGGTGTGGACCACCAACCGAGAACCCCAATTGCTCTGCGGAAGTTAATTGGGAACGCCACCATCGCATGGAGGATTATCTATTAATATACATTTTTTCACTTTGAAGCAGTGTGAAAAATGTACCTAATTTGCCAGAAGCCACTAATGAACCTTGGAGCCTCAGAAGTGGATCAGTTGAATCTGCCTGCTGGGTGTCTGCGCAACGGTTGTATGTAGGAACCATGCAGGGGTTAATCACACTTGCCTTAATAACATGGTCTCAACAACTAGGGCATCTATACAACGCATTCCGTTACCACGCAAGTCCTTACTCCAACTTGCCTTAGGGAAAGCGCTGGAGTTGGAATAGAATAATTTACTATTCCAACCTCAGTCTGTGCAAATATAAGGAAAGTGTTGGACATAAAGTCCAACATCAATCCAACAGCGCTTTCCTTAAGGCAAGTCATTGCAATGACTTACGTGGTAAAGGAATGCATTGTAAAGACGCACTCATGGTTGGGTCTGCGCTGTTAAGGCCCAGCTTGGTTCAAGCCATGGTGTGAAGGCTGTTTCCCGTGAACAACTTGTAGTTTATTCCACTCTGATATTTATCTCTCCCTGAATTCTGAACAGGTACTGTGCCCCTGACAGCTTTCACCCACCTCTGTAATAAGGTATATTCACAGAGGCTAAGAGTATACTCATTTACATGGGGCCAGCACCCCATGCAATTGATATGATAATGATGGTGCACATGTAGAACAGGGGATATCTGTATTACAGTAGAAGCTGTACACAAGTCTGTGGCCCATCATAGAACACCAAAGTGCCCCTTGGTTGCAGAAGTAAGTGCACACACCCGTTGTGCAGCGGGAAACATAGGGGCATTTCTACAAGTCCCTAACACCACCAGAGCATCACTTTTTCTGACGCTCTGGTGGCGTTGCTCTCTATGCCATATTTACAAGCTGGAGTTAAGCCACTTAATGTGGCCAGGGGCGTAACAAACACCCCCGCAGCCACCGCGGTGTGGGGGCCCCCCAGTGTCCTGTAGGTGAAGGGGGCCCCCTCAGCTCAGGTCGAGATCTGTGAGAGGCTCTGAAGCATCTGCAGTGTCTGCAGCCTGCTCTGAGCCCCTCCCTCTGACCCAAGACTGAAGGGAAACAAAGTAACAAGTTACATTGTGTCTCTTCAGTCAGAGCCACCAGCCCAGAAGAAGGATGGGGATGGGGGCCCAAGAGAGCAGAAGGCAGCACAGAGCACTGCTCAGGACCCTGACAAGGGTGGGAGTGGGGGCCCTCATAGACAGCATTCCCCACAGGGCACAGCCTCTGAGAAGGGAGAGGACAAGGATGATGGTGGGGGTGGGGGCCCCAGAGAGCTAGAGGCAGCACAGAGGAGAGCTGACAGGAGAAAGGATGGGGGTGGGGCCCCAGAGACAGGGCAGGAGGCGGCGCAGAGGAGAGCTGACAGGGGAAGGGATGGGGGTGGGGGCCCCAATCAAGCAATCAATCAATCAAGAAATTTGTATAGCGCGCTACTCACCCGGAGGGTCTCAAGGCGCTTGGGGGAGAGGGGTCCGCTACTGCTCGAATAGCTAGGTCTTGAGTTGCTTCCTGAAGGAGAGGTGGTCTTGGGTAAGACGGAGGTGGATGGGGAGGGAGTTCCAGTTCTTGGCAGCCAGGTAGGAGAAGGATCTCCCTCCCATGGTGGCTCTTCGAATGCGTGGAACGGCGGCGAGGGCGTGGCTGGTCGATCGTAGCTGGCGGGTAGGAGTGTAGAAGGTCAGGTGGCTGTTGAGGTATCTGGGGACCAGGTCGTGGAGGGCCTTGTGTACGTGGGTGAGGAGACGGAACGTGATTCTCTTGCTGACGGGGAGCCAGTGCAGGTCTCTCAGGTGTCTGGAGATGTGGCTGTGTCGGGGGATGTCCAGGATGAGTCGTGCGGAGGCGTTCTGGATGCGTTGGAGTCTTTTCTGCAGTTTGGCTGTGGTTCCGGTGTAGAGGGTGTTCCCGTAGTCCAGTCGGCTGGTGACGAGTGCCTGGGTGACCGTCTTCTTGGTTTCGGTGGGGATCCAGCGGAAGATCTTTCGGAGCATTCGTAGGATGTTGAAACACGATGATGAGACGGCGTTGACTTGTCTGGTCATCGAGAGGGAGGAGTCCAGGATGAAGCCCAGGTTGCCTGCGTGGTCCATTGGTTTGGGTGCGCTGCCCAGGGCAGGGGGCCACCAGGAGTCGTCCCAGGCAGAGGGTGATGATCCCAGGATGAGGACTTCCGGCTTGTTGTCTGAGTTAAGTTTCAGGCGGCTGTTCTTCATCCACTCGGCTACGTCTTTCATCCCTTCGTGTAGGTTGGTTCTGGCGGTGGCGGGGTCGTTGGTGAGGGAGAGGATCAGCTGGGTGTCGTCGGCGTAGGAGATGATGTTGAGGTTGTGTTGGCGTGCGATGGCCGCGAGGGGGCTCATGTAGACGTTGAAGAGGGTGGGGCTAAGTGATGATCCTTGTGGTACGCCGCAGATGACTTCGGTGGCTTCGGATCTGAACGGGGGGAGGCGGACTCTCTGGGATCTTCCGGCGAGGAACGAGATGATACACTCCAGTGCCTTCTCTTGGATTCCGACGTTGCTGAGGCGTTGTACTAGGGTGCGGTGGCAGACAGTATCGAACGCTGCGGAGAGGTCCAGGAGGATGAGGGCCGCTCTTTCCCCGTTGTCGAGCAGGGTTCGGATGTCGTCAGTGGCTGCGATGAGGGCGGTCTCGGTGCTGTGGTTGGCTCGGAAGCCAGACTGTGAGTGGTCGAGGGATCCGTTCGTCTCGAGGAAGGCGGCAAGCTGTCTGTTGACGGTCTTTTCGATGACTTTGGCCGGAAACGGGAGGAGCGAGATGGGGCGGTAGTTCTTGAGGTCGATGGGGTCTGCTGATGGTTTCTTCAGGAGGGCGCTGAGTTCGGCGTGCTTCCAGCTCTCTGGGAAGGTGGCGGTGTTGAAGGAGCAGTTGATGATGTCCCGGAGTTGGGGTGCGATGACGGAGTCTGCCTTGTTGAAGACGTGGTGGGGGCATGGGTCGGTTGGTGATCCGGAGTGGATGGTGTTCATCGTGTGAATGGTGTCTTCGGTGCTGACCGGGGTCCTGGCACGGAGGGTGGTGGTGGGGGGCGTTGGTTCTGCGGTTGGGTGTGTGGTCTGTTCATCGAAGCTGTTGTGTATGTCTGCGATCTTGTTGTGGAAGAACGAGGCGAGTGAGTCGCAGAGGTCTTGTGAGGGAGTGATGTCGTTGTTTCCAGCGCTGGGGTTGGAGAGCTCTTTGACGATGCTGAAGAGTTCCTTGCTGTTGTGTGCGTTGTTGTCTAGTCGATCCTTGAATGCTGACTTCTTGGTGGTGTGGATCAGCTGGTGGTGTTTGCGGGTGGCGTGCTTGAGGGTGGTCATGTTGTCTGTGGTCGGGTTTTTTCGCCAGGCTTTCTCGTGGGTGCGGCAGTTCTTCTTGGAGTTCTTGAGGTCGTTGTTGAACCAGGAGGCTTTCTTGCTGCCGGGCTTGCTGGGGTGGTTTTTAAGAGGTGCAAGGTCGTCGGCGCAGTTGGTGATCCACTGTGTGAGGTTGTTGGCTGCTTGGCTGGGGTCTGTTGAGCTGGCGGGAGGGTTCTGGCTCAGTGATGTGGTGAGCTGGTCAGTGGTTATCTTGTTCCAGCTCCTGCAGGGAACCTGTTGCGGGTGGTGGTGAGTCGTGGTTCTTCTGAAGCTGAAGTGGACGCAGCTGTGATCTGTCCAGTGGAGTCCGGTGGAGTGGCTGAAGGAGATGTACTTGCTGGAGGAGAAGACTGGGTCAAGCGTGTGTCCGGCGTAGTGGGTGGGGGTGTTCACCAGTTGCTTGAGTCCGAGGTTGGCGAGGTTGTCCAGCAGGGTCGTGGTGTTGCTGTCGTTGTTGTTCTCTAGGTGGAAGTTGAGGTCCCCTAGGAGGATGTAGTCAGCGGAGGGGAGGGCGTGTGAGCTGATGAAGTCTGCGATGTCTTCGCTGAATTGTGTGCGGCGTCCTGGGGGTCTGTAGATGAGGATTCCTCTGAGTGTGGTCTTGGGGTCGGTGTGTATCTGGAAGTGAAGATGTTCGGCGGTTGTGAGGGTGTCGTCGGAGTTGGTCGTGATGCGGATGGTGTTCTTGTGGACGATGGCAATGCCTCCTCCTGTCTGGTTGATGCGGTCCCTCCGGGTGATCTTGTATCCGTCCGGGATGGCAATGGCGATGTCGGGCGCTGAGGAGACGTTCATCCTGGTTTCCGTGAGGAGGGCGACGTCTGGAGATGTGGTGTCGAGCAGGTTCCAGAGTTCCACGGCGTGTCTGTGGACGGAGCGGGTGTTGAGCAGGATGCACTTCAGGTGGTTGCTGCTGGTGCTCGGCTTGGCGGGTGCAGTGCAGGTCCGGATGCAGGAGAACTTGCAGGGTTGGCAGGTGAAGGGTCCGTGGGTGCGTCCTGGGGTGGCTCGGTGGCAGCTGGGGGTCCGGCCGGTGTTGAGTGCGTTGAGGGTCGCGGCGTCGTACGTCCGGCGGGTGGGATGGCGTCTGCGGGGGCCAGAGTGTCTGGCGCTGGGCGCGGGCCAGGCACGGACGGGCACAAACGGGCTTGCCTTTGGCGCGCCTTCGGCGCACAATCGGCGCTCACTCTGCGCGTGAACGCTGTCCGTACGTGCGGACTCTGCCATAAGTGGAGAGTGGGGGGGGGGGCGGAGCGAGGGAGGAGCAGCTGGGAGGCGGGAGCTGGGTGGCGAATGGGAAGGGAAGGGGAGAGGTCCTAAGCGAGAAGGGGGCGGGGCCGCAGGGGAGCAGCTGCAGGGAGCGGGGAGCGGGGAGCGGGGTGCGACGGCAGAAGGCGGGAAAAACGGCAGCAATACAGGACTCACTCAATCAGGGTCACCACACTGGGGGGGGGGGGGAGGAAAAAACAACACGGGGGGAAAGTGGCACAACAGTACAACTGGCACAGAGAAGCGAGGGAAGAACAAACAACAGTCAGGGTCACTGCACGGGGGGATACTAGTACAGCGGCACAACTGGCGCAGAGAAACAAAGCAGAGAAAGGCACAGGGGATAATAGCACAAAAGCACAACTGGCACAGAGGAACAACCAGAGGAAGGCACAGGGGTCACGCCTTCAGAAGCGGCGGCGAGCGGTGGGAGCAGGGAGACCGGGTGACTCAAGGAGGAGCCACGCGGCGGGTGGAGCGACCGTCTCTGACGATGTCAGGTCAGGTCACGGCTCCCCGTCGCGTGGAGGCGCCTTAAGTGTCCAGTGGGAGGGAGGAGCAGCTGGGAGGCGGGAGTGGGGTGGCGAATGGGAAGATAAGGGGAGAGGTCCTAAGTGAGAAGGGGGCAGGGCCGCAGGGGAGCAGCGGCAGGGAGCGGGGTGCGACGGCAGAAGGCGGGAAAAATGGCAGCAATACAGGACTCACTCAATCAGGGTCACCACACGGGGGAAAGGAAAAAAACAACACGGGGGGAAAGTGGCACAACAGTACAACTGGCACAGAGAAGCGAGGGAAGAACAAACAACAGTCAGGGTCACTGCACGGGGGGATACTAGTACAGCAGCACAACTGGTGCAAAGAAACAAAGCAGAGAAAGGCACAGGGGATAATAGCACAAAAGCACAACTGGCGCAGAGGAACAACCAGAGGAAGGCACAGGGGTCACGCCTTCAGGAGCGGCGGCGAGCGGTGGGAGCAGGGAGACCGGGTGACTCAAGGAGGAGCCACGCGGCTGGTGGAGTGACCGTCTCTGACGATGTCAGGTCAGGTCAGCGCAGGAAGCAGTGCAGAGGAGAGCTGACAGGAGAAGGGATGGGGGTGGGGACCCCAGAGACAGGGCAGGAGGCAGCGCAGAGGAAAGCTGACAGGAGAAAGGATTGGGTGGGGGCCCCAGAGACAGCGCAGGAGGCAGCGTAGAGGAGAGCTGACAGGAGAAAGGATGGGGGTGAGGGCCCCAGAGACAGCACAGGAGCAGTGCAGAGGAGCGCTGACTGGAGAAAGGATTGGGGTGGGGGCCCGAGAGACAGCGCAGGAGGCAGCGCAGGGGAGAGCTCACAGGAGAAAGGATGGGGGTAGGGGTGGGGGTCCCAGAGACAGCGCAAGAGGCAGCATAGAGGAGAGCTCACAGGAGAAAGGATGGGGGTGGGGGCCCCAGAGACAGCACAGGAGGCAGCGCAGAGGAGAGCTGACAGGAGAAAGGATGGGTGTGGGGGCCCCAGAGGCTGCATTCTCCACAGGGCTCTGCTCCTCTGAGGCAGCACAGAGCTGACTTCGGCCAGAAAGTTTGCAGCTCCAGAAACAGGATCTGCTGGGACGCATTTGAAGGTGAGAGTTAGAGCTATTGATGTTGTAAAGGACAATGCATTTTACCTGTGCATTTTGCCTATGTGTTTTCTGTTTTGAGTGGAGGGAATGTGTGTGGTGTCAAGTGGACATAAATGGTTTGGATTGAAATTGTTAGTTGTGGAATTGTGTTGCGTTGATTGGATCTGTGTAGTGAAATAATGTGGCAAGGTGTGCAGTGTAATTATGTGGTATTGAGTGGAGTAGGATTGTGTGCCTTGGAGTGGTATTATCTGGAATGTTATTTTGTGTTGTGGAGTGGTATGTAGTAGAGTTTACTTATGTGGTGTGCTGTTAAATATTGTAGCATGATGTGGAATGTTGTGGTGTAGATTGGATGTATGTGGTGTGTTGTGCATTTGTGGTGTTAGTCTGAATTATGTAGTTTTTCGTGAATTATGTGGAAATGTGTAGAGTTGAATTGTGTGACGTGGAAGTTGCGGTGTTGAGTGGTATTATGAGGCATGGTGTGAATTGTAGCTATGTGGAGTGTTGCTACGTGGCATAGACTGGATTTATGTGGAGTGTATGTATGCAGTATGGAGTAGAGCATAATTATGTGGAGGTTAATTATGTGGAGCTGAGTGGTATATGTGGAGTGTTATTATGCTGTGTGATAAATGGCGTGGGGATGAATTGTGGAATTGTGTGACATGTGGAATATTATGTGGCATGGTGTATAATGATGCGGAGTGGAACTATGCAACATGTTGCAGTTATATTTTGTGGAGGGTGAATATATGTTTTAGAGTTGAGTGTAAATATGTTGTGTGAAGTGTAATTATATAGGTTGAAGTTGAACTATATGTAGTTGAGTTGTGTGGAGTGTAATTATGTGGTTGGGAGTGGTATTAAGTTGTGTGGAATGTTATTCTGTGATGTGGAATTATGTGGTATGGAGTGCAGTGGAAATATGTGTATTTTTAGGATTGTAATTATGTGGTATGTAATGTTGTAGGGTTAAATAATGTATAGTTGAATTGTGTGGCGTGGAATTATAAGCAGGGGCGTAACACAGGCCCCAGGGGGGTAACACAGGCCCCCGCAGCCACCGTGTTGCGGGGGGCCCTGCGCTCCAGGGGCCCCTCAGCAGTGCCAGCAAGCACTACACATTAGTGACCGTCTGGGATAGGTAATTAATTAATATAGGTAGGTTATGTAACATACGCTCTCTCTAGACTTTTCTTCATAAATTAAATGGTAAAATGTAAAAAAGGTAATGGTGCACACTGCGCAGCATGTATATGTCTCCACCGCCGCGTCTGCACGGTCTTACTCTTCACCCTTAGGGTGGGGCTGGTGACCAATTGTCATGCGCATTGCTGACTGGTGAAGCGAGGAGGCCTCCCAGAGGCCAGAGTGGAGACAATTGAGAGCTAACGAGCGACGGCAACTGCTGGCCATAATTTAATTATTTCTCTGGCTAGCCTTGTTTGCCCTGTCTTCTGCGGCCCGCGCAGTGAGTCTGTCTGTTGCCCCAGTCTATGCCACCCCCCCGCAGACAAGTGCACCCCACCCAAAATTCATTGTGATGACCACTTGTGTGCTTAAGGTCTCCAGTTTAGAGTGAAGTCATTTAGTAAAAGAAAGGCGCCTTTGGTACATGAAGGTTGTTTGGAAAAGAGCGGGGGTATGTTACACATTAAAGATTAAAAGTGTGTGTCATCAGTTTCACATGCGATTTATGTTGATTTGCGGATTTTGCAGAAAACACAAAAATTGTTATTGAAGTTTGTGGGCGCAAGAAAATGTACCCTTCACCTATGAATTTACACCTTCGTCTGTGACTTTGGGAGAAGTTTCCCAGTTTTGCCCGACTTTATCAAGGCAAAGTGGTACCCGAAACCTGCCAGCCCCACAGACCTCTCCGGCACACAAACCTGCCAGTCCCACAGACCTCTCCAGGCAGAGAAATCTGCCAGCCCCACAGACCTCTCCAGGCAGAGAACCCTGCCAGCCCCACAGACCTCTCCAGGCAGAGAAACCTGCCAGCCCCACAGACCTCTCCAGGCAGAGAAGCCTGCCAGTCCTACAGATCTCTCTGGGCACAGATACCTTCCAGCCTCACAGACCTCCCCAGGCAAAGAAACCAGCCAGCCCCACAGACACACAGACCTCCACGGCACAGAAACCTGCCAATCCCACAGACCTCTCCAGGCAGAGAAACCTGCCAGTCCCACTGACCTCTCTGGGCACGGATACCTGCCAGCCTCACAGACCTCCCCAGGCAGAGAAACCAGCCAACCCCACAGAACTCCCTGGGCACAGAAACCTGCCAGCCCCACAGACCTCTCGGGGTACAGAAACCTGCCAGCCCCACAGACCTCTCCGGGCACAGAAACCTGCCAGTCCCACAGACCTCCCCAAGCACAGAAACCTGCCAGTCCCACAGACCTCCCCCAGCCAGAGAATCCTGCCAGTTCCACAGACCACCCCAGGCAGAGAAACCTGCCAGCCCCGCAGACCTCTCGGGGTACAGAAACCTGCCAGCCCCACAGACCTCTCCGGGCACAGAAACCTGCCAGTCCCACAGATCTCCCCAGGCACAGAAACCTGCTGGCCCCACAGACCTCCCCAGGCACAGAAACCTGCCAGTCTCACAGTCCTCCCTGGGCATAGAAACCTCCCAGCCCCACAGACCTCCCCAAGCACAGAAACCTGCCAGTCCCACATACCTCCATAAGCACAGAATCTGCCATCTCCACAGACCTCTCCAGGCAGAGAAACCTGCCAGCCCCACAGACCTCCCCAAGCACAGAATCTTGCCAGCCACACAGACCTCCCCAGGCAGAGAAACCTGCTAGTCCCACAGACCTCCACAGGCAAAGAAACCTGTTAGCCCCACAGACGTCCTAGGCCACAGAAACCTGCCAGTCCCACAGACCTCCCCAAGCACAGAAACCTGCTAGCCCCACAGACCTCACCAAGCATAGACACCTGCTAGCCCCACAGACCTCCCCAAACACAGAAACCTGCCAGTCCCACAGACCTCCACAGGCACAGAATCTGCCAGCCCCACAGACCTCCCCAAGCACAGAATCCAGCCAGCCCCACAGACCTCCCCAGGCAGAGAAACTTGCCAGTCCTACAGACCTCCCCAGGCAGAGGAACCTTCCAGCCCCAAAGACCACCCCAGGCACAGAAACCAGCCAGTCCCACAGACCTCCCGAGGCACAGAAACCTGTTAACCCCACAGACCTCCCAGGGTACAGAAACCTACCAGTCCCACTGACCTCCCCAGTCACAGAAACCTACCAGTCCCACAGAAACCTGCCAGTCCCACAGACCTCCCCGGGCACAGAAACCTGCCAGTCCCACAGACCTCCCCAAGCACAGAAACCTGCCAGTCCCACAGACCTCCACAGACACAGAATCTGCCATCTCCAAAGACCTCTCCAGGCAGAGAAACCTGCCAGTCCTATAGACCTCCTCAGGCAAAGAAACCTGCCAGTCCCACAGACCTCCACAAACAGAGAAACCTGCAGCCACACAGACCGCCCCAGGCACAGAATCCTGCCAGTCCCACAGACCTCCCCAGGCAGAGAAACCTGTCAGCCTCACAGACCTCCCCGGGCACTGAAGTCTGCCAGTCCCACAGACCTCCGCAGGCAGAAAAACCTACCAGACCCACAGACCTTCTCAGGCAGAGAAACCTGTCAGTCCCACAGACCTACCCGGCACAGAAACCTGCCAGTCCCACAGACCTCACCGCAGGGGCACATGAGAACGTTTTTCTATTTTTGTGCTGTGGCCAAAATAGAATAAGCTTACTATGGGCTAATTATTGTTGCTATGATGTATGTGTATACTTCATTCAATATGACTACTTGGTGTCTGTAGTCCTTTCTTAGTGTCTCTACCTTATCTACCTCCCATACTACCTAAGAGTGTTCTATTTTGTGTGTGAATATTCCAGCCTTGGCAGTTGATGGTCTGGTCAGCTGTGAGGTTTACTGCTCTGCTATCTTATTCTATGTAACTTAATAAATCCATCTTATGAACCTGAAGACGTGTCCTGCTACCTACTTAAATTATCTACAACATTTTGGCGACGAGGATGGGACCCAGATCCTTAACACCTGGTCCAGAAGTAGATTTTGGACTGTAAGAATTCTGGCTCTAAATTTATCTTCGGGATTATTTCTCCAGAACTCTTCTATCTTCAACAATTAGCGAGAAGCCGCTATGGACAAACACCGATTAGAGAAAGTGAACTCTCTATTTCCGTTTTTGATGGCCACAATGACGGAGTGTAGAGAGTGGACTGGCTCTTTATGTTTTGTCAATCGAAGGGAAGAAGGTGGTCATCGTGATCTTCATCATCATTTTTCATCTTGATCCTGTTTCTCTTCCTTCGTGTTCTGGAAGTTTGTGAGGTCGTTGACCTCCTATGTGTTATATGTTTTCTTCTTAGTATTTTCTATCCTTTGATTCTTTCAATGTGTTTGAGTCTTTATTTTGTTTTATCTGTAAAGAGAGAAGATGTGTTGTATGTGTACACTTCATTCAATATGACTACTTGGTGTCTGTAGTCCTTTCTTAGTGTCTCTACCTTCTCTACCTCCCATACTACCTAAGAGTGTTCTATTTTGTGTGTGAATATTCCAGCCTTGGCAGTTGATGGTCTGGTCAGCTGAGAGGTTTACTGCTCTGCTATCTTATTCTATGTAACTTAATAAATCCATCTTATTAACCTGAAGACGTGTCCTGCTACCTACTTAAATTATCTACAACACTATGTCAGTGCAAAATGACTTTGTTCTGTATTTTACCTGTTAAAGTGGATGTCTTATGGCCCGAAGTTGTAGGTCTGTTGTTTTTCTAATGAGATAGCACTAAACTGAAATAAGAGGCATTTCTGGCATCTTCACAGTGGCATAAGATAAGCCCCCGCAGCCCCCTCGGCGCAGGGTGGCCTCTCAAGCTCCAGGGGGCCTCCTTTGCAAAAGTGGAAGGTGGTGGCCCCGGGAGGGGGCCCCCTCCATGCACTTTGCAGGAGGGCCCCCTCAACTTTCATTACGCCACTGAATGTGGCTTAACGCCACCTTGTAAATATGCCGCTTACTAACATTCCGCTGCGGCAAAGGGGTGGACAAGGGTGTTGCTGTGGGCGTTCCATCGGAACACCCATTGCTTTTTGATGCTGTCCCATATTTACGAGGATGCCGCAGATCCAAAAACTAAGGCCAGGTAAAACCTGGTCTTAGGATGGTGATACAAGGGGAAATTATTCATGTCTCCTCCTATTTTGCTCATTCTATGTGTGCTGCATCCTGCAGCACACATAGAAACAGCAAATCGCCTTTAAAGATTGTTTATGTGCCAGTGTCCCTTTCTGCACATGAACAATCGTCCCTGCAGTACAGGCACCCTAGCAGCATGGTGCAAGGGTGCCTTCGCTGGCTCTAGGCAGTTTATTTAGCACCAGTGCTAGAGGAAATGCAGAGGTGCATATTATTTTTGTAAATACAGCGCATCCCTGCGTTTTGAAATGTCAGAGCGCTGTGTTACCAATTTTGCCGTAACACAGCGCTCTGACATTTTTATGTAAATATCCCCCTTAGTTTAATACGGCCCCAGATCCAGGATCCAGGACTTCATTTTGAGTTCTTAGCCATGGAGAGATTTTGCGCCAGGAATGTCAAATGATTTACGCCTGCATTTCTATTGATTAAGCAGAACAATATGACGTAGGACTGAATCCTGGCTATGGCCTGATTTACTTATAGAATGGCATCCGAACTCCAGTATGTTGTTTGATAAATTCTTCCCCTTCCACATTATTTGGTATTCCCACCATCATGTCCGGACCCACCTGTGGTGGAAAGCACTGTGAAGACAATTGCTCCGAGCACCACAATCCTGTGAAAGTAACATCTATGTCTACAGTGCTTGGCACGTGCATGCTTCAGACAATTAGCACTACTAACACTGCACTGTTATTACTGTTACTCGGGTTTAATGAAATATCCTGGAATGGGTCCAGTGAATTCACCCTTGAAGCACATGCTCAGATGACTGTATGCCCTGGCATTTGTGCATTTATACGCTGCATTAAAGGTTGGCCTGATCAAGTGTGGGCAGAACGTCACTTTTTTTGCGCTTTTGTACAAAACACAGGTCTTTGATCCCACGATTTACAGCTGGTTAAACCCTGAATAAATCTTGCAAGCAAATATATTACATGCGTTGCTCCTTCGCTGGAGTATCTGTGCGCATTAAAAATACCACATAACATAACATAACATGGAGCAATGGGGAATAACATGCTTCATTCCTGTGTGATCTGGTGCAAATTACGTGACCACTTGTTTGCGTACCGTGCACTAACCCAGATTAAATGACACGTGGACTGATTGCGGAATTGGATGTAACATCAGACGTCACCTTTTTGCCTCTTAGTTATTCCCCATCCTTGTTTAATGTTAGCTCAATGAACAGCTCAGGTGTTAAATGCCTTCTTTAAGAAAGCGAGGCACGTTCTGTTTATCATTAACAGGTGTTCCTTTGAAAGCCACAGCGCCAGGATGTTGTGGACTCTCTGGGAAGGCACATCCTGGTTAGCTTTGTTGGTTTACTTTCCTGGTGGAACCGCAGACCAACAAAGCCGCCTCTACTGTCTACATGGCAAGTCTCCAATGTGAAATACCGCTGCAGGTCAAGAGGTCAATCTATACATGATTTGGCAGGCTGGGATTCATTTTGGAGACTGGGGTCTTCATTTGTATACATTCAATGAGAACAGAAAATCTTGCAATTTCAGGATGAAATGCTAAATCCGGTGAGGAATCCTCAGGTGGGATTTCTTCCACTGGGAAGATGCTATGGTGGAGGAATTCCTGCTGTAGATTCTCCTCGAAAGTCACCACTTCCTCCAGAGACTGGAGGGTTTTCTAGTTCCACCCAACACTAAAAGAGACCCCAAATGCGGATTTGCTCACTCAGTGGTGTTTTGGTGTGCTGAGGTCAGAAGGGATACTTCATTGTGAACCCCCCCTCTGAAGCCGGGTCACCTGACGTCACATCGGAGAGGGTACTTGAGGTGTGCCCTACTCATCTGACATCACATCACAAATGCTACTTGAGCTGCAGTGCACCCAGCAGACATCACACTTGATAGGCAACTTGGGCACAGGGTATCTACAAGACGTCACCTTGGATAGGCTCATTGAGCCGCACTGTATTCACCAGACATCACATTACATAGGGAACTAATGCCTCACTGTATCCATTGCACATTACACTAGTTAGGGTACTGCTGCTGCACTGTACTCATCAGACATCACAGGGTTAGGGTGCTAGAGCCACGCCATATCCATCACACCTTACGCTAGTATCAATCAATCATAGGGTCTCAAGGCGCTGGGTACTGGAGCTGCACTGAATCCACCAGACATCACATTAGATATGTTTCTGAGCCACACTGTATTCATCAGACATCACATTGGATAGGTTATCTGAACCACAGTGTATCCAGCGAAATCACATTGGCGAGGGTACTAAAGCCACACTGTATCCGTCGCACATTACGCTAGCGAGGGTACTGGAGCCCCATTGAATCCACCAGACATCACGTTGGATAGTTTATTTGAGCAGCACTGTATTCACCAGAACACACATGGATATTTTATCTGAGTAGCACTGTATTCACCAGGTATCAATCACATTGGATAGGTTTCTGAGACACACTGTATTTAGCAGACATCACACTGGAGAGGGTAAAATAACCACCCTGTATTCTCCAGACATCACACGGGAGAGGGTACTAGAACTACACTGTATTCACCAGACATCAAATTGGAGAGAGTAGTAAAGCCACACTGTATTCACCAGACATCACCTTAGATAGTTTATTTGAGCAGCACTGTATTCACCAGAACACACATGGATATTTTATCTGAGTAGCACTGTATTCACCAGGTATCAATCACATTGGATAGGTTTCTGAGACACACTGTATTTAGCAGACATCACACTGGAGAGGGTAAAATAACCACACTGTATTCACCAGACATCACCTTAGATAGGTTATTTGAGTAGCACTGTATTCACCAAGTATGACACTGGATAGGTTATCTGAGCCACACTGTTTTAATCAGAAGGAGAGGGCACTAGAGACACACTATATCTAACAGACATCACCTTGGAGAAGGTACTAGAGCCACACTGTATTTACCAGACATCACATTGGCGAGGGTGCAAGAGCCACATCATATCCATTCCACCCTAGGCTAGTTAGGGTACTTGAGCCACACTGTTTCCACCAGATATGAGATTGGATAGGCTACTTGAGACACGCTGTGGTGACCAGACACACAGTATCATCATCAGCGGCCAGTGCAGGTAAGAGTGGTGGGTCCGGGTTGGGGGGGGGGGGGACTGCGACAGAGGACCACGAAGGAAAATTAAATAAATAATGCATTTTCCCTCGTCGTCGCCTGGGTATTATTCAGCAGCTGATATTTTATTCACTGCATATGGGTGTGTCTTTTTTTTTTTGTTATGTTACTATGTAGTGGCCTTTTATGTTCAATGATGCATTTGTCAAGGTACATGCAGACTTCAACTCTCAGATCCCAACACCCGCATCTGGCTTCACCTTTGAGGTATCCACCTCTTATTTACAATAGTTCTCATATATTTTGAGAGGCTCTTTGGGTCATGCTTCAATGGCTTTATTGTCTGTCTCACTTCCCTGCTCCTGAGTTGCCTGCTTGCCTCCTTATTCCTGTCCACCCAGAAGTATTTGGTTTGATGTATCCTTCCACTGCTGATGTCAGACCTTGCTTTGCTGGGCACGTGAGGGCCTCTCTATTCTCCCTCTCTCGCGGCTCTCCCACCTCCATGGGAAAACAAGTACGGTCAATGCTTGTTTTTGATTGGCGGTGGGTTTTACTTGTTTTGTAAGTTCACTTTGTTTTGTGTTGCTTCCCCTACAGCTCATGCACAGCAGAAGCAACGGACATGCCAAAAGGTACGCCCTCTTCGCCTGTGATTCATCGGGGATACTAGCACCACACCCATTCACTTTTTTTTAGGTCAAACTTCTGTAAGCCATATGGGAAAAGTTTCCAAAAAATGTGCGGATTGGAATTGAAAGAGTAATTTAACACACTTCTATATGTTATGGAAAAGGGTGTGCAAATAGCTGTCGGATCTGTGAACCCTGAAAAGAGTTGCAAAGGTCAGGAAATAATCCAGGGAGCTGCCAGGAAGATAGACAAATAATCTAAACTCATACAAATCTGTGATTATTGCTTACTTCTGTGTGATTTGAAATGGACACAGTGCCTGCTATGCTCAGTGGTGCAACAAAACTTGAGCCCACCCACAAGGTAGATGGAGGGCCCCCTGCTTTGGATCTAATCAGGAGCTCTCAGGCCAGAGTATTGTGCTGAGGGCCCCCCTGCAGCTCAGGGACCGTGGGGGTTGTGGGAGCCCGTGTTACGCCACTGGCTATGCTGTGCACCTGTCGGCCAATGAAAACACGTAGGTACACAATGCACTCCAGAACCCAGCGTGAAGCTATAGGCATCTCACCAGCCTCTCCAACATGATGGTTAGACTCTGTTTGTTGTATGTGCTGTTTGCAGCCTCAGGGCAGGAGGGCAGGAAACCAGCGAGAACATAATCCTCAGAGGGATGCATTCTAAGCTGGCCAGGCAAGCCATGCCCTAGCCTCAGCCACCGGAAGTGCAGTGTTCTTCAACAGATATTGGGCCCCAATCATGGTGGTTGTGGTTGTTTGTCAAAGGTGCTTGGGGTCGGCCTTACTATTTCTCTGCAATCTGGGCTGCATCCAACTCTTTGCACACTTGACAGTCAAGGTAGCGAGGTGAAGCAGTGACAAGCTTCTCAGGTAGGTAGTGTGTGAGGGCCAGACCTCAGAACAGTTTCAACCCATGTACACAATAAAGTATTGGCCAGTCCAATGTTAGTGTTTTAAATACAATAAAGCACACGCATTACTAAATACTACACACTCCAAAGGTGGTTCGGTTACAGGGTTATTTGACCCCTATTGCATCTAATCAAATGCAGGTATCGTTATGGTGCCTGCTTCATCCTTTTTCTTTCAAGTGTGTGACTGACAAATCTATGGGTAAAGGCAGAGGTTGGGCACATGTGCAGATCACTATTGATTCGCCCGTAGATCAGCCCCTAGGTCCGGTCAGTTGTCTTTTGGCCCCACAAGTTCATGCGAGCAGTGGTTAGCGTCAACAGCAACGGTTTCCCTCTGTTTGCATTCAGGCACAGTCTCTTAGTTCGTACAGACACAGTACTGCATTACTACCTCAGTGACGCTGGTGAGTCCCAGGCCTGGGCAGTGCGATCAGCATATTCACACTCTTGAGTTTCGCCAACCGAGGCTGGAGACCACAGACGGCAGTCTAGCCCTTTTCAGGATCATGGGTTGATTGCTTTGGCTAGTAGCGGCAACGCTAGGGTGCCTTGGGGTTGAAGGCGGGCATGCCAGGCTGCCCAGTGCCAACTTGGTGAATGATTCCTCAGCTCAGACTGGGAGATGCAATGGGAGAGCGGGAAACACTTCCTTTCCTCTTAGCAGTCAGCTAAGTCTGGGTGTCTCAATCCCAAAAACATTCTGGGCGTCTCATTCTGGATGGTCTCACTTCCTGCAGGACTAGGCACTCTTCTTACCTCTCTTGTAAGCAGGCAGGCTTCTAGGCACTTAGGCAGAGCCTCAGCTTCTCCAGCAGATACAGGCTTCAAATGAGGTCCCTTCATCTCTGGGAGACTGGCTGTCATGCAGGCACCAGCCCTGATCACACAGGCCTCAGAGTATTCGGGGAAGCACCACTCCATTCTTTGGTCATATAGAACATTGAACTTGAATGAAGTAGGTTGCTTCAGATCCCACTTTATAACACATTTCCAGAATTGGAATGTGGTTCCACTGACTCAGGCTTCAGAACCGACTATGTCTAAACACAATGTTTGTGCAATGTGATGAATCTCCCAGCAAGTAAAACTGTGGCTGGTTCTAAGCAGAAGTATCCAAAACATGGACATAATGAATTGTGAGTTCTCTGCACCTGGCTGCCTTCATCTTCGCCATCATCTTCTGAAAGCTGTAATCAGAGACAGACAAATCTGCAGGCCTTGCCTTGAAATTTCCTCACCTTAAACCACAGAACCTGCAGTCCCACTGCTCACAGCTACCATCCGTAGTGTCCACAACTAATCAGCAATCTTTCGTTACAAGGTTCTCATGTAATTTCTTAAGGTATCTCCATTTTTTTCCACCTCACTTCTATGTCTGGCTCTCCACCCTCCAGACAATGAATGCAGGCGGGAAACATGGTTTACAAATCTCACGTTACAACGCGTGTCATTACAACAAATGTTTTACAACGCGAAATCCATTACAATGCATGTCATTTCATCGTAATCCATTACAACGCATTCCCCAAAGTAACACCCCAGCGGAGTTAGAATAGTAATTGCGTTGTAATGGATTATGCATTGTAACGGCATGCTTTGTAATGGATTTTGCGATGCAAACAATGTGTTGTAATGGCACGCGTTGTAACGCTTGTGTTGTAAAGTGTCATATTCAATGCAGGAAATACACCTGCACTGCCCAGGAATGCTGTCCTCTCTCTCCATCTTGTGCTACACTGAAACAGTGGCATGTACAGTGGATGCCAAGGGTCCCAGTACCCAGATTCACAATACATAGAGCCCTACTACCATACACTTGCTACACATGCACTGCACACACTCACACACATGCACACACTCGCACACACACATACACAAACACAGACACAGACACAAACACCAGTCCCCTTCTTCCCCAGGCACATGGCTCAGCACAAGGAACCAGGTCACACATGACATTGAGAAAAAGGTCTAGTCACACTATCATTTCTCAAAGCATAGTAGGTTGCCACCATCGGGTTACGTGATGTACCCAGGGCAAGGATGTTAGTCCATTGCCTAATGTGAGGGCACACCTGGGTCGCCCTTTCAGGTCACAGAGCAGTTTTGAATTCCAAATTGCCAGGGGCAGGCCTAGGGCTCTGTGCCCATGCAAGGTCAGTGTGATGCCAGGTCAAAAATAAATGTCAGGATACCAGTGTCCAGTGCCGGCTTTAGGGCGTGTAACCAGTGTCGTCACACGGGGCAGAGCTCAGGGGGCACTGCATTTTGAAATATCTTATTTATTATTAAAAAGCACCTGCTTAAAATGTATTTGTGTGCCCAGCAACTTTCAGGCAATAGTTAAAATATCAGGATAACCCTGGTGATTAATGTACCTTCCTAAACTGCCATTAAAGTTTTGTCCAATAATGGATTAAATACCTGAAGCCGGAGTGCTCGCAGGTCCGCCGAGGCTCTTTGTCAACCTTTCTTCAGCGAGGACTTCCACGCCCTCCCCCCCCTGAAAATCTGCACCACTGTTGGGCTTGGGAAAAACTGCGATAATATGTACCTGCGGAGGGGCAGATTTACAAGCCCATTGTGCCCCTTTTGCGGTGCCGTTGCATCACTTTTGTGACGCAGCGGTGGCACAAAAGATGCGCCATGGTGCGGGGTACTTACAATGTGACGCATCTGGAAGATGCGTCACGTTGTAAAGCCCTGCGCCAGAAGGAGGCGTTCCTGTGCAGGGGGGGGCATTCCGGCGCAGGAACGCCTCCTAAAAGTGGCTGAGTGAAAGCTACAGGATTTCACTCTGTCACTTTTGGGCCCATGCTGCGTCAAAACCCTGCGCCTGTTTGAAACAGGCGTAAGGATTGACGCAGCATTGTAAGAATAGAACCCCACAGAGTATTGCTGGAGCTGCGTCACGCTTGCAACGCAACTCCAGCAATGCGCTGCTTTTACGGCACAGATGCAACATGCTTCTGTGCCGTTTTTGCCCCATGGTGCGCCGCATTGTAAATGGGGCGCATCCATGGTGGCGGAGGCATGGCGCACAATAACTGGCGCATCCCCGCTGATATGCAGGGATGCGCCAGTTATTGTAAATCTGTCCCGGAATCTTTATACTCCTCGCACTTGCCATTACAAGACAAGGCCCTGCAAGGCCCTGACTAAAAAGGCACTAACCCAGTGTGGGCTGCACAAAATGGGCGATGAGCCTGACAGAGGGTCATGCAATATCCTCGTTGGATAGGTTCTTCTACACAGAACACAGGTCTCTGCACATGCTGCGCTGGGCTCGATTTGCGAACCGGGAGAGTTTCTCCCGCTTTCACTTATTATTACATCGGTGGATAATTCGCAGTTAGTTTCCCGCCTGTATCAACTGATGCAGACACACCGCCCCCTGGTGAGAGGGAAGGCTCGCGCAGCATGGAAGCAAGATCTGGGACTACCCGTCACCGAGAAGATTTGGACTTATTGTTGTGAACAGATACCAGGGCTTTAAGTGGGGGGTGTGGTCTGTGAGGGTCTGAGCCCCCCCAGTTTTTCTTGGGGGGCCTCGAAAGTGGGCTCAATGGGGCTCTATTTTCGGGCCTCAAAGGTCAAAGGTAGGGTGACCAGACGTCCTGGTTTTTGTTTGGTGTTACTAGTGTGGGTAACATGTCTTGATAGTGAAATACTGCCAATTCCGTTTTTAGGTTTCGCCTGTCGAAAGCTGCGCACTGCGCAGCTTTTCGCACAGGCGAAATCTTATGTATACAGTATGTGTATGTTGTCCCGCCCCTCTGTTCCATTGGCTAGCTCCATAAATGGAGGCTAGCCATTGGAACAGAGACCTGTTCGTCAATGCCGGAGCAGATTCGTGGGCGTTCCCGAGAATTTTAGGCTTTTGCCCACGTCATGCAGCGGTGGGCGGTGCTTTTTTTTTTTTTTGGTCTCGGCATCCTTTGTCACACCAGCCTGCTCGCTCTCCCTGTGAGGATGCAGACCCGACCCGCTCCCTACTCCGAGCCGACTCCCGGAGGTAAGTTTTTCAATTTTCCCACACGTACCGGCCCCACTTGTAAATGCTTGTTTATAATACTGTGCAATAACGTAGTGCTACGTGAGGCCGCTTTTGTTTCATCCTTTTTAACCTTTTGTTAACCACATGGTTACAACTCATGACATGTGGTTACCTACATCTTTGCACTCCTGCGATTAAATAATCGAAGTTCTAGTTCTGCAGGAAAAAGAAAATTGGAGAGCCCATCGAGACTTCTGTTGCCCAGCTAAAACGTAAAAGCCACTCGTCAGTTATATTGTGCTATTTACGCTCTTTAGGCAAAATCGGGATTAAGAAAGTCGGACAATCACCCTTTAAGGTTATGTTTCCCCTGTGAGGCTCCTCCGAGCGCTAGATACTAACTAGGAGTGAGTCCGATATGGTCACCTATACGTACAGTTAGACTGCTGCCGAACACCTAGTGTTTGAGCACTGCTGTTTTTCAAGGCCTGAGTCCACAGGAAAGAGATGCCGGAATGACTTCTTCCTGTGTGTGGCCCCGAGGGTGTCAGTAAATGTAGTTCTCTTTTCGGCTTGAATTAGAGCATGGAACTTGCAGCTTTTAAAGTACTGGCTCGTAGTCTGTGTTATGAGGTTTGGAAATAAAAACGACTTACTTTTGTAGAAATGTTTTACTTTACTACAATTAAAAAGGTGTAAATTATTGTATCCAACAAAGTGCAATTGGCCTCGTACAGTAAAGTATTTTGAACATGGTATTTCTGTACATTTATAGTGTGACACCATAGGGAAATAAGAAGGAGAAGTATTTCCTTAGTCCCTATCAACAGAGAATGGAGAGGTTAGGCACTGCGGCCAGAGAGGCTGAGAACAATGCAGGCAGCCGAGGATCATCCGGGATCACAGGGCACCGCGCCTACTGCCACGACCCCCATTGTGCAGGCACTTACTGAGCGGGAACACAATGAGCAGGAGTAGCAGGGTGAGACGGAGGGGAGGGGCGCACTGCACGCAACACAATCCGACGAGCTGAACGGGACAAACAACAGCAGCGCCAGAGTGAATTATTTAGAAGTGCCTCATGTGACTAAACTCGAATCTATGCGCCTCGGGCTCAGCTATATGCCCTACCTATTGCTACATACAGAAGAGGGTGAAGCCGCATAGATTACCGGCTCCTGTTGTTTCAGCCGGCCAATCAGTGTTTGGGATGAAGCCACTGGGTCTGTAGGCTCGCAAGCCCTCTGTGTATTCTGGGGCCCACAGGTAAAACGGAATTCAGGGGAACGCCTGGGTAGTCTGAGACAGGCCGCGGTGGCCGGGGCAGTGTCAGGCACCTGGGATGCATGTTGCAAGATCCAGCAGGCCACTCTGTCGGGCCCGCTTGCCTGTTGCATGTCCAGCTGCTCCTTTGCCCCGTACCACACTACGAGACCTCAGTGTGCTGCTCAGGGGTCATTTTGTTGCATTTAGTTACAAATCGTTACACCACTGCCGCAGACAGGTGGCCCCATGTCTTTACCGCCCTTTATGTGAAGCTTATACTTTAGCACCCGGATCCTACAGCAATTCAAACCCCATGACTTCCTGCCATTGGTGCAGCAGGTGCAGTAGCACCAGAACCCCGAGGGGGCCACTGAACTCTGATAATTGGTGGATAATACGATGAAAGCGTCCTTCCAATGCACCATTGTCCTTGCTCACACCAGGGCCCATGGAATCAGAGCTGCACTACTGCTTATAGACACGCCCCTCCGGGATACACGCACCTTCCATGACCGTATCTACTGCTGATGGGTTTAAAGGTCTCATTGAATCTCGCATCTCCCTTTTCTGTCCCAGGACATCCCATCCGTTTTATCCCAGGCATGGCTGACCTATGCTTCAAACAAAATCGGTAGTTTGAGCCCCGCACGCGTGAAAATGACACTCCTTTCCCACAAGAATTGCATACCGCAGCCTAGACATTTAGTAGCACTTTTCAGATGTTACACTTAGGGTGACCAACTGGCATGTGTCCAAATTCAGGACGGTGCAGAGTAGAGAGTGCAGCATAGAGAGTGCAGCGTAGAGAGTGCAGCGTAGAGAGTGCAGAGTGCAGAGTGCAGAGTAGAGAGTGCAGAGTGCAGCGTAGAGAGTGCAGCGTAGAGAGTGCGTGCAGAGTGCAGAGTAGTGAGTGCAGCGTGCAGAGTAGTGAGTGCAGCGTGCAGAGTAGTGAGTGCAGAGTGCAGAGTAGTGAATGCAGAGTGCAGAGTAGTGAGTGCAGAGTGCAGAGTAGTGAGTGCAGAGTGACTAGGGTGTGCTAGGGAGTGCAGAGTGACTAGGGAGTGCTAGGGAGTGCAGAGTGACTAGGGAGTGCTAGGGAGTGCTAGGGAGTGCAGAGTGACTAGGGAGTGCTAGGGAGTGCAGAGTGACTAGGGAGTGCTAGGGAGTGCAGAGTGACTAGGGAGTGCAGAGTGACTAGGTAGTGCTAGGGAGTGCAGAGTGACTAGGGAGTGCTAGGGAGTGCAGAGTGACTAGGGAGTGCTAGGGAGTGCAAAGTGACTAGGGAGTGCTAGGGAGTGCAGAGTGACTAGGGAGTGCTAGGGAGTGCAGAGTAACTAGGGAGTGCTAGGGAGTGCAGAGTGACCAGGGAGTGCTAGGGAGTGCAGAGTGACTAGGGAGTGCTAGGGAGTGCAGAGTGACTGCAGAGTGCTAGGGAGTGCAGAGTGCTAGGGAGTGCAGAATGACTAGGGAGTGCAGAGTGACTGCAGAGTGTTAGGGAGTGCAGAGTGATAGGGAGTGCAGAGTGACTAGGGAGTGCAGAGTGACTAGGGAGTGCAGAGTGACTAGGGAGTGCTAGAGAGTGCAGAGTGACTGGGTGTGTGTGTGTGTGGCTCTGGGTGTGTGTGTGTGTGGCTGGCTCTGGGTGTGTGTGGCTGGCTCTGGGTGTGTGTGTGTGGCTCTGTGTGTGTGCGTTTGGCACTGGGTGTGTGTGTGTGGTAGTAATTGCTGTCTGCTGAGCTCGTCCGTAGGGTACAATAGGTTTCACATTTGCGAGAGATTAAGCTATTGGCAATGTAAATGACAATGCCATTTATTTATCTGTTTTCAAAACCAACACATAAATACAAATTTTGTCATTTACAATGCCAATAGCTCTAACTTTTCCAAAGGCGAAACCGTTGCATTGTAAATGCTTGTTCACTATTGAAAGGCTATCTTGCCCATAGGATAACATGGAGAATGCTGTGTAACATGTTTACCTGCATATCTTTCCATAACGGCAAGATAGACATATGGAATCTGGTATCCCTGAATTCAGAATTAATAACACATCCTCTAGTGAAGATGGTTTTTAAATTCTAAGTTTGGAAATAGCACTTTTAAAAAGTGGCTATTTTCCTATTCAACCTTTCTGTGTGCCTCTGCCTCGTTGTGTATGTACCTTCTGGTTTGTGAGTGACAGGGGCATATACTTAATAAATATACTTTTTTGCCTATTTTATTATCCTTTGTTGGATGCTACTTCATGATTTTCTTAAGCACACAATGCTAGTTATCTTGATATAGACCACGCCCCTACTCGGATTGGCCACACCCCTTTCAGACATTTGCCATGCCCCTTTTAGAGCATCACCAGTTTTTTTTTTCTCACTTAAAGTCCTGACAGACACGTTATATTTCCAATAACTATAAACACAAACTCCTCCATTTTAACTCTCTGCACAGGGACTACATTTCACCTGCACACCTCTCCAAGATGGACCCTTCCAAACCTCATAGCTGCCTCTGATGTGCAAGAGACAATGCCGATTTTATACATTTGGCATGGCACTGCCCGACGATTCAGACCTATTGGGCAGAAGTAGTCATTTACCTCACTTCCATGGCTGAGACTGCCCTGGCCCCTTCCCCATTGATGGCGTTTGGATATGTTCAGCCCTTGGCCACTGGAATACGACGCTTCGTGGCCATTGCCCTCCTTCTTGCGAAAAGGCAGATATCCAGATGCTGGTGCTCTGCTACGGTCCCAGTAGTAATGGCTTGGCTGGGAGACTTAATCTACTCTGATATGACCAGTGACACCTATGCTTCATTACTGCCCCCACCTCTAGGCCTAAGAACATATGGCAGCCCCTTCGCTTTTATTTGCTAATTCACCCTGAGGTTACTGACAAAAGGAATACATTATTTTTCTATTACATGGCACTGGGTGGGACAACCTGGGAATTGCTGTATATCTGCATATATTGATGGTCGGGGAGACAAGAGGTGGAGGCACTATTGCATCCCCACTGTTGAGGAAGGGGCGAATGCGTAGAGTTCCAGGCTTTCCTCCATTTATTATCTATCCTCCATGTTTACTCTTACTGGGTACAGACGACTCTGTGGCTGGACAAGAAGCAGTCAATAATGATCAGGCTTGGATTGAAAAGACGGATGCTTTATCGATTTTCCTGACTGGCACCGGCCGGCATGCTATTTATGTTCTGCCTAGCTAATTTATGGTCATCACGATTGATGTGATATCCTATACGACCGCACAGGCTGATTTATGTCGTTCCTATTTGATGTAATCTCTGGCATACTCTGCTGTTGTTATTTGCATGTTCACTGTGGCTACAGTTATGTACCTTCATGATGGATTCATAGTCGAGAAAAAATGCAATAAAACATGTTTTTTAAAAAAAGGTTTTGTCTAATAGAAGTTTTGACATATCATAAAGTAACGCAGGGGGTTAATGTGCCTGCTGCATTTGAATTTTATGTAGATAGGTCAGTGGGTTACTGCTTTTGTCACAGAGATACGTTTGTTACTTGCACTTCATAAATGACCATTATTTAAATACAGCTCAGTGAGCTATGAACTGGCATAAAAGCGCTGCATGCAAACTGCACAGAATAGGTTTATAACCTTATTTGTTTCCCTGGTCTTTTATCCTTTACATGTGACTTTTACACCTTGTAGTCCTCACCTATGCGACATTTCCTATATATGGATTTACACACTTGTATAATTCATTGTATCTGTATAATGTGTGTGTGATGTAATGTAAAATGCTCTGACACCCTACTTTGGTATAAGTAGCTCTATAAAAGAAATGTAATACGTGTGCCAGAGGACCAATAGAAGGATGAGGGGCACTATTGGAGAGTGTCAATGATGTAATCCCTGGAGAAGGAGGTAACTTTAAGGTGCCAACAAATATTGTCACACTGGGCGCTATCGGCGCTAAAGTCTTCCCTGCCAGTTTCACCTGCATTTAACCTCTCAGGACAGGATTATTTGCCAGTTAACCATGCAGGAGACATATGCATCCCAACTCACCCACAACAGTTATTGTTACCAAGACAAGAAAGGTGGTTCAGAGATGTCTCTATTCCTTCCAACTCCCATTGTCACATACTCTAGCAGTCTCTGAATGTACCCCCATGTGGCTGGCTCGTATCCATTGTTACGTTCATGTCTGTGACAAACAATTTAACCATGTTTCAAAGTTGTTTCATCTGTATCTTTCTGCAATTTATCTAAGTTTTTTGCCTACAAAACAAGGAACTTTGCACTTTGAAGTGACTTCAGGCTCAGTGTTTTCCCTGATACTACACATTTGCATGTCAGGTACACATATTCCCTTGTACAGTGTTTAGTTATTTGCCTTTCTCAGACACGTTTAAAATCAGCTTTGGGTCTGTACGAATTCCATAACATTTCTACTGCACCTGTTTTAGATCTGGTAGATATCCTGTGTCCTTCTTGATTCAAAGAATAGACCAGTAAATGTTTTATATCTATTGCAAGTCACTGAGGAGTTCCATAGTCAGGTAGAGGAATTAGGAAGGACTGAGTACCTTTATAAGGTTATGGAACTCCGAGGTGACTTGCAATATCCTTATCATGTACTGCAGGTGGTACTTTGTTCCATATAATACATGGTTACATAATCACCCTACCCACAACCCACTTAAAACCTTGGTGTGTAGCCGTATCATACAAAAGAGAGAGCATGTTTGCAAACATGAAGAATATAAATAGATCCTCTAGTACAAAATGACACACATCAATTTGTTGCAAAAATATATAAGAAACAATTCAATACAAGTCTTCTTTTTAAACTAAAACCCCAAAAGCTGCAGTATTTCAGAATGTGTAAAACATGCAGAGAGCTTCTAACTTTTATATAATTATCTAAGGAATGCAAAAAGTAATCATATTCTTGTTGCTATTCACTGTAATGTCGCAAAACCGAGCAGAAGACTTAAACAGCTGCTCCATGACCTGACCTGCCTTTCGCATTAGCTGCTGGCTCTGGCAGCAGGCATTGTGGTGTCAGAACTTGACTGCAATAACTTCTTACAGTTGACTTCTGATGTCTTTTCTTTATAATTGGTGAGTGGGTGTGTCACAAGTTGCTGATTATCAAGAAATTAGAGATGAGCATTTATACAGGGATTGCAGTATCATATGTGTTTTATTTCAACCACCACAACACCAAAGGTTGATCAGTAAGCCCCACCTTGAAAAAGGGAGTGTGTGATGCATTCCCATTTAAAATGATGATTGCTTACGTTTATAGCAACTAGTAAAGTGGTTTGCTGCAGATTGGTGTGTTTTCAATCTAATGAGAAGAACAGAAGTGATGGATGCAATTCTTGGATTAATTTGTCACTGGTATCTAAAACAAACCAATCTTTTGTCTGTACACTAAAGACGGGGACCAACCACATGCAAAATTGTATGGAATTCCAAGCCGTTCCAGACACAGACTGAAATGTGGCCTGGAGTAATTAGCACATCTGAGATTAATCAAAGACTCCTAACTATCGCCCTTTGTTCTTCTCCTGAATCTATGCTAGGACCACACAGCTAATTCTTATAGGCTTTTTTTACCAAAGTTTCCAAATACCTTTTAAACAGTTTTAGTTGAAAAGCATCTAAAACCTTACACAAGAATCTCTGAGTTTAATTTCTTGATTACCCAGCTGCTTTAACTCTTACTTTAAATATATATTGTATATGTATGTCATGTATTATTATATGCATATTTATATTCTGTTGACGTTAGTATTGTGAGTGCAGTGTAAACAAAAACTAGTGGCCCAAGCAGCATTTCATGCAGTGCCATTCCCAGGTGCAAGAGGGAACGGCGGTGATTCCTGTAATGTGGATAAATGCTTTCTGCACGCGTTGATTGAGACTTTGGGTCTGATTAAGAGTTTGGCGGACAAATACTCTGTTATGTTATGTTATGTTATGTTATGTTAAAAATAGCTTTAACAAACATGAACAATATCCCATCTATCTTATTACATGTGCCAAAGGATATAACTGGGACTTGTAATGAGGCAGACAGGTAATATGTCTATACTCTAAATCAGGCCCCCAGTCTCATAACCGCTCCAGTTGTCCTCTGGAGACTACTCACCCTGGCACCGATGACATTACTATTTACTTCGACTTGCTTCCGGGACTTGGCTATCCCGTTATTGTGCGAGCATGACTGGCACTTGCCTTGAGCAACCAACCTTCCACCAAATGCTATTGGTGCTCCATCCATCTGAAAAGTATGCTGTAGGGAACACCACCAAACTAAATTACAAACAGAACACTATATATGCTTGAAAATTCTGCTCATTGCCCCAAAGCAGCTGTTAAAATAATCCTTGCGTCTACGTCCATCTCTGTTGGCACAATGTCTGTGGGCTTCTGTCACTTTCAGAATGTGCAATCAAAGTCTCAAATATTCAATTAGTCCAAGTTTGTTTGCGTTGAATCATAGAGAGTGGACAAGGGTTCTTGGTCCCGGCTGTCACTTGTGCTGACCAATTTTGATTTATATCTTTGTCCTGAAAAGCAAATATGTCAGGAGCCTAACAGTTTTTGTTTCAATGTCATTGGCATTGGGGCCATTTTTTCATCTCATCTACTACTAGCATTTTCATTGAGAAATCCAGACTACCTTGGGTAATTGAATCAATAGGAAATCAGTTTTTAGGTCCAGCTACAGCTTCTGGGCAGCCCTATTGTGTCAAATACCTAACAGTGCTTATCTTTATAAAAATAAAAGCACTTTAATGCACGCTAGAACACATACTGCACATTACTCAAACATCATACAATGTAAAATGTCTCTGGGTGCTATTCAGGTAGTGCTGCAAGTCTCCTAATTTTCTCCCTGCCTCCCCCAGATCCAGGTTCTCCCCTGGGTCTAGGAAGCCTCGTTCCACTCAGTGGAGAAGGTGGAAGCATTATTAAAACTTGGGTGAAATCTCTCTCACTTCCAAATAGGTGCTTACAGTACTTATAGTCACAGTTGATAATCTTACCACTCAGAAGTAGAATTATCCTATTTGCCGCTCGGCTGCAGGGAGTACTCAAGGCCTTTTGCAGAACAGTGTGTGAGCCAGCCGGAAGCTTTCCCAGGTTTCCCGCTTCATCTGCTCCACCCCCCACTCAATAGTGCACCCGGCAGAAGCTGAGGAGGCTGTGCTAGGTTGAATCTTCCAGGGTTCCCTAATGGACAAGACGACAAAAGGCAGATGTAGACTCTTCTGGGTGGTTATGATTTCAGCAGAGACAGCCCAGCACTGGCTGGTTAATCAAGGCAGATTTGGCCACATACAGGCCAATCACAACACTTAGATTGACAAAAATGAAAAGAAGTAGCATGAAAGCCATTTTTTAAGGTGGAGGGACCAGCATCTGCCTTGTCCTACCAATATATAAATAAAAAACATATTTTATAAAGAGGGTGGGCACTGGCCAATGGAGTAGCAAGTGGGGGTAGCAACGGGGAGTGGGCAGGAGAGATTAAAAGCATGACACATTATAGGGCAACACAGGGGGCAAAGCGCAGAAGAGAGAAAGCAACACAGAAAACAGAGGAGATAGGGAGGGTGAAGCACACCAGTGACAGCTTGCAACATTACATCGACTCCCTCAGCGCAACTAGTCCGCCAACACCAATTGACGTCAACACCGTAGCATGCAATCTCCCCCGATGGATCTCCGACTGGGCAGACACTCTGGCGCCCTTCAAGAAGAGACCAGGCAAGCAATACACCAAGAAAGCCAGCTGGTTCACTCCTGCCCTCCACGAGTCTAGACGTGCCTGCCGACAACTCGAGAAGCGATGGAGGAACAACAAAATCCCAGAAACCCACGCAACCTTCAAATCCGCCATTCAATGCACACTACCTCCTCCTCAAAACTGCAAAGAAAACACACAACAGCAAAGAACTCTTCGCCATCGTCAAGAAGTTCGCCAGGCCCAACAGCAAGACCAGAGATGTCCCACCCTCCCAAGACCTCTGCAACAAACTTGGCACCTTCTTCCACCACAAGATCAGGCAGATCTACGACAGCTTCGACACCCTAGACCCTGCCACACCTCAACAGACCATGCTCAGTTGGATCACATTCAACAAAAGAGGACATGCTCAAGACCATGAAGAGCCTCCACTTAGGAGCCCTGTCGTATCCTTCCCCATACCACATCTTCCACATAGCAGCCACCCCCCAGCTTCGGCGCACCATTAACTGATCCATCAAAACCGCCACCTTCCCCAATGACTGGAAACACGCTGTGATCAACCCCCTACTGAAGAAGCCATCCTCAGACCAGAGAGACATCGAGAACTTCAGACCTATCTCCCTCCTCCCCTTCCCAGCCAAAGTAATCGAGAAGGCCATCAACACCCAACTGTTCATGTTCATCGAAGTAAACCATGTCCTGGACTCCACCCAATCCGGCTTCCGAAGCAACCACAGCACTGAGACCACACTCCTCACCGCCACCGATGACATCTGCTCCCTACTCGACCGAGGAGAGAGCGCAGCCCTCATCCTACTGGACCTCTTGGCCACTTTCAACACCTTCTCCCACCGCATCCTAATCACAAGAATCCACAATGCCGGCACCTGTGACAAGGCACTGGACTGCATCCACTCCTCCTTCACCAGCCGGACACAGCGAGTCAGACTACACCTGTTCCTCTCAGAATCTACAGAGATCACCTGCGGATTTCCCAGGGTTTCTCCCTGAGCCCCCCTCTTAAACATCTACATGGCCTCCCTCGCAGACATAGTCAGTAGCCACAGACTCAGCAGCGTCTCCTATGCCGACAACACTCAGCCGATCCTCTCCCTCACCAATGAACCCACAACCGCCAAAACCAACTGCCCCAGCAGAATGATGGCCGTCGCCACCTGGATGAAAGACAATTTCCTCAAGCTCAACTCGGACAAGACCAAAGTACTCATCCTGGGTCCCACGGCAACACACTCTACACCGGCGTCACCCAGAACAACTTAAGAAACTACAGAACGTTCAAACCGGCGCCACCAGACTGGTCCTTGACATCCCCCGTTGCAGTCACATCATGCAACACCTCCAACAACTCCACAGGTTCCCGGTCAACAAGAGAATCACCTTCCAGCTCCTCAGACATGCCTACAAAGCTTTCCACAACATAGGATCAGCATACCTGAACCACCGCCTCGCATTCCACATTCCCGCCAGACTACTCCACTCCAACCACCGCGCCCTAGCCTCCATCCCCAGGATCTGCAAGACCAGAACTGGAGGAAGCTCCTTCTCCTACCTCACAGCCAAAGCCTGGAACACCCTGCTCCTTCACCTCAGGCAATCCGCTTCGCTGACCCAATTCTAGAAGGACCGCAAGACCTGGCTCTTTGATTGATCCTCCACACCCAGAAGGACAAGCAGCCCCCTAATCCCCCACCACCTAGCGTCCTGAGACCCTCACAGGTGTGTAGTTGAACTTTAGAAACACCTGATTGATTGATTGATTGAAACAAGGAGCATGGAGGTTGTATTTGGTAAGGGAAAACGCACATGAGGGAGAGAGCTGTAAACACATGTACTCTCTTGGAGTGCTTAAACAAAATGAAAACACTAGTTCTCTGAAAGGGAGCAGTGGAAGGATGAAAGCGAGCCAGTCAGAGCGATGGTAAAGAGGCTATATAAACTCGAGATGGACACATTTAGACAAGGAAAAATATTGAATAATAAACAAGCAAATGAGAGTGACAATAAAGCCAACCAATGGTAACCAATAGACTGGCTGTAAGACTATACATTTTTGGTGAGCCCACAATGGGTCTTTTGTAGCTAGACAGATTGTGCTGTCTGGTAAACTCAGTCTAAATAGGTCTTGTTACGAATGTGGATTCACCATAAATCATGGGTAGCTGCCACCACACTCTATGTGCTAAAACCTTTATAGGTGACAAGACATGTCCAGGAATGTATTCATGTGAAGGGACCGCACTAGTCCTCTGAGCACATACTAGATTAGTGTGACATGAGGGCCAAAAAGCAAAAAAATAGATCCCTGATACCCTCTGTTGGACACCCAGGGCAGTGAAACACCTGTACGCCATGCAGGGTCCCAACACTGGACCTTTTATAACTGAGACCTATTGACTTTGCTATTTTTTTTTATTCATTTATAGGCTAGGCCATTCAACAAAGCAGACTGAAGCAGAGAATTTCCACAATCTAGTTCCTGTCACCACATGCAAATGTCCAGGCTAAAGGGGTATCTCTTTCTCTACCTCGTATATTTGCAACTGTCTAGATCCTGCTTCTAGAGTAGAGGCCAACATTGCCTGCTCCAGTTCAGCAGAATCTCTAAACTTCTTCACATTTCCACTGTACCATCCTTCTTCTTCAACTACTGCTGTGGAATCAGTAATCATTGTGGCGCTTTGAATTGAGATGTTGAAGACCACAAATTGAGCAAACAGTCTCACTATTTTGCTGAACGCCAACTTACACATGCCATACATGTCCATTTTTCGAGCTGTGATGAATCTCGTGTTTACTGATAGTGAAACTGGAACAGAATATTTTAAGGTACCTTGAATATGGAGGTTTTTTGTTTGTGCAAACATTTATGGTCGGGGAAGTTGCAGTGCCCTCCTCTATTAAAAAATAAAAAAGGTATCGGCTACAAACCAAAATATTTTTTTGTCTCAAAAGTTACACTTTGCCCTAGAGGTCCTTTGACCTGAAGGGACCTAATTTGTATGTGGAGAAGGTCCTTTTGAAAGGGAAAAATGCTGTCACTCACAGGGAAGTCAGCCTAAGAAAGAAGTGGGCTGACCCAGTGTTCCATGCTGTATGCTGCTGTGGGTGCAAGAAAAATGTGAATGCCACAACAACAGGCCAATAGTTCAAGAGGGCTACCTGAAAGGCCTCAGAAGTATATTACACATCTCATTTTAATAAAATCGAAAGTTCTTGGCCAACACAAGATCTAAACATGCCTCTCTTATGGTAGATGTTTGTGTGCGCCACAAACGGGCTTTGGCAGGGAGTGCCAGCAACCACAGGCTACACTCAAGAGAAGTCTCCATGGAATTAATAGAACAGAGCTCACTGTTTACTATAGATATTTATTCTGATTGCAGGCTTAGCATGGCAGAAAGCCACCGCACAGAGGGCGTTGGAGTACAACAGAAAAGCTGGTTCCTCAAAACTGTGAGGCGGCAAAGTGTGCTGTGCTGGAGAGGAACCACCCATGATAAAAGGTGGCAGAGCTCCAGCGTTCCAGGAAGATGTCAGTGCTTGAGGGATCAGTCTTTCCATTGTAAGCTGCAACGGTGAAGCCGCACCCAAGGGAGCGGACTGCGATGGTGATGCAACACCCAAGGGAGTGGACAGAGATCTGTCATTGAAAACGTTATTAGATTAGGAAGTGAGCAACCCTTTCCTACTGTATGCCAGTGTCAGAGGCACAAAGTTACTTGGGATCCTACAAACTTCAAGGGGAGGTTCTTCAGTGACTAATACAAAGGAATATGGTGCCACAAATTGACTACACAATCCTGCAACGTGATTCTTTCATTAACGAGGACTTCCTGGTAATTGAAAGAATTGATGCCATTATCACTCGCTAGCGCTTTCCTTCCAAATACATGAGTGCAAATAATGCTGCCCAGGGATGGAGCTGATATGTATTTATTTTGGTGTATGAACAGCCACAATGTCCTTTTTGACCAGAAATCCCACATAGTTGACCACAATCCATCAGATTGTGACATCAGTTGTCTTAGTGGCTACTTCCTGAGGTGATGCGCATGCAGGATGGTGATGACAAAGATAACAAACAAAGGCATGACATGCACGTATATAGCAGATACTGTACATATTTACAGAGGTTAAGGTGTCAGTGAAATCAGAGAGAGGTATTGTGATGAGGAGGTATGGACCAGCCATTTTAGGTTAGAGTTTGGTTCAGTTGTGTTTTGAGTGGTATGTTGGTAGGCAGAAAGAGTGAGTATCTTGCAGTGGAGGGGGTTGAAGAACTGGGAAGGATCCAAAACTAGATGGGTGTAGGGTAGTTTGGGAATTATACGGGGAGATTGACTGAGAAAGAATAAGGACCAGTGAGAGGAATTACATGCAAAGGTTTTGTAGGTGGATGTACTGTTCTCAGATAATTTACTAGCAAGGGGGAAAGCAGGGAGAGCATCTAACACCAGGCAGAAGATAATGATGAACAATCAGAGGTAAGATGACAGCCATTTTATTGCAGTGCCGATGATCAAGTGGCAGCAGAGGTTGTTAGGAAAGTGAGGTGGTTGACTCGCGACCGCACACCAGTCACTTTAATGTTATAGGGGTGAAAGGGAATGGAAAATGGGGCTTTAGCAAGAAAGGAAAGAGCAGTGAGATGTACTTTGATGAGTCTGCAGAAGAGGGTCAAGAGCTTAAAAGTTTGTTGGTGAAGAAATAAGATGGACACCTTGGGGGATTGTCATGGGAATGACCTCAGCTGGTTTTGTGGGAGGGAGGTTGTGAGTTTTCACGGTAGAGAAAAGGGTCTCTAAGGTATTGGTGGCAGCTGGAGGAGAGAGTTAAGAAATATTCTGATGAGAATTTCAGAGGAGAAATAAGTGAAATGGTGCATGCAGAGAGGAGAGAGTTAATGGTGAGAGATTGCGATATAAATGCAACTACAACACAATACAATACAACACAACAGACATTTAGAGTATGGCGTGAGAAAGACGTTTACCTGATGGAAGTAACATACTGTAGTGTTCAGATAGTCGTGAAGGCATGGAGTGCAAAGCTGTGGTCATCAAGGTGATTCAATGGCCTAAATGTCCTTCACCTGTGGCTGCAGGAGTGTAAAATCATAAGTGGCCCCAACTAGCAACATTGTCCAGGGTCTAAACCCCCAAAGGGGCAGCCCTGTGTGATGAAAACGAATTGGCAGAGGGGGAAGAGCATTCTTAGGAGAAGTCAAAGGTCTCACTTCAACGTCTACACTGGCCTGTGGTCCATGTAGCAGAACCAGCCCAACTCAAAAGTGAAACCGATGGCTTCTTGAGGAAAATAAAAAAACAGATCGCAGTTGATCCAGTAATTGTAAGAAATACAAAAACCCTGCTACCTTATGGCAAGTGCTGAAACAAGAAAAGACCCTGTACTAGACAAAACACAAGATTCCATCTAAGCCTCAGATTCATGGCCTAATTTGAAGATCTCATTGGTTCCATCCAAGGCAACTAAGCAATCTCTGCCCTCTGCATTGTCTCATAATAACCATTTGCGAAGAAACAGGAGTGTTCACTCAAATCGGTATTTATTTATCCCTACAAAATCAGAATTACAGAATGACATATGGAAATATGTACAGTGACACCATTTTCCAGATGTTACTCCCCATCCCAAGGGGGTTCTATATGGGATTACTTAAAATCCTAAAATAATTCTACTTCACAACATTACTGATACCATAACATAGGGAAATCCAGAGTACATAATTACCACACTAAAGCATTGAAGTAGTTAATTTGGTGTTTCTGGTCCAGTCTACAGTAGACACTAGGGATTCATTATACAAGGAATAGGTACAAGACATGTTTGGTTTTCCTTGATGACCTACTTAGGATCAACCCCCAGGGCTGGGGCTGGTTTCTGATGCCCATTTACCATTTAGCCACCTATGAAGGTGCTTCAACATCTTCAAGGAAGTAAGTACAGTTCTCCATGTCTTTAAATAAAGGAACAAAGTAGAACCTGATAGCTGCCAATCTTCATGCCAGCCATCCTAAGGGCAGTAATTCCCTCTCGGAAAATACTGGGCAGTAAAAGACCAAAAAGAGGCCTGAAGTCTAAACTGAAATGACAAGAGAACAACTGAGCTTACATTCTCAAAAAGCAAGCACAATAACAAATAAATCGCATTGCACGTCTGCCCAATAGCTTCATGGATCTTAAGACCACTTTTTTCAAGCTGGGCAGGACGTGCGTATGCTGGGAATTTAATGACAACAGCTCTCTATGTCACCTGGGCCCCAATCAGCAGGTAGAAAGATATTTATTTAACAGTTTATGAAGCTCCAATGTCCTGTGCCACAAGCAATACAGCAATTCATAAGCTACTTTATAAAAACAGCACTTATTGGAATATTTAGTTGGAATGAAGTAGTATTTTAGTGTGGGGCCTATGAGTAGAAGACTCATAGGCCCCACACTACAGTGGTAGAGAGTCACTAGGGGTGAATACTTGTCCCCACATTACTCAATATCTTTTTACCAGACATTGGAGAAAGACTGAACAATACAAACGCCATTCCACCAAAAAGAAGAACTACTTCATGTTCCATTTTATTGCGTTGGATATGATTTACTACAACGAACAGTAATAGATCTGCAACACCAAGTGAATACCACCCTGAAGGACAGAACAGCCAGCCAATGTGAATAGGATGTTCTGAAGACTATGGTGATGCAGAGCTTATCGTTTTCACCATCACCATCCCAATCTATTAGGGGCACACCCCAGAACAGAAAATCAGGAACACTCAGGTCAAGGCACACAGTTCTCTTATACCTGAATGCTTTTGGTGCCAAGCTAAGCAGCCTGGCCGTGTTGTATGTGGGCAATGGCACACCAGGCTGCACCTGGCACTGAAAAAAACAGACTCGGAATCAGGTCCGCAGGGATCATCTATTTCTGTGCTTCGCCACCTGAAAAAAGAAACTGCACCTGCCTGCCTGTCACACACCTCAGCTGCTATGCAACATCACCTAAAGACCCAGCTGTGACACAACGACAAGTGGCATAGTCGTTACTATCACTTTCCATTGGTGCCTCAGGGATTAAAATACTACTTCATTCCAATTAAATAATCCAGTAAATGCTGTTTTTGTAATTTAGCTAGTGAATTGTTGTATTGCCTGTGGCCCATGATAATGGTGCTTTATAAACTGTTAAATAAATATCTTGCTACCTGCCGATTTCCATTTCATCTTTACCCAGTAAGACTCAAGTTATGAATTTATTAAGCAAGGTTTCTGTTTCTCATGTGTTAGTTCAGGCCCTTGGTTACATGGGCCACACCGATGTAGGGTTTACTTAGGCAAACTTCTTATCCCACAGGACGGGGCTATGGGGCAGGATATTATGGCGCGCCCATTACATGTCCAGGAAATATCGACTACAACACGAAGAACTTATACTTCGCAGGTACTGCTAGAGATATGCACTAACATTTCCAATACCTGTGATATTGGTTGTGATACCCCTGTAGAAGGTCCTTTTTCTTGCCACAGATGCCATAAGCAGTTTGACCTAGATACGAGGCAGAGCAGGCTATTACAGGTAGTTGATATCAGACCAGCCACAAGACTAGAAATTGCTCCTACTAATACACCAGGAGATAACTCCTTTACGTGGAGCAAAAATCTACTATGTAATGTTCGATCATTAGTGAGGCACTCTACCCAGGTCTGGGATCTCATATTGACCGAGGAACCAGACCTCTGTTTTTTAACAGAAACCTGGCTTAAGCCCCATTTAGTTCCAGCGATCACACTTAGTATCCCACTAGGATACAAGATTGCTAGGGTCGACCGCTTAAACAAAATTGGAGGGGGGGTTGCCATTGTTTATAAGGAGGAATTGAATTTAACTATTCTTGAGGAAATTAGCAATCCTCAAATGGAATTACTAATTTTTAAACTTAGCTCAAATCCCAGAGAACAAAGGAAGGGTGCGCTGTTGTATAGACCACCAGGTCCGATTGGGACCTTTCCAGTTGTACTAATAGAGGCTTTAGCACCATTTGTGCAAGATAACCAGGAGTTCCTCTTGGTAGGGGATTTTAATGTCCATAGTGAGTTAGAGAACTGTAAGGAGGCAAGAACTCTCTTAATGGACCTAGACTCCCTAGGACTGAAAAAGATCAATGACGGTCCTACTCATGAGGCAGGCCATACTCTGGATTTGATAATGTCCAACTCACTTTTAATTAAATGTATGCTCCCTGAACAAGTAGAATGGACAGACCACTTCATCTTAAAGTTCCATACTGCCATTTATAATAAGCCCCAAAAGCGGAGTACTCTGGCCACTAAAAGGAGACCCTGGCACAAACTTACGGTGGAAGCCTTTAGAGATCAGTACAAAGCTCCCCTGTATGAACACAATACAGGAGATATAACAACAGAGTTGTACAGGTTTGAGGAGGCAGTAAGGGATGCAATAAATACTACTATCCCTCAGAAAATCTACAAACCCCGCCCAGCTAAAAAGCAAGAAATCTGGTTTTCTGAAGAGTTAAGATCTATGAAACAAAATACTAGAAAACTGGAAAAATTATGGAGACAGTCTAGGAGGCTGGAAGATAAAGTACTCTACAAAGCCTCTCTTAAGCTGTATCATAAAGCCACCAGGACTGCTCGGAAAAATCATATTGCAGCACAGCTTATAGAGGCAGGGAAAGATTCTAGAGTTCTGTATAACATCCTACAAACCTTTACTAGACCAGCAGCCTGCGAGACTGTGGAGGTAGCCACTCAAGAGTTGTGTAATGAGATCTCTACCTTCTTTATGAAGAAGATAGAGGCTATCTATGAGAAGATAGTGGCCTCAAAGACGGCTGAGGGAATGAATAAGAACAACAGATCCCAGTCGAGTGTACAATCAGAACCACTTACTCAATGCCTCTCCAGCTTTCCGCCTATTTCCTTGGAGCAGGTAAACTCATTGGTTGCACAAATCAAGAGTGGCAGTCCTTATGATAGCATTCCTGCCCGTATCCTGCCTAAGCTGGTAGAAGTTCTTGGACCAGAAATCCAGAACTTGGTTAATCTTTCCCTCGGTACAGGGCAGGTCCCCATGGACTGGAAGAGGGCGTTAGTAAGGCCACTGAGGAAAAATACTGCCATTCCCTGGACGGAGTTGGCGAATCTAAGGCCTATTTCTCTTCTTCCCTTTTTGGGGAAGATTATAGAGAAACATGTAAATCGCCATTTATCCAGCTATACTGAGCTAGTAGGCGGTCTGGATCCATCCCAGTCGGGCTTTAGACCAAGACACAGCACTGAGACCGCCTTGCTGTCAGTCGCAGACGATCTACGCATGTTCCAGGATAAAGGTCATTCTGTTATCCTGGTTCTGCTGGATCTGTCTGCGGCGTTTGACACCGTGTCATATGACATCATGACCACCAGGCTAGCTAACATCGGCCTGGAAGGCAAGGCGCTGTCATGGCTGAGGAGTTTCCTGATAGGTCGCACCCAAAGGGTTACCCTGGGGGCTTATCGGTCAGAGGAGTTGGAGATCTCTAAGGGGGTGCCACAGGGCTCCTGTTTGAGCCCCCCTAGCTAACATCATGAGATCGTATGGATTTATTCCTGTGTCATATGCAGATGACACCCAACTCCTCTTTCCTTTTGAAACCCTTACGGTGGAGGTCAGGAACTCCTTTGCTCAGGGGATGAAGGCGGTGGCACACTGGATGGCATCTAACTTCCTGCAGTGCAATGTTGCAAAGACGGAGGTGATGCTGTTTGGTGAGGCCAAACTTCTGTGGACTCCAGACTGGTGGCCTCAAGATCTTGGCCCGGCTCCAGAGCCTAAGCAGGTAGTGAAAAACCTTGGCGTCCGACTTGATCAGGAGCTTTCCTTAAAACATCATGGCAATCAAGTGGTGGGCTCCTGTTTTCATATCATCGGGATGTTACGAAAGGTATTTCCCCTACTACCAGACTCTACTAGGAGAACGTTGGTGCAGGCCCTAGTATTGAGTCGCTTGGACTACTGCATGGATTGCTGCTGTCAACAAATGAAGCAGTAATCTCTAGGCTCCAGGTGGTCCAGAATACTGCCGCCCGTTTGGTTTTGAACCAGCCCTCTCGCACCCCCTCTAAACCCCTTCTGAAAAAGCTGCATTGGCTATCCATCAAACAGAGGGTGAAGTTTAAGATCTGCTGTACAATGCATAAGTGTCTACAGGGGAAGGGTCCAGCATATTTGACTAATAAATTCTCCTGGTATACACCGACACGCTCTTTGAGATCGAGTGAGCAGGCCTTGCTACAGGTCCCAAGATTTAGAAAAGTAAGGCAAGGGGGAAGAGCTCTTGCTGTTGCTGGTCCCACTTTGTGGAACAGCCTCCCACTGTCTTTGAGACTGTGCAAGGACCACTTTCCTTTTAGGAAACTATTAAAAACCTTCCTTTTTCAATATTGATCCATACTCATGGTCAAGCCCCGCTAGCTGTTTTCGGATGCCAAAGGCACGGAGATACTCCTTTGGGAGGTGATCCTAGCGCGGTATAAACATGCAAATAAACTCTCTTTTTAAATGTCTCACCGCCACCACTGTTGTCATGCCACTTAAGGCACATCAGCCTGGGGATGCACCTGCTCATCTTCGATAACCCAAACTGATACCTACATTTGATGCAATGCAAATGAAATACTGTAACAGAAACCAAACGGGTCGGGGCAAATAAAACATCAATAGTTTAGGGCCCATTAGAGGTAGAGGGCAACCCTGACCAGAGTTGGAAGCAGCGGTTCCTGAAGTAGGCGGTCGATGGGTCAGGTCTGAGATAGCTTACGCGGGAGACAGGTACATATGGAGGACTCCCCTACAGGTAAATATGCCCAAAGTAACTGGTGTAGCTGCCGAATGACTAGATTTCTCCGCCCTCCGCCCCCCCACCACCACTTGGCCAGTTAGACATGTACCTAGAATGGGTTACTTCTAGATCCTGGGAGATAGCACACCCCCATCACATGTTTGTTCCTAGTTTTGTTTGAGAGGCATTATTAGGGAGACATCCCTGATGGAGCCCCTATCTGAGATGGGCCAGACCATAAACTGTTGATAGGCTTGTAGAAATATATGTGACAGACAGAAGGAATAACCCGTATATAGTGCTATATCCTAGAAAGTCTTGCAGTACTGGCATGTTGAGAAGATTGAAGTCACTAGGTGTACATACTCCCAATGTGATTACATACAATGTGAATATATTGATTGTATTACAAGCACTGTTCCATACCATAAGGGATGTCAAACTCTAGTAATGGATGTAACTGGCTTAATGTGATTTTGATAAATGCCAATAAAAATATGTTTAAAAAAAATACAAATGAAATACTAAAGGCCCTACTTGGTGCACCCCTTAGGATCTACTGTCAGCCATGAGATTCAAACTACAACCACCTAACTTAAGAGCATATGTGCACTCAAAGATCTCCTTGTCAGAGTGCACTGTCACTGGCCAGAGCTAGCTGCAGGAGTGACTGGCCGTGCTTTGAAATTAACCTTTTATTAAATATGAGCTCACATAGTAGTAGGTGAAGGGGCATCACTCCAGTAAGTCATGACATTCACAAGGCTCCTATCAGTTTTTAAATTAATCCATCAGTACCAAGTAAACACTAGTTATTAAAGGAGACACAAGAAATAAAACTACCTTCAGATATTAAAAAGTCACCATCAACTTCCACAAAGGTAAAATTGACCTACCCACCGACTGCCAGTTAAAGAGGCCCAGATGTGTTTAAACAGTACAAAAAAGTAATCACATTAAGAGGTGTAGAAATCTGGCACTTTATATGATGTATCAAAATAAGATATATTGTGCAAAGAGTCCAGGTATTCTCCTATGAGTGGACAGGGGCTTGCCCTATCAATCCTAAGGTTCCCTTCTAAGGGGCCGTGTGGTCGAGCAGCATTAGGCATATTAGAGGGGAGGGTAAGACATCTACAAATACATATAATAGTCAATAAATAATGCACATGACTCAATAAGGAGCTCCACACCACTTTATAGAAAATCATGATTTTTATACATATTTAGGCACCAGAATCAATATGATCAGGTAAGCACGTTTTTCAATAGAAATACTTATGTGTTCAAAAAGCAGACACTGCATTTGTCAGAAGTTGCAACGTTATCCTATGGGAGGCAGAGCAAGTACAGCATTCAAGTACAGTACAGTGAATTACAGGATCAATCTCCTGGACTTAAGGTGAGTGATGGGCAAAGTCCAAGGCATCACTAGCAGAACACCACCAGTGGCACTAGGGCAGAGGTCTTCAAACTTTTGGATGCTAAGACCCCCCTGTCACCATTTTGAAGCGTAAGGACCCCCTCCTGACAAAAATTTCTAAACCTGTAGGCAGGGCTACTAGAATTATGAGGCAGGTGAGGACCAAATTACACGACAGGCTTGACTAAAATGTGTGGGAAGAAAATGTAAGTGATGTTATGTGATGCCGCGTATTTTGGGATAGCATTGCTTCATTATTTTGACATTTTTTACACACGGTAACAATGAGGAAAGATTTCACCCCATCAGTACCCGTTTATCACCAAAAAACAGCAATTAACATCAGAAAGATTTCTAGTCAACTTTGAGAAGGGCCTTCCACTTCGCAGGAATACGTGCTGCCACATTAGAATCTCACCTGGCCCTGTCCAGGAGAGGCAGGGGTCCCTTAAAAACCTGGTGGGCTGTGCAGAGTTAAGCAGTTTACCCATGCAGCTTTCCTCTCACCCTTTCCTTCCATCCCCCTCTCATCTCCTAACCCCGGATCCCTCTCTCACTTTGCAGGTCATTTTCTTTCACCCCTTTTTACAACTTCTGAACTCTCCCCATTCAACCTCTCACTTCACCTTAAATCACCTCTTGCCATTCTCTCTTTTCACTGCCCTCATCTTTTACAGTCTCTCGCATTTATCTCATGGCCTCTCTGGTCCCGTCACCTCCCGTGCCCCTCAGCACTTCTCATTCACCTCGTCTCTCCATGAAATTTTTGTCTATTTGTATCTTACACCTCTACAGTCTCCCCATTCAACTTTCACATCTCCCCTTTGTTCTAACAGAAGCCCTCACCTTTGGCTCACACTGACTTCTTGTGTGTCCACACTTCTCTTCGGCAATTCACATTTCTCCTCATCCCGGACCTCTTCAATCGCATTCTCTCACGCCCTTGCTGTCCTCTCTCATCCTCTAATCTCTCCTCACCAAGCATATGGGTCTGACCCATATGGTACTCTCGGCCTGTGCCACTCTTCTTATTGTTCCCTAATTCAAGAAGTCATGAGTTGTCTGTCTCGCTGTTTTGGTGCAGGCCACACAGTTATGGAACTTGCACCCTCCTTTGCTTCACTCCACTAAGAATCTATTATCCTTTAGGAAGATATAAAAACCTTTCTCTCTGCTCTGTAGGTTGTCTCATTTGGCTACTTCTCCTTCTCCTCATGTGTGTTTCTCATTTGCCTACAGGCAGCAGATGGTTATTAGCCCCAGGAGATCTTTTGGTAACAGTAGCGCACTACAAATCTGAATAATAATAATAGCCAGAAGCAGGGGAGTCACTAGACCAGAAATTTGGAGAGGACTAACACTCCCAGCCAGGGCTGGTCCTAACACTGGTCGCACATGGTGCAACAGCCTTTTTTGGGGCCCCACCCCCGTTTCCTCCTCCTCCATGAATTCCTTCACTGCCACTCACCAACAATGCACCTCATCTCTCTATAGCACCTTTCTGACAAACGTTTCATTTTTTTATAGCTCTACTCATAGTTTATTCACACTCAGTTCTGTGATCTGCTTGGTACACGTTCTTTGTAGCAGGCACATTAACCCTCTGCACACTGTGTGGGTGACAAGAGTGCCCATGTGAGTGCACGGTGAGCGATGCAACAGTGCAAGAGTAGGGTAAGAGGAGTGACTGCAGGGCAAGTGAGGTGGCGTATGAATTTATGAATTTGGGTGTGAATGTAAGTACAGAATGGGACGAATTAATGTATGATTACTGTTGAGCTTGTTTGAGTGAGTTGCATATTGAGCAGTGAGGGGGACAGGTGAGTGAAGTGTCACATGAGTGCAGGATGAGTAGTGTACTTGTGTGCCTGCAGGATGAGGTATAGGGTGAACAGCGCAAGTGCATTGTGAGTGCAGAGTGATCACTGTGAGTGCAGGGTGAGTGGGTGAATGGTGTGAGTGCATGGTGATCAGTGTGAGTGCAGGGTGAGCGTGAAAGTGAAGGGCGAGAATGAGAAGCGAGTTGTCTGAATAGAGGGTGCATTCCCAGACACTTGAAGTAACTCAGCATGTTATTGATGGAGGCGTGGGGTTTAAGATCTAAGTTAAACTATTGCGGCAATAATCAGGGATTTAGGGTGAAAGAAATAAATAATGTGCTAATCCTGCAATAAACTTACAGTCCTATGGTTAGCGTTGCCAGCAGATTATTTTGATTACCCAGTCAGTACAAAAATAAGCAGTCACCTAAAGCTGTATTTTCAGCACTTATCTGTGCATACTTCGAACAGCAAATATATATAGAAAACACTTTTAATTGTGTTCTAGGGCTGCCTCAATGATCCATGACTGACAAAGAGAAAAAAGACAGAAAAGTCACATAAAGAATGCATACATACTTTTGTAATTATGAATGAATGATTATTTATAATGCGCAAACTTAACCCGAAGGCATCAAGGCGCACACTAAAACATAAACTATAACTGGACAATTTACAGATACAGAAAACGGACAGCAGAATAAGGAATCAGTGATAGGCCTGGGAGAAGAGCCAAGTCTTCAAGAGCTTCCGAAACGTATTCGGGGAAGGTTGGTTAGAGAGCTCAGGGGGAAGGTTGTTCCACAATTTCGGTGCTAGAGTGGAAAAGGCTCTTCCTCCCCATTTTGCTTTTTTGAATCTGGGAACCGACAACAGATTTTTTGAGGATGATCGGAGGGTTCTCTTGGGGGAGTAGGGATTGACCAGGGCCTTTATGCGTTCGGAGCCAGAGCCGAAAACGGCTCTGTGCGCCAGACATATAATTTTGAAGGAGATTCTAGAATGTATGGGGAGCCAATGGAGGTCCTTTCTGGCCTGAGTAGCAGATGATAGCTTTGGAAGGTTTAAGACCATCCTCGCAGCAGAATTCTGGACCATTTGAAGGCGGTGGAGGGCTTTCTTGTTTATGCCCCCATATAGCGCATTGCAGTAATCAAGCCTGGAAGATACCAGGGCAACGGTAGACTGCTTGCGAGCGTTTAATGACAAATAGGGGGCGATTTTTTTGAGCATGCGGATGGTCTTACAGCAGGTGGATACAGTTCTGTTCACCTGAAGCTCAAAGGAGAGGGCCGAGTCGAAGAGAACACCAAGGTTCCTGGCCGAGTTGGTAGGTTGGGGACAGTCTCCTAAAGAGGGAGGCCACCAGTCCTTGGACCAGATGTCGGGGTTTCCTCCAAAGACTAGGACCTCCGTCTTCTCACCGTTAAACTTCAGGTAATTGCGTACCATCAACTTGGAGACCGCTTCCATACAAGATCGAAATTTGAAAGCGTCCTCAGTGATCGGTGAGGTGGAGGAGATAATAAGTTGGGTATCATCTGCGTAAGATAATATTTGATACCCAAAAGATCTTATTACCTCGGCAAGTGGGGTTACGTAGGTGTTGAATAACAGGGGACTCAGGACCGAGCCCTGAGGAACCCCACATTGCACTTCTTTGGAGGAGGACAGAAACCTACCAAGCTGAACCCTTTGTTGTCTCTGTGAAAGAAAGGAAGACAGAAGACTTAGGGCGCTTCCTCTCACCCCTATCCCCTTCAGCCGGTCAACCAGGATTGAAGGGGATAGGGTATCGAAAGCTGCTGTGAGATCCAGAAGCACCAGCATTGTTGTCCGGCCTCTGTCCACCTCGGTGCGGATGTTATTAGCAACTACAGTAAGGGCGGATTCGGTGCTGTGAGCATCACTGGACCCAAGCTGGGAGATGTCAAGGAAATCCGTTTTTTCAAGATAGGAAGTCAGATGCAAATTGAGGTGGGCCTCAAGCATCTTTGCCGGGGCTGGAAGAAGAGATATTGGTCGGAAGTTTTTTAGGACTTCCGGGTTGAGCGAGGGCTTTTTTAGGAGGGGCTTTACAACTGCTGCTTTCCAGGGAGTTGGAAACGAGCCCTCGTCAATAGCCAAGTTCATGACTTGCAGAAGAGGAGGTAGGACAGAAACTCTTCAGGCTGCAGGATTATAAGTCTATTTAGTGTCAAGCGGAGGTCTTTCCAGACTCTTTAAACAAAACAGGCAGGCATTTTTCTTTTGGCAACTCTACTTTATATTCCTTTTCATTAAATGCATTCTCACAGTACAACAGTAATTGTGAAATACAAATGTAAGGATCAAACAGAGAGGGGGCCCAGGGGGTACTGGAACCAGGAAAAAATCTAAGCCTCTTTGACCAGTTTACAAATCCGTGTAAATATGCAAATGGTCTTTAAAGACCTGTGAAAAACTCGGGCTGCTGGAGATGACTCCAGACACTGCCCAGCCGAGCCCCCAGCAGCTCGAGTTTCACTGCAGCAGCAGCCGGGCTGAGACACGATGAGGGAGGAGGGGGGCTGAAGCCCTTGGGCCTGGGCAGAAGTGTGAAAGTGAAGGCGACCCCCTTTGCATCGCTCCACGGCCCCCTGGGGGTCGCGCCCCACAGTTTGAAGACCCTTGCACTAGGGTGTCCGGGTGCAGGGATGCAAAACAGTGTCAGGTGCTCAGTGTTTGTCTATTTAGATCAGTCTTCACTCAAAGGGGCTACAGGCTTTCACTGGAAGGTCAGTCGGACTGAACCACAAGGGAGCTCAGGCCTCACGATACTCAAGTACGAGGGGACACCTTTGGCTCTCTTCACCACAGGCCAGGAGCGATGGGTGTAGAGGTATCCTTAGGTGTCGGATTTTTCAGAAGCAGTTGGAGTAGAGGGGGCCTGCAAACAGAGGCTGCAGGCGATGTCGGAGAGTTCACAAGCGGTGAAACCACAGTGGACTCTGTCTCAACGTTGGTACTGTTGGCCCACATAGAATCAGGCTTGGAGCGACTGGTGCAGTGGTGTTGGGCTTTCACGGTCTCTAAGTCCTCTCAGGTCTTTTGGATGCCTGCAGGATGCAGGGAAGCAGGTCCGCTGCTTCACAGGAGGTCTTGGTTCCTGGGTGAAATGCAGGCAGGTCTTCCAGGCTTTGCGGCCTCAAAAGCGGCAGGAAAAGTTGTATTTTGGCACAATTGTCGAAGTCAGCAGGCAGGCCACCAGGATTGGCGCCAAATCAGTTGCTGGGTCTTATGTTCTTCCTCTGTGCAACTCTTTACATCCGTCTGCTTCTTTCAGGTTGGCAGAAATCTTTTTATCTGGTGCAAGATGCACCCCTAAACACTAAATTTAGGAGCATTTGGGGAGTGTAGGGTAGTGGCCAATGGGCTACCTACCCTTTGGATCACTATGCCCCATCTAGGAGCACTTCCTGTGGGAAGTGGGCATAAACCTGTCCCAGAGATCCTAAGTTTGCCATCACAAAGATGGCCAACTCTGAAAAGTCGTGTCCACTTCAGGTTAGGCCACCTTAGGGGTGGTACTAGCCTGGGGGTGGGCACGCCTACCTGACTAGCTAATTTTCCCACCTGTCCATGTGCCAGAGGGCTCTGGACAAAGGGGGTCGGCTTCCAGTCCTGTGAAGGAAGACAGACTCGCATTCCAAAGGTGGTAGCTTCTTTGAAGCTCCCCTGCCAAGGGAGGCTAATCAGGAGGTCATCCTGTGGGAGGGGGGAGTGAACACCCTCTTCCCGAGCAGGCTTTGTTTCTGACCTCCAGAGAGCCCTTTTGGGTCAGATACACATTTCTGGTGACAGGCTGGCAGACACCAGTCAGCCAACACACCAGGGGCTAGTAGGCTTTTAGAGGGCACCTCTAAAACTAGATTCACTGTGGGTTTATTAATATGAGATGTTTGATACCAAACACCCTTTTTTTCAGTGAAGCCATCATGTAGCTAGGGAGCTCGTTTTCACAAGTGTCCAGTACATGTTTTAAAATGGCTTCCCTGCTCACTCACACTGGCAGTAATGGAACTGACTGGCACTGGGGCATATTGGCTCAGGCAGATATATCCTCACATATAATATAAGGTACCCTGCCTTAGAGATGTAAAGCCTGCTGTAGGAGTGACTTACAAATACTACATGCAGTGTTAGGGGACATGGCACACAGGTGAATGCCATGACGTGTTTTCACTTTTGTCTGCACCAAAACACACAGCTTGCAGTGAGAGTGGTGAGGTGTCTGTTAGGGTGGCCCAATCCATGCTGCACCCCTTAGAGACCCTCTTTAGTACCTCAGACCCCAAGTACCAGGGGGACCTTTTATTAGGGACTTACAGAGAGTGCTAAATGTATTGCCAACTGGAAGAACCAATTGTACAGTTTTGGGAAAGAGATCCGGCATTGGGGACATGGTTAGCAGGGACCCAAAGCACTTCCAGGCAAAATCAGATCAAATACCTGCCAAAAAGTGTGGGCGACCATGTCAAAAAGGAACACTTTACTGCAGAGGGGAATAGGGCCAAGGCAGGAAAACGAAAGCTTGATTAAGCATATACACAGTGGAGAAAAACATAAGAAAAATATTTTGTCATTTATAAACAATTTATTATGATAAAGGCAGAGGATTTGATTGCTAACTTCACAGTTCTTAATATTGAGTTAGAAAGAATCTTTCAACCTAACTTTGTAGCCTATTTAACAAGGTAAATTCAGTCGTAAGCGCTCAGCTGTAAACTCATCCGAATTTACATTTTTTTACACCAGCCGGAAATTCACAAAGGAATTCCTGACTAGAGAAAGTCAGTTGCTTGGGCGTGGAGGGATTTCCAACATGAATATGGAGATTTCCTCAGCCTTAAATCCCACTCAAGAGGTGCGGAGTGAACATTCAAAGGCATGGCTTGTCTTGGAAGTTTGGGAGCATCCACAAACATGCACGTTTGGGAGGGGCATTCCCAAAGTCCAATCCACCCCTTTCCATTCTGGAAAGGATAGGAAATTTGCTCCAGCCAAGGGAATGGATCGCCCCAGTGTTTGGTAGGGCTGTATGGAAGGGCTGTGTTCATGGGGAAAAATATTATCCCAGTGGAAAAAAGTGCATTTACACAGGGGATCATATAACATTTGTTTGGAGTTTCCTCTATGGCAGGGATAGGAGCCCAATTCATCCTACGTTTTTCGTGAATTTTTTTTTATTTAAGTGTTTTATATAGCGTGAACTAGACCCGAGACATCAGGTATCAGAACGCTTTACAGGAGCATCAGTTTCGTTACAGACGGACACATTCATTTTTTTTGTTAGGCGCGGGCAGATTAAGGGGGATATGTATCAAGCAAATTCGCATTCGCAAAGGCCGAAATTCGCAGAATTTCGGCCTTTGCGAATGCGAATTTGCTAAATGGTATCTATTAACCAAAACGTGGTTCAGAATAAGGAATCGCAAAATCTGCGATTCCTTATTTTGCGATTGCATTTAAGGAATCGTAAATTTTGCGATTCCTTAAATGCAATGTAAGAAGCAAAAAAAATAGCAAATTGGCCTTAAGGAATCGCAAATTACCACCAACTTCTAGTTGGTGGTAAGTTGCGAATTCCTTCCAAAATATTTTTTTTTTAATTTTTCAAAGTGCCATGTGACGCACAGACATGCCCTTAGGGCATGTATGTGCGCCACATGTGCACCCATGCAGATTTCAGGGGTGCAACAGGGTGTCCTTTGGACACCCCTGCACCCTTGAAAAATATTCACAATTTGCGATTAGCAAATTGCGAATCGCAAATTTCCCCTTCATTCCTATGGGCCTCCTGGCCCATAGAAATGAATGGGAAATTATTCCTTAATTTTTAGCGATTCCTTAATATTCCTTAATTGCGATTAGCAAATTGCTAATCGCAATTAAGGAATATTAAGGAATCGCTAAAAAGAAGCGATTTTGTACATACATACCATTTTTCGATTTCTAAATAGCGATTCCTTAAAAATCGCTATTTAGGAATCGCAAAACGGAATGTTGATACATATCGCCCTAAGTGATTTGCCCAGAATCACAGGGTGTTGAGCGACATTGCCGAGACTCGTACCCGGTTCCCCAGCTTTGAGGTCGGCAGCTCTAACTGCAAGGCTACATCCTCTCCCTGAATCTGGCTCTGTGTTTCCAAATTGTACTTTCCTCTTTTAAATTGTTTTGTGGCTCTGAATTTTAGAAGCTTTGTATAAACGAAATCGGATACTGTTAAACAGTGAATACTATTTCTTAACATCTAGGCTAGAATCAAGTTACATTGACAGAGAAACAAAGTTAAAACAGAAATTCACATTTGATTATTTTTATACATATCTTTGTCATAATCAGTGAATCATGCATTATGCCTCTGTAATTAAATCTTCAAAATCTGATTATCCACTCTTCAGTAGATACAGTTACCTTACTTCAAGATTACTATCTCAGGTCTTACGCCCATAAACATATTAATCACTCCCAGGAGGACTTCCAAAAATATGAAACATTTTTCAGAACTCTCTTAGACTTGGATGCCAGCATGTGTCATAGTATGCCTAGGTGGATTTCCAGGGGGAAAGGACAATGAGGAACTAAAATTGCAGTTTCTTTGAACTCTGGAAATAATGTAACCCAACATATCAGGTATATTTGTAGACATCCTATTTTCCCCAAGGAGTCCTCTTGGAGCTGTTGACAAATGCACGATAATTATTGCTTGCTGCATCAATTGTATTCCTCTGATTGGCTTTAGAAAGGTGGAAGGTGGAGAAGATCCTCAGGTATTTAAACCTGCGGCAAAGGAACCAACATAGATCCCTGGAGTAAATGTGTTAGTAGGCTGAGCCATTGGACCTAAAACCCCTTTATCATGCAGAGGGAAAATGTGTGCCTGTTCATTATAAGAAGTGATTCAAGATGGCCCATCGGCAAGTGCACTGAAATGAAGGTTCCCATTTGGGAGCATCAGAGAGAGCAGACGTTGATCCCATGGGTGTAATCCACCTTCTCCTCCTGGAGGCCTCCATCAGGATCTCCAATGAAGAAGATGTCCTTCTTTCGGTTTGTGAATCAGATACCACTGCCTTTGAGTTGTCAGCATCTGATCAATGGTTTGCAATTGCGTTTGCAACCCATTGATGCATTCCTATTTGAGTCGCAGATAGGTGAGAGGAGGCCCCTTTCATGCCATTTTCTCTTTGCGATTCAGAAAGAATGCGTAGGAAAGACTTTTAAGACTTGCGATGGGGCTTTTGTAAATAGCAAAAAGGTATTTTGCTTGTGCAAACCCTGTGATTTTGCAAATCACAGGTTTTGCAACCACAAATTACTGTTGTGATCTGGCCCTAAATGTATTTATTTTCTCATTAATTTTACAAAGGGAGATTATTGCCAATGCACAACGAGGAAATGTACGCTTACACTAAGATATTGGAATACATAGTTTCCATATCTTTGAACAGGTTTGGACTGCACATCTCCCTAAATATCATGGATTTCAGACAGACATCTAACCATGGTGCTTTTCACAGGAGAATAGAAAAATTGCTTGGCCACGCTCCCTGTGCTATACCTTAGTAATGTATGCTGGTGGGTAGATGAATGTATGAATGTGGGGCTGATGGTAGAGGAGTAGATGAATTCATGGTTGTAGGAGGACAGGTAGATAATGCCTGGGTCGGGATGAGAGACAGATGCACATGAGTGTGTGGATAAATTGTTATGTGAATGCAAGTTTGAGGGAGGATGGCTATATGGGTATGTATATTTGGGTTTATGAATGCATGTACATAGAGGGATGGATGGATTCATACATGGATAGATGGTGATTCGTATGAGAGTGGATGGAGGAATAAGAGCATGAGTGTAAATTGGTGAATTTTAAGAGTACATATGTATGTGTATAGGTGTACAGAAGGATAGAACACTCTGTGGATGGAGTAGAGGATGACCTATGGACAGATGAAAGGGTAGCATCATGAATATTAAATATTGAATGCATAGTTGGGGAGGGGGAGAGAAAAGAAGGAGAGAGAGCCATAGTAGAAGGAAAAGCATATGAACCATTGTTCACTGTACAACTTCAGAACAGCTATCTTGTCACTTCCTGCTAAGTACCAAAAACAGTAAAATAAATTAGGACAATAGATTGCTGAGGGGTACCTGTGGTGGTGTTCCTTTGCCTGAGCTTTTGATGATGGGGTGGGGGTTCCAGCCTCAATACCACAAGTGTGCAGGGCATGAGAAGGCGGTCAGACTTTCATTGTGTAGGGCCCAACACGCGCCTGATTTGAGTATTTGGGCATTGTGCCCATTTGCGCTTATTGTGCTGACAATTTCAATTGACAAATGGTGAGCCTGTTTATATCCTTGCATGACCTACACCCAAATGACAGGTTAATACTATGGCGGGTGCCATTGAATCATTTGCCTTGTGGCCAGTATATGCAGTTTGCTAAGAATGCACGTCAGCCTGCTGGATATGGTCTTCCTTCCCTGAGGTCCTTCAGGAATCCCAGACTTTGGGAACACTGTTGATTATGGCTTGGAGCCAGAGACTGATCTTCCATGTCTATAGGGCGTCGAGAGAGGATTTGCTTCAGAGTGGCCCCTCTTTCTGCTAAGGAGTGGGGGGGAGTACATGAGGGGGTAAAGGGGACCTCTACAAATTGAAGCTTTAAGCTGCTGCTATATAATGTAGTTCATCAGGTACACCTCACCAGAATACGCTGTACGCAGTTTACCCAGCACAATTGTCCTCCTATACCTGCTGTACCAGGCACCAGCTCATTTTCTGCATATGTTTTAGGGATGTCCCAAATTGAATACCTTCTGAAAGCCAATTTTGGAATCCTTGAGTGAGGTAACAGGGTGGCCCCTTCCCAGGTCTGTGCTGCTGGAACTGATACCGACTCAAAAAAAGAAGCTTAGTAGGAAATGTCTTCTCCTGGGTCTGGTGATAGCTAAACGAAGAATAGCCATTAGGTAGTTGTCTCCTGTCGCACCGAAAGTGTCTGGTTAAGGGATATGGCTGAATGGGCAGTGGCTGAGGAAAGTCATATGCGAAAAAAGTGCAGGGATAATAAACTTACCGATGACCACCAGGGTTGGCCGGCAATGCTTGCAGAGCTTTTGGAACCCCCTGATGCCCTGCCCCCATAAACTGTGGGTTTGTCTTGATGGGGAGTGGCTGAGTTGTTTGACAGTGATTGGAGAGCGTTAACTCTGTTTCTGGGATTGGGGAGCTTTACCCTTGCATAGACTTTTGCATTGTGCCATTTTCTCTGTGTAGCATGTACTGCAGAGGTGTGTACGTCTGAAGCCTAATGGAGTGGGAGGGTGAGTGGGTTGATACGGTTTTTGGACTTCCACCATGTTTTTTTCTGTGATAATCCTCACTTGTCTTTTAAATGCCCAAAAAACTTATACTAAAATAACAATTTTACCAACAACAGTCTGTCACCACCCAGGTGGTGAATAGGTCATATCTGCGACAAGTTCTTTGTGGTCCAGATTCCTTTAAAAATTGAAGTGACTAAGTCTCCTTCTGCAAGGATGTAGTTATCTTCAACTATTTTTAGGGTAGTCATGCGCTTTCACATTCCAGGATTTCCTCAGAGTGGCTACTTACTAGATCTGCTGGAAAGACTTTGAACAGACCTGGTGCCCAGATACAGCTTTGGCTCTGCCTGGTAATCCTCACCTCCACATTTAACTTTCATAATATTTAGCCCCATTGGGTCCTCCAGTCCTGTAGTCAAGTCTTCATCATGCAGAAAAACCGACAAATGCACACGAAGCAAAATAAATGTACTGACAGAAACGGATAAGCCACTCGTGTCGTGCCTACAATACTTCTCCTATTAAGACTATGATATTGCGACTATTCACCAATAAAAAAGCAACATAAGCACCCTAAATATGGAAAATCTCATCTACATCAAGGCTTGGCCCTTCCTCCTGCAGAAAATACAACACAGTTCTGAGGTGCAGAGGTCTTGCTTTGCTGCTGTAAAGATCATAAGCCATGCTAGGTAATGAAAGTAGATGTTAGCACAAAAATGAAAGAGATTGGATTTGGAACTTAGAAGGAATTTTAAAGAGGGGAGCTTGAATAAGTACGTTTGAAAAAGAAGCATTGACATTTTTAACAGCCAGTTGACCGCACAGTGCAACTCCATGTGAGGCCACTTGACCTGAGCCACTATAAACTGAGAACTTGCATAATATTTCCAGATGATGGGACATTGCCATTAGTTCGGCCACATGATCATGGATAGATTTCTAGATCTCTGCTGGCTACGGAGACGTCTATTGACCCATTCATGGTGGAGCCATAATTCAGGTTCAAAGTTCATGGTGGCCGATATCCAGAAACTATCTTTGTTACTCTGAGAGCTTTATGTGGTACGTTTGGTTGAAGAACACTGTAGCAAAGTATACATTAATAAAAATATGGAGAATTGTGGTCTGATCCCCAGTTCTTTATAAAGGGTTTCTCGTGTCTTAGTCAAATTAAGGCTGGAACAAAGAAAAACATGTATACATTTACAAGGCTATCGTAGACTACATAGTATATTATACAGCAAGGTAAACTAATTACACAATAATCTTCTTTCGATAAAACCATTTTATGGTGATTTTTTATAATTACAGATTTGACTTATTTCTACAAAAATTCAGAGAACCTACGCTTTCGCCATGGCCACCAGAGTCTCCGAAGCAAATAGGCTGAAGTACCTAGTGCCAACACAATTTGTTTCTGCTAATGATCAGGGGTTCTGCTTTAATTCAATTGAGTGTGGTTGTGACCCTTTCACTGTCCTGCGACCACAGCTGGTCAAATTGGGTGCATGAGTATCCTCTGTAGGTAACAAACAATAACAGTGCACTACTTTCCCTAGGGGCTCCACCTTCCCTGGCTTAAGCCAAGGTGGTTTTTAGGACCAGCAGGTTAGACTAACCCATTTCTGGGAAGATCAATAAGAGATCCACACCACTCCCCCAGTGGGAATTGAACAACTAGTGTGAATCAAAGTGGGAAGGATGCAAGTTTCCCCCTGTAATAATATAAATATATGGATTCCACATCTACATACCTTGAGGTAAGAATGGATAGACTATTCTTAATTGCACATCTACGTAACCTGAAGATATATATTTCTATATGTATATACATACTTATGCATATATATATATATATATATATATATATATATATATATAATTTTCCACAGAGTGCTTCAAAGCAACACGCGCGCTCGACACCAAAGTGTGTCTTGATCACACGTTACCAAACATAACATTACGCTTGCTTAAATACACAAACATAAACAAGGGAAAAGTCAACTAAACATAGAGGAAGGACAATCCCTCCAGTCTTACTTTTGCTGGATGTAAAAAGATCCGCCATTTTTGACTCGTGTACTGAGCATTGTTGACACTTCATAAGGCAGCTTTCAAAACTTAAATTGTATTATTACAATTATAGAAAACGCAATTGCATATCTTTTCCTTCTTACATTTAGATGTAGTAAGAACATATGAACTGGGAAGGCAGAAATTGATCAACTGTGGTGACAACAATGTGCCCACTTGTTTGTTTGATGGGTTCCTTTTGTATATTGCAGACATATTATTTACAAGGTCTAGTGCCCTGACCTATTTATAACGATCTTCATTTGATCTTTCAAATGCATGAGGTATATCTAATTCAACATTTCATGAGGTCTAGTGCCTCTATTTTCATTGATTAATACCTTACACACATCACATCATATAACTATTATGCTTCTTCCCTTGATGCAATCCTCCATATATTTTTGTGCTACATCCCCCATGTATGTTATTACTGCGCAAGCATCAGGACTCTCAATGGAAATAAAACAATTGAAGACCTGAATAATGTCCAACTGAAGAACAGTGAAAAAGTGAATATTCTTATCTTAATCAAGTGAAGTGCAAGTTCATTCGCCAAAGAAAAGGGTAGGGAAGATGTGTAGTGCTTAGGAAAAATTATATTTCCGGTGTCTCCCTTCCTTTTCTCCTAAAAGAAACACATTTAAAATATGCATTAAAATAATACAAGGATAATATAAGCAATCATCTTATATATGCAGTTCAGAACCAAAAAATCATCAATCACATATCAACAGGTTTAGACTTATTCTTCATACAAATGGGTTGCAAGCTCCTCATCTAAGTTGTGCCCACCGGGCAAGGAAGCATTGTTTCAATTGCAAGGTGGATTATTCTATTGTACCAGCAATATGAATGAGTACAACAAAAGTATTATTGAAACATGGGAATACCTCACTGAGTGGCACAATGGGGGATTACTTTCATGGCAAGAATTTCGTTTTTTAAAGAAAGACTATCCAAAACTCCCCATCTTTTACCTTCTACCGAAGGTTCACAAAGATCCACAAGAACCGCCTGGGAGACCTATTATTTCTTCCATTGGTAGCGTTAATGAAAACCTTTCTAAATATGTCGATCATTTTTTAAGAGAATTTGTTTGTCAACTACCCTCTTATACGAAAGATACAACAGCTTTTCTAAAGAAACTTGAAAATATTGTATGGGCTGAAGGCTCTCTATTAATTACCATGGATGTGAGTGCCCTGTACACTATCATAGACCACACACAAGGAATGGAAGCTAGTTACCACTACCTTAAAAAGAGAGAAATAGGCTTTCGGGAACACACTGCCATGCTAATCCAAATGATGAAACTGTGTCTAAAAAATAACATTTTCATGTTCGATGGGGAAATTTACAAACAGACCAGTGGGGCAGCTATGGGTTCGGCCTTCGCGCCTAGTTTCGCGAATCTCTTTGTAGGTAAGTGGGAAGAGGAATTGAGAAATGATGTGACACTGATTGAAGATTTTACTAAGGTACAAACATGGATCAGGTACATTGATGATCTGTTCTTAGTATGGTGTGGCACTAAAGATTAAGCATTTAAATTCATTGAGAAACTCAATAGAAATGCATATAATATACAGCTGACCCATACTATAAGCAGATCTCATGTAGAATTTTTGGATACTGAGATAAGAATAGTCGAAGGAAGACTTACCTCTGTACTTCATAGAAAAGAGACGTCGGGGAACAGTCTCCTGCACGCTCTGAGTGCACACCCTGAACCATTGAAATGGAGCATCCCCTACGGGGAACTACTCAGGGCTAAGAGGAATTGTAGCGACAATGAGGGGTTTCTGGTGGAACAAGAATGTATGATATCCCGATTCCGTGAACGAGGTTATCCTGAATGGGTGCTGACGAAGGCAGTGAGAAAGGTGGCTGAGGTAGAAAGAGGAGAAACCCTCACCCCCAAATCTGATAAAGATAATGTTACTGAACCAACCAGAATTAAAACAACGTATCATGAAAGATCACAACAAGTCCGCAAAATTGTTGTAGACAACTGGAATATTCTCCAGTCTGACAACACTATAGGACCTGAGTTATCTGATAGACCCCAAATCACGTATAGAAGGGGGAGAAACTTAAGGGATATTCTGGTGAGAGGAGACATATCAGACACTAAAAAACAGCACATACAAGGCCTCAAAGGATTCTATCCATGCGGATATTGTGTTGCCTGCAAATCCAGTTACATGGTCAAAGAATTTAGTATTCCAGGACAAAAAGAACCACATGAAATCAAACAATTCCTTACGTGTAATACAAGTTTTGTTATATACGTATTGGAATGTCCATGTGACATGAAATATGTAGGCAGCACAACCTGCATGGCCAAGAAACGCATACAAGAACATCTAAGAGCAATAACTAATGTTGATACACGATACCCCGTTGCTAGATATTTTCAGCAATTCCACCAATCTAATACCTCGCTACTCAGATATTTTGCAGTGGAACAAGTCAATGTGGGCAAAAGAGGAGGTAATCGGGTACTAGCACTCAGGAAAAAAGAATCCAAATGGATTATGGAGCTAGAAAGCAGATCTCCCGGTGGGCACAACTTAGATGAGGAGCTTGCAACCCATTTGTATGAAGAATAAGTCTAAACCTGTTGATATGTGATTGATGATTTTTTTATTCTGAACTGCATATATAAGATGATTGCTTATATTATCCTTGTATTATTTTAATGCATATTTTAAATGTGGTTTTTTTAGGAGAAAAGGAAGGGAGACACCGGAAATATAATTTTTCCTAAGCACTACACATCTTCCCTACCCTTTTCTTTGGTGAATGAACTTGCACTTCACTTGATTAAGATAAGAATATTCACTTTTTCACTGTTCTTCTGTTGGACATTATTCAGGTCTTCAATTGTTTTATTTCCATTGAGAGTCCTGATGCTTGCGCAGTAATAACATACATGGGGGATGTAGCACAAAAATATATGGAGGATTGCATCAAGGGAAGAAGCATAATAGTTATATGATGTGATGTGTGTAAGGTATTAATCAATGAAAATAGAGGCACTAGACCTCATGAAATGTTGAATTAGATATACCTCATGCATTTGAAAGAACAAATGAAGATCGTTATAAATAGGTCAGGGCACTAGACCTTGTAAATAATATGTCTGCAATATACAAAAGGAACCCATCAAACAAACAAGTGGGCACATTGTTGTCACCACAGTTGATCAATTTCTGCCTTCCCAGTTCATATGTTCTTACTACATCTAAATGTAAGAAGGAAAAGATATGCAATTGCGTTTTCTATAATTGTAATAATACAATTTAAGTTTTAAAAGCTGCCTTATGAGGTGTCAACAATGCTCAGTACACTAGTCAAAAATGGCGGATCTTTTACATCCAGCAAAAGTAAGACTGGAGGGATTGTCCTTCCTCTATGTTTAGTTGACTTTTCCCTTGTTTATGTTTGTGTATTTAAGCAAGCGTAATGTTATGTTTGGTAACGTGTGATCAAGACACACTTTGGTGTCGAAACGCGTAGCGTTATTTGAGAAATAAAAGAAATTTGAGCATCGCTATTGCCGAGTGCGCGTGTTGCTTTGAAGCACTCTGTGGAAAATTAATTAACTATACGGCTGGGTTCGCCGTATTACGCGCCAACTGACTTTGGGAGTATGGATCTCGGAAGGACCCTGTTGTTTGTATGATGTATATATATATATATATATATATATATATATATATACATATATATATATATATATATATATATATATATATATATATATATATATATATATATATATATGCATAATAATTTATAATATAATAATAATTATAATAATAAATTGGCTGCAAAACGTTCAGCGACAGTATCTTTTCACTTTCTATTAGTCACATGGTTGATGATGTCACTGTGAGGGGGTGTGTACTTAACACTGCAAATGTATATATAAAAAAGCATTCGTCTATTTCACTGTTGCAGCGTGATCAAGGGCAAACTTGCCTGAAACGCGTAGCTGGTCTCTGTAAGGTTGAAATAAAACAACTTATGCTGATTCTTGGTGCTCCGTCTCCCTCGTTTGCTGGCGTGCGCAGCTGTGGCTTGAGACGCTAAGAGAGTCGAGGAGGAGCTACATTTGTATATATATATCTATATATACATATATAGATATATATATAGACACATATATATATCTACACCCATTGTAAGATCTATTCAGACACTCTCACACCCACTCACATACCCACTCAAACATCCATTCACAGACCTACTCAGGCATGTATTCACCCACTCATTCACACACTCAGATACTCATGCACCCAATCACAGACCCATTCAGACACTCTCACACCCAATGATACCCACACACCCACTCAGACACTCATGCAGCCACTGGCAGGTCCACTCAGACACTGTCACACCTACTTACAGACCCACTCAAACACTACACACTCTCATACCCAGTCACAGTCCAACTGAGATACTTAGTCACTCACTCACAGACCCCTCAGGCACTTACACATCCATTCACAGAACCACTCAAACACACGCTGATACCCACTCATAGACCAACTCAGGCAGTCACATACCCACTCACGGACACACTCACACACTCACATACCAACACTGGCACTCAGAAATGTAATCAGAGTTCCACACAGGCACTCACACGGCTACTCAGTCACTCACTCACTCACCAACTCACAGACCCACACAGACAAAGTTACAGGTTAGAGTTAGCAAAATTACATTTACTTTTTTTTAAAATTCGAATAAATATCTGTAGGTTACATTGATGTTATAGTTATCATACATAATTTAAAAACGTTAGAAATTCACTTGAAAAAACACAGGTTACAAGGAAATTAGAGTTAGCAAGTAAAACATTTTTTTAAACTTAGAAATTCACTGAAAAAAACAAAGGTTACAGGGACGTTACAGTTAGGCTCAGATTTCACAAGTACAAAACCATAGAAATGCAGTAGTTATAGCTTCCTGAGCCAACTATAACTTGCGCCCCAGCAATGCACTTAATGGCTCTTTGGGTGAGTGAATAGGTGTGTAAGTGGCTGTGTAGGTGATTGAGTGGTGTGTGAGTGTCTCTATGGATGGGTGTGTGAGTGGTTGTATGGGTCTGCGAATGGATATGTGAGTGGTTGTGTTGGTGTATGAGAGGTTGTAGGGTGTGTGAGTGGGTGTGTGAGTGGTTCTGTGGGTGATGTCATCAGTGATGCTATTTGAGATGTCATCATTGATGTCATAAGTGATGTCACTGCCCAAGTCATGAGTGATGTAATATATGAAGTCATAAGCAGTGCATTAAGGAGGCGTGAGTTATAATTAACTCGGTAAACTATAACTGCTGAATTTCTATCGTGTTGTATACGTGAAATCTGAGTCTGACTACAATGTCCCTGTAACCTTTGGTTTATTCAGTGAAATTCAAAGTTTTTTAAATTTTGTTTCCTAACTAGAACATCCCTGTAACCTTTGTTTTTTTTAGAAAAAATATAATTATCATTCAAGGTGCATTGATGTGGACCTAAGTATATTATATCCCTACCTACCTATGTATACTTGCCTTCACAATATTGTGTTAGCCGATATTCTGGATAGAATGTTTTATATAATATGGACGATATCTGAAATGATATCTGAAACTCAGTACTGTGGTAGAGCACCGATCAAAGTGAGTTAGATCACCAAATGTGAATCTCTGATGGCAGCCTTTATAGTATCCAGTGCAAAATAAATGAAATAGAGGCCCGGAAGAGATTCGCTGTCTGCATATCAGGTCTCCTATGGCAATAGTTGGGTTGGGCAAAGACTGTGCTGCTCTAGCCTGCCCAGTCTCACGCATAACAGCCTCCAGCAGCTAAACCAGCTGGCACACTTAGCACATGCAATAGCAATGCTCATTGTGAGCCAAGTTCTGTAAAATTAACTTCTTTCAGTGGGAAACTGCTTCCATTTCAGAAATTCCAGAATATCCCCAATGGAGATTAGAAAAAATGGAAGGAGTTGGAAGTGGAAGCTGTATGGACAGACCAGCTCCGTGTCAGGCTGCCATTATTTTATAAGGCAGATTAGACTCCTGAAAAGTAAATTGAGTCACGTGGCCAGGTCTATTCAGGATACAGGTCAAGAGGACACCCTCTAACATGTTAAATGTGCCTACAGGTCACATGACCACACTATCATGTTGGCTGAGCCACCATGTCACGTGCCAACATTATTTATATAATTATCAGTTTTACAGATGCTACTTTCACAGATTAGCACAGTGCTGGCTGCATCCTACTCATCCATCCTTTCAAGTGGTTGGAACGATTTTTATTCAGGTTCTGGCTGAAACTAACAATAATCTGGCAGATGCATCAACGTAGCCTTTTGCTATTCCTAAATAGCGATTTTTAAGGAATCGCTATTTAGGAATAGCAAAAGCCTATGCATGTAGGAATCGCTATTAAAATAACGATTCCTAAACATTCCTTAATTGCTACTCGCAAATTGCTAGTCGCAATTAAGGAATGCTGTACCATTCATTCCTATGGGCCTACAGGCACATAGGAATGAATTGGAGATTGCATGAGCAATTTGCGAGTACCTGTAGGTACTCGCAAATTGCTCATACAATTTCAAGGGTGCAAGGGTGTCAAAATGACACCCTGTTGCACCCCTGAAATTGATCTCTGCACATATGTTGCAAACACACATGCCCTAAGGACATGTGTGTGCGCAACATGAAACTTTGAAAAATGCACAAAAGTGCTTTTTTCAAAGTTTTAGCAAATTACCATGAAGTTCAACTTCATGGACATTTTCTACTCCTATTAGCGAATTCGCAATTTTTTTTACTTTCATGCATTGCATTTAAGGAATCTCAATTTGGGTTTCCTTAAATGCAATCGCAATTTAAGGAATCTCAATTTAGACATTCCTTAAATTGCGATTTTTGCATTTGGGATGATGCCTCCCAAATGCAAAAATATCGGTCGCAAAGGGGCAGGTTCTGAGAATCTGCCCATTTGCAACCGGTATTTACTTTGATGCATATGCTTGAATATCAACAGAAACCAGCTCTTTTTTATGATTATGATGTGCTGTAATCAGGTCATCTGATCATGACTTGTTCAGCCCCTCACATACAGCTGTCAGGAGTTGTGAAATTCATGCTCCCAGGGATCATTTCCAGTGTCGCAGGGATGAGGTTCCATTTTTCAGGCTCCCGAAACTAGCTTGCTATCGGCCGTCCTTGGTGGCTGAAGAAGTGAAGGAGTGTGGCGTCACAGGGTAGCACAGATCAGCACTTCCAGATCAAGGTAAAAAGAGCCAGAACGTTCCCTAGAATTTGTAACATCTGGAAAAGGTGGAACATTCATGAAGGAGCCAGAAGTTTCTGGATACTTTCGGGTCAGTAAGAGCTGGGAAGATTTAAGCACCAGTCACATCTTTATACTTTGCCTAGCTACCGTAGTCAGCAGTTGAGGGTTTCTCTATTATAGCCTTATAGCCCGCCGCTGCAGGCTATACCCGCTATTAACCACTTCGCTGCTCAGCATATTCCCCTCCTGTGCTGAGAATTTGTAAATCCCATTATTCATGACGAGCTGGGCTCGTCATGAGCGTGCGAGGAGGCTACTTCATGACAAGCCCAGCTCGTCATGAGTGTGGAAGGGGTTAAAGGCCCTCTCCAGCGTCGGCGAGGGCCTTTAACAAGGGAGAGGGACTTTAATAGCCGGTATAGCCCAGCTACAAAGGGCTATAAGGCTATTAGAACATTCTGCCTCTAGAGGGTAGAATGTTCTAACAAATAAAACAAAGCCTTAAGGGAGCGCAAGGGGATTGGAATCCCCTCCGGCTCCCTGAAGCTGTGAACAAAAAACATTGGAATGTTTTCAATGGAGCTCCCAACATTCCAATGTTCTAATAAGGTTGTATAGTTTGTACTGTTTGCATTCACAGCATCTATTTTTGTTTTACTTGCCGTTGTTTCCCTCAGGTGGTTAGGGCAGCTCAGGTTAATTCTTCCTTCCTCAGACACAGTGCTTTTCTTACTGCAATTCTGGCATTCCACCTCCTATTTCAAACACCCCAAGTCTTCCTGGGTCCTGGCGTCTCTGCTATTGGAGGTAAACCTTTGTATACTAGTCACAGACTCTCCATTTCCATACCCAGGATTGTAGGGGTCACCAGTTAGCCCATTGCAGACCAAGGATCTTTCACCAGACTGTGCTCCCGATATCAGTGGGCTGAGACACTTACGGACTGGACTGTTTCTCGTTTATCTATCTCTCTTCCCCTTTTTAGGTCTTGCCAAGCGATGCAGCGCATGCGCTGCTCGCCTTGGCGAGACCTATAGTTTCTGCTTTCTCTGGCGAAGGGAGACAGGAGGTGGCACATGCGGACAGGAGATGTGCACTCCATACGCGTGCACATCTCTTGTCCCCACATAGGGCTGGTGTTTCAAAACAGAGCGAGCATGGCGCGCTTTCACTTTCCCTCCCTCCCTCCGTCCTCCAAATTAGTTTCAGTGTTAGAGGAGGGGTAGGGAAAGTGAAAGCGCGCCATGCGCGTGCTGTTTTGAAACGCCAGCCCTATGCCGCTCTCGCTGGTCTGAGTTGTGCCAAGGATGAGAAGTCCCTCCCAGTGCGCCCAGCTCAGCCTTAGTTGTCTTTGTGGCCTCCTGGGCACCGCACAGACCCTGCCTCATCCTTGCACATTGTCTTTGTGCCATCCTGGCACCGTGCAAATCCTGCCTCGTCCCTGCACATTGTTTTTGCGCTGCTCTGGCACCAAGTTGAAGCCTGCCCTGACACTGCTCCGACCTCGTTTATGTAGAAGTAATTGAACAGATTTCCCCACTGCAGATGGTTGCTTGTCATTATAGTTTCTGTTACTGATTTTGTCCCGGTCCTACCATGGCAACCAACCAGAACAAGGACAGTCTACCAATGAGAGTGTCCTCTCTGGGGCCGGCTTTTGCCCGGCTCTTTTTGCAGCAGCCACGATCTAGACTAAAAATAGCACGAAGTCTAGAGTGCATGTGGGGGCATATTACCAACAAGTAGCGATATTTATTGCTAAATAGGCTTGGCGCCGATTTTTTTATCGCTACCTATCGCTGGATATGTTAGCGGAGAAAACATGCTATTAGCAACATTTTTCTCCATTGTGCTAAAATATCCAGTGATAGCGGCGAAATGCGTGAATATCGCTGAGAATACAGCGATATTCACGCATTAGCGACGAAATGCTCTTAGCCATGTTATCCACCTCCCATTGGATAACATGGCTAATAAATGGTCTGGGCAGGTGTTAGTATTTGGAGATATTCGCGCTTACCGTGAATATTTCCAACGCTACGCCTACCTTGCTAATAGGCGATAGCGATGTTAGCGACTGCTTTCAGTCGCTAACTGGTTTGGTATGTCATTAGCGATAAACATCTCTGACATGCAAAGCGGGACCCAAACCGCTCGCTATCGCCTAAAAGCTGTCGCTAACATCAGTTAGCGACAGCTTGCTAATAGGGTGATAGAACCATCGCCGTTTAGCGGCCGATAACGGACGCTAAATCGGCGATAATTGCCTATCGCCCCCCCTTGATAATATGCCCCGTAGTCCGTTCCTGCTTCTACCTCACTCTTGATTAATTTCTCTTCTGGCTCTCAACAAGCCCCGTCTTACCCTCAGTAATGAAACTTTGCATATTTCCATGTGCTGCTGAGGCTTTCGGATATTAGCACTGACGCTTGACAATATTACAAACTACTGTCTTTTATAGTGGAGTAGTTTACAAGAATGTGCTGCCGATTTCATTGATCTTTGAAGGAGGCAAGAGTGAGTTTGTTGGTCGATAACGGTCACCTGCGCCAGATCCCTGAACCGTGCATGTTCACTGAGCTATCAGCCAAGGACTTCCAAACTGCAGTACAAGCCCTAGTCATGCCGCGCTTAGACTACGGTAGCATCGCCCTCTGCGGACTCCCCCTATCTACAACTGCACCCCTGATAGCCTCTTTGAACGCTGCAGCGAGACTTATCACTGGATCAAAAAAACACTCACATATTTCCCCTGACCTAAAATCCTTGAACTGGCTGCCTTTTGAGGCCTCAATACATCTGAAAATTGCATGCATGACTCAAAGGGATATACACCACAGCTCACCCGGTTACCTTACTCAGAAGCTGACAATTTCTGGTGGCTCAAGATCCACTAGAAGTTCAAAGAATCTCCTTCTGAAACCTCGTAGATTCCGGAAGGAAAAAACATATAAATGCTCCTTCTCAGGAATGGCACCAAGGATCTGGAATTCACTCCCTCCAGAAACCAGACTTATCACCTCCACTACATTCTTTAAGAAAGAAGTAAAAGCTATCCTCATGGCTAAATTCACCTGAACATGTACCTAACTATGGAACTTTTTGAGACTCCTGACTATTTGTAATACTTGTTTATCAGATTGACTATTTGTATTATTGTTTAACTGATTGTTTATGCTCCCTCTTTTATCTACCTTATTTTTACTACCCATTTACTACCTCAACTATCTGTCGCTCAAAAGCCTGTTAATTGCTCTCTTGTTTTTACTACCCCCTTGTTGTAAAGCGCTCTGATATCTGCAAAGATCTTGTTCGCGCTATATAAAACTCTCAAAATAAATAAATAAATAAATATCTTGCAGGCCATGCCATCTTCTGGCTCATAAACAACTCTTTTACTGTTTCCCCTATTATTAGAAGGAAACATATTCCAAGCCCTGTGTTCTGCTGTCCACAATTAACATGCCTTGAACTGAAGTCTCTAATCTGCTTCAGATCCCTTTACCATGCATGTAGACCAACTTAGTTATCTTGCACACAGTGCCCACTTCTGTCTCATTATCATATCCCCACCCTTTTTAGGTCGAGCTCGGGCAGTGCATGTGCTGCTCTGCAAAACATGCTGTACTGAGGATAGACTTGAAGCCTCGCCCACTCTCCGCCAATATTTGTCATTGGCTTGTGTCATTTTCCTACGTAAATGCTGGCTTCTGATTCATTATTAGGCTTGTTAGTTCCTCCTTAGTACCACCTTGTCTTCATTTGTAACCTCCCATGAGGACTGGCTCTTTTACTTCTGTTGTTACACGGTATGTCTTATTTAGTATTGTAAGCACTATTTTCTTTAATGAGTTTCTCCCCCTGTAGGCACAACATGCTTTCCTGCAGCATTCAGCCGCCATGATCACTTTCCAAGCAGCCCTGTACAATGGCGGTTGCTTCTTTGAAATGAAATAGGTCTCACATTTACAAGAGTTTGAGCTATTGGCATTGTAAATGACAATGCCTTTAAATTATGTGTTAATTATCAAATCCGATAAATAAAAGGATTGTCATTTACAATGCCAATAGCTTAAACTCTCGCAAATGCGAGACCTATTGCATTGCAAATGCTTGTTCCCTATTCAGTCACTTCAGATTCTGGCGTTCATTACAGATCTTATTTAACTGAAAGAGGAAAGAGTGGGGTTAGTATAAGAGTCCCAGGCCTGAATTTTATTGAAATCCTGACAACATTACCAGACACCTGAACTCCGTGGTTTTCTGCCCAAACATTGCAGCACTTTATAAAACTTAACAACAAATTAACAGAATTATATAAAACAATGAAAATATAATTTCTTCACTTTTTAAAGGTTCATATATTTGGAGGTAGCAGGAGTGAAAATGTGATAATAACACTAACATTGGATGATCTTTCCACAATAAATACATTGAAAACTGCATATTTCCAACTTTCCAGGTTTGTAGATTCGTGCTAAAACATTAATTGTTCATTGGGATGTCCATATATTATATATCATTTGAACATATTGTTAAGTGAGGAACTGGTCCTTGCCCCCCTCAAAGTTGCCTTTTTTGAAACCCAGATGTTCTGACAAATTTCCGCCTGATCATCGTTCTCTGTCACGTGGCCAGATTGGTAGAAAAGACTGCAGTTATTCAGATGTGTACAGACCCACCTTGAGCTCCACAGACTGCTGAATCAAAGCCAGTGGGCCTTAAGCCATGCGCTTGAACAGAAGTAATCACACAGCAATGTCATCTAAAATAAGGAGTGACATCAAATAGAAATACTCCAGTATGAAGTCATGTCCTGCAAAGCTTAAAGATGAGCAAGTGGACCAAAATATCTCAGTATTCGAATAAGCCCAAGCGGTACATGATATATAATGTTAAAACTATGGGCCTCATTACGATGTCACTCAGAGTTGCCTCCGACTGACATCGCCACGAATGTGGAACCGACTGACCTCCGGTCAGCGGTTCCGACACCACAATTTGGATGCGACCGCACATAGTGCAGTAACACGCTTCCATTTTTCAATGGGAGCTTGTGCGGCGGGCCAAAACTGCCTCAGGCACAAGCTCCCATAGAAAAATGGAAGTTTTGAAACATCACGGTGCTTGCCACACAGTGCAGGGATGTGAAGGGGGCACCATTGGTGCTCCCCAGGGCCACAAGCGAAGGGCCAGGGGGGAAGGGGGCCCTACTAGGACCCCCAAAGCACTTTCAGACAGCAGTTCCATGTCAGAAAGGCCCACATGGAACTGCTGTCGGAAAGTGAAACCTATAATCAAACACCATCCTTAAGGGATTATGAGCCCTTTCTGACTGGCCGTCAGAACCGAGTCGGATCCGCCCGGCTGGTTTAAACTCCGATCGCTGTCATTGTAATTTGGCGGTAGGAGTTTAAACCTACAATGTCGTTCCAGCCAACATTGTAATTAGGCCCTGAATGTCAATAGACAGCAGATGCCCAAGGAATGAGCATGGACAGTTTCTGATCATTTCTGTCTTCAAATTCAGGGGCTCCTTGCCCCAGGATAGAGACATTATATAACTAGCAATGGCAAAGCCAATAGGTCTGGCCTTGAAACCTTTCAGTTTTGTCAGTGGCTTTTAGCAATTCTTTACAGCATCCCTATTGCTGTGCAGAATGTCTAAACAAAAGAAAAAAGGGCAATGACATGGCTGGCCACATCATTTTGTAGCTGTGCCCAGGCCACATGTGTGCTCCTACAAAATGATGAAGATGTTTTTTTATTTTTTTTTATTTACTGGCCACAGTTTGATTGGTAAAAATAGCCTAAAAGTGTGTTTTTTTAAGCAGTGGGAGGACGCAACACAGAAGGTGAGCTTCTGAAGCAATATGGAGAGAGCAGGTGTGGGGGGCAGGAGCAACACAGAAGTTGCTTAGCATCAAGGAGGGTGAGGAGGTGGAATCATGTTGCTTAGCATCACGGGGGCCAAGGCTGGCCGCCATAAGCAACACAGAGAGCAGGGGGAGAAGTGCACGGCATGGAGAGAGAGCAACATGGAGTGCTAGGGAAGAGAAGCACACAGGCAAGAGAGAGCAAGGAGAAACTGGGGCAAAGCGCACAGGTGAGAAAGCAATGCGAGGACAAAGCAGTGTGAGAAAATCACAGTGGGGACAAGGGAGAAACACACATGCGAGAGACAGCAACACAGAACAAGGCAGAGAGGTAAAAAGAAGTATACGAGGGAGTTAGCTGTAAAAAAACATGTATTCTAATGGAGTGCTTAACCACAAAGGAAAAATTAGCACTTGAAAAGTATAGACATGAAAGTATATACACATAATGAGGCTATACTCCAGGGGAGGGACAAACACAACAAGAGTAAGGAAAGCCCACACAAACCAACAAATAAAAAGAAAGCAAATGAGAGTGACAGTTAAGCCAACCTAGACCTAAAAACAGAGCTATGGAGAGCAGAGCCAGACCTTTCCTATTCGAGTGGGATCAGGCATTCTAGGATAAATCCTTTCCTGAGTTCTGAATCTTATATGTGGCTGGGACCCTCCACAACTCCAAAGGCATTTGGGATTGCCACCAACTCGAGCATGATGGGCTGCCAGGACATTCAGAACCTGAGTTTTAAGGTTTCTGTTAGACCTGGCACCATTGGCGTTGGTTCTCCCTTCCATTTTTGCTGTTGCCTCGTGTGTTTTTGATGGTGTTAGATGCTTTGGGCACTGTGCCACTGCTGTCCATTGCCACAGTGCAAGTGCTCCCTATTGTAAATTGATGTATTAATCAGTGGTTCCACGTTTGGCTATTTTGGTTTACTTGTCAGACCCTAGTCTAGTGCACTGAGTGTGCCAGGGCGTGTAACCCAAATGCTGCTGGTGGGCCTGCAGCACTGGTTGTGCCACCCAAAGAAGCAGCCTTGTAAAATGTGTCTAAGGTCTGCCATTGCAGAGCCTGCGTGCAGTCTGGTACTGTCATGCTGACTGGGCAAGTGCACCCACTTGCCAGTCCCTAAACCTTCCCTTTTCTTCATATCAGTCACCCCTATGGTAGGCCCAAGGGCAGGGTGCATTGTAAGTATAAGGTAGGACAAGCCCTGATGTGTGTGGATTGTCCTAATAGTGAATTACAGCCATTTTCGTTTTTCACTATTGCAAGGCTACCTATTCTCCATAGGCCAGAATGGGCTGTTAGAATTGTTACCCTTTATAATCATAACAGGCTCAGAGAACATGGTAGAAGTTCGAGTTTAGTATGCCTGAACTCAGAATAATAAAATACGTATTTTAGTAAAGTTTATTTTAATATTCTGTGTTTGTAAATACCACTTTTAGAAAGTAGGTATTTGCTTGTCTAACCATTCAAATCTGCCTCTGCTAGGATGTGTATTCCTATGTCTGGTTTCTGTGAGTGACAGGACTGGGGAATTCCAGGAGACAGGCTGAGTCATCCAGTGGTGAATAGAGAGATCTGCAACTTGATGGGAGGGATGAGTGCACCTGAACTCTGAATAGGGCTGTGATTGCCTTCCACAATGCTGGCTCCACCCCTGGGGAGCGGCTGATGTCTCTGCCCTGCAAACTGAAAGAAGAAGAAGGAGTCCTGTCATCAAAGTGCTCCAGGACTGTACTTGCCTTCCACAATGCTGGCTCCACCTCCTATGGGGAGTCTGATGTGCATGCCCTGCACTGTGAAAGGAAAGGAGAAGTCTGATAAACAGAGTGCTTCAGAACTGGTTTGGACTGGGCAAAGGCCCCTCTCCCCTCAGAGAACAAAGGATTTTGGGGTAAGTATTGGGACCCTGCTGCCAAGAAATTAGATCACTTTGGACTACAAGAAGAAACCTTTACTGAGAAGAGGAACCTGAAGAAACTGAGGAGAGACTATTCCCAAGCTGAAGTGCTGCTTGGGGGATTGGCCTGCAGTGCTTGCCTTACTGCCAAAGGAAGGAGAAAGGAACTTTGTAACTTTGCTTTCAACTTGTGAAGGATCTCCAAGGGCTTGGAAAAGAGCTTGCCTCCTGCTGAAGTCTCAGGGACAACAGACTTCACCCCCCAGCGGAGGAGCGTGTCGTCGTCGCTGTGCCTGCCATCCCAATTCCGGAGAAGGAGGGTGTCGCCGCTGGAACTGTCGCATAGCACCGCATCGACCAAGAGCACCTCGCATCCCCGAGAAGCGCGCCACCGTCAGAGCTGCTGCCGTCGCATCTTGGATGTCGCCGCTGTAGTTGTCACATCGAGCGGAATCTTCACGCATCGTGGAGAAGAGCGTCGCCGCTGGAGCTGTTGCCGTCGCATCGTAAGGGTGTCGCCGCTGCAGTCCAAACATCGAACCAAGAGCTTCTCGCATCCCCGAGAAGCGTGCGGCATCTGGAAGATCTTCACGTCTTTATTTCTTTGTATCTGAACTTTGCCGCATTTCCCATTGCTGCGACATTGCTTGTCGTGGAAGCGCAACGCAGCTTAAGGTACATTGATACAGAGTGTCGCATCTAAGAACTGAACTGAACTAAGCTTAATATATCATCTTAAAGTATTCATAGTGTGTATTTTTGTCGTTTATGGTCTTGTGGTAACTCTATATAAAGTCTTTATATATAAAAATCTGTGTGGTGTGCATTTGTAGTGTTGTCACTGGGTTACTGTATGTGGTCACAACTACTTAATTTACAACGCCTCTGAAATAAGCCTTGACTGCTCGCGCCACGCAGCCTAGAGGGTGAGCAGGGGTTATTTTAGGAGTGTAATCCCCTTGTCCTGACTAGAGGAGAGGGTCCCTATTTGTCACAAGTACCTACCTGTGGCAATTAGAGACGCCCAAATCTAACAGTTTCATAATCTGATTAATTGGAGTTGATCAGTAGAGTGTCCATGGGCCAAACATCAGAGAAATAGGAGTCTGACTTCACTTTCTAAGGGCATGTGAAGTTTTATGGAATGTCCTGTCTAACAGGTTGCATTGAGCTTTACTGCAACTATTCACGCAATGTAGGAGCTAGTTTCTTTACATGATTTGTCCAATTTCCCAATCCTCATGACTCAACCCCTCTTCCATGTATAGCTCCAGGCTATCCCTAAAAAAAGAGATTATTGGCCCCAATATCTGCCTTAAGTGTGTCTTACTGAGTAAAGATGTCTCCATCTGAACCATCTATCCCAAAAGCTCTGTATTAATGGTTTGAATATAATTGATTTGAGCAATTTTCTACACTCCCTATCTGAGGTCACATGGGTGGGTGTATTTATTGTATGACTTATAGATCAGACAAAGAAGGTTCACGTTTTTTCACTTGAGTAGTATTCATGTCACATTTTTTATATTTTTATGATCCTTTTTTGTAATATAACCTGTAAGACTGGGGTTTATTTATATTGACGTGGAAGATACTAAGGTATGAACTTTAATCAATCAGTCTCCATCTCTGCTGCAGAGCATTACTAACTGCCCCACCCCCCAACTGAGGCTCTCCGTCAGACCCATTCCCGCACTACGTCTTCAACAAGCAAGCAGCTTCATCGCACCCCTGCTACGCAACGTCATCAATCTCTCCCTTGAGACCGCGACCTTCCCAGAGAGCTGGAAACACGCCGAGAACAACACCCTACTAAACAAAAACAAGGCAGACCCAAGAGACCTCAAGAACTTCAGACCCATCTCTCTGCTCCCCTTCCTAGCAAAGGTCATCGAGAAAATCGTTAACAGACAGCTAACCGGATACCTCGAAGAGAACAGAATCCTGGAACCTTCCGAGTCAGGGTTCCGCAGCAACCACAGTACCGAGACCGCCCTCATTGCCGCCAGCGACAACATTAGGACCCAGCTAGACAACGGGGAGACTGCAGCACTCATCCTCCTAGACCTCTCCCCCTCCTTCGACACTGTCTGCCACTGCACACTACACGCACGCCTCCCTCCTCTCTGGGTTCTGCCGGAGAGGAAGGAGGTGGTCCATTCCAGAGCCTTGTCTCGGATCCCTGTGGTGTGGAGGCGTGCGTGTAGTATGCGGTGGCAGACGGTGTCGAAGGCGGAAGAGAGGTCTAGGAGGATGAGTGCTGCAGTCTCGCCGTTGTCCAGCAGGGTCCTGATGTCGTTGGTGGCGGTGAAGAGGGCAGTCTCGGTGCTGTGGTTGCTGCGGAACCCTGACTGGGAAGGGTCCAGGATTCTGTTTTCTTTGAGGTATTGGGTTAGCTGTATGTTGACGGTTTTCTCGATTACCTTGCCTGGAAGGGGGAGCAGAGAGATGGGCCAGATGTTCTTGAGTTCTCTTGGGTCTGCATTAGGTTTTTTGAGTAGGGCGTTGATCTCGGCGTGTTTCCAGATCTCTGGGAAGGTCGCTGCCTCGAGGGAGATATTGATGACGTTGCGCAGGTGGGGTGCGATGGGGCTGCTTGCTCTGTTGAAGACGTGTTGCGGGAATGGGTCTGACGGAGAGCCGGAGTGGATTGAGCACATGGTCTTGATGGTGTCATCAATGCTCACGCTGGCCCAGGCTAGCAGGGGGTCGTGTTCAATGGTGTATGGAGGGTCTGTTGTATTGCTGTCTGTTGGGGCTGTCTGGGTGTTACAGCTTTCGTGGATGTCTGCTATCTTGCAGTGGAAGAAGGTGGCGAGGGAGTCGCACAGGGCTTGAGACGGCGGGATGTCGTTGGTGTTGGAGCTGGGGTTGGAGAGTTCCTTCATGATGTTGAAGAGCCCCTTGCTATTGTGTGTGATGTTGTCAAGGCGGTCTTTAAAGGAGGTCCTCTTGGCCGCCCTGATGAGGTGGTGGTGGTTGCGGATGGCATCCTTGTGGGCTGCGTGGCTGTCCGGAGTTTGTTCACTGTGCCATTTCTTCTCTAGTTTCTGGCAGGCTTGCTTGGAGGCTAGGAGTTCTGGGGTGAACCAGCTGGCCCTCTTGCTGGTGTCTCTGTGGGGGGGTTTCTTCAGCGGGCGAGGGTGTTGGAGCAGTCCTTAATCCAGCGTCTGAGACTGCGGGCAACTTCGTCGGTGTTGGAGGGTTCAGTGGGTGGGCTGAGAGCGAGATTTGTGTGTAGTTGGTCTTCGTGATTTTGCTCCAGCAGCGGCGGGGGATCTGTTGGGTGCGGTGGTGTGTGGTGGGTTTCTGGAAAGCGAAGTGGATGCAGCGGTGCTCGGTCCAGAGGAGTTCGGTGGTGTGGCTGATGGAGACGTATGGGCTTGAGGAGAAGACGGGGTCGAGCATGTGGCAGGCGGAGTGGGTGGGCGTTGTGACGAGTTGCTTCAGCCGAGGTTGGCAAGGTTATCCATCAGGGTTGTGGAGTTGTTGTCGTTGTTCTCAAGGTGAAAATTCAGGTCTCCGAGGAGGATGTAGTCGATGGAGGTCAGGGCATGCGTGCTGATCAAGTCTGCGATGGAGTCGCTAAACTGGGGGCAGGATCCGGAGGGTCGGTAGAGAGGGTGCCTCTGAGGGTGGAATTAGGGTCTGTGTGGATCTGTAAATGCATGTTTTAGGTGGTGCTGAGCGCGTCGTCAGTGCTACTCGAGACCCTGATGCTGTTCTTGTGGACGATGGCGATTCCTCCTCCGACTCCATTGGTGCGGTCTCTGCGGGTGATCTTGTAGCCATCTGGGATAGCTATGGTGATGTCTAGTATGGAGGAGTCTTTAAACCAGATCTCTGTCAGGAAGGCGACGTCCGGGGATGTTGTGTCGAGCATGTCCCTGAACTCGACGGCATGCTTGCGTGTGGAGCGGGTGTTCAGTAGTATGCGTCGGAGGTGGTTGGGGTCTTTCTTGGCGGGTGGTTCATCGGTTCTGAGGCTGGTGTAGCTGCAGTTCCAGCAGGTGAAGGGGCTGTGTGCATTTCGGGGCTGCCTTAAAGCAGGTGTGGCTCCGTCCGGAGTTGAGAGCATGCAGAGTGCTGGCATCGTAGTAGCGGCGGTCGTCGTGGTGGGACAATCTGCTCTTGATCTGTCACTTGGTCACCTTTTGTGTTTCCAAGTTATAAACTTCTACAAAGAGCCCCACTCAGTCTGCTCACCCGCATCCCTTGTCCAATCATCCATAGATGAAAGAAAGCCCCTTGAGCACTATGTCAGACAGGAGATAGTTTAAGGAACAGTTCTTACTGCACAATGCTGGCAAATACTGTGCTGCTCTAAAGACACTGACTAGCAGAACTAAAGTCCCAGGTGCTCAAACATCCCAATAGATAACATCTTTTTTTACTGAAGGTTAGCTAAAATGGGCATCAGTTCTTGACTTATCACACTGACTCTACTCTCACTCATCAAGGAACACCACCCAGTTTCTCATTTTACCTTACATTTTGCGCTGTAATCCATTCCCCCTAAAAGGGTGAAACCCCTTAGGGCTGATTACGATGTGGTTTGGACAGCAACCAACGGCTTGTCGGTTGCTGTCCGAACCCCATCTACTGCAGCGGTTTGGCTGACGCATTCCAATGTATGCGTTTGGAGGCAGCAGTCCGAGGGACAGGCTGACACAATCCGACGGGCTCATGGAGCCCATCAGTCGGTCAGAAACTCCTCATAATCCCTTAAAGACGGTGTTTCCGCCATTAGGATTATGATGTCGGATTCTGACAGCCTTTCTATGTCGGCCTTTGGAAATCATCATGTTGGAAAGCATCATTAGAGACCCCTGGCATGGACCCCTTTCCCCCTGGCAATTCGCATTTGGCCCTTCTTAACATCCCTGCACCTCGCTGTGCCTGCTACACAGTGCAGGGATGTTTAAAAACTTTGATTTTTCAATGGGAGCTTTGCCCTGGGCGGTTCGGCCTGCTGCACAAGCTCCCATTGAAAAATATAAGTTTTGCGGGTTGGAACCATCGAACTATGGTCGGGCGGTTCCTTCCCTGCAACTGCGTCCGACCAACATTGTAATCAGGGCCTTAGTCTCTTTTATTTCACAACTTTTGACCTCTTGCACTGGCCCCATCCTTCCTCAGAAGGGGCACCTTTCCATCTGCAGACACACAGACACAGTTTCTCTTCCAACTATGACATAGGTGTTTATTGGGTATGGCACCAGAATATTGCCTATTATAATAGACAATCTCCTCCCAAATGGCCAATATTGTGCTAAGAAATAGTTCTGACACTATATTCATGTGTGCCGATTTTTTACAAATATTATTCTAACATATAACGTTCTTATGGAGACCACCTTGTCCCCTTCGCACTTTAATCATTTTGCTTCTCAAGCTTCCTCATTATGCTCTGTTGTCTGCATTGACCCTAGCTTTCCATCTACTCCACTACAATGTAGAAGTCTCTTATAATCCAGCTACCCAACATCCAAACTTTTCTTTTAGACCTCTACAAGGTAAAGGGAAACTCCCTTCTCAAACCTCTCCTCTATACGCACCTATTTTTAATGGAGTTTGATTTTGAGTTTGAGTTGGGATTTATAAAGCGCATAGTTACCCTAGGGCGTCCCAGCGCTGGCATGACCTAAGTTCCAGAGGGGAGAGCAGAAGAATTAAAGGTTTATGGGAAGAGCCAAGTTTTTAATTGCCTCCGAAAGGCCAGGAGGTTGTGTTCTCTCCGCATGGCAAGAGGGAGGGCGTTCCACAGTTTTGGGGCGTTGTAAGAGAACAAGCACCCCCCGGATCGGGACTCGCTCCTGTCCCTTGGGCTGAGTGGTCGCTCCCCAGTGACTTCCTGCATCAGTCGGTATCGTTGCTTGGCTGCCTATCTGCATTTTGCCTCATTATTGCTGCCTGCTGTGTGCCTGCTTGCCGCTCTGTACATTTAGCATTTGTGGATTTTAAAAGCGCCGCTTTTTCAGCATTTGCGCATTTCCGCTGGGCTCCCCCCTCCGCCTCCATCTTGCCTGTGTTGTTGTTGTGCTGATCTTTAGCCCGCCCCGCCTCCCAGCTGAGACGCCCTCCCACTGACCAGAACAGCGCTCCACCACCGGAAAGCGCCGTGACTCGCTCCTGTCCCTTGGGCTGAGTGGTCGCCCCCCAGTGTCTTCCTGCATCAGTCGGTATCGTTGCTTGGCTGCCTATCTGCATTTTGCCTCATTATTGCTGCCTGCTGTGTGCCTGCTTGCCGCTCTGTACATTTAGCATTTGTGGATTTTAAAAGCGCCGCTTTTTCAGCATTTGCGCATTTCCGCTGGGCTCCCCCCTCCGCCTCCATCTTGCCTGTGTTGTTGTTGTGCTGATCTTTAGCCCGCCCCGCCTCCCAGCTGAGACGCCCTCCCACTGACCAGAACAGCGCTCCACCACCGGAAAGCGCCGTGACTCGCTCCTGTCCCTTGGGCTGAGTGGTCGCTCCCCAGTGTCTTCCTGCATCAGTCGGTATCGTTGCTTGGCTGCCTATCTGCATTTTGCCTCATTATTGCTGCCTGCTGTGTGCCTGCTTGCCGCTCTGTACATTTAGCATTTGTGGATTTTAAAAGCGCCGCTTTTTCAGCATTTGCGCATTTCCGCTGGGCTCCCCCCTCCGCCTCCATCTTGCCTGTGTTGTTGTTGTGCTGATCTTTAGCCCGCCCCGCCTCCCAGCTGAGACGCCCTCGCCCCTCCCCTCCACCACCCATATATGACAGTTCTTCCCGCGCGCAGCGTTTACGCGCAGCGACCGCGCCCAATCCGCGCCGAAGGTGCGCCAAAGGTAAGCCCGTCTACGCCCGTCCGCGCCTGGACCGCGCCCAGCGCCAGACCCCTTGCCCCTCGCGCTCCCCAGCCCTCCCGCATTACCTACGATGCCGCCACCCTCCTAGCCCTTAACTCCGGTCGCGCCCCAAACTGCGTCCAAGCCGCTCCCGGACACACCCATGGACCTTTCTCCTGCTTCTCCTGCAAATTCATCGGCACCGACAACATCTCCGCTACGACCACAACACAGACTCCTGACCCCAACCACCTACAATGCATCCTTCTCAACACCCGATCAGTCCACAGACACGCCATTGACCTATGGAATCTACTAGACACCATCTCTCCAGACGTCGCCTTCCTAACGGAAACTTGGATGAACGCCTCCTCCGCCCCAGACATCACCATTGCCATCCCTGAAGATTATAAGATCATTCGCAAGGACCGCGCCGTCCACACAGGAGGAGGAATCGCCATCGTCCATAAGAAGTCAATCCGCATCTCAACCAGCTCTGACGCCAATCTCACCAACTCTGAACACCTTCACTTCCAAATCCACATCGACCCCAAGACCACACTCAGAGGCACCCTCCTCTACAGACCACCAGGACCCCGCGCAAAATTCAGTGAAGACATCACGGACTTCATCACTCCTCACGCGCTCCCCTCCAAAGACTACATCCTTCTGGGAGACCTCAACTTTCACCTTGAAAAGTTCAACGACCGCAACACCACCACCCTCCTGGACAATCTCGCCAACCTCGGACTTAAACAACTGGTCACGTCCCCCACCCACATCGCAGGTCACACACTCGACCCCATCTTCACCTCCAGCAATCATGTCTCCTTCAGCCACACTACGGAGCTCCTCTGGACTGACCACAGCTGCGTTCACTTCACCTACAACAAACCAAAACCCACCAACCACCTCCAACCAACTCTGCTAAGAAACTGGAACAAAATCACCACGGACCAGATCTCCGCATCGCTCCTTCTAAACACCCCAGCCCACTCTTCTAACGCAAACGAAGCCGCCACCAACCTCACCCTATGGTTATCCAACACCGCCGACACCTTAGCACCACTGAAGAAACGTCAAAACAAACCTACCAGCAAAAAGACCTCATGGTTCAACGATGAGCTTAAGAAGTCCAAGAAACTCTGCCGCTCCCTCGAAAAGGCCTGGAAAAAAGACCCAACTACTAGCACCAAGGACGCCTTCAAAAACGCCACCCGCACTCACCACCAACTAATCCGAAAGGCCAAGAAAACAGCATTCAAGGATCGACTTGACAACAACGCCCACAACAGCAAGGAACTTTTCAACATCGTCAAGGAATTTTCCAACCCCTCGGCCAACTCCAACGACATCACCCCCTCTCAAGCCCTCTGCGACTCCCTAGCCTCATTCTTCCACAACAAAATTGCAGACATCCACAACAGCTTCGACGACCAACCCGGAAACCAACCCACCCTACCTTTTGCTGAACATTCTCCCCCCGTGAACACCCTTAACGACTGGAACCCAATCTCCACTGAGGACACAATCCGCCTGATGAATTCCATCCACTCAGGATCCCCCACAGACCCATGTCCTCACCACATCTTCAACAAAGCAGACTCCGTCATAGCACCGCACCTCCGAGACGTCATCAACAGCTCCCTCAACTCCGCCACCTTCCCGGAAGACTGGAAACACGCTGAACTCACCGCCCTTCTGAAGAAACCCACAGCGGACCCCACCGAACTCAAAAATTACCGCCCCATCTCGCTCCTTCCATTCCCGGCCAAAGTCATCGAGAAAGCTGTCAACAACCAGCTCGCCGCCTTCCTCGAAGCCAACAAATCCCTCGACTCCTCACAATCTGGCTTCCGAGCAAAACACAGCACTGAGACCGCCCTCATCGCAGCAACAGACGACATTCGAACTCTACTGGACAATGGAGACACAGTCGCCCTCATCCTCCTCGACCTCTCTGCAGCATTTGACACAGTCTGCCACAGCACCCTTTTACAACGCCTCAATAACATCGGAATCCAAGGAAAAGCACTGGAATGGATCACCTCGTTCCTCACCGGAAGAACTCAGAAAGTCCGCCTCCCACCATTCAAATCCGAGGCCACTGAAGTCATCTGTGGCGTACCACAAGGATCCTCACTCAGCCCCACCCTCTTCAACGTATACATGAGCCCCCTCGCGGCCATCGCCCGCCAACACAACCTCAACATCATCTCTTACGCGGATGACACTCAACTTATCCTTTCTCTCACCAATGACCCCAGCACCGCCAAAACCAACCTACACGAAGGAATGAAAGAAGTTGCAGAATGGATGAAACAAAGCCGTCTGAAACTGAACTCAGACAAAACAGAAGTCCTCATCTTAGGTACTTCCCCCTCTGCATGGGACGACTCCTGGTGGCCGGAAGCCCTCGGAAAAGCACCCATCCCGACAGACCACGCACGGAACTTAGGCGTCATCCTGGATTCTTCACTCTCTATGAATAGACAAGTCAGCGCCGTATCCTCTTCCTGCTTCAACATTCTTCGCATGCTTAGAAAAACATTTCGCTGGATCCCCACCGAAACAAGGAAAACAGTCACCCATGCTCTGGTCACGAGCCGACTGGACTACGGAAACACCCTCTACGCAGGCACTACCGCTAAACTCCAGAAGAAACTCCAACGAATCCAAAACGCCTCAGCCAGGATCATATTAGACATCCCACGCAACGAACACATCTCTGGTCACCTTAAAGACCTCCACTGGCTACCCGTCAATAAGAGGATAACTTTCCGACTGCTAACCCACGCACACAAATCACTCTACGACATCGGACCAGAATGCCTCAACTCACGACTGTCCTTCTACACCCCCTCCCGCCAACTACGTTCTTCCAGCCAAGCCCTCGCCACTGTACCTCGCATCAACAAGACCACCATGGGAGGCAGATCCTTCTCATACCTGGCTGCTAAAACATGGAACTCACTCCCCGCTTACCTTCGCCTTACCCAGAACCACCTAGCATTCAGAAAGCAACTTAAAACGTGGATATTTGACAAGTAATCCTTCTCCCCTTTCTAAGCGCCTTGGGACCCTCTGGGTATGTAGTGCGCTATATAAATTCTCTGACTTGACTTGACTTGACTTTTTTATTCTGGGAACGCTGGTGAGGGAGAGAGAGTCTGATCTGAGTTGTTTGTTAGAATGGTGGGGCTTAACAAAGGGTCTCAGAATCGGGGGGCCTCTGCCTTGCATTATTTTATGCAAGATGCATAAGGTCTTAAAGGTAATCCTTTCTTTGACCGGGAGCCAGTGTAGGCTTTTGAGCGCTGGTTTGGCCGAGAATCTTGATTTGGTTCCGGTTAGGAGTCTGGCAGCAGCGTTCTGGGCGCATTGTAGTCTATAGATGACTGATGCCGGTGCCCCCAGGTACAGGACGTTGCCATAGTCCAGTCTGGAGTTCACCAACCCCTGCATCAGCAGTTTCCTTGATTGAAAGGGGATCAGGTGGAGGATTTTTCGTGCCATACGGATTAGGCCAAGGCAGGTGCCCGAGGTTTTTCTGGCCTGAGTTTTGAAGTTGAGGTCTTGATCCAACCAAATGCCAAGACTTTTGACTTCGGGTTTGGGGGTAGGGGGCGTTCCCATGCATGGCGGCCAGGAGAGGGATGGAGGGAGTTTGTGAGGGTTTCCCAGGAGAATTATCTCAGATTTTTCTCCGTTCAGTTTTAATCGAGATTCACACATCCAATGGAAAACGCTCTCGAGACAGTTTGCCAGATTATCTAGGCTATTGCTCAGCTGGTTAATAGAGACCACCAGCTGGGTGTCATCGGCATACATGACTGTTTTTATGCCATATGGGGCGATAATGTCCTCTAGAGGGGCATGTAAACGTTAAAAAGTGTGGGGCTCAGGGAGGAGCCCTGGGGGACCCCACACTGAGGTGGCAGGGCTTTGGACGCGACGGTGCCATCCGACACTTGGAAGGTTCTTTCTTCCAGAAAGGATTTGATCCAGGACAGGGCGGAGTCAGCGAATCCTATCAGACTTAGCCGGTGGATGAGGATGGCGTGGTCCACCGTGTCGAAGGCGGCACTCAGGTCGAAGAGGATCACTGCCACTGATCCTCCTGCGTCCATGATGGTTCTTGCCTCTTCGACCACGGCTAGCAGAGCGGTGTCAGTTCCCTGTCCCGGTCTAAACCCTGTCTGGGATTGGCGCAGGAGTTGATTAGCTTCAAGGAAATTAGAAAGTTGGTGGTTGACGATTCGTTCGGCCACTTTGCTTATAGCAGGAAGAAGAGAGATGGATCTGAAGTTGGTTGGGTCCATGGGATCAAGGTGGTTTTTTTTAGGAGAGCCTTGACAGTGGCTTTCTTCCAGGTGGCAGGAACAGAGCCCAGTCTAAAGGAGGTATTAATGAGGTGGGTGAGAGGAGGGGCAACCGTGGAGGCGACTAATTTTAATTTGCTCATAGGAGCTGGGTCTGAAGGAGCACCACTTTTTACAGTTTGTAAGGTGGACAGAAATATCTCTGTGGTGATCTCGGGAAGGGTTCGGAGGCGTGGAGCCTCGGGGCAGGGGGGGGGAGATGACTGGGATTTGAAAGGAGTTGGGGCCAGGGAGTGAAATGAGAATGTTGTCGATTTTCGATGAAAAGAACTAAGCAAGCAGGTTGCATCTTTTGCCCGATGGGTCGGGTGTGGGTAAGGAGTCTGGAATTTTGGTAAGTAAGCGCACGATGCGATAGGTTTCTTTCGCAGAATTGGCTGCCGCTGATATCTTTTCCTCGAAGAAAGTTGCCTGTGTTTTTAGTGCTTGATGGCAGCCCGGTACTCGTTTTTGCTTTCTATCGACCAGTTTTTTCTCCAAAGGCGCTCGAGTTTTTTGCATGTCTTCCTGAGATTTCGTAGTTCTTGGGTGAACCACGGGGATTTGGCTGTTTTCTTTATACTGGGGAGGGATTTGACTGGCAGGGTAACGTCGAGGGATTGGGTGATCCACTCGTGAATTTGGACATCTGCTCTAGAGGGATCTGGGTCCAGTACTGGTATGGTGGAAGAGAGTGCTTGTGCCCAGGAGTTAATGTCCAGAGTTTTCCACGGGCGGGAGGGTGCTTGGGGGGGGGTCTCTCAGTTGCCTCAGCCGAGAGTTTTAGCTTAAAGGGGACTAAGAAGTGGTCTGACCATGGGACAGGGAAGGGGGAATTTACTACCAATCTCGTAAGATTGGTAAATTTGGGGTCCAGCAGATGGCCTTTGTTGTGGGTGGGTTGGTTGCTTTGTAGCTGGAGACTTATAGAGGCTAGGTCTGCTTTGAGGTCAGCAGCTGTTTTGTTGGAGAGGTCAGTGAGATTCAAGTCTCCCAAGACCGTGAAGTTCGGGGTTAAGCATGCGAGGGAAGAGATGGTATCCATTAGGGGGTCACAGAAACGTCGTTGCAGTCCTGGTGGGCAATACACTAGTATCCCTGAGATGGTGGTAGAGGGGGGCCGATGGATGGAGAAAAGTACGTTTTCACAGTCCAAGATGGGACTTTCTTTGAACTGGCAGGACAGGTAGTCTCGATATATAATCGCTATCCCGCCTCCAATACCGGACGGTCTATTCTGGTGCTTTATGAGGTAACCGGGTGGGAGCGATTGGATGATATCTGGCTCTGATTCTGAGGTGAGCCAAGTTTCTGTGAGAAAGAGTGCCTCGATTTCCGAGTCCTGCAGGAGTAAGTTGATTTCTGTCTGGTGCTTCGGGAGGGATCTGCAATTAAGCAGAGCCATCCCGAGACAGGGTGGTTTAGAGGGGAAGTGAGGGGTGAGCCTGTAGGTACAATTTGGACAGCGGGAATGTCCTTCCTCTAAGGCAATAGTACAACGACAGGAGGCGGCTGCGAGGTCCCTTAACCCAAGCAGTGTTTTCCTGGGTGTATCTTAGGGGTAATGGAGTGGGTGAGGCAGGGGTTATGGGCTCTGGACTTGGTCTGGCACGGACGGGCGCAGACGGGCTTCACTTAGGCTTGCCTTAGGCGCGCCTTCTGCGCTCGTCCGCTGCAGTTCCGGCCGATGCACATGATATAAGCGGTTGCTGAGGAGGAGGTCAGGGGGCGTGTCCTAAAAAGGGGCGTGGCCTGAGTCCTTGCGCTGCTGGCGTCGGGAGGATTAATCAGGTTAAGGCTACGCGGCAGCGTTAGGATCCGCTGCCCGTGCTGAATATGGTGCTCAAGTGCCCTGCGGCGTGGTGAGTTTTTTTTTTTTATTTAAACATTTTATTTAGCTTTTCTTCAAATTACACATCACCAATTACATTGAATCATAGTTGATCAGTTATACATTTGCGCGGTCATGATCTTCTCATTGCATTTCATTTACCACAATCTTGATTATCAGAGTTTTTACGTATACAGTTTGGGTCCCCAAGCATCCCATGGAGGATGTGACTGTTCCCTCAGGCGTGGTGAGTTTTGATTAAAAGATATCCACAAAAGAACAAGTGACAATAGTAAATTTTTTTTTAAATCGCTGTTTGCTCTCAGGCTTCCGCCTCAGGAGTGTTGATCAGTTCAAGTATAGGGCGCTTGTATTCAGCGTCTTATACACGTCGCAAGGGGGCGTGGCCTAAAAAGGGGCGTGGCCTGAGTCCTCGCGCTGCTGGCGTCGGGAGGATTAATCAGGTTAAGGCTACGCGGCAGCGTTAGGATCCGCTGCCCGTGCTGAATATGGTGCTCAAGTGCCCTGCGGCGTGGTGAGTTTTGATTAAAAGATATCCACAAAAAGAACAGGTGACAATAGTAAATTTTTTTCAAAATCGCTGTTTGCTCTCCCAGCTTCCGCCTCAGGAGTGTTGGTCAGTTCAAGTATAGGGCGCTTGTATTCAGCGCCTTATACTCGTCGCATGGGGGCGTGGCCTAAAAAGGGCCGTGGCCTGAGTCCTCGCGCTGCTGGCGTCGGGAGGATTAATCAGGTTAAGGCTACGCAGCAGCGTTAGGATCCGCTGCCCGTGCTGAATATGGTGCTCAAGTGCCCTGCGGCGTGGTGAGTTTTGATTAAAAGATATCCACAAAAGAACAAGTGACAATAGTAATTTTTTTTTTAAATCGCTGTTTGCTCTCCCGGCTTCCGCCTCAGGAGTGTTGGTCAGTTCAAGTATAAGAAATAGCCAACAAAAAATAACTTTGATTCACTCTAAATACAGACCACTTCTTCAAACACCACCACCAAGGATACCAGTCTTCTGGATGGGCGTAATATTGCTTTCACATGCCAGTAAAAGAGAAGTCTTTGCTGTCCTAATGGGCATCTGCTGTGACCTCAGGTATGTGGGCATAACATCCCACAAGGTCTGCATCAGGATCAACTAACACAGAAGTAATATCAGGTCTAAGAAAAGTTCAACCAAGATGATTAACCATTTTGTAGAGATTCCCCAAACTGAAGAGGACATCAGTTGGGTAGTGTTTGAAAAAGTGCCCATTCACCCCCAGGGCAATACTCTGCAGATGTTACTCATTGGGGAACCATGTTGGGTATATCACCTCAAACCCCACGCTGAAGGCTTGAATGATGATATTCCATGGCTACAGCTTTAACATAGGCCTCGGTGACAGTGGTAGTCTATTATTTACCACAATCTGTTGGTTTATCTGTACCACAACAAACCTCTCCTCCATTTTAAGGTTATTTTCCCTAGTATGTACTATCAACTGCAACCCTTACCTAGAGGAGTATTTTATCATAGAGCGCAGTATAACTGATTTTCTTGAAAATATAGACGGCTCCCCCAGAACAATGATTCCTTCTCTGTGTATACATGAATAGCACAATCCATTTAGACATTTCTGATTCATTCATATGTGTTACCTGTTAAATTACACAGAGCACAAAAAGAGGTGGTTCCCACTTTTTCTAGTTTCTTTTTTACAGCCTCTTGTAAGACAGTGGGCCCCTCCTTTTAGTCAATTTTCACATTTTAATATTGACATTACTAGACTGGTTGTCACTCATGGCTTTGGATGATTCCCCGGCCTTTTTTCCCATCAGCCCTGCGCAGCACATGACCTTGGTGTGATGCGATTAATGCTGAAAAGGCCAAGGAATGCCATTTATACCAGCTGCTCCTTCCTCAAGATACCATTGAGAAGATACAGGTGCGTTTCTAGGTGATCAGGTAGGGTAGCCCAGTGTGTGAAAAGTGACATATGCATGCATTGCTGGCTACTATTACTCACCTGTCTTAACCAGTTTGCAGTGGACAAAGAGTGCCACGCGGATTTTCACATAAAGCTAGAATTCAGCATGCAACAAGGAGCATTGTCTTCGAGTTTTGGCGGTCCCTGTTTGTCCTTTATGTCTTCCACTTTATTATTTTAAGTTACTCATTTGTTATATGTTTATTCACCACAGGACCATATAATGTGTGCTGAAGAATAATACTAGCGTCCAGCAGGAATAGAAAATTGGGTATTGTGTGTACTCCTGCTGTGTGTTGATTATGTATGTGCTAACAGCATAGGATAATAGGGATCTCCGGTCCTGATGAAAAGCCCCGGATCCCGGGCTGAAACATGTAGACGTACAAGATTCTGAAGTAAGAATGTCTCCTTGCCATCACCTTAGTTTTTAGCCATCTTGCTGCCTTTTCAAAACAATTTAAGTTAGTTCCTATGAGGAGACAACTGTGATTTTTATTTCTCACTTTCCAGATCCGATTCTCCACCCTCCATTCATAGGAACTCCCTGTGAATTCAGGAAGCCTACCCACCTTTAGAGGATTCTTTTGTGAGCAGAGATGGTCTGTGACTAAGCATCATACTCAAGGTGGTATGTGAGGCCATTGTTAAGAAAATTTCCAAGAATTGCTCGCAATTCTTGGTGTTTTTTTCTGAAATATCTTGGTCTAATCCATTTCTTAGGCCATAAGGGAATCAAGGGTCCTCCAGAAAGAAGGTAATCTGAAGGTGTGGACCTGATCCTTAGAGCCTGGTTTGTTTTTTGAGACATGGTGATCTTGCTTCACCTGCCCATGCAAGTAAAGTCTTTGCTGTCCTGGTGGGGATCTGCTCTGCTTCTGGAGGCTCTCACTTGTTTTCAAGGCTTGTGCCACAGAGGGGTCTAGACCTCTGCCAGATCATCTTCAAAGAAAACTCCCGGCATGTCACAGCTATCATTGCTTGGCTTTCAAAAACAAATACCAGTTTTGTTTTTGAATAATAAAAAGGTTTGTGGAGCAGGTACAACAAATATGGCTCCAGTGAGGTAACACATCAGCTGTTTAAGGCGACCCACCACAGTGGCAGCTCAGGAGAAGGCAGAGAGGTCCCCACCAGCCGTGGAGGACTCTAAGGGGCAGATTTACAAGCCCCTTGCGCCACTTTTACATACATGCCAACATTTTAGGACAGGGACGTGGGAGATTTAAAATAAAAATTCCCCATTGACTTCTATTGTAGAAAATGCAATTTCAGGCAGGAGACAGCTAAAATAAAGCCATTTTTGGCTTGAAAAATCGGTAGTCTCCCGCCTGAATCGGGTGTATTGGATTGTATGCGTTTGCGTCACTTTTATCATGGGAAAAGTGACGCAAAAGTGGCGCAAGGGGCTTGTAAATATGCCCCTTAGTATGGCTGGTGCTTCTCCATCAGGGTATTGAAGCGTATCCCTCCACAGACCTGGCGAGCTTGAGAGCCACCCACCACACCTTACATGAGGCCATAAACTGGTACAGGGGACTTTTCTGTGGCTCCTACAAACGACGGACGCCCCCTCTCATGGGTCATTCTGTCTACTCTAGCCCGATGAGGAGAGAACCCTGGTGTGCTGCTACATTTATTAAAAACATTCACCACTTCTCTTCAGCTCTTGGAAACCGATGAAAATGTGAACTATCTGTGAATGACGTAGTGTCAAGGTTATAAAGCTCATATATTCACGGAAATAATCCTCTTATGAATAGACTGGAGCTCTTTCTCTGTGTGCCTGGAAATGACGCATTTGATCTTTTGTTCAATCTCGTTCAAGCGTCCTCTTGTGTAGTGTTAAATAAAAGAACATGTTCAGAAAACACACCTGCTCTAAACCAACTGCAAACAAAACACACTCACAAAGCACGGATGGAGCAGGTAAATTCCGGTCGACAAGATATGGGACACTGGGGAGATAATATTGATTTATATTCCACTAATACACCATGTGAATTGAGTCACAATCTGAAAAATTATTGATTGAATGGAAATTAGATGAAAATGACGTCTAATCGTTCTTGTCCAATCACGTGATGCATCATGAGGGCAAATAGAATGTGAGGTATTTTGTTTACCATTTCAGCTCGTGTGAATATGTGTGGTGGCTCAAAATCTTTTTAATTGTTGCAAGGTGTTCCCTGTACGAGGTGGCCACTGGAAGCCATGTTGTGGCACCTTAACTCCGGATGGGTGACCTCTGGTTCTTCCTTCCTGCTACGTCATCATGCACCTCTCCTTCATCTCTCCGTGATCCAACCTGGGGGGGGAGGAGTGGGAAAATGTCACAATATCTAGGATGGAAATGATGAAGACATGCAGTAATATCGACGCCACAAGATCAACTACCGCTATATTATCAAGGTAGGATATTTAGGGAAGTATAGCATAACTAGTCTACCTCCATATTTACTTACTTCAAGGATATAGTGCAAGTCAATGTTATTGATATTAAAAACTCAACATTGCATTGCATTGCACTCTTTCTTGATGACGTCTTACTTCTCATCCCTGCCTCCAGGGTCGGCTTTGGCGGCGCCCGGTGCGACAATCTTTTTTGACACCCCCACAACGACCTCCTTCTCCAAAAATGTCCTCACTACCACCCTCCAACACTGCCCCTCATCTCTCCATAACCCGTCTCTCACATGATTTTCATTTGTTTCACAGTGCTTCTTATACCAGTGTAGGCTGCCAAAGCACTTTATATCACACACATAAATGAATTATATGTGTATAAATCAGTCTATAGGAAATGTTACATAAAAACAATCAGGATTACGAGTTGTAGGAATCACATATTATCCATACTAGTAGGCAGTATACTATAAGAGTGTTTGGTATGGAGGAGTACAAAATTAGGATTTAAAAAGTTGCTTAGCCAGACAAGGGACCCAGTGGCTAGCCCCTGATGAGAACTACACACCAGTATGGCTAGAGCTAGAGAGAGCATGCTAGGCGGTCTGGACCCCATAGCATTGCTGACGGCGAAAAAGCACCCAGACGCCGACAACACCATCCTTAAAAACACTAAAATAGCCCTATTAAAGGTAGATAAAAAATGGACCAGTGCATATGCAACACGAAATGGGAGTCCATATGGCACAACCCCAAAATTACCAACAAGCGGAAACCCCTAGCCAACACCACCTGGGCTGGTAAGGGCATATCCACCCCTCAACAGCTGGAAATGAATGACACTCCCCTGACCTTTGAGGCCCTAAAAACATTTACAACCTAAGGGAGGTAGACTTCTATGAGTTCCTCAAAATAAAGGTTGCCATCACGAAAGCCAAACTGAACAAGAACACATCCTCAATCATACAAAACATGAAGAACCTGAACAAGCTATGCCACCACACCTTCCAGATATACAAACTACTTAGTCCTACAACGTCAAAACTCAACAACAAGACAATAGGATTCTGGGAAGAGCTCCTTGGGAGACAACTAAACGAGAGAGAAAAGAGGCATTTGTGGCTGTCCACATCCCAAAATAAAATATCACCCCAACTCGCACAGACAAAGTACTGGCTGATACACAAAGCTTACTGGACACCTGCCAGACTCGCAAAGGTAGGAGTCAGTGAAACGGACACCTGCTGGAACTGCAAGAGAGAGAAAGGAGACCTTGCACATCTAATCTTCCACTGCACCCGTGTCAGAACCTTCTGGACCAGAATCACCGATTTCATTAAAGAAGTGGTAGGTAGGGACATACAGCCAGGCTTTATAGGACTAGTGACGGCCTTCATGGCCCCAGACATCCAATCAAAAGAGGACGGCGACCTGATAGACCTCCTCCTCATGACAGCAGTCAAAACTATACTGGCTAATTGGAAGAACACAGGGAAAGCCACATTCAAGGGTTGGGTCAACTGGATTACCTTCCTGAGGGGCGCAGACAACATAGCGGCAGCACAGGCCCACAACCATACGGCGAGAAACGAAATGTGGGCATCCCTTGACAGACACCTGGGAACTTACGAACCCCCGTGAGATGGCCCGATCCAACCGCCGACCACCTGTGTTTTTGGCACAGCAGAACCAAGCGCTAAACGGTCTCTATCTCCACCCCTTCCCTTTCCTTTCCTTTCACCCTATTCTTTTCATCTCTTCATCTCCATGAACAAGGGTGCAAGACTCACAGCGTGCATACACAAGCGAGCCCGCCAAGCCCGTTGTCACCCTTACGGAGCCCGCGAGGCAACGCTACCACTGTACTGTATGTATATATTTAAAAATTTGCTAATGAAATCTGTTTGAAATAAAAAAAAAAGAATGTATCTCTACACCAACTAACTCTTTTGAGCAGCATTAGGATAATGAAAGACTGGGGAAAAACTGCATTCTATCTTATACCATGCAGTGTACATGCAGCTCTTTGACGACAGTCATAGGTAACTATTGTAGGATTATAATTTATGAACTGCAAGTAACAAAAGGATGTCTGTAACAAAAGCAGTTACCCACTGAGCTATCCATATAAAATACAGCTCTGTGAAAACTCAGAATTCAGATGGAACCATTAACTGTTTTTGTTGGATCTATCAGAAACTTGAAATAGAAGTTTATGTATTGTATTGCAGCTTTTATGTAGCACTTATTACCCCTATGTGGGGCACAGAAGCACTTGCCTAGATGAGCAGCACGCTAAACCATATAGGGTATGTGGTTGCAGGGATGCTGTTTTTGTTCTGATCCGATGTGGGAAGTATTTCAGTGTTGTGCGTGATGACCGCTGAGGTGCGGTTATCGTGTTATTGAATGCAGCGCGTAAAATTGTGTTGTATGATGAAGCAAAAGAGATGGATGCGCTGTCTTATGGTTTTCGGTCTGCTGTTAGCTTTGAATTTCTCTGCCGTTCCCTTTATGGTGTTTCATATTATATTGTCTGCTTAGCTGGATATTGCACTAGTTTGTCCAATCTGAGATTATGTGCATATTTGTTCTCCTGAGCTGGCATGGTTGGAGGGAGAGAGAAGTGGAGAGATCAGTTGGGATGTCCATTTTTATTATCATCCCATATCTGTGTGTCTATATGAGATGTAAAAAAGCTGTCAGATTGTATAGCTATTTCGGACCTGCAGCAAATGGACTATATTAAAGTCCTCCAAAATTGTACAATAATGTGTGCCAGATCCCTCAGTTATCCAATGCCTGTTCCCCTGGAGATGTTTGTTTTTTCGACTTTACAGTGCTGGTGATGGGCAACCCTCATATCAGATATGTCTTATGTTAATTTATTAGGTATAAGTTACAATTTGTTGCTGACCACTGCATATTATGAATTTGTATTATTGTGGGCCATAACTTATATATGGAAGTACATAACTATATAATGCCACTGCAAATCATAGGTTAGTCCTCTTTTTTGCTTACCTGCATAACAAAAGCAGTTTTCTGGTTGAGTTGTTTGTAATTCGTGGGTTGTAGACTGTGCAACTGTTTTCTGGGCGCTGTTGCTGGGATGCAGGAGGTGCAGTTATGTAGGACTTAGCCAAATTTACAACTGTCTTCACCGAGAAAGCAGTACCTTCTACTGATTTCTTATTATAAATTGATCTGATAATAAGTGGTGGAAGCCTAGAGTGCAGTGATCTGTTTAGTTTTTATTGCTTCAATATAACTAGTAGGTAAAGCAGTCCTTATCCTTGGGAGCCTCTGTGGACAATGCAGAGTGCCTTGAACATTGCCTGTCTTGCTATAGTTAGCCAGTGGAGCGATTGCAGAACTGGAATCATGCATTCTCTTGGGTGAAGGTGGAGAAAAAGCCTTGCAGCAGCATTTTGGATGAATTGCATTTTGCATATATACTAATGCCAAGGGAAAGGCTGTTGGCATAGTCAAGCTTGGAGATTACAAGTGTGGGGATGGCTTGCAATTTATGTTGGTATGCAACGTATGGGAAGATGCAACAGTGTTTTCATTGCGTAGAAGGCACTCTTTGTGACGTGTTAGCATGAGGTATCAAGGATAAGTCTGAATCCAAGGTTGTCATCATCATCGAAATCTTTTATTTCAGCTAATAGCCATTAAAAGTTACAATTAAAAAACATAACGTTCTGTTTCAATAAGAACATCAAACAAGCGTCCTTTTTAGATGAAATTAAAATCAACAATGGTTAAACTTAATAATTGATAATTGTTAAAAAAAAAAAAAACAGTTCTATACTGTTCCCAATACCAACTGGATGAACCTATTGTACAGGTGTTCGTCATAGGGATAAAAAAATTCATGTATAGATAAAACAATTTAATAAACAAGCCATAAAAATGACATGATCCCCAATGTCAGCACAGAGCAAGTAGCACAAAACTGCCAAGGCTAGTAGTTCCCTGGCGTAGCTCTTAAAGGAGCCTTACTGCTTCGCTACCGTGTATCACTCTCTTAGATTTTAGTGCTGGTATTAGCTATTTCTTACGGACGTTTTTATACTGAGGGCACAAGAACATTAAATATTCAACAGATTCCATGGTTACTCCTAGGTCTCTAACTTTCCTTGAATTTTTTCAGAGGGACTTCAAGTTCCTTAGGCCATATGGTGGCAGGCTGGTAGTTTTGCTATTGCCTTTCGTGCCATTATCTCTGTTTATGCCACCAAGTGAGTTATCAAGTTTAGAATTGTAGAGGTCTTTGAGGCTATCCATTTTTTAAATGTTTTGGGCATCATCTTCATAGTTGTAACAGGTGAGGTTGTGTGCATTTTAGTGTCACAGGGTACAACCAGTTTCCAATTTGGACACCCACAGACTTAGAAATTTGAGTTGCTGTTGACACACCTGCAAGGGTTTTGATATCTGAGTGCTGTAGAAAAACTGTGCATAATTTTAGCTGTCTTGCTAACTTTGCTTCCCCCACACCGGAGAATAAAGGATTGTTTTTTTGAAACCCATAGGTTATATTGTGAGACTTATAAGGTTAGATTATTGTCTATTAGTAGGATTGTGACTACTTGCTCCTCTCCATGAGACACTTGGGGTGATCGCACATGGTCCAGTCAGACAACAGCTCTTGCTCCTTAGATGAGGAACACTTACACCCACAAATTCAACATCAAGGTTAGCAACCCTATACAGAATCCCATTGAGTCGTTTTCTCTCCTATCCCTTTCTAAACCCGAGTCCTGTCTCCTGCCCCCAGTTTGGAGTTATCGATGGACCATGTAACCCCTCTTTGATTGCGTGCTTTGCTACCACAAACCACTCCCTGCTTCAATGGTTGATTATATTTAGCTGTCTGATCTTTATTAATGTGTTTATTTATTTATTGTTGTGTGGAGGGCTCATAGTGCCTTGCAGCCACCAAAAATCTCTTTCTCTAGGAATGAGGGAAGGGCAATTTCCAAGAGGGTAGGGATCAGCTGGCTTTCTGTTGATTGGAGTCCAGACCATATGCTTGGTGGAACTTGTGTTTTCGTCCCTTTCTCAAATGTAAGGAAGTCTGCTTTGAGACTAAGCGAAAGCAAGAGGTAGTTCAATATAAAGTAACACTTAAACTTCAATAGACTAATAGAGTGTATGCTATGGGCTGTCACCTTTAGACATCTGGTCGACTCGTACGATTGTAATGCTTAAGGGAAGGAACCTATTGCTGTCCGTGGACATCTTTGTGTATCAGGCAGAGGGCCCTGAACTCCACACTCTACAATACCTGGCTTCAAGGAGTGGAGCATGTGGTCAGATCATTTCAGGTCAAAGCTGTGCAAGTGGCATCTGTTCTGGCTCTTTAGAGGTTGGCCAGTTTCTTGGGTAGAAGACTGCAGCAAATACTATTGGTGAGGATTCAAGATGCAAATAGTTTCTAGTGGATACAATTGCAGCATTTGCATTTCATTAATATTGGACTTTTTAGTCGCAGCAGAAGAAAGTTCAACTTGTTAAATTAAAATCCCCATTGAAGCCAATACATACCACTAATAATAAGTTGCAAGAAGAATTTAGAATTTCCAACAAAGAATCAATATTGTTAAAAAAATTCAATAAATTGTGGCTCTTACTAGATGGATATTCAGTCCAACATTATTGACAAACTTTAGAAGTTCAGTGCTACCATGACCGAGGTGCTGATGATGGGACGTAACTGTCCTTGAAATCACTCTGATTGGCTGGCTAATATTATGGCCATGTTGGTTTCACATTTGAAACTAAAGAATCTGTTCTTTCTCTTCAATAATAAACTCACTTTTCTGATTAGGCTGTTAAATCTCAACCTATGTTTAAAGTTTAAGTTTAAAAATTAAGTTTAAAATATTTGTAGAGCGCTACATACACCTGTGCGGTTTCTTGGCGCTGAGATAGCAAACAACCTGATAGGCGGGGTCAATCGCTGCGACATAGGCTGAGGGAAGGAAAAAAGGTTTAGGAAAAAAAGGCCTGAGTGAATAAAAATGTTTTCAGGGATTTGCGAAAGATAGAATACTGGGTGAGGGACCTAAGATGAAAGGGGAGGGAATTCCAGAAAACAGGGGCGAGGGTAGAAAATTTAGAGCCGCCCTGTTTTTTTTTCCTGTAGCGAGGGACAACCAAGAGATGTTGGGCTGAGGAACGAAGGTCTCTGCCGGGGACGTAAGGTTTGATGGCTGAAGATATAAAGATAGGGGCCAGGCCAGTCCTGGCCTGGAAAGCCATGCAGCCTAGTTTGAACAAGGCGCGTTCCCGGACAGGGAGCCAGTGAAGTGTCTTCAAGAGGGGAGAGGTATGATGAAATTTGGGGAGACCGAAGGCGAGGCGGGCCGCCTGGTTCTGCACCAGTTGTAACTTGCGCAGGCTGTACTGAGGGATGCCATTGAACAGGACATTCCCGTAGTCCAGGCGGGACAGGACCAGTGCGGACATGATCAGTTTGAGTGCCGAGAAAGAAAAAAAACGAGAGATAGAGCGGATAGTGCGGAGGGTAAAAAAGCAAGAAGAGACCACAGAACCAACCTGGGAGTGAAGAGTGAGTTTGTCATTTAGTTTGATGCCTAGAGTCTTAACAGAAGGGGCTGGGGTAGGGGGAGAACCAAAGGAAGGGGGCCAAAATAGAGAGCTCCAGGGACTGGAGCAACCACCCGTAACCACAAGTTCCGTCTTATCGGGATTGAGCTTCAGGTGGTTGAAGTTCATCCAGTCCCTGATGAAAGATAGAGTAGATTGAAAATTAGAAATAGAGTCAGAAGAAGAGGACAGATTGAAGATGAGCTGGAGGTCATCGGCATAATTAAATACCGTGACCTCCAGCTGCTGGAGGGCAAAGATGAGAGGGGAAATATAGAGATTAAACAATAAAGGAGACAGAGAGGAGCCCTGGGGTACTCCGCACTGGACCTGGCAGGGGGTAGCTGAAAACTCCCCGAGATGAACCGCCTGGGTCCGGTCCCTCAGGAAGGAGGAGAGCCAGATGAGGGCTGATCCACCTATGCCCGCCGCCCTGACACGGGAGAGTAAGATGGAATGGTCCGCCGTGTCAAAAGCGGCGGACAAGTCAAGGAGGACCAGCGCCTGAGATTGACCTACATCCATACCTTCTCTGAGGGTGTCGAGCACTGACACCACCACAGACTCTGTCGAGTGCTTAGGTCGGAACCCAGCCTGGCAAGGGGCCAACGTCCCATTCTCCTCGACAAAGGAGCTGAGCGCAGAGGTGACATGCCGCTCAAGCACCTTACCTAGAAAGGGGAGCAGGGAGATGGGGCGATAGTTAGCCAACACCGAAGGATCGGCTCCTGGTTTTTTTAAAATAGGGATAATGGAGGCGGCTTTTAATGACTGAGTCACAACCCCTTGGGCCAGCGAGTCGTTGAGAAAAATGAGAGGAGGCAGGGTACAAACAGAGTAAATCTGCTGTAAGATGTGTGCCGGGCAGACATCTGCAGGGGAGCCAGATTTGATTTTGGGGAGAAGAGAGAGGAAAATTTCCTCTGAAAGAGGGGGAAAGGAGTTGAGAGAAGCTGGGGCAGGGGGTAAGTGGGGGTCCATGAAGAGAGGAGAAGGGGGGGGAATATTAGATTTGATCGTGGCGATTTTTTCTACGAAGTAGGAGTTGAGCGAGTCGCAGAGTTTCTGAGAGGGAGGGGGCTTAAAACACCATCTTGTTGTAACCTATTCAACCCCTCACCTTCTCCCTCTCCCTGTTTTCCCCCCCTCCTCTTTATACAGTGTTGGTACAATCCATGTGACAGCCAGGCGCTCACTGTGGAATGTTGACACAGTGACCCGGGCTACTATGCTGACAAGCTGACGGCAGTGCTATGTGATTTACTCAAGAATAAATACTCTAGCACAAGAACATTCTGCGTCTCTCTTTACTACATTTTTCTTGGCGACGAGGAGGAGGAGACTGGGCCAGGGACAGTGACTGCCGTTTCCCTGGAAATCATACATTGCTTGTCAAGAAGGAAAATACCTCAAGTAGCCTATGACAAAAGTAACAGGAGCGTTTCTACAATGAACGCGGACATGGGAGCTGTGGAAAACAAGTAAGGTGACACGGCGACTGTGTTTTCTCTGCAAATCCATTAGTCTATAACGAACTCCTACGGGGTCACGCTTTACTCGGATGCCAGGTCGGGCATCGAATGATTAATTGTGACTGGGTTGTGAGTGCGGGAGCGGAGTGAGGCTGGTGGAGCAAGAGTGCCATCGGCCACAATCGGGTGCCGGTCGGGCATCGTTGTCTTTTGGTCTGACGGGGGAGTTCAGTCCCAGCTGTGGGGAGGAGTGCAGCGCTAGATCCAGCATTGAGCGAGCGTGACCGGCGAGCTGAATAATCAGGGCTGCTCGCCTCAGGTCTATCAGCGCAGGTGTCCGCTCCGTTTCCCTTCGGAGTGCGCTATTTAGCACACTATGTCTCCCTCACAGCGTCAGCCCCAGCGCGCTCAGTTACAGGCGATCTGACTCACGCCGAGGCTGTTTTCAAGCAGAGGCTCCTCGCGCGCATGATTGCCGGTGTTCCTACTGCGACGCATATTCAGTCAGCGCTCTCACCTTCTGTCATCCTCAAGGGATTGTGTTTACTCAGCGCGGTGTTCTGGTGTCCAGCCTTCGAGGGAGTTTGACTGGAAAGCCTTATCTTTGAAGCGCACGTCCTGGAAGGGGACTCAGTCAGCAGTCGATGTTTTTCTGACAGGAACTTGGATGAGGGAAAGCCTCTATGCAGGAAGCTCCCGCCAGCCTGTGGAAAGGAGCAGTTCCATTGGGCAAAGTGAAATAAACCCGTAGATATAAAAAGGGGACTGCATGAACAGGGAGTTACTGGGATTCTCCTGTTTTACCATGATTAATGTGTAACATTGGAAAAAAAAAAAGGGGGCTCAGCTTTCATTTTGAGCTTACATGTGTAATCCTTCAGTTTAGACCCACTGCAGCAGTGGGAAAGAATTGCACTTCTTCTGGAAATATCGTGGGTGTAGTTTCATTTAGCAATTCATAGTCTAACAGGATTTTCGAATTTGCATGGCAATGGCAGGAGCAGGAATGAGTCAACCTCCACCATTCCTCAATGAGTTAGGTGAACCTGTAATTCCTTGGAGAAGGTGGGAAGGTATATTCAAATCCTACCTAATAGCTATTGGGGGTAGCAACTACACGAACATACGCAAACAACATATATTGCTACACAATTTAGGCACACATGGGAGGAAAATATATGAAGATATCACAGGGAGATTGATAGAGGATGAGGAAGAAGTGGTGGAGGAAGGTGTCAATGTGTATGAAAGCACACTGAGGGAACTAGCGGCTCACTTTAAGGAGAAGATAAACGTAGTGATGGAAAGGCACAAGTTCTTCAGGAGGGTGCAGAAGAGGGAGGAGAAAGTGAGCAATTATATAGCAGTGTTAAGAGGGTTGTCAGCCACGTGTGAGTTTGGTCAGCTCACAGACTTGTTAATAAGAGACCAACTAGTGAGGTGCACCAATGACACGAAGATACAAGAGGAATTACTGACAAAGAACCCAAATCTGGAGGAGGCAATAAACATTGCTAAGGGACTAGAACACACTGCACGCTGCATGAGGGAAATGAAAGCACCTGAAGGGACTAACAGGGAGAGGGCTGAAGGCAAATCCAGTACAGAGAGTGAAGCAGTTTGCAAAGTAGGCGACAAAAGTAAAGAGGTCAATCGCAGCAAGCCTAGTTCTTCCGTGTGTTACAAATGTGGTAGTCCCAATCACTTAGCCAATAGCTGGAAATGTCCAGCAAGGAATGTACAGTGCAGAAAGTGTAACAGGTGGGGGCATTATTCTAAAGTGTGCAAGGCCCCGGGAAAGGCAGTACATGTCATTGAGGAGTCACCTCAGGAAGAGGAAAGGGAAAAGTCTTACGTGTTTCAAGTGGGGGATGAGGAAGACAATGATGATGATAGGTACCCCAAATGTGATGTTTTACTTGATGGGGTTAAGTTCAGTATGTTCGCAGATTCTTGCTCCCCATACACGTTAGTAGACAAGAAAGTGTTTGATGACAAATTTGCCAACCATCCTGTAAAGTTGTTTCCACCAGACATCAGTCCAAAGGGTTACAATGAAGGGAGGATTCCCCTGGAGGGCATGGCAACCATGAGAATCTCATTTAAGGATAGACACACTGTAGGGAAGGTGTATGTGTCCACGAGGGGATCGACTTTATTGAGTTGGAAGCATCAGAAGCAGTTGGGAATCATCCTTGATCCTAACAATAGAGAGCAGGTGTTGTTAATTGAACCTGAAGGAATATCAGAGGATCTCACCAAAGAGTTTAAAGAAGTGTTCAGTGATAGATTGGGTGTGTTTAAGAATTACATGCACAAGATAGTGTTAAAGGAGGGAGCTGAGCCAGTAGTGCACAAGACTAGGTCCATACCATTGCGCATGAGGGAGCCCCTCCAGCAGGAACTCAAGAGACTAGTCAATGAGGGGGTCATTACAGAAATTGAGAGTTCAGAATGGCTAGCCCCGATCGTCATCATGGCCAAAGATAAAGGGAACAGCATAAGACTCTGCGTGGACCTAAGAGATCTGAATGCCAACATTCTAGTGGACAGGTTTCCTCTTCCCAGGATAGGGGAGATGTTAAGCACCATAAGGGGGGCCAAGTATTTCAGTGTGCTGGACCTATCGTCGGCCTATTATCAAATCAAACTCCATCCAGAGTCCCAGCTATTGACAGCATTCACTACCCCATTTGGAAATTTCAAGTTTCAGAGAATGCCGTTTGGATTGGCATCAGCTGCTGCTGCCTTCCAAAGAGTCATGCAACACGCGTTAAAAGATTGCAGGAACACCATATGTTTCCAAGACGATATACTTATCTATGGGAGTGGTGAAGAAGAACACAATGAAATGGCCAGAAGAGTCCTGAAGAAGTTGAAAGAGGTAGGCTTCACCACGAAACCCTCCAAATGCAAACTGGGAGTAAGCTCGGTGGATTACCTGGGACACACTCTATCCGAAGACGGCATCAAGCCAAAACTGGACTTAGTAAAGGCAGTGGAGAATGCTCCCTCTCCCAAGAATAAAGAGGACATACTGTCTTTCCTAGGTCTGGCAGAATATATGGCCAAGTTTATTAAGGATTTTGCGATGGTGTCGCAACCGCTAAGAGACTTGATAAAGAAGGATAGTGTGTTCGAATGGGGAAAAGAACAAGAAAAGTCCATGAACAGCATAAAAAAAGCAATCATTGGAGCTCCATATATAGGGAAGTTTGATCCTAACGGAGTAACCATCATCTCCACGGATGCAAGCAACAGAGGTATTGGGGCAACTCTGGCGCAGAGAGAAGGCAGCAAGATAAACGTGATAGCTTTTGCATCAAGAACCCTCACGATGTCTGAAAAAAACTACTCGACCATAGAGAAGGAAGCCCTGGCAGTGTATTGGGCAGTGTGTCACTACAAATTTTTCATTTGGGGAGTTCCATTTGAAATACAGACTGACCACAAACCGCTGGTTTCTCTTTTCACAAAAAAGAACATGGAAAGCATGACGCCAAGGATAGCTAAATGGGCAGTGGGCCTGCAAGCATATAACTTCACAGTGTCCTACATTCCTGGGCAACAAAACAGAGTTGCAGACTTCTTGTCAAGAGCACCCACAGAAGGAGAAGAGGAAGAAGAGAAGGAGGATAACTCAATCCTGGAGGTGCGTCTAGCAGCAGTTGAAAAGGTGTCATGGGAAACACAAATGGAACAGGACGAAGTATTGAAGAAGGTGAGGAGATATATTGTGTCTGGATGGCCCAAGAAATGCAAGGACACAGAGTCAGAGATCCAGCCATACTGGAATGTGAGAGAGGAGTTATCGGTGGAAGGAGATCTCATACTGAAGTCAGGAAAATTAGTTCCTCCAGATGCTATAAGAAACCAAGTAGTGGAACTGGCCCACGAAGGACATCTGGGAAGGAGCTTGTGCAAGGCCAGACTTCGGGCAGACTATTGGTTTCCTACAATGGACAGAGAAATGGAGGACAAAGTACGAGACTGTTATGCGTGTGCCCTGAGTGATAAGACAAAGATCACGAGAAGAGCACCTCTGTCACCCGTTGAAGTTCCGGGAGTTCCATGGAGCAAGTTAGGATTTGATATTGCAGGTCCCATCCGTGGTAGAGGACCCCAAGACAGTTACCTATTAGTCTTAGTGGACTACTTCTCAAGCTGGATTACCTGCAAGATCGTCCACAGCGTGAGCACTAAGGTGATAGTAGATTTCCTTAAAGAGGTGTTCGCCCAAGAAGGCATACCCGCCACACTGGTGACAGACAATGGTGTTCAACTGGTTTCGGAAGAAATGAAGGAATTCCTCAAAGATTGTTCAGTAACCCACATCCGCACACCACTGTATTGTCCCAAAGCTAACGGAAAGGTGGAGAGAGTCAACCGTATGTTGAAGGAGAGCATACAGATGGCCAACCGGGCAGGGGAGAACATAGAGGAAGCCATAAGGGACATGCTGTGGGCATACCACACCACGCCTAAGTCCACCACGGGATGCACGCCTTTTGAGTTACTGAGGGGAAGAAAAGCGGGCACCAAACTCACACCAGGTTGGATGGGTAGAAGACGTTCAACGGAGATCGAGCACGGAGAAGTCAAGAGGAAGATTGAAGACAGCCAACAAAAGTACAAGGAATGGTATGACAAGAAATGGGGAGTGAAGGAAAGAGAATTTCAGGAAGGTCAAGGAGTCTATGTGAAGAAACCTGAGAGACTATGGAAAGGAGGGGACAAGTTCTATGCCGCCAAGACCATCCGGCGGCCCAATAGAAATTCCGTGGTCATGGAAGATGGGAGGCTATGGAGCCATGATCGAGTGGTACCAGCAGAAGGGAGAGAACATAGGACAGTAGTGAAGAGAGCAGGAGGTAAGGACGTTGGAGAAAACGTCAGACAAGACAGAAGGAGTGTTAGATATAGAACCTCTCCCCAGTGGCACAAACAGTACATAATGAGATAGATGCATACACTACATTCACAGCTTTCCATTCACCGCAAGACAGATTTCTGAGCACTTGTGTTATTTCCCTTACGGGGGATGATGTGTTGTAACCTATTCAACCCCTCACCTTCTCCCTCTCCCTGTTTTCCCCCCCTCCTCTTTATACAGTGTTGGTACAATCCATGTGACAGCCAGGCGCTCACTGTGGAATGTTGACACAGTGACCCGGGCTACTATGCTGACAAGCTGACGGCAGTGCTATGTGATTTACTCAAGAATAAATACTCTAGCACAAGAACATTCTGCGTCTCTCTTTACTACACATCTCTTGGGAAATATCCTTCTCTTTGTCCCTAAAATTTCTGTGGTGGTGGCCTGAATTCTTTCCATTATGGTCTAAGAGAATCCTAGCTATCTAGACCTTCTTTTCCTATATAATTAGTAAGCTACAGTTGAACTAGAAATTAAATGTGCGATTAGCGTTTGATCGGCAGAATTTTTACCATATTTCTTCAGAGTGGTGTTGGAAAAACTAGTATCTCCTCATTGACCAATGCAATGTATTTTAGGATTCTGTACCTGACTCATCAAGCCTTTTATAAGTTTGGCCAAAGCTGGTTTCTGGTCGTCTTTCTACTTCTGTCACACAGCACTCTCTCCATTCTGTAGTCCATCTTCTTTTCATTGTTCCTTACATTTGATAATCTTATTGTGTTGGTAGGGCCTTCTCAGTTCAAATCCCCCAACACTGGGGCTCTTCAAATCACAATGTTTGGTTCTGAAAATCTCTTAAAACAAATGTATTATTAGTCAAGTGCTCAAGTGATCATGATCCGCAGCGTTTTCCTTCACACCGGTGCTAGCATCCTCATGACCTTGAGTAACCAAGAAAGGGGTTGTGCCTAAGGATGCATTTTCAAGACAACATGCTAAGAGGATATTACTGAAACCATAAAGCCATGAACGCCCCTCTGTAAGGCAGTCTCACGCAGTTAAAGTACACCACAAGGGCACAAGGGCTTGTGAAGCACCACTTTCACTATGTGCTGTTCAGTGTTAGAGAAGACCTTTTGAAAATGCTTGAGAGTACATGCAAAAATTGTGTCAGATGCACATTGACCTTCAAAGAGTCAACAAAACCATATGGGTTTATAATTACTTTGTACCAAGGGATGATCAGGTTTTCGCCATACTCATGAGTTGTGAGGTGAATCTGTGTCTTTCAAACTGGATGTAAGCACTGTATACCATCAGGTAGAACTTTTGACAGGCTATTAATCTAACTTTCTTGTGGAAAACAGTTTTGATAAGAATGGACATGCCAAAGAGAGTGATGAGTCTGATACTGTTGATGTGGATGTGTATGTGATGTATGTGATAAACAGCAGTAAATCAGTCTGAGAAAGAGTGGATGGCAACACTGAATGATGATGACCACATAAAGAACCGTATGCAATTATTTGCAAGGCAGAGACAGCATGAAATGTGTAGATTGGACATTGCGTCCTATAAGAAGTAACCAAAGAGCTAGGCAATGGGTTGTTTGGGTGGTAGTTCTTTTACACTGTTTGGGTTATGTATGGGGTTGATATACTAATCCCATAAGGATAATTTGGATGTTATGCTAATCTAAAGAGAACTCCATGTAAATAACTGGTGGCTAGGTATGTACAGAGATATGGAAGGTAGAGCGAAAAAGCGCATTGAATACTGCAGCAGTGATGAACACCTGCAAGTGAGGACATGCCCATTGCAGTTGATGACTGTGTCTAACAGGCTACTGAGTAGCTCTAGATTTCGTAGGCCACATCTGTGTGTTACTTCATTACAGGAAGAACGATTTTGTGATGGTGGCCTATTGTAGGAAGTCAGCAGAAGTGTGATCCATTTTTTCGCTGATGTGAATGCTAAGGGAGCTATCCTATAGGAGGTGGTGTCTAGTAATAAGGTGCAATTTACCTCAGGAATTGTGTACTTGAGGCAGTGTTGTGTCATGGGGATGCCTTCGACAATCCTTAGATGGATGGGCTTGTAGAGTGGATGAATCAAATGGTAATGGAGTGTGTGCAGTGGGTGGCCACATACATGAGGGAGAAACCCTGGCAGACATCACTAAAGATGTCAGCAACCATTCATGTAAGTGTGCCATTCTAACTGCTGCTGTGTAGCACATGTCTGAAATAGGCAGTCCTGACAATAAGTGCTCCATGAAGAGGAAGGACAGGTTTCCTTCATAATCAACTTCGGAGAATGCACCCCTCCTCATCGCAGTAGCTGTAAGTGGAAAAAACACCAACCAAAAAGAAGGAAGTCAATTATCCTGCAGTGTGTGCCCTTGTGCGAAAGATAATGAAGGTTGTCATGAAAAAAGGCAGCCATGGTAGAAGTCAGGCACTCACCTTCTGTTGCAGCTGCATACCACTTCTCTGATATCAGATTAGGAAGGTGAGAAAAATGTTTGGGAGAGTGACCAGAATGTTATGTGTGCTGAAGGAGAACTTGGAACAAATTCTTGTTTGTGTTAGAGAGAACATAGATTTTATCCTAAAGAGGAAAATCCAAACCTTCCTTCCCTCCTCCCCCTGTTAAAGGGGCAGCATGAGGAGCAGTAGTTAGAGAGAGGTCATGATGCAGGGTTTGTGTTTAGCTAGGGCCACGTAGTGTCCGGGAGAGGTGACCACCTCTCAATACTGTAAGGATGAACAAGGAAGCATTTCAGAAGGTAAACATGGTAGACTGTAGAAGGTGGGGCTGCGGGCTGGGGATCATGTTATTTCTTGTCCTAGAGGGGACATCATTGTAATTTCATTTATATAGCGCTGACTACACCTGATGAGGCGTCAAAGTGCTTTTCGGCAAGCAACCCGCTTCTCCGGAACCCAAAAAGGATTAGTGGTGAGTCAGTATAGGGAGATATGAAATTTATTTGAGCGGTGGACATTTGACTTTGTTATTTGGATTGAGAGGATAGTGGAGGGACAGAAGAGGGAAGGGTTTGCATGTATATAGCGCTTGCTACCCCTGATGAGGTGTTGAAGCGATTTTCGGCAGGCAGCAAGCACTGCTTCTGTTTATCGGTTTGGTGGCTCAGCTCGGCAGAACACAAAGCCTTTGTGACTTTTTCAACCCTAAACACATCATTTTGCTCACACATAGGCAGCCAAAGCTCCTGGCCCTCACTGCTCCTCAGCAGTGCAGTCCAACTTTGAACATAACCAGGGAGCCTGTTTTTGTTGGCGGTCGGGCCACCGCAAGACTTTTTGCAGCTACAGCTAGGAGCCAGCAGGGTTGAAAGTGTATTTGCTTGCTTTTTGGTTGCCAGGGTGACCTGACGCAGATGAGAGAACAGTGAGCAGTGTGTGCGTGGAGGAGGAAATGGGCGCAGCTGCCCTTTGGTTAATGATTGGATTCGAGTTAAGTGTTAAAGAATTCCAGGGAAGGAGGGTGACCGGATGGGACTGGGTCCAAACCTGTGGAAGGAGAAGGTTTAAGGATTACTCATTCCTCGGAGTGCCCTTTGTGGCATTCAACTGGCACAGCAACATTGGCGAGAGAGCCTGGCAATAACTTCCTGCCATGTGGGTGGACTTTCTTGTCTGGCAAAGTCTGAAAAACTCTGCCCTTTTGTTTCTTAAACTACGATTTGAAGAAGACAGTAAAAAGGTGGGGAAACAGCCCTAGTAAAACCAGATACTACGACAAGCTACTACAATTTGTAGGGACGATGACAGACGAGATAGACCAGGTGCTCTTTTATTCTATAACAGTTGTTTTTATAAATCTGTGTCAGTTCAGATTTGATCGGAATACTCAGTAAGGTGCTCTCTCCACAATTTTCTTTAATATTTCACTATGTTTACAGTATAATAATGCTCTCCGTACAGCTGTAAACACACAGGGCCTGATTCACAAAGGTAACTTACACTTTTGAGTAATTTACACTTTTGAGTAAGTTTACTCCAAGTGTATATTTACTCGAAAAGTGTCACTTACATGTACAGGTACATTACAGAGGTACATTAGGAAAGCACCCTTTTCTTCCATGCCCATGCAGGTACTTGCGGCTCACCCACTGCCTCTAATGAGGCTGGAGTGCTACATACTATGTATGGTACTATATTGCAATAACATTTTACACCCCTTCCACTCCACTGACTCCACAGTCAGCATTGTCTAATGCCAATGTTATCACATTATTAAATGAAACATTCTATCAATTCTATACAAATTAAGTTGCAAAGATAATGAGTAAAAAAATATATATATTTTTTAAGCACACCGTTACATAATCCATTTTGGGTTGCATCTTCTCTATGGCATTCATGGCACTGTCAGTCTTCTTTGGTGTTAATGGCACTAGCTTGAATGCAGACCTATCTTCATCAGTGGTGGTGCAAAAATATACAACCCTGATGATCGCAGGAGGAGTTTTTAGATTGATTAGAAGCAGTGTTTGGTAAAAAAAAAAATGAATACATTAAAAAAAGGTGCTGAGGCCCAATGTTTTACATAGGAACTAACAGCCAGCACCGCTTAATGCCGATATTACCGACTACTAAGGTTGCCTGGTCTTGGTTCTACCTCCTGCCTCTTTTTTGCACCACCCTAAAATTTTTAATCCCTGCATTCACAATTTGCTACTATTTTTCTTCTTTTCACTACCTTCTCCTTTCTTCCTTTTTTACCTTTCTCTCTCTTGCTCTGAGTAAAATTCTGATGAACACTAAGATATGATACCGGAAAATCGTTGTCCGGTTATTGCCTGACATAAATATTGAGTCCTGAATATTGTCTACAAAGATTTTGTAAGTTATCGTTTACAAAATGTCCCCCTAAGGGAGTTAATAGTAGAAGATCTGCAACCAATGGGAGACATACTATTTATGTCAGTCAGTATTTCTGTAGGCGATACACTGGCACACAACTGTTGAGTCCCAGTCCCCAAAAATGAGTGCAGGTGTTGGGCACCTGCAACCACCGCCACAAACTAAGCACAGTTTACAAGTCATAGATGGGAATGAACCTGGGAGTCTGAAGAAGAAAGCGATCTTGATGAGTTTAGGACAGTAGAAGGTCAACAACTTTTTGAGATGTTGTTGACCCTGTTGTCATAACCCTAAGAGCAGAAACAAGTTGAGTTTGACACTTGGACAAGATCAGGATCATACTTAATTCAAAATATACTGTTTCCTAGAAAGATAAATATTTTGTGCTACAACCAAAAGTGGTGCCGAGTTTCCCAATGGTTTTTGGCAGGTTTGTGAAAGTTTGCATCATGTGATTTTGGAGATTTTTGAGGCTGAAATGTTAAGTGATAAGCACATTTTACACACTATTAATAAGAAAATGAGGTTATGGTGGTGCCTTATGAGATACACTTCAGAGGAAGAAATCATCACTGCACCCAGTGCCATTGAAGAATCTATGTCATGGGTTAAGACAAAGAAGAAGCTGAATAGGAGAAAAGAACCACATGCTTCCCGCATGATTTGCCAACAGGAAGTGTTGGAGAAAGAGGAAATTACAACACTTACTTGTGTTATCAATGCTTTAGTGGTGACCACAGGGATTATGGAAGAAAATAACTCTTTGCTACACTGTGTAGAGTGAATACTAAATGGCGGAGAAAGTTAGGTGGACCCCAGGGATTGTATGAATGATGGCTGGCAACAATCAAAATAGTTGAGGGGAAATTGAGGCCTTTTGCCCGAACATCAGAGGAGTGAGGGTTGATGCGTGATTTTTGATCCAGGTAGATAAGTATGGGCCACACATATGTGAGTCAAACCCTAATTGATCATGCACTTGGGTGGATGCAGGCGCGTCTGCCATGAAAAGGAAGAGATTCATAATTCTGGTGGCTGAGTTTGCATTCAAAGATTACAGGATTGTGAGGATTGTGAGATGGAAACCTTTGTGGCTGTAGCACTCACCTCCTGAAGAAGTGGGTGACTCCTATTGTTTCGATGTATGTGCCCAAAAATATATTTATATGGTTAGCCTTTGATATTTTGGGGAAATGTCAATACCATATCAGCGAAGTTCATATTTGCCCTGATGCTGAATAACTACTATCCTAAATACTGAGAGAGGTGAATTTTGTAGAATGTGTCTCAATTTCGAATGAATGCGTTTTATGAGACAAATAAATCATTGGGGAAGGCAGCCAAAGGTGGTGGTAAATTTCAAGTCCTTTAAGTATTCGACATAAATGGGCTCCCGGAACAGTATGGGGTTAAGCCTAAGGTCACCTGTTTATATAATCCCAATATCATTGGCCCAGTGGTATGAGTCCATTTGAACTGGGATGGCAGGATGACAAGACCAGTGGTGTGTCCGTGGTCGTTGAAAAATAGTCTGGTAAATTAAGAGTGCTGGTTTATCAGAAATATGGAAGTGTGTAGAAGGGTTTGAAGCGATGCTTATGCATACAAAGGAGTCGTGAGACAGTAAATACAAGATAAAAGTGTATACCTTCAGAGTTAGTTTGTTGTCATAAACAGATTTGACAGGTTTTGGGACCAAAATGCAGGTCTAGGTTCCCTGGTCCTATCCAACTGACAGTTGCCTGCGGAAGGAAAGTGATGCATACCTGGACATGTTGGGATGTCAAGAAAGTACCAAAGTGTCTAGAAGTTGCAAGAACTTCTTCAAGGTGTGATGATCAAGGATGCTTTAGAGAAGCGGGGCTTGCAGAAAAAGGGCACTTCCAGCTCACCACTAGTGGTATGAGCTGGAGCCTGGTGTTGGTAGTGAGCCTGAATAATATGGAAGTTTACCACCAGGTGTAGGAGTGATTCTATTATCTTTTTCTGGGAGTTGAGCTTGTGTTCACCACTTCTGGTTAGAGGTTGTTGTTGGGTGATGGTTGTTTTATATATGTTTGCAGATGCTGAAAGAGGAAGTGTGTTGTGAGACTTATGTTGCATGTGTCTTGTTAGTTGTGATGCTATGAGTCTTAGATGGTATTCAGGTATGCACAGCCCTGGAAAAGAAGGCTCCACAAGAGAGAGTTGGGGGTAGAATTGAAGTGAAGAACCCTGGCTGTAAGAAGTGTCCTCTGTTGATGTAACAAAAAGTTTAACTGTGATCAACTATAGTTTCCTGACCCGTTGTTGTCATGATTATGCACTTGATCTAAAGCTTGGGTTTCCAGTAGTTTCTTAAACGGGCCAGGAGCGCTCAATGGGGCTACCTATCTATAGCCCATAGTGTAACCAGGAATATACAGTGACTAGAGGAGTCTTGCCACCCTCCTATGGGTCCCCTGGCCATTGGACAGAGGAATACAGCCTCTCTTACCTCATTTATCCCCTTCCCCAGTGATGGGCTGTGCCTGCGGTGGGATTTGTTACCCCATACAATTCTAAGGGTGCACTGGGAGGGGGTCGCTATTATCCTCACTGGCCATTTAGGGTTCCTGAGGAGGGTCCTGTTGAAATACCCTCTGCTGTTCACAACCTACTAATGACTGACAGGGTGCACTGACTGTACCTCCCAGATGTATGACGTTCCTAGCGAACCTTGTACCCTTCCCCTCCCTCTACATGGTGGGTTGGGTTTATGGATCCTGGCAGAGCCTGAGGGGATGGTGTGCCATCATCCGTAACTATCGGTCTCCTTCAGATTTGCTTCCAGCAAGGAGAAACCACCCAGGCCTGGAGGGCTGGACACGCCCACTGTTGGATGAGGGTCTCAGAAATCAAGGGGAAGTCAGACGAGGCCATATCTTGACAAAGTTGTCAGGTGGCCAAGGGGCACTAGGCCGGTGAACAATTCTAAACATGCTTGCTCAATAGCAACATTGGCAATGTTTCGGCTATGTGATTTGCCATCTTTTTTTGCTTGCGTCTTTGCTGCCAGTATCTTATGTGGCTCTACACAAATCATGACTTATCTTGAAAGTTTCTGGCAAACCACATTTTGAGCCGCTCGCATAATTCCACATCGTCTCCACAATATTTTGCAAAGAACATATCACAGAATTTTTCACACCATTACTTACACTTCTACCAGTGAAGCTAACCACTCTTAACAAATACCTTCTCTCCTTCTACCAGAGGTCTATCTCTTATCCACCAGCAGGGTTGGTTGTATCAAGCTTGAACGAGGCCTCACTATTTGCCTTAGAAATTATTCTGCAAGTTAATATTAAAGCAATGCACGTGGTAGCTGAATTCCAAAAGAGTCATGGGTCCCAGATCCTGACCCCGGAAGAGCAAGCTTTTCATGACAAGGGTAAGTAAGTCTGCACACCAAGAAAGACGAGCCTGATTTAGAATACGGGTTTTATTCTGCCATCACTTTTCATGGTTCTGTATTCCAAGGTCTTTACATTTTACGATGTGGTCTGGTATGTCTTCATGTGGAGACTACATTTACATTTTATTTGCTTTTACTTTTTGTTCACTGAAAGCGTTTGACTTTCCTGCGACCTCGAAGCGCTTTTTTACTAACAATACTATTGCGCGCCATGTATCAGATGTTGAATGATTTACTGCTTGCACCTCTGGCACATCACGAATCCCTCGTGTGTCTAGGAGCGGTCTAAGATAAACTGCATGAAAGCAGCATTGACTGAGCAGGGCGCGCGCTGCACGGTGGCGGCTCTCCAGTGGACGCAGTAATGGGGAAATGGAAGAGATACTTCCGCCTGGAGGAGTTGGAATGGGACCGCAGCCATCTGGAGGCTGTTAACCCAGCCCGGAGCTTAACTGGAAGCGGCTGCTGCGGCCTAAACCGATTCTAGTCAGATAATCCATCACACAATTATACAGCCCGGACCAATTATCATACAGACCTGTGAAGTACTTTACGGGACGTCAACAAACGTCATGGCTTCAGCCAATCAGTGTACATCCCGAGGTGTATGCTTCAAAAGACGTCAACTAAGAGGTGGCCTGGATCATTACTTCCGTGGCTATTACTTAACCCCTTAAATGCTGGGACTTGCCAACCTCCCCCCCCCCCAACCCCCTGGCCAATGGGTTAGCATTTTTCTGGTTATCCGTGATAGGCCTCCATACATTTTTTCCCCACTTAAGGTATCCAAGAAAATGTTTCTCCTTTTTTCCAACATCCTGCAGTTTCTAAAGGTATGCAGGGTTTGTGGATTCAGCAAAACCAAAGGAAATGATGGACGGAGCGTTGACAATACAAGCACTCACCCCCAGTCAACTGATCTGGGTTTAATCCATCACCATTCTTTAGCCCACTCTGCCACCCCAGTTGCTCACTAGGCCACTGGAGTCAAGCTATCCTGGCTGAAGATGGCTGATAGCCAGAAACCTGTCCTAGGATGCTTGATTCTTGTCCACGGAACACATGGCTTGGCAGTTCGGCCTGGACTGTTCCCATGAGGCACAGGGTCAAGACTGATTTGCATATGGCCATTTCTGTACAGGGGTGGCTTGGTGAGCAAAATAACGATGGATTAAACCCAGATCTGTGACTGGGGGTGAATGTTTTGCCATTGTGCAACATTCCGTCCATCATCTTGTGTGTTTTGCTGTTCACCCTATGTGGGAAGGGTATGCCCAGACGTGGGTCCCTTGCTCACTAGGCCACTGGAGTCAAGCTATCCTGGCTGAAGACAGCTGATAGCCAGAAACCGGTCCTAGGATGCTTGATTCTGGTCCAGGGAAGACATGGCTTGGCAGTTTGGGCTGGACTGTTCCCATGAGGCACAGGGTCAAGACTGATTTTCATATGGCCATGTCTGAACTGGGGTGGCTTGGTGAGAAAAATAACATGGATTAAACCCAGATCTGTGACTGGGGGTGAATGTTTTGCCATTGTGCAACATTCCGTCCATCATCTTGTGTGTTTTGCTGTTCACCCTATGTGGGAAGGGTATGCTCAGACGTGGGTCCCTTGCTCACTAGGCCACTGGAGTCAAGCTATCCTGGCTGAAGACGGCTGATAGCCAGAAACCGGTCCTAGGATGCTTGATTCTGGTCCAGGGAAGACATGGCTTGGCAGTTTGGGCTGGACTGTTCCCATGAGGCACAGGGTCAAGACTGATTTGCATATGGCCATGTCTGAACTGGGGTGGCTTGGTGAGCAAAATAACGATGGATTAAACCCAGATCTGTGACTGGGGGTGAATGTTTTGCCATTGTGCAACATTCCGTCCATCATCTTGTGTCTTTTGCTGTTCACCCTATGTGGGAAGGATATGCCCAGACGTGGTCCCTTGCTCACTAGGCCACTGGAGTCAAGCTATCCTGGCTGAAGACGGCTGATAGCCAGAAACCGGTCCTAGGATGCTTGATTCTGGTCCAGGGAAGACATGGCTGGCAGTTCGTGCTGGACTGTTCCCATGAGGCACAGGGTCAAGACTGATTTGCATATGGCCATGTCTGAACTGGGGTGGCTTGGTGAGCAAAATAACGATGGATTAAACCCAGATCTGTGACTGGGGGTGAATGTTTGCCATTGTGCAACATTCCGTCCATCATCTTGTGTGTTTTGCTGTTCACCCTATGTGGGAAGGGTATGCCCAGACTTGGGTCCCTTGCTCACTAGGCCACTGGAGTCAAGCTATCCTGGCTGAGGACGGCTGATAGCCAGAAACCGGTCCTAGGATGCCTGATTCTGGTCCAGAGAAGACATGGCTTGGCAGTTCGAGCTGGACTGTTCCCATGAGGCACAGGGTCAAAACTGATTTGTATATGGCCATGTCTGAACTGGGGTGGCTTGGTGAGCAGAATAACGATGGATTAAACCCAGATCTGTGACTGGGGGTGAATGTTTTGCCATTGTGCAACATTCCGTCCATCATCTTGTGTGTTTTGCTGTTCACCCTATGTGGCAAGGGTATGCCCAGACGTGGGTCCCTTGCTCACTAGGCCACTGGAGTCAAGCTATCCTGGCTGAAGACGGCTGATAGCCAGAAACCGGTCCAAGCATGCTTGATTCTGGTCCAGGGAAGACATGGCTTGGCAGTTCGGGCTGGACTGTTCCCATGAGGCACAGGGTCAAGACTGATTTGCATATGGCCATGTCTGAACTGGGGTGGCTTGGTGAGCAAAATAACGATGGATTAAACCCAGATCTGTGACTGGGGGTGAATGTTTTGCCATTGTGCAACATTCCGTCCATCATCTTGTGTGTTTTGCTGTTCACCCTATGTGGGAAGGGTATGCCCAGACGTGGGTCCCTTGCTCACTAGGCCACTGGAGTCAAGCTATCCTGGCTACAGACGGCTGATAGCCAGAAACCGGTCCTAGGATGCTTGATTCTGATCCAGGGAAGACATGGCTTGGCAGTTCGGGCTGGACTGTTCCCATGAGGCACAGGGTCAAGACTGATTTGCATATGGCCATGTCTGAACTGGGGTGGCTTGGTGAGCAAAATAACGATGGATTAAACCCAGATCTGTGACTGGGGGTGAATGTTTTGCCATTGTGCAACATTCCGTCCATCATCTTGTGTGTGTTGCTGTTCACCCCATGAGGGAAGGGTATGCCCAGACGTGGGTCCCTTGCTCACTAGGCCACTGGAGTCAAGCTATCTTGGCTGAAGACGGCTGATAGCCATAAACCGGTCCTAGGATTCTTGATTCTGGTCCAGGGAAGACATGGCTTGGCAGTTCGAGCTGGACTGTTTCCATGAGGCACAGGGTCAAGACTGATTTGCATATGGCCATGTCTGAACTGGGGTGGCTTGGTGAGACAAATAACGATGGATTAAACCCAGATCTGTGACTGGGGGTGAATGTTTTGCCATTGTGCAACATTCCCTCCATCATCTTGTGTGTTTTGCTGTTCACCCTATGTGGGAAGATTAGGCCCAGACGTAGGTCCCTTGCTCACTAGGCCACTGGAGTCAAGCTATCCTGGCTGAAGACGGCTGATAGCCAGAAACCAGTCCGAGGATGCTTGATTCTGGTCCAGGGAAGACATGGCTTGGCAGTTCGGGCTGGACTGTTCCCATGAGGCACAGGTTCAAGACTGATTTGCATATGGCCATGTCTGAACTGGGGTGGCTTGATGAGCAAAATAACGATGGATTAAACCCAGATCTGTGACTGGGGGTGAATGTTTTGCCATTGTGCAACATTCCGTCCATCATCTTGTTTGTTTTGCTGTTCACCCTATGTGGGAAGGGTATGCCCAGACGTGGGTCCCTTGCTCACTAGGCCACTGGAGTCAAGATATCCTGGCTGAAGACGGCTGATAGCCAGAAACCGGTCCTAGGATGCTTGATTCTGGTCCAGGGAAGACATGGCTTGGCAGTTCGGGCTTTCAGAAAAGTACATAAAATTGGGTATTTAGCCAGGTGTCATATATGTAGATTCCTCTAGGTTGTCCCAGAGAAACTAACTGTTTAAATAAAGAAATATTGAAAATGAGTAGGAAAAAACAGCCATTTGTGAAAACGTTTTAATCTGTAACGTTCTGTCAAAATAGCCGATTTACAAAAGCAATCTATCATTACAACCGCTAGCCCCTTTTGGTTGTGGGGATATAGGGTTTGTAGGTTCTCCAAGAACCCAAGATACCCATAGTCAACAACTAAGTTGCACTGTACAATGGTTTTCCATTGACTACAGAGTATAGACTAATTCATGTGGTGAAATATGTAGAGTGAAAATGGGTATAAAGGAAATATATGTATTTCTGAAATAGTATCAGCTATGGAGTTTATGATTAGTGGTTATATGTACATCTCTGAAATTGTGGGCACACATATAAGCATGTGTTTAGAGGAAAATGTCTTCTTTCTTGCACACTGCCTAACATTTGGAAGGGACAAATGCAGTGAAATCTAATTGGCAATAACAAATGAGTAGGCCTAGTGCTCGCAAGAGGAAATGTGCCAAAACATAACATGGACATATCACATCTTTTCACTGAAAACTGACCCTTTTTTTTCCAATGTGGATAGCTGTGGACTTTGGGCCCTAGATCAGGGAGCACCAAGGGAAATCTACAACCTGTACATTTTTTAAAATTAAACTCCTAGGGGAATCTGGGGTCAGGGTGACTTGCATGGCTCCCACAAGGGTCTTTTTACCCAGAATCCCTTGCAAACTTCAAACTTTGACAAAAGAAAAAAGTTCTGGAATCTGCGAGGATCCACAATCTCCCTCCCATCCAGCATTCTCCCAAGTACCCTGATAAAAATCATACCTCACTTGTGTATGTCGGCCTAGTGCCCACAACAAGAAAGGGCCCAAAATGTAGCTTGAATACATCATATTTTTTCCACTGAAAACGGACCCATTTTTGCAATATGCCTAGCTGTGTATTTTATTACCTAGCTCACCTGGCACCTAAGGAAATCTAACAAATCTGTACAATTTTTAAAACTAGACCTCAGGGGGATCCAAGGTGAGTACACTTTCTTGGCTCGCACCAGGTCTTTACCTTAAACTTTGACTAAAAACACATTTTCCTCCCAATTCTGTGATGGAAAGTTATGGAATCTGCAGGGAGCCACAAAGTTCCTTCCACCAAGCATTCCCCTAAGTCTCCCAATAAGAATGGTACATCACTTGTGTAAGTAGGCCTTGTGCCCACGACAGGGCCCAAAACACAACATGGACACATCACATTTTTCCACTCAAAATTGACCCTTTTTTTGCAAAGTGGGTAGCTGTGGATTTTGGGTCTTAGCTCAGCCGGCACCTAAGGAAATCTAGCACACCTGCAAATTTTTTAAAACTAGACACCTGGGGATCCAAGGTGGGGTGACTTGCTTGGCTCGCACCAAGTCGTTTACCCAGAAACCCAGCAAACCTTAAACTTTGACTAAAAAACCATTTTCCTCATATTTCTGTGATAGAAAGTTCTGGAATCTGCAGGGAGCCACAAAGTTCATTCCATTCAACATTCCCCCAGAATACTTTGCAAATTGCAAAATTTGACTAAAAGCACACAATTTCTTCACATTTCTGTCCAGGAAGGTTCCGTACTTTGTGGGGATCCACAAATTCCATATCACCAAGAGTTCCCACAATCTCCCAATAACAAAAGTACCCCAATTTTGTGGGTAAGCCAAGAGATCACAACACAAAAGCCCCTAACACTCTATGTGGAGAGATCAGTGTTAGGAGTAGTGCTGTATTTGTGCCTGTGCTGTGTTGCCACCCATGGAAACCTACCATTCAAAGAAATTTATGAAAACTAGACACCAATGGGATTCCACAGTGGTGTGCCTTGCTTGATTCCCACAAGGTTTTCTTACTCACAACTCACAACTCCCTGCAAACCTCAAACTTTGGCTAAAATCACAAACTTTCCTTACATTTCTGTGATAGTAACCCCCAGAATCAGGAGCAATCCGCAAAATTCCTACCACCCAGCATTTCCCCACTTGCCTCAATAAAAACACTTACCCAAATGTATGGCTAAGCCTAGTGTCCGCAACAGGAATGGATAAGACCAAGGTCAAAAGGATTTCCACTTGGGACTGAGCTATGCCCCCAGCACTGATGCAGTGAAAGCAAAACAATGGCCTATTGGCTCAATTATCTTTCACTTTGATGTAGTGATGACAGATCGCCCTTTGCGCTGATCATCATACAGGAATGGAAAAGAAAAGACTCAGGCTGCTCAGGAAGCTCTTCCTGACCAACCAGAGGTAAAAAGAAAATAAAGGAGTCCCACTGATGCAGCACACTTAAGGGGCCTTTATCTGCATCCTGAGTGTCCGCCAATGGCCAACAGATGCACTGAAGGTGGAGCGGTTGTTAGCCACATCTGCACTTAAGAGGTTATCAAGACATCAACAAAGGCCTACTGCAACCTATAAAATCAAGGCCTACTTGGAGTGATCATTTTACCTATTTGTGCTTACTTCTTCACTAGTTGTCTACAAATATCCTGCTTGAAATATCCATCTTAGAAAGATGTGAGCAGTGTTTCACAAGACGTCAACAAAGGCTGACTGGGACTAATAATTTTCCATCATTTGGACTAATCATGTTACAAAGCTGAGGTACGTAATTTACAGCCAAATTGACCAGTCATCTTTCCTAGCTCCAGTAAATACTTCCCAAGATTTCAAAGTCTATTTTTGACTAATTATTTTGGCATATCTGCAGTAAGTACTTCTGAAGATGCCAACAAAGATACGCTTTCAACTAATCACATTACATTGTTGCCATAAGTAGTTACTTTAATGAGCACTGGTGGCTAGCTTAGACCAGTCATCTTTTATAGGTATGGGAAATACTTCACAAGACCACAGCAAAGGCCAGCTTGGACCAATCATCTGACATAGCAGTGGAAATTACTTAACAAGACGTCAATAAAGGGTTAGCTCATACCAGTCATCTTATAAAGCTCCAGTAAGTACTTCACAATCAGTCTACAAAAGGCTTGCTCTGATCTCTCAAATTACAAAGCTGCAGTAAGTACAAGACTTGAATAAAAGGACGGCTTGGACTAATTATCTTACAAAACTGTGGTAATTAACTTCACAAGACATCAAATAAGAGCTAGCTTGGACTAATCAACGTATATAGGTACAGTAATTAATTCACAAGCAGTCCATAGAGGGCTGAATCAGATGATTCATCGCACAAAGCTGTGAAAACTACTTCCCAAGACTTCAATAAATGGCCGGTTTTGACCAATCATCTTACAAAGTTATGTTGAGCACATCATAAAACATCAACAAAGAGTTGTCTTGAACCAATCATCTTTTGTACCCGCAGTAGGTACTTGACATGACCAATGAAGGGCCAGCCTGAACCAATCATCTTACACATCTACTTTTGGAATGCCTAAAATAGTAGAAGTGGGACACAATCTATTTTATCTCCAATGGCATCACAAGGTGCTCTTGTAGCACTCAGCAGCTTCCTATGTCCTGCTGAAAGACACAGGGAATGGCAAGAAGTGGAAATTATCGATAGTAAACATGACCCTGAGAACGCTTCTTTCCTTCTGTTCCTTCTTACCATGACTCATGAAACTAGAGATAGCAAGGGCAATGCCGGAGATTGTAAATGGCGATTTTACCACATCAATGCCATAAAAACATATCATGCCACCAAGTGCGCAAATGATAAAATGAGTAGAAATCATATTTCCAAACTGTATTGAAGTTTGTGTGGTTATTGCCCCAGCTGAGGCCACAGATCTTTGCACTTTAGATGATGTCTTCTCTTGCTCTGGTTATCAGGTAAGCATGTCTGACTACATTTTTATATGCCTCTCTGGCAAATGTTGGTTTTTCATTACATTTCCTGTTTCTCTCTGGAACAATGTACTAATTACCTTTCTTTGGTATTTAAACAAAATATAGGATTAGAAATATCGAGTTGCAGAAATATCAGAAAAAAAATATTGTGCTACAAAAATATTGTGATGAAGAAATATTGTTATCAAGGATATTGATTTTTCAAGTAAGTAATATCTTTTTCAATAATATCGCTGTTGTTAAAATAGTTTTCAATAATATACTTGTAAAAATGATTGTTTTCTAATTATCTTTATGTGTTAGTTCAAATATTAAGGTTTTGTGTTATTATTGTTTGTATAAATGTTAAGAATATTTTGAAATATAGTTTGCAATTTTAAGTGGTTCATAAGTGTTTTATTTAAGATACATATTAGGTGTATCCTGTTGGGTTTCTATGGGTTTAGGGTAGGAAGATAATAAATGATTAATTCATAATTAATCAACAATATATTATTAATTATTTAATTATGTTAATTGTGTAATAATTGCTTTTTGTAACATATATTAGGTGCAGGCCGCTGGGTTTGTTGGTGTATAGGGTGGTAAGTTAATTATTACCTAAGTAAGTCATAATTAATTTACAAATTAATATTTAATTGATTATTAATCATGTTAATTATGTTACATTTATTAATTTTAGTTATATTTTAAGTGTGGGTTGGTAGATTTGTGAGGGTATAGTGTGGTAAGGTAAATATGTAATAAAGAAATTTTAAACAATTAATTGATAATTATTAATTTGTTTACTAATCATGTTAATTCTTTATTTTGTTTTATTAAGAGTTTTATATTTGTTATAAATTAACAGGGTTATGTTTCATATATGTTATGTGTTTGAGGTGAAGTACTTTCCCTTCTGTTGCACATACGAAAGTAGGAATAGTAATTGTTACCCCTCCCGTGCCCCTGAAGTCCAGCACTTTCCCTACTGTTGCACAGATTAGAGTGGGAATAGTACATTTTACCTCTCCAGACTCCAACGCTTTCCCTACTGTTGCACAGACTTGAGTGGGAAGACTAAATATTTCCCCTCTGAAGTCCAATGCTTTACCTACTCTTGCACAGACTGGAGTGGGAAGAGTACATTTTACCCCTCCAAAGTCCAATGATTTCCCTACTGTTGTATACAATGGAGTGGGAATAGTACATTTAACCCCTCCAAAGTTCAACACTTTCCCTACAGTTGCACAGACTAGGGTGGTAATATTAAATGTATCCCCTTCGAAGTCCAACCCTTTCCTTACTGTTGCACAGACTGGAGTGGGAATAGTAAATGTAATCCTTTCAAAGTCCAACACCTTCCCTATTGTTGCACACACTGGAGCAGAAATAATAGAATTTACCTCTCCATAGTATAAAGCTTTGCCTACTGTTGCACAGACAGGAATGGGAAGAGTATATCTATTGTTCTCAGACTTTAATATTTTTTTTAATGTATAAATATATGTAATATTGTTAGTTGTTTATTTGCTCACTTTGATATTATTTGTATATATATATATATCACTCCAAACCCGCCTTCACTTCTCTCTGCACACAAACAGACGAGTGTGGACCCGATATTTCTGTGCAAGTATTATATTTAGCCAGTGCTATATATATGCATACTATTTTATACATTTTTAAAATATTTTTTTATAAATGTCTTTTTTATATATTTATTTAATACTTTGCATTTGAGTTGTTAATTTCTAATGTTATTTAAGATTTACTATTTAAAACTATAGTTTTATATATATATATTAAAACACAATATTTTTGTGTATTTTTTTAACAATATTAATGTGAAGCAATTTTCTTTTCAATATTTGTGTACTCGCCTTTATAAGTATAGGGAACCAATATTTTTTTAATTTATATTTTTGACACAATATTTTTGTATCACAATATTGTTGTGATTGATATAACATCTGTGATCCCCTTTCTTTTGCATTTTCGACAATGTCAGGGAGCTGTATCATGATTGGCTGCACTGGCTTAGCACAGAGCCAAACACCTACAGTGTGTAAAGGGAACTCATCTAACCAGTGCTTAATTTGTAAATAATTAAGTGATGGTGCACAGTTTTTTTTAGACGCCCACAGCAAGTGCTCAAGTCTGCAGAATTCCCAGGCTACATAATCTGGATTACACCTTTTGACTATTTCTCTCTCCAACACACACTTCCTGACCCTTTATTTCACTCTTGAGGGTTCAATTTAATCCATGCTTGCTCCCTTTGTCAATGTTGTTCTATCTCTCTCCTTTCTCTTTTCCTCTGTTTTTGTTTTTCTCTCGCTTGCACTGCGTTAAAGTCCTATGAGAATTAAGTGCAGGTCCCCAAAGATGATTATTGGTGGTCCCAACTTGCCACCACTGACTCAAACTAAGCACTGCATTTAACCTAGTATTCCACCAGGTTAATGCCTAATTTTGACCCTTTTGACCCATTGGCTCGGTAGTTGCATCACTAGAAGTGAATTTTAAGGGGAGCACTCATTGAGCCACAGATAAATAAATACATAAGTAAATAAATAAATAAATATATATATATATATATATATATGTATATATATAAATATGTATGATGTCATCAATTATGTGTGTGATGTCATAGGTAGCTCACGGGCAGTGCATGTTATTGTTCATGCATTCATGTCAATGGTTATGTCATAAGTGATGTAACATGTAATTTCTCCCACTGGTGATAACATGTATTTCAAAATCTGCAATTTCTTGCATGATTGATAATATTTTTAGGTTTATTCTTTTAGTAAACTTCAACCAAAATGTAACTGCACCTTTGAAACAGACAACATGTTACAGAGTGTCTAAGAGAGTTCCAGAAGTTGTGCTCTGAGATCTCTGTTGAACATCCACTGCCTCATCAATCCTTATTAGCCATGAGAGTCTTCTATTTTCTTTGATTATTCCTGAGAGTCTACCTGAGTGAGTGGTGCTCTTTGTGTTCTTGTTTCTTTGTTGGCCAACTAGATGCTGGCAGGAGCATTCCTTCCTTTAGAGTGATAATTTTCCAAACAGTTGCCCTGAGTGAGTGTCTGACCGAATGCAAGTGTTTGTGTTCTTGGACATGTGTTGGACACACAATTTTCTCATCGTTCCTTTACATCCTTTGTTGTCCTATTACCTCTATGCCCGTAACTAGTCTTACCGCACAAGCACCAAGTGGCAGCAACGGGCCTCATGGGGACCACATCCCACACCACGCAACGTGCCAGGAGGCGCCACGCCATTCCTCTTGCGCCAAGGGCGCATAAAGGCAGCTTCGGGCTCCAGTGCCGTGGGAGCCCGTCATTAATTTTACTGTGGCAACACCAAGCGGCAGCACCGGGCCTAACGGGGACCACAACCCCTCCACGCCTCTTGGTTTTGTACCCCGTGAAGACCATCCAGCTATAGGGTTTTGTATCGAGGAGCCAACTACTGGTATTGTAAATTTTTGACTTACCAAGTCTGTTTGCGCATGACTAGCTTCCCTGTCACTGATCCATTGTTTTGTTATGAGTTACCTTGACTCTAACTAGAGGAAATGGGGAAAAGGAAACATCCGAGATCTGCTCTAGCAAAGTCCCCACCAAAGTCAAGATAGTCCATTTTAATTAGATAACAGGGGAAATGGGGGCAATAGAGAAGCAAATTTTAAGTGAGGAGGAGACCTAATCCAGCTGTTCGGAGAACGTCCCCGAACCAGTAGCTCCTAGTTCAATCTCTCCAAACACAGCCCAACCACGGGAAGCACAAACGGAGGGATCTGGTCTTATGAGCAAAGCCAGTAACGAGGCTGTTTACAATTTAATTTCACCGGAACTTCGACCACCCAACCTTCACCCAAACGCTCAAAGACTCTAAGGAACTGCTATGTTGAATCCATTGGGGCTCGACCCAGTGGGCCAATCAAAGCTAAGAAGAGGTCTCCAGTGCAGAGGGCGACAGCAACCTTAAAGCCCACTAGACCTGCTAATAAGTTGGTTTCTGGAGTACCTTTAGACTGCACCTCATTGGTGTCATCTGTTCATGCCCTGACTGACCTTATAGAGATATCTGTCGGTAGTCTTACAGACCGATTAAAAGGTATTGAATGTGCTTTACTAAGTTGTATAGAGCGTTTAGGCACAGTAAACCCTCATAGCGGTTCAATCGATCATGTCACAGATAATACTGATGAGAAAACACCCGTGCACCTCCACAGTAGTCACTTTAATCCCTTCGCTATTGTAGCGTTTAACATACAGTCCATATCCTTAGTCAGAAGCCACTTCCACAAAATCAGACGATGTAGAAAATTCAAGCTTTTATTTTACAAACGTTATGATCCACAGCCGAAGCGCGTTTCGCCCTCTTCGGGCTTTCTCAAGGCTGTATACCATACATAAAACAAAAAAGAAAAGAAAACATAGATGTACTGAGTTTTGAACGTTCCAATCAAGTGTTTAAACGATTATATTCAATTCACAATTCTTACATATTTCTCATGCAAGACAAGTTTGAATAGTGACCACCTTACCCCTCACCATATGCACGACATATGCAGTTACCACCAACCCCCATTATATTGGGTTTGTTGGGAACTGCACATGATGACCCCACTTGGGACACCGACGAGAGCCATGCACTCCAAACAATCCAACCATATGTGTTATTGAGTCCAGTACCACTCCATTAAGTATGATTCTATAATGTAGTCCAGTCATTTAAAAACACCCGTGCCAATTCACTGCCACACATTTAAGAAAGTGCCCAGTGTCAAAAACAAGGAACAAAGCTTTCCAGTGAGTATATATCATGAGACTTATAGGAAACCTCACACATGCTTATAGCAAGGATAGTGCATTTCAGCTCACCTATTTGTAGTGCAATCATAAAAAGTCCCAATTCCTGTATCTACTGAAAGTCTGTGAAATGTACTTTTATGTCCTTGTCTGGTTAATCTAAAAAGCAATTCACAAGTAATGCATCATTTTTCAAAAATATCCTTGTAAACCTTTAATTAAAAAACTTTCCTGATTGCTATAACTCAATATTATGACAAATTCATACCTTGGACTCTATAGTCGTTGTATTACTGCAGGATCCCTTTATTAGTGTCAGAAACGTGAAATATCAAATCAGTCTTCTCAGTAACAATATTCGTGTGGCACCATATTAAGCCCCACCTCCTGTTGGTTGAATAACAAGTCGCTATAATGAGGTGTTTAATTTAACTAACATTGTCATCGCTATCAATCACTTAAAAACACCAACTAATGTAGAGTTACCCCCATTCTAGCTCGACAATAACAACCGATGTATAAGTATCTGTTTTAGCACTCTTCATGACCCATGACGGCGACCGTTATGTGCAAGCTCTTTAATAATTACTATTTAGTATACCATCTTCAACCTTATACACCCGTATAGCGACCCACTTGGCCATAGCTCTAGCCCTTAGTGGTGATATCCTGTCAGTCCCCTTTTCCCCATAGTCTTACCTCAGCGTTTGTCGAGGTCCGTCACGAATACCGTCCCTGCAGTACGGCGGCATTAACTTCCGCTTTACCTTTCATTTCTTTTATTTTCCCCGCCACTACGTCTGTTGACATAGAAAACGGACACTTCGTCTTCTTGTCTCCTATCACTCCGCCTACCACGGCGGCCATCGCTTAGTGTGCAATTATTTTGTACAAATAACCAACTGTATGCAGATAGCTAAACTATTTTTCTTGTTGTGCGTTGGATGCGTTTGGATGCGCGGCGATCATCGCGGCCCCCCATGTGCGTCATTGATTGTCAAATGGTTACAAATACCTTTTTTTTGATAAAAATAAGTAAGGACATTATATATATCATGTATACGAACACAATACATAATCACCTATATATCCATAAAAATTCATGTGCATTGCATAAATCACAAAGTGATAGTGTTGCACTTATTATATAAAACCTCACATAATATATGGTCTAGCACTTATTGTATAGAACATCACATATTTTAACAGTATATAACACCATTCTACTCTCTCTTTTGTACAATTCATTCAGCAATAATCAAACCCCTTGTTTTCCATAACTCAATGCTCCCCAAGCCAATCATTAATTTGATATGTACTTTCAAGCCAATCATTACTTTGATATGTACTTTCCTTACAACCTCTTAGACTTTTGCAATCAGAGTATATCAAATACCACCTCATTTAATTGCTACTTATAAACTCTTATGGAGTACTCAAAAGAAACTTAAAGGTGCATTTATTCACAGTTAGAGGATACTTAAGGAGGCCCTATTAATCCTCTTGTGGGCTACAGAAACTCCACTAGCTCTTTATCTACAATGATCCCCATTTCTACGGCTCGCAATAATATGATCCATTTACTTTCCCTCTGTCGTAGTTTAGAGGTTCTGTTCCCACCTCTACTACTTATTGGAACCATATCAATACCGTGAAATCCTATTTTATGAATTTCCGTATTGCTATGTATCGTGTTGAAATGTATTGCAAAGGGATATTGTGGATTGTTATTCCTTATGGCCCGGAAGTGTTCTTGAATCCTCTCTTCCGGGCCATAAGGAATAACAATCCACAATATCCCTTTGCAATACATTTCAACACGATACAGAGCAATACGGAAATTCATAAAATAGGATTTCACGGTATTGATATGGTTCCAATAAGTAGTAGAGGTGGGAACAGAACCTCTAACTACGACAGAGGGAAAGTAAATGGATCATATTATTGCGAGCCGTAGAAATGGGGATCAATTTAGATAAAGAGCTAGTGGAGTTTCTGTAGCCCACAAGAGGATTAATAGGGCCTCTTTTAATATTGAAAAAGGAGTTCGCCAAGGGTGCGTACTTGCCCCTTTTTTATTCAACTTGTACATCAATAAGCTTGGTGACTCTCTTGCTGAATCATATCGGGATCTGCCACAGATTAAACAACACCCTATACCCGACCTATACCCGACCTGCTTTATGCAGACGATGCAGTACTCATGGCGCGTACTCCATTGGCCCTGCAGCAGCCCCTTGACTGTTTTGTGCACTTTATGGAGAACTTGGGGCTGAGAATTAATATTAGAAAACGTTTGCTATGAAAGTAGGCTGAAGCTCTACCAAAATGTGCAAGGAAATATATAATTCCAGTAACTCCCACTTTTTTGTACCTGGGTATTTTATTTGATTGCCAGGGGAGTTGGAAAAGTGTCATTGAATCGAGAAAGCTGCAATTTGTTAGATCCATTGTGGCCTTGTGTAATCTTGCTAAGAAACTAGCCTGTAAACAGGCAAAAGAAATGCTAACTATCTATAATGCACAATACCATTGCTATGTACGGTTCTGAGCTGTGGGGTACATAAATGTGGAACCACTACAGGTGGTTGAAAACAACTTTTAAAAATATTTATTGGCGCTTCCTTTTAGTTGTTCAAATTTTGTGTGCCATTCCGAACTGGGTGCTACTTATCTAACAGACCTGATAAAGATACAGCCAGTCCTTCTTGGCACAAGATCTGGACTTCGGATCATACGCAAATTAACTGTGATTTAGTAAAGGACTTCTGTGCCTCCGAGTCGGCCTTAAATGTTTCATGGCTAAAGTTTATGAAAAAGTTCATGGCAGATATTAGTCATCCGGATTTCTATGAATGTCCAGAGTCCCTGAATAACATTACGAAGAGAGCACTCAAAACAGAGGGGCATATTCACAAGGAGCTATCGCCGCATTAAATGCACTTTATCGCAGTCTAAGTCGTGATAAATGTACCCCACCATTCACAAACAAGTGCCAACAGCCCACAGCACCAGTTTTCCCGAGATAGCAGCCGCAAAAAACATCGCAACCGAGGACCTCCACAACTATCGCTAATGAGATGCTAATGAGATGCAGAGTAGGCGTTCCCGTGCAAAAAGCAGCGAAAACACCACACCTCAACATTCACAACAACCAGACAGATCGTCGATAAGAACACAAAACACGCGATAAGGCGCATTAGCAGCAGGAAATTTACACCTGCTCTGACCTGGTGTAAATTCCAATGGTAGCCTGCACCACAAAAGGAAGCCCAACCCAGGGTGTCATTGGAAGGGCAACAGATGCCATGGAGCAACTGTTTATGCAGGCCGGACACCCCAGAGGGCCACAACACCCACCGCCACCACCCTCAGCACCCCCCTCAGGCCCACCCCAGGCAAAAACATGCCACATCAGCTACACCTAAACATATACAAAATAAACCACCTGTGTCGTCACAGAAATGAGCATCACACATTGACTTTCGAAGCAAACAATGAAACTTTTTTGAAACAACACAGAAATTAATTGAAGACACATGGCGGCTCCCCTCGATACAATCCAGAGGTCACAGCCTGAAAGACAACACATGATGAGAAGGTGTGCCCTGCACACATCAAAGGACAGAGAGAGAGGGCGAAGGAGAGAGAGAGAAGAAGAGCGGGGAGAGAGTGAGAGAACAGCAGGGAGAGAGTGAGAGAGAAGAGGAGAGGTGGAGAGAGAGAGAAGAAGAGAGGGGGAGAGAGAGAAGAAGAGACAGGGATAGAGTGAGAGAGAAGAAGAGAGGGGGACAGAGAGAGAAGAAGAGCGAGGGAGAGAGTGAGAGAGAAGAAGAGTGGGGAGAGAGTGAGAGAGAAGAAGAGTGGGGAGAGAGTGAGAGAAAAGAAGAGTGGGGATAGAGTGAGAGAGAAGAAGAGCGGGGCAGAGAGTGAGAGAGATGAAGAGAGGGGGAGAGAAAGAGAAGAAAAGCGGGGGAGAGAGTGAGAGAGAAGAGTGAGGGGACAGAGAGAGAAGAAGAGAGGGGTAGAAAGTGAGAGAGAAGAAGAGCGGGGTAGAGAGAGAGAGAAGAGGAGCGGGGGAGAGAGTGAGAGAGAAGAAGAGAGGGGGAAAGAGAAGAAGAGCGGGGGAGAAAGTGAGAGAGAAGAGCATGGGAGAGAGTGAGAGAGAAGAAAAGAGGGGGACAGAGAGAGAAGAAGAGCAGAGGAGAGAGAAGAAAAGCGGGGAGAGAGTGAGAGAGAAGAAGAGAGGGGACAGAGAGAGATGAAGAGCGGGGTAGAGTGTGAGAGAGAAGAAGAGAGGGGGAGAGAGAGAGAGAGCGCTGACCCTGCGCACCCAGGCCACACTGCTCACCTGCTGCCACTGGTGTGTTTCCAACCACTTGCCGGCACGTATAGCAGCACAACAGGTCAAAGATCTGAGACAGAGCCGTCATCTGAAACAGAGTCCAGAGATATGACTGGCACAGTACACACACTTGCACAAGACAACATCGTCCTCCCGCCCATACACACCCAGGCAGAGGCATCCCATCCCCTCCCGCCGCCCATCGTAGCCTGCCTGCCCATGCACACCCGGGCCACACTGCTCACCTACCACCACCGGAGTGTAGATTGCAGGTCCCACCACGTGCCGCTGCAAGCCAGAAGGCCGGGGCCCGCAGACATGGCACCCTCCACACCATGCATCCAACCTGCGCAGGCTACCAGGTCACACGTCTGGCGCTGGAACTTGATCACACAATAGCTTAGGACATACCAGGGCACCCGGCAACATCGCAGCCTGCACAGCCGCTCAGCCCAATGGGTGCCACCAACTCTGTGACCCCAGAAGCGGCACCATATGGTGGTGGTAGGCCTGCGCAGGTCACTGGCGGGCCTACACTGTGGTCCAACAAGTCACACAAATCCTGAGCAGTCCAGACCGCCAGGACCGGCCATCATAGCAGGCTGCACACCCGTTCAGCAGCTCAAGGTGCCAATGACTCAGTGCACCATAAGTCACCGTCCCATGGCGGGGTGCTTGTGCTGGCCACAATGCAGCATCTGCCACAAACCCTGTCCAACCCCAGTCAGCATCTCGTGGTGGGGTGCCTGAGCTGGCCGCAATGCAGTGTCTGCCAGAAAACCCTGTGCAACTCCAGTCAGCGTCCTGTGGCGGGGTGCCTGTGCAAGCCGCAAAGCAGCATCTGCCACAAACCCTGTGCAACCCCAGTTGGTGCCACGTGGTGGTAGGCCCATGCCGGTCTCAAGGCCTCGAGTCCATCATCCAGTCACCGCCGGCAGAGGGGTATATGATGTCGTCGGCCCCTTATATTAACGGGGTCACATGGCCTGTGACACCTGTGCCGGGTGGGTGTGGTGTGCATGCAAACCTGCCCTCAGGGAGTGGCTGTGACATGCTGACTACTAGATCAGTGACCTGCACACCACCAGCGAGTACGCCTGCGACGGGTAGCAATGGACTATGGAAATGCTCTGTATTTGGACGCCCCCCATCTCAGCAGTCACCAAACTCCAATCAGTGCAAAACAGCGCCGCCAGACTCCTGACGGGAACCACCAATAGACTATTAGCTAGACCTGCTCTTCGTTCCCTTCACTGGCTCCCGGTGCAGGAACGGATTAGATTCAAGGCCTTGTGCTTAGTGCATCAGGCAATGCAGGGGCGTGGCCCACCCATTAACTCCACCATGATACGTCCATATAAAGCCCATAGGAACCTTCGATCAGATGATCTGTATATAGCAGAGATCCCCAGGATCAAGAGCTCTAGAAGTGGTGGTAGGCTTTTTTTCATGTAATGCCTCCAAACTCTGGAGCTCCTTCCCTCTACACCTTCGCACAGTCCATAACCACCTGGCTTTTCGGAAGCAATTAAAGACCTTGTTCTTCCCTTAGCCCCTCTGTTCTCCCCCATGTCAGTTACTAGCAGTGGGATGCCTCCGGGAAGCCATGCGCTCTACAATTGCCTTTCCATTCCATGAGGCCCCCTTAGGGAACATGAGCAGAGTGGTCTGGCCTGCTGTATGTCGCAACAGGGCAGTGCTTGCAAAAATGACTCGTGGGCACTGGGCGTGGTGCAGTCCATGTCCAGACAAGAAAGTGGCTGGTGCGTGTGTCCCTGTTGTGGTGTCCACGGGACCCGTGACACAATTTGCTATGTAGCACTCTCTGACTGACATCCAACAGGATGGGCATCATTGACGCAAGGGAAATCACTGTCCCTACATTCATCCACACATACATACATGAATGATGAAAGACATGACACAGCAGTGCGTCACTGGATGTTTATTGCACATCCAGTGCTTTTCCGCAGCTGGAGCAGTACAGGGCACTGCCGAATACACCTCACTAGATGGGCACGTGGAGGGCCAGCCAGAGTCCATCCGTGGAAGACAAGTACTGCGGAAGAGGAGGGGTGCATACCACAGTCTGGTCGCCTTGTCATTGGTTATCAAACAGGATGTGGCAGTCCATGTCGCTGTCCAAGGTGAGTGCATCTGAGTGAATCGGGGGTCAGTGGAAGGTCATGAGGACATTTGTGGGACCAACCAGAAACAGGCCAGGTGGCGGAAATAAATGCTACTGAGCCCTTCTAATCACAGACCCATCCACGTCCTCGTCCCCGGATATGTGCCCTGCCCCACCTGTGGGTGTTGCTGTACTGGCTGCGGCTCTGTGTGCCACTGACACCTCAGGTGCCTGAGTCGTTTGGCCTGCCACACTGTGTGCCACTGACACCTCAGGTGCCGGAGGTGGTTTGTCGGCCGCACTGTTTGCCACTGACACCTCAGGTGTCGGAGGTGGGTTGTCGGCCGCACTGTGTGCCACTGACACATCAGCTTCCAGAGTGGATAGGCCTTCCACACAGGGAGGCATAGCCACACTAGGGAGTATGGATGTGGATGGTGTGGGGGCAGCAGCATTCAACATCGCCACCCCTTGTGGCAGCAATGCCATGATGAGGATCTGCAGGGCATGGTAGATCCCAGCTACATTCCGCTGATGTGCAGCGGTGGCTGCCATCCTTATCGCCTCCATCCGCACCATGTCCTCCATGAGCCTCCGCATCTGTGGCAGCTCACGGCTGGTATTGTAGAGCCACTCTGAGCGGACAGGTGTTCTTCTCTCGGCATCATGACTCCGGCGATATCAGTCAGGGCTCGTTGGAGACCATGTAGCTTGGCTACACACCCAAGGATGGCGTCAAGTTTGGTTGCCATGTTGCCGAAGCCCAACAGCACCTGCTCTGCGGTCTCCCTCTGGCACTCCAGCACACAGTGTTGGAAGGCCATGTGTTGTTCCTGGGGGTCTTGGGGTGGTGCCGGGGCTGTGGGTGCCTCCTGCTGGGTGCTTTGGGTAGTGGGTGGGGTCTCCTCGATGCAGCTGGCCTGCCCTGATCCTGGAGGTGAGTTGTGGATTAGGTCAATGATGTCTTGAATGGCTTGAATGTCGATGCTGGTGTTGTCCTCCTCGTTATCAGTGAAGAGTGGCTGGTACTGCTCTGCAGGAGGTGTTGACGGTGCCCCTGCAAAGTGAAGGGGACATGGTGTACTACGATATGTCCACATGTATGTAGCCGCATTGTACATGTTGACATTCAGACAATATGGCATTGTGCATTGTGACAGTCTGTAAATCCGGGCGGTTTCCCACAGTAATTGTGGGTGTGCACTGTGCTCTGCTTGATTGTGCATGTGTGCCACTGTGCCCATCTCCTCCCACCCCCCAGTACCTGGTGGTCACTCACCCTGTTGCGGTTGTGTTGTGTCCTGTCGAGCAGTGTCTGATACCCCGACTGCGGCCACAGTCTCCACACTAATGACTGTTGACACCAGCTCCTACATGTCATCCAGCTCAAGCTGTGGTGCTGGGACCCCACCTCCAGTCTGCAGTGCTGCCTTCCGGTTGGTGGAGAGTTTCTCCTTGGTCCGCCGCTTGATGTCATTCCATCGCCTCTTGACCTCGTTCATGGTCCTCTTGTGCTCCCCGACGGCATTCACCTTGTCCACGATGTCCCGCCCTATTCCATTTTTGGTGCCCAATGACACGTTGGAGGTGACAAACAGTTGTTGATGGTGTTCCATCACCTCTGTGACTATGATCCTGTTCGCCTGCGGACTGAACTTCGTCTTCCTCTTCTTCTTGTCCTTGCCCTTGCCTATCCCCGAGGTGCCGGGTTGGTCAATCGGGGTGCTTGTGGCATTGCGCTCGTCCTCTGCGCATGCTCTGGCTGCCTCCATGTTGCTTGGGTCTTAGTCAGTTTGTGTTTGTGTGTTTTTTCTACTTTTATGGTGACTTTTCCCGCCTGCCAGGTGTGTGCTGCAGGCCTGGGGCTGCTTATCGCTGGTTTCCTCATTGCGCTTTGGCCCATCGCAAGTTTTTTGGTATTGTGGTTTGTGTTTTTGTCGCCATCGAGGTGGTTGTATTGCGGACATTGTTTGCGGTTTTGGCAGACTATCACATGCTACCGCTATGTTGTGAATTCCACGTTGGCATGGGGTTATTTTCCCGCAAAGGGCTGCGATGTTGAAAGTTGCGTTACGCTACTCTTGCAGTAGTTATCACACACGTTCTTGTGAATATACCCCAGAGTGTTTAAACCATTTGGAGGAGTTGAGCCTATCTATGAAATCAGTCAAAACATCTGTACATCATAATCAAATGGTCTTGACCACATGCTCAATGCAACCTTACTTTCTTAACATTTTAAATGCACAAAATAGATTTGTTTTAATTCGTTTTAGATTAGACATATTTCATTGTTTGACGTCCTTTCAAGTGTTAACAACCGGTCAAGGGGATTAATATTTAGCCCCTGTGACAATATGTCTAAGCAGTCAACGATTCATCTTTTGTTCTTGTGTAAATTTTTACAGCGATCTGAGGAGATCTTTTATTGTACCTTCTATGAAATCGCTATATTTTAATCAATGTAGGCCGGTGTTTTTGTACTTGCAACTACTTCCAAATTTGTTTACATTTGTGGTGCTAGCACGGTTTCTTAAGGCTGTATTCACTAGAAGAAAATTATGTTTTGCTGTATGTTAAATTATGAGTCTTCTTTTTTTTTCTTCTTCTTAATATTACTGGTTTTGGATCTTATAATATACTGTTGAGATGTGCGATTTTACGATACACTATGTGAATCGAATAAAGATGAATTGATTGACTTCTATGATTAGTTCAATCCCTCATTTTACTATTTGTGACTTTTGTTTTCTGTTGGCATCCTTGGTTTGGGCCATGAGGGCTGTCATGGGTGAGTGAGGTGTATGCGTACACCTGGACCTCCCTTGGACACCCTCAACCTCACTATACTTTTGCTGCTGTTGCTCCCTCAGATCCCTGGTTGAGGGCCCTGAGTGCTGATATGGGGAGCGGGTGTAAACCAAGACCTGCGTTAGCCACCCTCTGCCTACCCTGTACTGTTGCTTCTATTGGGCCTGTCCTTCAAATCCCTAATTGAGCCCCTGGGGGCAACTCAGGAAATCATACAGTGTAAAAAATATGTATGATTGCCAGTGAGATTTAACAAATATATACAAAATTGTTAACTCTTTAAATCCCACTAGCACCCTTTTTAACACAAATATCACAAAAATAGCATGCTTTCAGAGGAAACTTCTAAGTTCATGCAAAGTTTGATGTAAATCCATTCAGTAGTTTTTGCTCTATTTTTCGGCTGAATTTCAGATGAGAGTTAAAATGGGAGATGATACAATTTTGTCCCACTCTTAACTTTTTTCTGGTGTTCATGCAATTTGCTGTGCTAAAACGTAGCTGACGCAGTTATCGCAAAGTTTTGGAGTCAAAAGTTATAAGCACATCAAAAAATACCTTTCAATAGAAAGTGCAGCTGAACCATAACCATACTGCGGCCTCACTTGTGTGTAATATCGTTATATGTACTTATGGAATATAGAGGTGCATAAAAAGTCACTCTTAAATATTTTAAGCAAACAATGCTGCTTTACAGTAAAAGGTATTTGAAAAAATTGATATGTGTGACAAGGTGCATTTTTTGTTTGTTTTTCTGACAATTTCAATAGATGTGGTGGGGCCCAAGACAAATTCATCTGAGGCAGGGCCAGCTCTAGGGCGGTGCCATCGCTGCCATCGCCAGTGTTGACTTTGTAGAGGCGCTGTGTTTTCAAGTACAATATGGTTTTAAAAGCACCTGCTGCTGCGTTTCTTGCCTTCATTAATTTTCAGGCAACCATATAAATGGCAAGATAATTTTATGATTTAATGGATCTGTGGCAGAGAGATCAAAGTTTTGTCAAGTGGAAGTTTTGACTCATCATAAATAAGTGCACAACCAACAGTTGATGGACAGAATGCAGAACAATGTCATACATTCATCATAAATATGGCTCCCTGTTTTCAATTTTTACAGATAAATACAGACAGAAAACCAATTATTGTCTTGACTGTATTTATTTTTAAATGTGGATAAAAACGGAAATTGGGTGCTTTATGAGTGATTCTAAATACACTTTGCCATGACTTCCAGACCAGTAACTGTGTGGGTTAAAAGGTGAGGGGGGTAAAAAAAGGGATTTTAGTAAAGAGGCTTAAACAGCAGTAGATATGCACGAGGCTGATACTGAAATGTGCATATTTTCATATAAGTGCATTGATTTATCTTCTGCAGGTGTTATCACTGACACCTGGCAGACATTCAAGCGTGAATGCATATTTATTGGTTAAATACTTGCGGAAATATACCAGTTTCAGCTTTATTGTTTTCAGAATAGTCATAATAAATATGGATAAATACAGATAAAGTTGATGCAAAATAAATATGGATAAGTACAGACGGAAATGTCTAAAAAATAAATACCATAAAACCAGGAGCCCTAATAAAGTAGCGCAGGAGGTTAAAACGCCTGCTGCAAAGCACATGTACCATGCAGATCACAAAGTGCATATAATGTAAATAGGGCAGTGCGTTACTGCTTCTGTCAAAGAGACCCTTTTGCTTCTTGCAGTTTCTAAGTAAATCCTAATATAGAATAGTGAGCTATTAACTTTCATCAAAGAGCTGGTTGTAAACTGCAAGGTATAGAGCGTTATGATTTTTCCCCCCCAGTCTTTCATTATCATAATGTTGCAAAAAGAGTTCACTTGGGTAAAAATCTATTCTTATTAGTAAAACCAACCCCCACCCATGGTATTACATTTTAAATTCGGTATACTTTATATTTGAAGGAGACGTGGGTTTAAAATTGTACGCCAGCCCTATTGCGAGTTTTGACACAGGATACATGACTTTACCACCCGGATGTACTATGGTTTCTTATTTTTTTTAATTGACTTTTTTTCTGTTGTTTAAATGAAGGTTATGCATCATTCTGTAATATGCATGAATCCAATCTGAACGGCGGGTTCGTTTTCTTGCAAAATTTGAATGCACGGTGCTGGACTTTACTAAATGCATAAAGCTTCCAAGGGCATTTATTATATATAAATCTTAATCCAAGATGGTGACAATATCGTTTGTAAGCTAGCTGTCTCAAAATGGGGAAATATGTGGCAACCATTTTGGTCATGTTTATCTTTATGATGATCCACATTCCATCCTTAATCTTATGCTGGCATGGTATTAACATGTATTTCTTTTCTTTTGAAATGATTGATCAGGGCCACATACGAGGCTATTATCACTGGTACAACGTAACCGTTTCCAAACAGAGTCTCGCTCAACCGATTTTATAGTATATGTAATTGTCCATACAGCGGCTTATCATTTAGCATATTGCCTTTTTTTATAGTGCGGTGTGCGCAAACACTCTTCGTAGATATTTTGTAGATACTTCAACAAGCACATACTTTCTATTCATTACCATCAAATGAATAAGCCTTAATGAAATTTAAAAACAATTATTTGTAGTTGCCTCCCTACCATTTTTTAAGGAATGATGATGAGATACGCTCGCTCTTAAACTATGGGGACCAGTTGAGTTGAGGTTCAAAATTTATACCAGGAATTCATACTATCAAATACTGATACATCGCGGCTTGCCTTTGGGTCTCAGACAAATATCTTGAAAGTCAAAATCTATGGTATGTTTTTACCCCTTCCTCTCCCGCATGTTGTGTTGATAGTTTTCTTAACTGTCACTCGGTATATAGGTTGCACTTTTTCCCATTTTTATCTTCACGTTGTGTCTACACTTCTACACTTACCACTTACTGCATTGATCATACTCTTAATGTTGCACAGCTATAATTGTTATCTTGGTAATACTCAGTAGTGGAACTAACTAGTATGATTTTTAAGATAGATTATTATGTGAACCAAGAATTCGCCAACTTAATTACTATGAAATGGAGCACAATTTGTTCAATTATTAATAAAGCCTGACTAGGTAACTACTTTCTACTTTTGTCTAACCAACACACATTGCTTGGCTATAGTAGAAGCAACTTATGATTAATTTTGAGGTAATGTGTTTGTATGTGGAGTTTTATTACTGTGTCACTCTATTCTCTTCCTGCTTTCTATGTCCTTGTATAATTTTTTTTTAGGAATATGTATATCTTGTTTTTAATTGTCATGTATTCATATGTTGTATTGTTGGGATTTTATATTATATGTATTTGCATGTTTTACAGCCCTGATGAAGTTCACATGTAGTGACCGAAATGTGTTGGCTGTTCTGTTCCATTTCCACGAAAAACAAAGATTACCTGGGAAGTCATATGAAAAGTTTGGACTAACTTTTGTGAAATTTTGATTGTGCTGTGCACTTCACATATATATGTTGAATTTTTCTGATCTTTTAAGGTTGTACCTTTGGAAACAGCAGGTGCAGGGGATATGCACGCAACACTGCTCTCTATTCTATAAATCTGGATGTGTTTGGGGATAAGGATTGAGGTGCGACTGCTGCGCTGGCTTGCTGTTTGCATTGTTTCTACTGATATCAACACTGTTATGCTGGCATAGTTTATGGCATACATTGACATTGCATTTATTGGTATTGACATTGTTATGTGGGCATAGTTTATGACATACATTGACTTTGCATTTATTGGTATTGCCGTTGTCCGGCCTGCATATGCCATGGTATACATTGACATTGTATTCGCTCATAGCATCAGAGCCCATCTGACCCTCTCCTCCCTTCAACCACCTTTCCTCCCCACTGCTAGAGACCCAGTGCAGCTCAGAAACAGTGAGAAAGGATTCCCTCTTTCAGTTTCCGAGCTGTGCTGTCTAAGAATAATGCTACGCAAACAAATGATGGATGGAATGCTGAATAAATCATACATTCACCCCAGTCAAGAGATCTGGGTTCAATCCATCATTCTTTTGCTCACCATGCTACCCCAGTTTAGACCCAGCCATACGCAAATCAGTCTTGACCTCTGTGCCTCATGGGAACAGGCCAGACCGAACTGCCAAGCTAGGTCCTCTCTGGACTTGAAACAAGCATCCTGGGACCGGTATCTGGGTATTACCTTTCATCAGCCATGCTAGCTTGAATCCAGTGGTACAGTGAGCAAGGAACCCACGTCTGGGCATACCCATTCCACTTAGAGTGAAAAGTGCTACACAAACAAATGATGGATGGAATGCTGAATAATCCATAAATCCACCCCCAGTCAAGAGGGATGGAATGCTGAATAAATCATACATTCACCCCCAGTTAAGAGATCTGGGTTAAATCCATTGTTCTTTTGCTCACCATGCAACCCCAGTTTAGACCCAGCCATATGCAAATCAGTCTTGGCCGTGTGCCTCATGGGAGCAGTCCAGACTGAACTGCCAAGCCAGGTCCTCCCAGGACTAGAAACAAGCATCCTGGGACCAGTTTCTGGTTATTACCCTTCCTCATCCAGGCTAGCTTGAATCCAGTGGCACAGTGAGCAAGGGACCCACATGTGGGCATACCCATCCTACTTAGGGTGAAGAGTGTTACGCAAACAAATAATGGACGGAATGCAAAATAAATCATGCATTCATCCCAAGTCAAGACATCTGGGTTAAATCCATCGTTATTTTGCTCACCATGCCATCCCAGTTTAGACCCAGCCATATGCAAACCAGTCTTGACCCTGTGCCTTATGGGAACAGTCCAGACTGAACTGCCAAACCAGCTCCTCCCTGGACCGGAAACAAGCATCCTGAAAGCCCCAAATCAGTCCTAGGATGCTTGTTTCCAGTCCAGGAAGGACCTGGCCTAGCAGTTCGGGCTGGACTGTTCCCACAGGGTGCAGGGTCAAGACTGATTTGCATATGGCTGGGTTCAAACTGGAATGGCATGGTGAGCAAAGAAACGATGGATTTAGGCCCAGCTCTCTGTACTGGGGTGAATGTATGACATTGTTCTGCATTCTGTCCATCAATTGTTCTTTTTGCATTTGTCACCCTGAGTGGGACAGGTATGCCCAGACGTGAGTCCCGTGCTCTCCGAGCCCCTGGAGTCAAGCTAGCCTGGTTGATGAGGGCTGAAAGCCCGAAACCAGTCCTAGAATGCTTGTTTCCAGTCCAGGGAGGACCTGGCTTGGCAGTTTGGGCTGGACTGTTCCAATTGGGCGCAGGGTCAAGACTGGTTTGCATATGGCTGGGTTCAAACTGGAATGGCATGGTGAGCAAAAAAACAATGGATTTAGGCCCAGATCCCTGTACTGGGGAGAATATATGACGTTGTACTGCATTCTGTCCATCAATGTACTTTTTGTAAGCAAAATGCAGTAACTCAAAACTATTGTGTTAAATCAATGAATTAACTTTACAAAATACAAGCCCATAAACAACAGGCCCTCTACTCAGTGCACTTCATCGTAACCTGGCCCTGGGTATATAAGGGCCTCCTTCCTAGTTTCGCACAAAAACTCTTCATTGCACCTACCTCAGGATTTTAACACAGGCGCTAATTTTGCACCCTGTCAGAGTTTGCCCTCAAGATTTACCACAGGCAAAATCTGGTGCACATTGTGTGGGAAAACTGTAAAAAAAAAAATCAGCCTTTCGGTAGAGGTGGAAGATAGACAATTGCTGCGTTATCCGCTCTTCATGGTTCAAAACTCACATTGCTACGCAAATTGTGCACCGGGTAAATACTTTGACCATCAGTATTTACCAACTGCTCAATTACAACCCTGGTTTGGTCTTTCATGGAATGAGTGCCTAAACACTTTTTTCTCACGTCTTTGTTGGTGTGTTATTGGTTTTTGCCTTGCCTTGCAAAAAGGCTCGTCCTTTTGAATGAAGAACTATAAACTACAAATCTTGGGCGCCATGATTAAGTAATTCAAAAAGTAAAAATGAATACTATGCCAAGTCTCCTAAAAGTGATGGGGCTCTATTCTGGTTTGTTAACAGTGGTGTAACGAACCTTGAGCCCCCCTCCAGGGTACGTGAAGGGGCCCCCTCCGGACGCAATCTAGAGCTCCCCAGCAGAAGTGCGGTGCTGACGGGGCCCCCTGGAGGGTTAGGGCCCCCGCACCGCGGGGTTGCAGGGGCCTGTGTTACGCCCGTTTGTTTGCAGATGTTTAAAATAGGAAATGCTTTTTTGTTCAAAGTTCTGTCACAAGGAATTTCCCGAGGATTGTGTGGGATTTGAGAAGAGTGAGAATGAATCTAAAATTAATGCCAAGTTTCCAGTCCCCAATGCATCTGTGGGCCTTCCAGATTGTTACTATTTTTAGAATGCTAGCTTTGAGAAGCCATAGCTGAAAAGAATAATCTTCATCTTACGTTTACCATTTTCTCACGGAATCCTAGAGTATACAATACCATTTCTCAATGCCCTGAGGAATTAGCCCTGATGAATGAGTATGGCTACTCCAAAGTTCAAATTATTTCACATGTTTATTAGGGTATGTTATCAGCGGCGGTTCCTCCATATGAGCCGAGGAGCGTCACCCCTCCCACACTGATGCACGGAAAGTGAAAAATAAAATGGTAATTACATGATTTTATTACCATTTTATTTTTTACTCTCTGCCAGTAAGCCCAGCGTGGGGGTGGGACCAGTGCGTCACTGCTGCTGATTGGCAGCAGTGACGAGTGGCCACTTAAGTTTGTTTAGCGGGCTACCATGCTACGGCCAAACAGACATGCGCAATTCAATCTTCTCCACAACCCAACTGTCTTAGACAGCTGGGTTGAAGAGCAGGCACAGACCTACAGTGCGTTTTGGAGCGTACCCACTCCAGCCAATCAAGACGCTTCACTCTAACAGCATGAGTGAAGTGTATTGATTGGCTAAGGGAGTTGGCTGTTTGACCTCATGCTTGGACTGGAACCAGGAACATCGAGGAGGACATGGAGGACGTGCTGTTTAAGGTAAGTTAATCTTTTTACTTATTTTTGTTTGTGTAAATTGTTTGTTTGCCGCCCTCCTATTCAATGTCACCAACAGCCACTGGTGTTATTAAAATTAATTTTAAGCGTGCGCACTTATTGATGTGTCTTTGCACCAACTTTGAATTAGAAGAACAGCAACGTAATTTTCATCTAATGAGAAAAAAAAACAAAAAAGTGATGGATGGAATGCTTGCGTTATTCTCATCTACTGGTAATCACTCTGGGTCCCATTTCATTCCATCGTTTGTTTGCTTACTGACAGGCAGAGATCCATCTTACGGCAATAAATTAGTGTTGGCCCAAAAGTTCGGAACTGTTCGGCCATTCCTCCTCTGAATGGCAACACAAGCAACATCAGAAAATTAAGGTTCAGATAAATTAAGGTTCAGGTATTTCCAGATCTGGATTCATCAGTGTCTATTCCATAAGTACTCAAGCTACACCTCGTCGATAATGCTCAATAAGGTAGGGTAACCAGATTTTGAAAAACAAAAACCAGGACATTCAATAATCATAGAAATAGGACTACCGTTTTGAATTACTTAATTGGCAGCTCTCACTGTCATGAAAAACATAGGCAGGGGCATTAAGGGAGATTAAATGTAACCTTTGCACGCAGCATTGTCCGTGTCATTGCTTTCTACTAGCCTACTAACTAATTTTAAACCTGAAAAGTTGCTTCCCTCTGTGTTCAGTTGACCCTCTCTAAAGACCGCGCCACGGGCTAAATTTGCTGAAATTATCCAGGACCGATAGGGAAAAACAAGGACAGTCCAGCCATATGTGGGACACCTGATCACTCTACAATAAGGCCAAGCAAGCATTTGCAATGCAATAGGTCTTGCATTATTGAATTCATCACCCTAAATGCAAATTAGTATGCTGATCCGTAATTTCCATCTCTCAGTTGCCTTTCAATGTAAATCTCTGTTATGCTGCAGGATTATAGAACATTAAGGTCCAGATGTAGGTGGCTAAATACCGGTCGGTAAAGCCGAATTCGTTACATTTCTGCGTTACCGACTGGTATTTAGCCGTGTGTGATGTAGGTGACTTTAAACCTACATGCAAAATAGGGAATCGCTAAAAAGAGATTGCTTATTTTGCTCTTGCATGTAAGGAATCGGAAATACCAATTCCTTAAATGCAATGTAGGTAGCACTAAAAACAGTGCACCTCAGCCTTAAGGAATCGCTATTTACCACCAACTCCAAGTTGGTGGTAAATAGCGATTTCCTTACAAAAAACACTTTTTTTATTTTTTTTATGTGCCATGTGGCACACATGCACATTTCAGGGGTGCAACAGGGTGTCCTTTGGACACACTGGCACCCTTGAAATACCTCCCGCTATTAACGATTCGGTAATACCGAATCGCTAAAGGTGAATCCCTTCCCATGCATTCCTATGGGCCTCCTAGCCCATAGGAATGAATGGCTAGGTATTCCTTAATAATGAATATTTTAGCGATTCCTACCTACATTCCATTTAGCGAATCCTTAATAGCAATTCGGTAATAATCGCTATTAAGGAATCGCTAAATGGCAGTTACCTACATCAGGCCCATAATTGTTTCTATCCGAATACCACTACGGCCCTGGTTAGGATGTGGTCAGTATATTCTGACCTGTGAGTGAACCCCTATTTACACACAGGTCGAAATTACAAGTTGATAGGTATTTAACTTGGGTTAAATACCTCAATCTTTTAAAAAATTCATCAGTTCCAACCTGCCAAAAAATAACGGGCGCAAAACACACATTATTTACTGTATCATGCGGATATTGATGCTTTTTAACACCAAAATCCGCATATTATTCCCCAGATATTCATAATAGGTGATTTTTATCACACCCAATAAATAACGTACTCTGTGGCATCTTTATTTAGCATGTGTGATAAATAACACCTAAACTCGTAATCAGAGCTTATGTATTTCATCATAGATAGTTCCATTGTCACCCTCTGTGATCATATATTTACCATCATATTTCAGTGAACCTCGTTAAGTGCTCTGATATTCTTTGAAGTCAAGAAGCACTCCAGTAAGAACCATAAGTGAACAATAAATCTGTTGTGAGCCTGGAATGGTTATTGCCTAGAGCACTTTAATGCAAAGCCTACTTACAGAACACAACTCAAATAAATAAATCATGACGCAACATCTAAACCTTGAGAACATGCTTGGGGCTAAACAATGAAAAGTCAGATGTCTGTGTAGTTTCTAGAGGCGGAATCCCTGTAGGATTGGACTCTTGAAGATCTGCTTCCTGGTGCTGATGAAGTACGGGGTCTGAAGGACAATCCTAAAGCTGTGTGATGGCCAAAGCAGATGTGCGGAGGAGGAAATGAGGCTCAGTTCATGGGCACTATGCCAGTTTAAGCAACATCTTCTGCAATAGAAGAATACCAGGGCAGAGCTGCACTCGAGTAGCTCCCTGCAGCAATCTTATCAAAAGCCGGGCAGAATAAGTTGCTAAAACAAAAGTGTAAACGAGGGTCTAAGGGGAAACCTATTTTAAAGACCAGCTTGCATCCTGTCCCCCAAACTAACTAACAATAATACACAGGGGATGCTAAGGGTCTATGGAGGACTACAATGAACACTCGAATGTAGTGTATAAAGAGTAGTCAGAGAAAAGGAGAGAAAGAGGACAAAACACACCTGTGTGAATATATCAAAAGGTGAGAAGTGGACCCATCAGCCTACCCGTTGGCAGAAACTCATCATCTGGGTTTTTTTGGTTGGAAACTGGTATCTACTAGAAATCTCTCATCGTTGTGTATGGAGAGATACTAGTGAAAGATCCACCAGTATGAGGAAGACAGCCAGTTAGATATATAGATAGGTTGAAAGGTACAAGGTTGCAGTGCTCAAAAAAGTGTGTGAAAGTGATGTTAAAATTGCCTGTTATGATGCCAAAGTGCAATTTTATTCAGAGAAGGATCAACATAACGGCAAAGTTAAAAGCAGAGTGACGATAGTATCTCAAACAAATATTACTATCAGTTGTGAAGAAGTTTGGTCAACATGTTTCAGCCTCACCAGGCTTTCTTCAGGACCTGTATGTTATTCACTACTGCAACAGTGAAAAAAGAAATTCTGATAAAGTGGACCTACCAGTCAATAATTATTGTGTGGTCGTTTCATATCATTGTCACTAAAACTCTCCTGTGAATACAAAGGTAATAAACACAGATCATAGACACAGCAAAACAACAATGTAAATATTTATACAGCTGTCCGTGTGTGAAACTTTGTTCAGCATGATAGTTAGAAAAACTCACTTATCAATAGTATGGAGAAAGCATCACCTCTCCTGGCACTCGCTCAGGTTGAGGGGACCCCGCTCTATATAGAAGGAGGGGTAAAGGAAAGTAAACATGGATGTAAACAACTAGGTTATCATTAAGAATGCCCTAGATATTTCCTGAATGGAGTGATGGAAAAGGACATTTTTTAATGGAGATTTGTCAGCATTTCATGTTATTGATGTTGCCCAGTCTATTTATGGTATAACTGAAAGTTAAACAGGGGACGGGGCAGAAACAGAGCTACTCTTTATACACTACAGACCAGAATAAGTTGCTCCCTGCCCTGATTTAGAGGAAGGCAGTAACAGGAATATTGATCTTCGCCCTCGTCAAATCATGCTACTCCACCGTCCAGATATAATGGTGGAAGATGGCGGACATCCAGCTGCCATGGCCTTCTCTGGTTCTTCTCTTGCTTCCACCATGGAGCGGTGGCAGTGCTGCCAGGAAGAGGGCCAGTGTAGCCTCCACCATGTTGGGCGGCTTTGCTGTTATGAAAGCCTGCCGTGGCTATGATGGTATACTGTCTTGGAAGGGAAGGGCAGTCAGAGAGTCCTTGCATGTAACAACGCCCCATCATGTTAGGGACATCTGCAATGTGGGTACTGGCCTTACCTCTTTTTGGGGTGCACTCTGCAGTGCCCACACATGCTTGTGTTCTCCTTTTTGATAATCAGTCCCTGCTTACAGTTTAAGATTAACTAAATGTCACCACCTGTCATAGCCGTGATGGAATCTGTCAGGTAACTATCTCCCTCTGGAGGAGGCAGCACAGTGAGGGAAAAGTTACTAGCCACATGGAGGAATACATTAGATACAGTGGATTGTCCATATGGTGGTGGTATATGGCGGTAGCATACAATGTGACTCATTTTATCTGCTGCCTAATGTACTCTGTGTGAAGGTATAAACATTTATCTCTTATGGAAGCTCCTTCTACTATAGAGGCAATACACCACAGCTCCAAACTTTCTAAAACTGAAGCCATGATTTACTTTGGTTCTGCGTTGCGCCCTCTGGGCATTCTAATAGTAAGTAACCAAGACACTGTACTTGCGTTGCTTTACGCTAAGTAAGCACCTTCACATAAGGTTAGTTAATACCAACCCCTTCAAAGTTGGTTACCACACCCAAAATGTGGGCACAGGATAAAAATGTGCTTAATGTCCTGGATATGTTGGTAATTTGTGGCAAAAACGGTGTACATTGATGATGATGATGCATGACTGTTTCTAATAAAAAATGCATATAATCAAAGAAGCAGTGACTACTGTAGACATAAATGCAGTGTGAGCATGGGTGGGTTAAAGAAGATGAACGGAACAGCAGAAGTCTGTATTGGTTTGCATTTGCGCCTTTCCACCCAACGCACTAACTCAGCATTGAAAAAGCCCTTCCCTGCACATCCAGGAGCTGAGGCACCCCCTCATAACATTCCTGACCTCCACAAGCCTCGCCTACTTCCTTTGGTACTCAATTGCAGCCTATTAGTTACTCCATCCCATGTAGGCTGCACAAAGGCACTGCAACCCAAGGAACTGCCTAAGTTGTGCACTGACTCACTGGCCTCGCCAGTCACTAAAACGCCATGTACGTGACATGCCTCTTATATGGTGATCACTCGAAGTGCACACCAGCTTCCATAATCCGAATGTAGCTTTGTGGTGATCACTCCGTGTGCACACCAGCTTCCATTACCTACTGTAGCTTGTTTGTGGTCACTTGGCGTGCACACCAGCTTCCATCACCGACTGTAGCTTTTTGGTTATCACTCGCCATGCACACCAGCTTCCATCACATAATGTAGCTTGGTGGTGATCATTGGATGTGCACACCAGCTTCCATCACAGACTGAAGTTTGTTGGTGATCACTCGGCGTGCACACCAGCTTTGATCACAGAATGTAGCTTGGTGATGATCAATCGGCGTGCACACCAGCTTCCATCACCGAATAAAGCTTGTTGGTGATCACTCAGTGTGCACACCAGCTTCCATCACCGAATGAAGCTTGTTGGTGATCACTCGGCGTGCACACCAGCTTTCATCACCGAATGAAGCTTGTTTGTGATCACTCGGCGTGCACACCAGCTTCCATCACCGAATGAAGCTTGTTGGTGATCACTCAGCGTGCACACCAGCTTCCATCACCGACTGTAGCTTGTTGGTTATCACTCGGTGTACACACCAGCCTCCATCAGCAACTGTAAATTGTTGGTGATAACTCAGAGTGCACAACAGCTTCCATCACTGACTGTAGCTTGTTGGTGATCACTCGGCGAGCACACCGGCTTCCATCACCGACTGTAACTTGTTGGTTATCATTTGGCATGCACACCAGCTTCCATCACCGACTGTAGCTTAGTGATGATCAAGCGGTGTGCACACCAGCTTCCATCACAAAATGTAGCTTGCTTGTGATAACTAGACGTGCACACAAGCTTCCATCACCGACTGAAGCTTGTTGGTTATCACTCAGCATGCACACAAGCTTCCATCACCGACTGTAATTTGTTGGTGATAACTCAGCATGCATACCAGCCTCCATCACTGACTGTACCCTGTTGGTGATCATTCGGCGTACACACCAGCATCCATTAGCGGCTGTGGATTGTTGGTGATCACTCGGCATGCACACCAGCATCCATCACCGACCGTAGCTTGTTGGTGATCACTCTGCGTGCACACCAGCTTTCATCACTGACTGTAGCTTGTTGGTAATCACTCCGCGTGCACCCCAGCTTCCACCGCCAAATGCAGCTTGTTGGTGATCACTCTGCGTACACACCAGCTTCCATCACCGAATGTTGCTTGGTGATCATCCCGGCATGCACAACAGCTTCCATCACCAACTGTATCTTGACATAGTGATATCCATGTTTGTGTCCCCAACCACACCAGCAGGACTCCATCAGTGTTGTCACTCTCTGCCTTTAAGGCCCTCATCTACTATATGACTGCCTTTGCTGTGCTTGTACCATCAAGCACTTATTTGCACTTCCCAGGCTGACAAGATGTCCGCCATGGCAAATATGTTTTCTTTCTCTTCGAGGTTCACCTTCAGACTTGCCCTGTGATTGGCCAGGATCCAGGAAAGCTAAATGGAAACACCTGCAAGGAAATGTCAGGATGTAGCCTTTCTTTCTTCTCAGTGGAGTCATCACCCATCCCAGAGAGCCGATAATGTTGGGGTTGGGGAGCTCTTTGGGGCATATTACCAAGCAATAGCGATAATTATCGCTATTGCTTGGTTAGAGACAAAAGTTTACCGCAGAGCTGCGGCGATTTTTATCGCAGATAAACCTTGGTATTACCAAGGTTTATCGCAAATGCGATAAAAAACGGCCGCAATGCATGAATATCACTGAAAAGTCAGCGATATTCATGCATTACCGAGCTAATACTCTTAGCCATGTTATCCACCTCCCATTGGATAACATGGCTAAGAACTGCTCAGGGGCAGGTGTTAGCTTTTGGAGATATTCGCGCTTAGCGCGAATATCTCCAAAAGTTGGTAATAGGAGATAGCGATGTTAGTGACTGTTTCCAGTCGCTAACATCTTGGCATGCCCACTTTGCATGTCATTAGTGATAAATATCACTGACATGCAAAGTGGGGCCCAAGATGGTCGCTATCTCCTACTAGCTGTCACTAACTGGTGTTAGCGACAGCTAGGTAATAGGGAGATAATTTTATCTCCGCTTTCTTGGCTTTTAAAGCCAAAAAAGCGGAGATAAACCCCCTTGATAATATGCCCTTTTGTCTTTGTCAAAGGGTTCTGCAAGCAGGCAAATGGTTGTGAGAAAGGTGATCTAAAGTATAGGACGTGACGACCGACACCTGCACCAATGTTATAAATCTGTTTCTTATTGAAGATAATCACCGTGTTCTCCTTGCCTTGAGCTGTGCTGCCATGATCTCAGCTTACATGTAGCACGTCTTGCCAATGTATGATTGTAATGTCACGGTTAGATTAGCAGTCTTTGTATTTTTCATAAAGGCGAATTGACTTTGACAGCTCAGCCCTGAAGGGTTTGTTCTGACTTAAAAAATCAGTTCTGCTATGCAAAGCGATAAACCGAAGGAGGGGAAGAACACGTCAACTCAATCAGGAGCATTGAACAACATGGAGTCTGCTACCGGATCACACCTGGAGCCCCTTACAAGCAGGAATGATCTCACTTTCTTCCTGATCTCCAGAAGGACTAGAGTGGTCACACCAACCCCATTCTTGGCTGGAGGACAGTGGCCTCCCGTCAAGGAAGATTCTTTGACCATACTTAAAGAAGCATACTTTTTATTTTGGCAACTACGTTTTATGCTGCTGCAGAAAAACTAAGCACTTCGTTAAAATAGTTAACTAGAATTTCATTAATATTTTTGGGGGAGTTTCTCCTCTTAAGTATGTATAGAAACTTTGGGCCAGATCTATGTAGGAACCGTTTCACGATTCCCTAATTGCGAATCCTTGCAAATAACAATTAGGGATTCACAAAGCGGCATGTAAGAAAGTGTGTTGAACACTTTCTGCGATTCCTAGGGGGGTTTCAAATGACCTACCTCATGAATATTAATGAGGTAGGTCCTAATTTGCGATTTCCTATGAATCGCTAAAATCACAGGTATTGTGGCCTGCCGAGGTCAGCAGCCACCATGTCCGTGATTGCTTTTAAATAAAGCAAAACTTTTTTTTAAATGCATCACGTTGTCCTTAAAGGAAAATGAGTTGCATTTAAAAAAGAAAGATGAAAAGTTTTTTTTCATTTTCTAAGAGCAGGCAGTGTTCCATGGGACCACTGCTTGCTCTGAAATAATGTTTTTGCTGCAATTTCCAATGGGGAAAGGGTCCCTTGGGGACCCTGCACTTTTACAAATGGGTTACCACCTACTTCAAGAAGGTGGTAAAATGCAAATGTTTTGCGACCGCATTCATGGTCACAAAACATTTGTAAATACCGTTAGAATTCGCTATTTGGAAGGGACGCTGTAAACACGCCCCATCCAAATACGGATTGCAAACCCATTTGGCAATTGGGTAACAGGTTACCAAATGTGAAATTCATTTTTTGCATTCGCAAACAGGCCGATTCTGTGCATCAGCCCATTTACGAACACAAAAATGCTTGATACATGTGGCCCTATGACTTTTTACTCAAGATGTGTAAAGATTTCCGTTTTAAAATGAATGGTATGGCCTCACTGAAAAGAACAAGTACTAACAAAGACAATAGTTCTGGCTCATCACTGAAAGTGCATGGATGTTTCCATCCATGCAGTTGTTATGCAGTCATCTAGTCACTTACCAGCCGTGCAGTCAGGCACTCATTCTTGCACTCATGCTGCAGGCTTAGTCTTGCATTTATCCACTCACCTATCCATAATACTACACACACATATCTTATGGGGCACTTACTTGTGGAAAAAGGTCCAAGGATCCGTGAAAGAGGCTTTTAACAGCACAGCGCATTTTGGAATCAGCACAGCGCACTTTGGAATCGGCATACGAGGCTCCCAGCTGACTGCTCGCCGCACCCGCTCCGCGGGTGCCGCTTCGCTGGTGAGCCCCTGTCCCAGAATCTGCGTGGGTGTTCACGTGAGGTCTTTGGCGGAAAGGCGGTAAGGGGCGCGAGGTAACCGGCGGGGCTGCGAGCGTGCAGGGACTTCATTTCCCAGAAGTCCCTGCGAGACCAAGGAAGAGCTTCCGGTCCGCTCTCCCTGCTGGCCCGCCCCCCGCCCATCTAAGGACTTCAAAGGCACACCTGCAACCCTTGTTCTGTGGGACACTTACTTGTGGAAAAAGGTCCAAGGATCCGTGAGAGAGGCTTTTAACAGCACAGCGCATTTTGGAATCAGCACAGCGCACTTTGGAATCGGCATACGAGGCTCCCAGCTGACTGCTCGCCGCACCCGCTCCGCGGGTGCCGCTTCGCTGGTGAGCCCCTGTCCCAGAATCTGCGTGGGTGTTCACGTGAGGTCTTTGGCGGAAAGGCGGTAAGGGACGCGAGGTAACCGGCGGGGCTGCGAGCGTGCAGGGACTTCATTTCCCAGAAGTCCCTGCGAGACCAAGGAAGGGCTTCCGGTCCGCTCTCCCTGCTGGCCCGCCCCCCGCCCATCTAAGGACTTCAAAAGCACACCTGCAACCCTTGTTCTGTGGGACACTTACTTGTGGAAAAAGGTCCAAGGATCCGTGAGAGAGGCTTTTAACAGCACAGCGCATTTTGGAATCAGCACAGCGCACTTTGGAATCGGCATACGAGGCTCCCAGCTGACTGCTCGCCGCACCCGCTCCGCGGGTGCTGCTTCGCTGGTGAGCCCCTGTCCCAGAATCTGCGTGGGTGTTCACGTGAGGTCTTTGGCGGAAAGGCGGTAAGGGGCGCGAGGTAACCGGCGGGGCTGCGAGCGTGCAGGGACTTCATTTCCCAGAAGTCCCTGCGAGACCAAGGAAGATCTTCCGGTCCGCTCTCCCTGCTGGCCCGCCCCCCGCCCATCTAAGGACTTCAAAAGCACACCTGCAACCCTTGTTCTGTGGGACACTTACTTGTGGAAAAAGGTCCAAGGATCCGTGAGAGAGGCTTTTAACAGCACAGCGCATTTTGGAATCAGCACAGCGCACTTTGGAATCGGCATACGAGGCTCCCAGCTGACTGCTCGCCGCACCCGCTCCGCGGGTGCCGCTTCGCTGGTGAGCCCCTGTCCCAGAATCTGCGTGGGTGTTCACGTGAGGTCTTTGGCGGAAAGGCGGTAAGGGGCGCGAGGTAACCGGCGGGGCTGCGAGCGTGCAGGGACTTCATTTCCCAGAAGTCCCTGCGAGACCAAGGAAGAGCTTCCGGTCCGCTCTCCCTGCTGGCCCGCCCCCCGCCCATCTAAGGACTTCAAAAGCACACCTGCAACCCTTGTTCTGTGGGACACTTACTTGTGGAAAAAGGTCCAAGGATCCGTGAGAGAGGCTTTTAACAGCACAGCGCATTTTGGAATCAGCACAGCGCACTTTGGAATCGGCATACGAGGCTCCCAGCTGACTGCTCGCCGCACCTGCTCCGCGGGTGCCGCTTCGCTGGTGAGCCCCTGTCCCAGAATCTGCGTGGGTGTTCACGTGAGGTCTTTGGCGGAAAGGCGGTAAGGGGCGCGAGGTAACCGGCGGGGCTGCGAGCGTGCAGGGACTTCATTTCCCAGAAGTCCCTGCGAGACCAAGGAAGAGCTTCCGGTCCGCTCTCCCTGCTGGCCCGCCCCCCCGCTCAAACCGCCACCTACATAACACTATCTTACTCCCGCAGCGCGGGACGCAGCCCGGGCTAAGACTGGGCAAAGACAGGGCCGTTTTAGGCCGTTAGAGACCGATTAAGACCGGGCCATTTCTCTTGGTTTTTATCTGTGCGTTTCTGTAGTCGGCTTCCCTGCTTTGTTCACTTTATAATCTTGTTACATAATGTCTTCTTGTGAAACTAGGAGTAAGGCTACAAAGACCTCCAAAAAAGCCACAGGCACTCTAGATGATTTTATCACCAGTCTTTCTATTGATAATGAAATAACTAAACTGCAGCACAAAGTATCAATAGAATTAGAGTGTGCCAGGAGGCTTTCAACTGAATTTGCTCTCATGAAAAAATCCTCCTTAGGCAGCATTGCAACCTCTAAAACTCCCGACCGTATTACTGGCCCAAAACCAATTATCACTTTGGCCGAGGTTCATTCAACAGTAGAGGAAATAACTCCTCTTATTAATCATGATCCCATTGGCCCTTCCGTTAGCACTGAATCTGGAAGTCCGCAATTATTGAATTCTCCAATAAAGAGTATTGAGGTTAATATAAATGGGGTGACTTGTAAGCCATCGGTCGAGACAGAGTCTAATAAAAGTCTGTCATTCGCTAAGTTACCATCAAAGCTCAAGAGAAAACGCAAACATCTAACTGCCTACGCCAGGAAAAAGGCAAAAGTTGCACTTAGACATAACATCATGGGGGGTACTCCAAGTATACCTAGTGTATTAGTTGATAACACCATACGTGATGTAACCGTAGGAAGCATTAATGATAGCGTAGATGAGCAAATCTATATTGCATTGGCAGACCATTCTGTCCATGAGGGCCAAAGACTCTCGTCTGATATGTTACACCAAGATGGTGGAAGGGAAGAATTTTTAAAATTAGTGTGGGAGACGCTTAAGACATTACTTAGACCATTGGAAGTCAGGCTAACTGGCATTGAGAACCAGCTACTGGAAGTCGAGAAAAGTGTTATTACCCTGTCAAGTTTGAGCCTTAATTGTACTGAAGTGACTGGGGACCCTCAACAAGCTCCAGTTCCCCCCCCGGTTTTTTCAATGATCGCAAATCCAACAAATGGTCAGGAAAAAAAGGAGGGGATAGTAAGTAATACAAATAATAAAAAGCCAACTAGCACTAATGATAAATTAAATCCAAATCCCTCAACTTCTACAACTGCAAATACCACTAGTAAACCCTCGCATAAAAGTTATGGTCATAATAATATATCACTATTGCCAATTCATACCATTAGCCACCCTTCGAATCAGAGTGTACCGGCTTTAAAAAAAATCCCATCCAATCCGCCTGTACATCCTTATATCACCCCTGCAAGCAATCAATTCTTACCTGGGAGACCTTTTGTAAATAACACTCATAAATCAACCTTTCAGTCTAGCCATACGTACAGCAACTTTAGAGGAGGGTATATAGACCTGCCACCTGACGCTAGTCCATTTGTAGCTGTTCTCACAGGAGTCCCTGAATTGGATAGCCTATATGAGGAGAACTTCCAATCCCTAAAAAATAAAGTCATTTTTTGGCTAAATACTAACATACCCATTCCGAACCAGATGAAAAGTAAAATCCTTATGGTTCGGAGGGTACCGAGGGTAGGACCTATGATTAAATCAATCACGGGCGATTGTATTGTTATATCCTTTGAGGAACCCCACAGTGTTGAACAGATCTGCAACTGGAAATCGTATGGTGCAACACATCCCATCGAAGTCAGGCCCTTATCTTTTTTTTACCCTCCACCTAGATCCATTCAACACGGTCCCAAGTTGAACCCTGTCAATCAGTATTATGGCTGTGCACCTAATCTGGCTAGACAGGGTGATTATAACATGTGGACTGGCATCCCCACCTTCAATAGATTCAGTTGTTTGGATGCAGTTGATTGACTTGGACCTATGCCTGATTGTATCTCTAAGTTGTATGACACCTTCTGTAATATGGATAAAGGTAATCTCCATCTCACAAATGTCCTACAATTGCATGATGATGACCAGGTTACTGAGGATAGGATGTATAGGACCACCTCAAACCATAAGAAAATGGAATTATCACCAATAGCTGGAAATTCATGTTATGGACTAGTTAGGGGTGATCCGGACGGGGGATTTGATATTGTCGTTGGAGAAGGAGCAAAAGATATAGAGAAAGACATGCCAAACTTCCAGTTAGACAGTGTACCTAAACAGCGTGCAATCAAACTTTTCCCTGACGACCAGAGCATACCACCTCGTCTATTTTTTCTATCGTGGAACATTGCAGGTGTTGGTAAGAATCTAAAAGACCCCGACTGGGCAGACTATATTGACACCTGTGATATTTGTCTGCTACAAGAAACCTGGGCGACTGAAGTTCCACACCGGGTTGGTTTTAAAACTTATGGTACCAAGGCAGTTCAGTCTGACAGGGGAAGACCATCAGGGGGCCTAATTATTTGGCTAAAAATCACTCTGGTCATGCATGTTGAATTTATTGATACAGGCACCTCAGACATCTTGGCCCTAAGGGTCACTCCCCCCAATGGAACTGAATTTTATATCATCAATGTCTACAATAGACCGACCGGCCATTCCAAGGTTTCGCCAACACTTGAAGCCTTGGACCTCCTCTTGAATAACGTAGTTGGAGACACCCCGGTTATCTTGGGTGGAGACTTAAATTGTAATTTTGAACCTGTTCCGGGCATCTCTGATGTTTTTGAAGACGAAGACCAAGCGTTCAAAATTCCCCAGCTTGAGACTTCAAAAGTTGTCAAATATTCGATCTTGGCGGGCCAACTTCTAAGATTAACTGTAGACCAATGGTCTTAGAGCATGTAATGGCCGCCTCCCGTCGGACATGCAAAAACAAGCAACTTTCCCCAAAGCCAAAAGCAACCTAGACTTTGTACTCGTTTCTCTTAGCATCTGGCATTTTTTGATTGATTTGAAAGTGACAAGTAGGGGGGAAAGTGATCACTATCCTTTGGAACTTTACATCAATGTGCTCATGGTTAGTGACACCATCCTAACATCAGCTGAGAACACCCATGGAAGCATGTGTGAGGACGTCCATATAAATAACAATAGACGTGCAGTAAAATGGCCTCGCGTTTTGGCGGATGGTAAGGCATTAGCGTTGGTGTACTCTCTTTTCGAGCAAACATTTGCACATATAGTTGACCTCGCCTTCCTACCTGAGCACTTTGATTATTTCATTGAACTCCACAATGTCTCTTTTAAGGAAATAAAAACATGTCTGTCAAAAATGCCAAGAAAAAAGCAACAAAACACAAGAGTGGCCAATCACGGAACACTATGGTATGACCACTCATGCAGGATTGCAAAAAGAAACTTATTGCTTGCTATCAAAAACAAAGCAAAGGAAGAAGTTAAACTCGCAAGGGCAGTATATAAACGTGTACAAAAAACATCTAAAAAACTCTGGGAGGAATCAATTTGGGCCCGAAATGTTAGCTGCTGCAAAAACAAATGATAATGTTGGCTTTTGGAGGCTGGTGGCAAATGGGGGGCATGCTGGGAGAGCCGTGAAAGATGTATACCTGGATGAGATGACCTGGGTAACTCATTTTACATCTCTCTATAAACAATATGAAGGTGACAATACCAGGAACATATGGTCCCCTCCACCTATTGAATCCCTTAACTTTACATTGGAGGAGACAATAAGGGCGATCAACGAACTTAAAAACTCCAAAGCCCCTGGTCCTGATAAAATACCGGGGGACCTATACAAACACGACGTTGATGTTTGGGCCCCTCATGTGAACCGCTTGTTCAATGTCTTATCTTCAAACTGTAGCTTTCCAGATAGTTGGCGTGCAGCGGAGGTTGTGCTAATATTTAAAAAGGGGGATAGACTGACACCTTCCAACTATAGACCAATCAGTCTTATGGACACGTTACAAAAATTGTATGCCAAACACCTGCTATTTCGGATCAACGACTGGCTGGAAGATTCTAACATAATCTCCAAATTCCAAGCTGGATTTAGGAGCAAGACCAGCACCATAGATCAAATTTTTCGATTTTGTTGTTTGATCTGGAAGTATGTGCACATTAAAAAAGGTCACCTGTATGTAGCCTTCGTTGATTTGAGGGCTGCATTCGATCTTGTCCCGCGCAGTCTGCTTTGGAAAACTCTAAGCGAAGCTGGTCTACCGGGATGCCTCTTAGCCCAAATAGTTGAGCTGCATGCTGACAATTTTGCAAACATTAGGTGGGGTCCTAATGGTGAGTTGACACGCAATATTCCTATTGAACGTGGGGTTCGCCAGGGGTGCGTCCTGGCCCCTACCTTGTTCTCTTTGTTTATTAATGATGTCCCTGAACATTTGAATGCTTGTGTCAATGATTCCCCGCAGCTTAATGGAGAAAGGGTGCCTGCGCTGCTCTTTGCAGATGATACAATACTTATATCGCAAACAAAAAAGGGCCTCCAGGCACTCCTTAACTCCTTCAGCTGCTATTGCTCGACCAAGGGCTAGGAAATTAATGCTGATAAAACAAAATGCATGTCATTAAATCCGAGTATACCAGACAGAGGGCTTTTGACCTTGAACAATCAAAAACTAGGTACCGTAGAAAACTTTTCATATTTGGGTGTCGTACTCGATTCGAAACTAAGTTGGAAGGCCCAAATCGAGAAAAGTAAGATATCATATGCCCAAAATGTCAAGCCGATTCTATGCAAAATGAATGCCAGCACAAGCAAAAGTGTAACCCCTGTTTTAGAACTTTTTAAATTTAAAATCCAATCTGCTGTCTTATATGGAGCAGAGATATGGGGCCCTTGGGCAAAAAATAGTTTTCAGAGCATGGACAATAAGTTCATGCGTGCCACTGTAAGAGTTCCAAATAGTACTCCTCTTTTACCCCTTCAACTTGACCTGAATTTTAGGAGAACAGATCACTTTGCTATCTTAAGACCACTAATATTTTGGGTTAGGCTTTGGACCACCCCGGAGCTGATAGAATATAGAAATGGTCTACAAGAACTGTTGATTCTTGATTCTCTCAATTCCATACACTGGTTAGTGCACATTAAAAAATGGTTTACACTCCTGGGCTTATATTCAATGTGGGAGACTCCTGATAAAATGCCTACCTCCTCTAAACTAATAGTCAAGCGAGCCTTTTGGACTCACATGAGTGGAAAAATAGTGGAAGGAAGCAGTGTTGGGTCCGCAGTTCAGGCTTTTTTATCATTTAAGGATGAGTTCCACTTTGAATCATTCCTGGACGAAATAGAGCCACCCATCGCAAAGACCCTCTACTTAAAGTTTAGATATGGGATACTTATGTTGAACCACAACACAGAACGATGGGCACAAAAAAAAAGGCTGGGTGAATCGAATGTTAAAATGGGGTGTTGCCCTATGTGTTCCAATGCCTGCATAGAGAACGAGGTTCACATGTTCTTTGTTTGTAGTGCATACATGAATGCTAGAAAGAAATGGATAAAACCAATGTGTAATCTCTTGGGGACTAGATCATGCTCCCTAGCCTATAGGATCATGAAAAGTAATTCAACCCAGTACATTGTATTTAGCATAAGTAAATTTCTCTATTCTGTTTATATAATCCGTAAGAAACAAGGACAGGTACTTTGAGCTGGACAGGTGTACATGTTTACAAAACCTTCAAATTTTAAAATGAAATGTTTTTAAAATGAAAATGTAAAAACTATTTTTTTTTCCCAAGTACCATTTCTTAAATTAATTGTCGCCATGCATATTGTTTGATTACTTATTTTCTATGTATGTATGTGACTTTTATGGCCAAAATGGCCGAAATAAATAAATAAATAAATAAATAAATATCTCCAATTAAAATTTGCATATATTGTCTTTGTTGCTAGTTTGTTAAGGATGTGAAAGTGCTTCTGGTAGTGTATGACTGCTAGTCTGTGAGGGGTATGAAGCGGTGTTGGTAGTCTGTGATTCCTAGTCCCTAGGTGTGTTATCTTATGTTATATGTATTTGTAAAAGTACACTATGCCTAGCCCAGAGAGACGATTAGTCGAAGAGCCAGGTCTTCTGCTTCTTGTGGAACTCAAGAAGCAAGGAGGAGGCTCAGATGTGTAATGGGAAGCTGATCCATGCTTTAGGAGTGAAGTAAGAGAAGAACGACTTCTGGTTTGTTCCTGTGTATGCGAGGATAGTGTGCATGTAGGAGTAAGGCTGAGCAGAGGCACATGGCTGGTTGATTGAGGAGATACAGCTGTTCAAGTAGGTCGGGCCCATGTTGTGGAGTGCTTTGAATGTGTGGGATATTGGTGTGAGAGAACTGCGATAGTGCAGGTCAGCTAGTATGTTAGTAGTGCAAGAATCCTTCTGCAGTGTAAGACTCATACTCTGACAGCTGTGAGAGTGCTTCTAACAGTGTGCAACTGCTAGTCGGTGAGTAGCGTGAATGTGCTGTTGTTGGTTTTTACAGTGATGAATGAGTTTTACTCTTGAAATAAGGGTGCAGTGATTGTTCCTGTGGGGAGGCCTCTGTTTCCACTTGTGAACCTTGACAGTCCCTGTTGAGGTTGGCCAAAGATTGGGGGGTAGTGGGGGGGGGAGGGGGAGTCCCACGCATCAACCCAGCCCCGGGTTCGCTGAATCCTACAGCATGTGTCTAATTGTTTGCGTTTACTGACCCCACTGAGTGCCAGCTACACCAGTGAAGTCTCAGCTTCTCAGTGGAATCTATGAGATTTCTGTGCACCACTTCTAGGACACCATTGCGTCAATATCTTCCACCTACCTCAAAGCAGGCATAAGTCTGACGCAGTGCTATAATCACAGTCCCCTCCTTCATTGCTGGAGTTGTATCATGCTTCTGACACAACTCCAGCAATACGTCAGTTTTGTGTTGACAGATTCATCAGTAATACTGACGTATCTTTTATTCCTTGCGACATGATGCGTCATACAGTAAATATGATACATTCATCATGTCGCAAGGAGGGCGCAGTGAAAACTGTTGCATTGCTGTTTTCACACAGCAATGCAACAGTGTTCATAAATAAGGCCCTCTGTTGTTTTGGTCTAACCCCCTTTCAGAGTGGACAGGATCCTGGCCCAGTAGTAACTCCCCTCTTTCTCCCCCACGGAGGTGGCAAGAAATCTGGGCATTCTATTTGGCACACAACTTACTTTAAAAGCCCAGATTGGGGCAGTAGTGAAATTCTGTATATGGATCCCATGAATGCTTAGGAAATTCCTGAACTTCTTTTCAGGCGAAGCATACATTTACAGTGGCCAGGGCTCTGTTTTTGTAGAGGTTGGACTATGTCAATGTCCTGTTCCTGGAAATCTCACATTATCTTCTACAACATCTCCAGGTTGTACAGAACATGGTGGTCCACCTCCTCTATAAACTGCCAAACTTTCCCCGGTTTCTCAGTTTTGAGAGCAGCGCTACTGGTTACCAGTCACTTCTGTAGTCTGTAGGCTTCGCAAGTCATTAATGATTGCTACATAAAGGCAAAACAGTTAGGGGAATACACTAGCACTTTAAAGGAGGAAGCCAAACACCCAAGTTGATACATTTTGACCAGTCACCTATTCGTGTATTGCTAACATACACTGACTGAGACAACTAAACGGCTAAGGCTCTCCCAGAGGAATTAAGCTCATGCCATTGAGAATAACAGGAGCAGCCATCATGGGGATTAACAACAAGGGCTGATCTATTGTACATGAGCCCCACAGCAGATTGTCAACCCCTCCATAAGACATCCAGTGTAATATTTCATCGATCCCTGTGGTGCTCTTTCCATGGGAATATTTTATTTTACTTTATTTGTTAACTTCAGCCACCCAAAAGTTAAAACCATTATCCAAGGTGGTGCGACAGCTCCACTGACTACCCATCAGGAGTAGAAGCAAGTTTAAGGCACTATGCATTGCATACAAGGTAATCCATAACATAGGACCTGAGTTTCTGAAGAAAGTTCTTTGCTCCTATTTATCCCGCAGACCCTTGTGCTCATCAGCAGCGAACCTGCTGATTGTCCTCCAAACCAAGAAAGCTTCTTGGGTCGACAGTAGATTCACTATCGCTACTACCAGACTATGGAACAGGCTCCCCCTTCACATTAAGACTAGTCCCACCCTGCTTACCTTCCGGAAACAAGTAAAGACATGTCTCTTCAACCAATAAGCCACCCACTTCTTCCCTTCCCTCTGCCTTCGTCCTCAGCGCCGAGACCTAAGGGTATTTGTCGCTTTACAAGTTGATTAAATAAATAAATAAAATAAACATGCTAGCTCTTGCTCGTCACGGCTCTCGCTTGTTGCTATAAAATTAAAGGCATGGCCCTTACAATCCACAATGTTAAAGTAAGTCCCTTCTTCTGCTAGCACTTAGTGGTCTTGCTCCGATTGGTTACAGGGCGTTCACTGAGGGAGACATCTCTGCACTTGCACTTTAATATGTGTTCCTTTAAATCGACCTTCTTGTGCTAGCACTTTATCTCGATGCCTCTAAGTACCAAGGTAGGTGGTTCTCTGTGGGTGGAAGGCACATATATATATGTATTTATGTATATATATATATATTGAATTTAAATGAACGATGTATACTTTTTAATTGTGTCTTCATAAGTTTTTGTGAATTTTATTGTAACTATTGTGTTTTAACTTGCACTGCTAATTGTTATGACGTGGCTGGAACAATAAAGATTTGATTCGATTTGTTTGTCGGTCTTAGGTGTAATATGTTCAAAGTGCTTACAATGACTCACCAAGTCCTTCACAATTCTAGACGCAGTTACTTGTGTGAGAAGATCAGCGGAAACAGACCTGGTAGGACTCTCTTGTAATGCTTGCCTATTATCAGTCCCCTGTTTTAGGGAGAAACATAAGGGGGATCTTCCTTCATGGTTCGGGCCGCAAAGATCTAGAACAAGATGCCTGTCCATCTGAGATCCATTACAGATGAAGCAACATTCAAAAGATCCCTGAAAACTTGCTTATTGAAGCTTTAACTGTAAGACTTGTTCCTGACTCTTCGTATACTCTGTTCTTTTACACCAAGCGCGAGACACTCACTGAGTAGGTGTGCGCTATTGTTAAGCTAACCATTCATTCGTTCATGTATCCACAGTAGGACAAGAACTACAAAGGCTGGAAGTGGAGCAACGGTTGCATTTTAAATTAATCTAAATGGAATTGATGGGTGTGAGTTGTCCGAGCTGTCTAATCTCCTAGATCAAGACGATTCACTGTGCTCTGAAACCCCTCTTCCAGTGTGCACCATTTGGACCAAGAGTCAACGCTCCAGAGTCTGTTCCTATCTAGCTCCCGGGCTTCCTGAACATTTTGTGGGCCGGGTAAGTTCCTATCAATATATGGCTCCGCCTAGTGGCAACTAAGGTTACATACCTCATCACAAAATTAACCTAAGCCTGCTTTTTAGGTCGAGCCTAGTGCAGCGCGCATACGCTGCTTTAGGGGAGGGCCCCTTGGAATCGCTACAGGTTTCCTCAGCTTTTCTTGAAGCTCATGTGTGTGGTGCTCACACGCTATTGGGCTTTGCATGCGTCTTTTTAACAAGACAGCACGCAATTGGGCAAAGGTGGGAGCATGTCCCACCTTTGTATCCGCCCACTTCCTACGGCTTGCTAGAGCGAGCAGCAGGTAATCTGTTTCCAAATATCGCGTCCATGTCGTGCAGTCGGTTTAATTGGAAACAGATGGCGGTCGGGCTGGCCCTGTTTTTTTCCCCTTTGTCACTCTTTGCTATTCCTCTGCAGAAGCCCCATCGCTCACCCTCTCTCTGCCCCAGTCTCTCTTCCTCCCTTTAGATCACTGTTGTCTCTAGCTCTCTGCTTCTCGCCAAACCCCTTATCGCCCGACTTTGTCCTGCCAGCTCCTTGGTGGTGCACTCCCGCCTCTCTATTCTATTGCACCTTCATTCCTAATTCTTTTCCGTTCTCTAAGTCGTTCTCCATGTCTCGCACCCCATCACGACCCCCACTGCTTCCTGAACGATTTTATGTTCGGGCAGTCTCTAGCACACTGTCATCTCTTCATCATCCTCTCTTTATGCTGTTTCTAGCTCAGCCTCTCAGCGCTATGAACTGACGGGTATCCTATCAGATGTTTGTGTAGCGCCCATTCCACCTACAGGCTGTCAAGGCACTGGGGCTCGCTTTTAGCCCACATGTATGGGAGTGACATAAAAACGTTTTTTAAATGTATGTTAGGCTGGGATTACAATCTGTAAGTAAAACATCGATTTCCATGGAGACCCCATCACTATTTTATTTTAGGTCTCTGCCAACCCCCTCTCCCCTCCCTGATTCCTTCTACGTTGTCCTTTTCTCTCTGCCATTATTTCCACCACATGCTCTAAGCTCCCTCCCTCTCCTCATTTTCAACATTCCATAGTCTGACCCCAATGTCTTCGTCTCCCGTTTATTTCCCTTCTTCCTCTCAATCTCTTTTTCTTTCTCTTCTTCACTGTCGCTGTCGGCCTCTCCTTCCTGTCTACTTTTAATTTAATCGTACATCTTTACCGCTCTCGGGCTGTCTCATCGTTGCTTCTGTGTCCTGCAACATCAATCCTCACTCACTTCGTTTTCCATCTTGCTGCTGCTTTCAAGCATCTCCAAAATTCACCAACTCTTCTCGTCTTTTCTTTTTTCACCCGCCCCTTCTCGCCTGCCCTGCACATCATCTATTTTTTTAACTGCCTTTCCCCCTGTGCAGTCCCCTCTTTCCTACCCCGTCTCAGTTAGCACCCTCTCTCCCCATCACAAGCCTCTGACCCGGCTGTTTCCATTCGACCCCCGTATTGCTTCAGCTCGGAAGCGCTCTACATGTGTTTGCACCTTTCATTCAACACAGACGTGCTTGCAGCCTCCTCCCCGCCACGCGGGCTCGTACCCCGGTATTCGCCTCATATAACTTCCCAGGTGCATGTGACTCAGCCCCAGCTGCGCGGCCTTCTTATAACCATATCACATCAACGTTGTATTTAGTTAGCATTTGGGGTTTTTTCAGCGGTGTAAACCAACCCAGTCATAATAACTTGTTTCTGCATAGCGCTTCACAACTAATCTTTCCGATTCTAAACGCTGTAGTTGACCCAGTGAATAGGAACCAGACCCCCTGTCATTGGGTGTTGTGGGGCTGAACAATTTAGAAAAGAGTGTGCTGTTCCACTTTCTGTGACACTCATAAATCCGTACCAGCCAGGCATGTGGTAGGAATCATGAACAAACACTTTCTCCCTTTGATTTTCACCCGTCTCCCATTGGCAAAACGTGCAGGTCTCGCCTGTGACGCTGTTTGGCATATTAATGTATGTTACATGTTTTGGTGCTTGTATTTCCCAAAGTCGAGGGTAATATGCTGCATGGGCTTAACGCTTATCAGGTCCCAAAGGTGAGACCTATTGGCTATGCCAATGCTTGTTTAGCTAAGTAAATACTTTTAGCAGTGCCAGCAGGGCTGAACAAGCGGAGCGTGGGGCAAAAAATCCTGCCTCTATAGAAGTGGTCTTCAAGCGTATTAATGGCCCCCGTGGAAGAATAATCATTGGGGCCCCCCTCAGAATTTTTCACAACTATTCTATTAAATTGTATCTTTTAAAACTATCCACAGTGTGTGGCTGGGTGTTTTGAAGAATATCTAGAGTCCCTTCCGTACTGACACATGCCCCCAGCTAGGATATAAATTGTATTTATTTAAGAGACTTATAGTACGCACAGCTACCAAAAGGGGTTTCCCGGCGCAGCTTAGAAGCAGCTAACAGTGACCCCAACAGACAGCTAGAAAAGCCAAGTCTTCAGATTTTTACTAAAAGCAAGTAAAGAGTTGCAGTTCCTAGGAGTGGCCGGAAGAGAAATCCACAGCTTAGGACCTAGGTAGTCAAAGGAGCGTCCCTTCATGCGGGTTAGTCGAAATCTAGGCATAGCGAACAGCGAAAGGCTGGATGATCTTAGCAGACGCTTAGGCACATAGGGAGTCCCAGTCCTTGGATGTTAATGGAACTAGGCCTTGAACATATATAACAATGCCTTACAATAAATGTGCTTCAAAATCTTAAGTCTTTGCAGTTCCTGGAGCAGAGGAGAGACTGAGGCTTACCTCGGTAGCCGAAAGAGTAAGTGTGCCGCCACATTCTGACTAGTCAATAAACAACGAATTGAGGTCTTGTAAGTGCCCAGGCACAGTACATTGCCATAATCCAATCTGGATATGACCAGAGCCTGAATAACCGTTCCCTAGACGGCTTAGGGAATTAACCAAAGGTTTTTTTTCAGCCACTTGAGGACAGAAATAGAGGTAGCAGTAACCTGTGGCTTCTAGGAAAACTTATCACCAATAATCAAGCAAAGATTCTTGACCTTAGTAGCCGGGGTGGGTAACGACTCAAGGGAGTCCGGCCAGCGGGTGGGTCCCCAGAGATCAGGGTTGTTTCCCAGAACGAGGACCTCAGTTTTATCGCTGTTAAGCTTCAACGCATTTTTATTCATCCATAAGGAGATATTCCTCAGGCCCAATTGAAGCAACGAGGGGTCATGATGTTGGGGGGGCTGATAACGAAAAGATGATCTGAATGTCATCAGCATATAAAAACAGAGTAAGACCACACCTCTCAATTACATCTACTAAAGGACGAACATAAATGTTAAAGAGCAAGGGGCTCAAAATGGATCCCTGGGGTACGCCAGAGGCCAGAGCTAGAGTCTTAGATCTTGCATTGATTGAAGAGACCTGGAAGGTGCTATCCTTTAAAAAGGAGATTACCCACCTCAAGAGAACAAGAGCATGTTTTCAATTCTGGGGTATGTTGCCTTCACTCATAGAGGTATTAAGAAGCTTTTGAATAACAGTAAAAAGGGAGTCGTCTAAAAGTCTGAGTTTCACAGAGGGGAGAGGGATCCAGCAGTGAGCCAGACTTAACGGATTACAACAATATAAATGACAAATGATGTTACTGATGGCCCATTACAGAGCATAATGCTTCTTCTGGCCAGAGCCTGAAGCCCCCTGGGATCACCTGATGCCCCCTGTGATCACCTGATGCCCCCTGCGATCACCTGATGCCCCCCAGTTTAAAGACCCCTTCCCTATAGGCTCTGGAACAATTTCATCTGGAGTTCACAAAAATTGAGAATTATTTATATAAGCCCTCTGAATACCCTTTACCTCCATTAGGTAGAGGCCATTGCTTTTTCCTTTATAAGTGTATAGTTTTATGTCTGTTTTGCAACTGTGCTTCAGTGCCTTGAAGCTTGTTGACAGGGGTGTAGATTCAGGGAGGGTGTTTGGGGTGGTAAACAGCCCCCCATAAATCTATTATCGGGTAAATAGTTGGGTTCAGATGCTTGAAGTCAAGTATGGAGATGTTTCTACCGGATTTCAATAGGAATTTTGACGTACACACAGACCAAAACGCACACTGTCTCCCTTTTTTTGTTTTGAAAGTCTTGTTAATTAGTTTGCAAAATATTGTGTTTTCCATCACTTTGTACCGATACCAATCTGCATTCCTCTCTTTTCACTGGCCCTTAAGCCCCTCTCTCGCATCCTGCTTGTCTTATATTGTATTTTAACATTAAATGCCAGTGTGATTGTTGGAAAAATTGGAAGCGCACACCCCCCAATCTTCCTAACCAAGCTACGCCCCTGTTTGTTGATGTGAGCTTTACAAACAAAATAAAAGTTTTTAAAAAACACACCTTCCACTCGCACAGAGACCACAGACCACGTCCTGAATCAACCGTTAAACTCTCTGCCTCTTTGTGCATCACTTAATTAAGTCTTTTTTTTCTTTCTTTGACGGGATGTGGCGAAGCATGTGAGGAATGTACTGACCCGGCCAACGCAGTAACTGAAAAAAATGGGAGCTGTTTGAAATGATGGACATTTTCCAAATATGCCAAAGGGAGCGAAAACAAGCTGCCACAGATGCATTCTGGGTTCAAATGAACAGTCTTTTTTTGGCACGATCGTACAATCAGAATAGGAGGTTATGCAACAGCCTCGGTTGGAATAAAGTCTTGTAAACAGCTTGGTTTGAATTGTGCAATATTTTACGCTAGATATGGGTCAGAGGAGGTCAGGAAGCAGCGCCAGTTCTAGGCCAGGGCAGCTTGCTAGGGTTCCATCAGGTGACCCTACAAGAACAAATACTGCCTCCTGCTGGGGAGGAACAAGGGAGAGGCTGCAGAAATGCACATCCCCTGACACACAAAAACTGTTAGTCACTTTTTGAACATAGTGTGACAGATTTTCAAGGAGACAAGGGCTTCAGATAAAACCTAGACAATGTAGAGCCCTCTCCTACAGCTCCAAGGGCTTGAGCCTCTTAGTGAGGATGTAATGTGTTAATTACTTACTGGTAATCCATTTTACCTAGTCCGGTCTTTACTTAACATACGGCATGTGTACCTCTACACAGGGCTTCAAGTGGGATGAAAAAACTGGGGGGTCTCTCAAAGGGGCGTGGCCAGTGTAATTAAGGGCGTGGCTTAAAACAGGTAAGCTAAAAATCTGTGTTTAGCATAGTGTGCCGCCCATCTGGTATTTTGCTGTTTCTGTCATTGCATCCAGATATATAATACAACAAGTAACATCATACCTACAGCAAGTCAGGACCATTGGCTTTGTCAATGGTTGTTAGTTGCAGAAGATAAATAAGCAGCAACTATGGCTTGTGTATATGATATTGAAAAAAGCTTCCACTTAAAGCCCTGGTGACACCACAACGATGTTCCTGCTCCTGAGTTTTAAAAAGAGAAGGGAAATCCAGAGAGAAAATGACTCTCTTTAAAGGATTTCCCTTACCCTAGAATGCTCACCTGGCATGAAGTCATGCCGTAACTTCTCCACTAGTGAAAAGTGAGTACGCGCACATTGATGTGCCTGCTGTCACTGAAGGCCAGGGCACAAAACAGAGGCCGATAGAGACCCGTTTCGAGGCCTCCTTTAAAAAACTGCCTGTGCTCAGCACCGGTGAGACTCGGCCCACTTAGCCCTGCCTCAACAACAAGCACACTACTGCCAACCTATAAAAGTCTCCTGGGGCTTGACTGTAGGAAGGCTCCAGCATCTCCAACCTCCTTGCCTTTAACCTTTGCCCAACTTAGCCACAAACGTAAGCCCTCAGCGGGACGAGGAGTAAGTCGACCTATGGAGAGTGGGACAGGTTTTATAGACTGAGATGAGGTAGAAAGAATCGGAGGAATGTGATTACCGGTAAGTAATCAAAGCATTACCTCCTCATCATCTACATCTTCCCAGTGCTTGCTAGAGTGCAGATGTACCCAAGAAGATGTATGCTGTCCCAGAAATATAAAAAGCACACAAACAATGCAAGTAAATGCACAGATGTATTCAAGAAAGTGTAGAGAGGCCTCCAGAAGACAGAACAGAGAAGACAAATTCTGCCCCTCTGTCCTGTCCCGCTTCCAGCTGGTTGACTGCTTTCAAGGAAAAAGATGCAGCCCAGGTTCAACAGCACTACTGTCATGTTTGGAAGCTCTCAAAGCCCCTCCTAGGAATCAGCCATGCCCCTGGTAAAATGTCTGATGAAACTCTCGGGGTAAGCTAACTGAGCCAGGCCACAGGCATGGGGAGGAAATTGCAGCCATCAACTCAGAGTAGAGGTTTGAGGCTAGGGCGGACTGGAACAAAATTCAGGAAAAATTTTGCATTGTCTGGATTTGAGGCAGGAAGAATGATACTGCTAGACAGACATCAGTTGAATATAAATGTTTCTCCTAAGTGAATGAAGGACCTGGAAAGAAAAGAAGCAAAACAATATCCTGCGAGAACCGGTCAATCCTGTAAACTGTGCTAGGTACAGGACCTTAGAGGAGAAGAGTAATAAGGGAATGTACTCCAGAAGTTCAAAGGAGGATCCTGCAAGGTGAACAATACTAAATGCAGGTCCTATATCAGTCAGTGCTTTGACTTGAAGGCAGCACCAAGAAAACCCTTTCAGTAAAGTGGAGTCAAGACGCCCATACGCCTGGATCCATCCACAAGATTCATGAAAAGCCACTGTTGTCTACCATCATATATGGATTGCTGATAGTGTGACAAGATACTTCTCTGCCATGGGGCAGATTTGCACTGTGGCACCCCCTGTTGCTCTACATAAGCTATAGTGTTGCAATTGGGTTCCGTCCATTCAGTACACCTGGATTTTTCGCTTTTTGGACCACCCAGTTTTGGACTTTTCACTGTGGGTGAGTCTCACTACATGTGTCTTACCCATGGTAATCATATGGCAAATGGACTGCACGTGTTTGCCGCCTGTGTCCACCTTTTAAGATAAGGCCTCTGCGGCGCAGCTAGAGTAAGTGGCACTTGGCTGTTAAACATGAACATATATGCATACTAACATTATAAGGCCTAGCCCAGGTCAAAATCTAATCCTGCAGACTGCCCTTTGCACTAGGCCACCTGTGCGCAGTTACCAGGCTGTGCACAATGGTAGTTTCCCCATCCGCAGCCCGGTAACTGTGCACAGGTGGCCTGGTGTAGAGGGGACTGTGTAGATATTGAGCAGTAGGTCTTATGATAATGTACACTTCTAGGAAAGGTCAGTGTGATTAAGGGCCTTATTTTGATCTTGGCGGATGGAATACTCCGTCACCAACGTGACGGATATCCCGTTCACTGTATTACAATCTCCATAGGATATAATGAGACTGTAATATGGCAGACAGAATCTCCATCATGTGACGAAGTATTCCCCTCCCCTAAGATCTAAATTAAGCCCTTACTGGTTTGTCAATAGTGACGCTTTATTTTACACTTAGAGTGAAAACTGTCTTAGAGTACAGCTTCGCTCCTCTTTGACCTACAAAGTTCAATGACATGTCTAAATGGCATGGGACATGTATGCCAAACCCAAATTTTAGAGTTCCAAGAAGGTATCTGTACATTTTATGGGTCCTCCAGAATTGTCATGTTTCTATGGCTCAGCTCAAGATCAGAGGCCAGGCCTTTTGTCACCCTGCTGGAGCAAGTCAACTAAATTTCTCTCCAACATCTGGATCAGAGTCCGCTTCACACAAAAGGAGTACATTACAATGCTTCCCTCAGCTCCTGAGCAGGAAAGGGTCGTTATAAAAATCTCCATTTGTTAATTACTTGCCACACTGCACCAGGGCTTAGTACAGCCCAGGTCCACTGAAAAAAGGAGGAGGCCCAGACACCTATAGGCAACACAAGTGGGGGCTTCCCTTTGAACTTTTGGTGGGAAAGGCCCTGGCAGTGATGTCAGCGAGGGGTGGAGCTGAGACCCCAAGAGAAGATGTGACCAGTGACTCCTGAATGACGCCATCTTTACCTGTCCCAGCATGCTGTTCAGTAGGGTTGGGACAGGGGTGTGTAGGTGATGTATCACCCCATGTTTGGTCAGGGGCGCCTGGCCTCTAGAACCTTCTACCCCTCCCTATAAAAACTCTTGCACAAAGGAGCAAAAGGGCAGTTGGTGTGTTTGTACTCTTCGCTGCTGGACCCTGGGACTACAACAGCCATGGACAACTGGAAGGAGGAACTACTGTTACCCATCTGGACTAAGGACTCTGATTGAACTTGACCCCAGGACCAGTGGGGCTCTCCCCAGGACCAGGTAAGCTGGTCCCCTTAGATCCCTTAAGGACTAGTTGGGAGAAGTACTGGACTTCTGCATCAAGGAGAAAAGAAGTACCAGAAGAGAAAGAGGATCAAGGCTGGTGCAGGAAGGCAGTGGAACCAGCACCCTACAGAGTTCCCCACCTTAAAGGTCAGGAGGCCTAAGAAAAGTGCTCCAGGTGGCTGGGGCTCGCCACCTGGAAATAAATGAGCCCAGAAGTTAGCATAATGGCCTAACGAGGCATGAGATATGAGGAGAAAGAGGAGCTGACATTTTACTCCTCCTCCCCAGCGAGGTCACAGAGGGCATTGAGCTCCGCTGCAAGTTCCTAGATATCCCTGGAGTGGGCCAGGGCCCAGGGGTCGGCGCGAGGATGATCCTTCATTTTGAATCCTGGGAGGTGACATGCATGGGGCTGTCTCCCCAGGACTCAGAGGGCCTGGGGATCCTAATCCCGGGCAGAGTTTTATCCATGGGGACCCGGGACCCTAACTCCGGGCCTCCCACCATCATCCAGAAGGCTATCGAGGGCCAGGTGCCCAATACCAAGGCTGCTTTATCTTAATTCCAGTGTATGTCTTTTTAATCGATCATCAGAGATTCACTGATGTTTTTAATTCACTCTTGATGATTCTTTTTGATACCTGCTTTCTCCTTTTGTTATTCTTTTTCCATATTTTGTATCCTCCCTATTTCTCCAATTTAGGTTTTCTCTCCCATAATCTGGATTAAAGTCTTTTGATAAAACAAAAGTGCTGGTCTCTGCTGAGTTCTAGTGGCCCCCACCTTAAATTAAGCAATGGTGTCCAACTGCTTACCCCTGGTATAATGTAAATCCTAGCATTATGGTGGTAATTCCTGACACTTTATGGGCATTCATTCTATGATGCTGCTCACTTCAACCATAATATTGACTCTGGTAGTGTGGGAGCCATTCTTAACATATTGTGGGCATTCATTGTATGATGGTGCACACCGTAGGTATAATTCCGGTTATACAGATTTGTACAGCACACTATCACCCAGGAGGGGATCCTGGCACTGAGCAGTTGCAGGTTAGGCACAACTTGGGTAGATTAATGAAAAAATGGCGCTGCACAGCAAGTTCCCTTGCTGTGCTGCACTGTGTCACTGGGAAAGCGAATGTGCCCTATTTAAGTCATATTGTACATTTCTGACTATTCACCCTGCGCAGGCGCATAAAATGGGCTGCTTGGTGTTAATGCAGGCACCCTTGCACCATGGGGCAATGTGTGCTGCAGAATGGATGTAATAGGGAGAAATAAAGATATGTCTCCTCATTACGCCTAGGGAGTCTTTTGTAATGAGGTTAATCTCTTGTAAGCAGGTAGCCAGTAACGTAGGCTATAATATAAAGGTTTATTGAATAGGATAAGTCTTAGTTACAGGTTAAGAGTAAGATGTTGAATGCCCCCCTCAGGAGCAGCATCCTTGCTGCTCCGCCCACTCTCTCCAACTGACATTCATCCAATTAGGCACTCATCAGCATTCCATTAATTCACACTCACACTGACTGAGCAGCAAGGAACTGGGTACTATGGAAAAGATGCCTAGCAACAATATCTGGATACAACAGAGGCGTATCTTTTTGGAGCATTCCCAGGTTTACAAGGTCCTGGAAATCTGGAAATGTGTCAAAAACCATGGGAGTTGCGTGGGAACACTCATGGAACGCCTCCCCAGGGCAGAGTAATGCAACGCAGCGGTTTGCACTGCACTGTGTTACTCCAGATATTTGGAGCCACACAAAGTGGCTTCGCTTGGCTTTAAAAATCTGACTTAAGGTTTGCGTCACTCTTGCACCACGGTGCATGGTGCAGATGCAAACCAGGTCATACATATGACCCCTAAGGTCTAGGGGGACAACTCGAAAAGTCAGCTCTTTAGCTTCATTGCGGAATTCAAGAAGTGAGGAGGAGGCTCTTATGTGTAGTGTTAGGTTGTTCAATGCTTTAGGAACGATTTAGAAGAAGGCTCGACCACCAGATATGGTGTTCTGTATGCGTGGGATTTGTGCAAGCAGGAGCCCGGATGAATTGAGGAGTCTGAAAGGTTTGTGACAGCAGATGCGATTGTTGAAGTATGCTGGGATAGTGTTATGTAGTGCCTTGACGAGGCGTTTGAATTGTGGTTGTTTGTGAATGAGAAGCCAGTGGAGTTTTTTCAGGTGTGGAGTGATGTGAGTGCAGCGTGGGAGGTTAAGAGTGATTCTAGCTGTCGAGTTCTGAATGGTCTGCTGCTTTCTGGTTTGTTATTCGTTGATCCTGGCATAGAGGGTGTTCCTGTACCCCAGCTTGCTTGTGGCCAAAGCGTGTGTGACAGGTTCCCGGGTGCTGATTGGGAGCCATTTGAAAATCTTCCTCAGCGTTTTTAGGGTATGGAAGCATGAAGCAGCAGCAGTATTGACTTGGGCTGTCATGTCAAATTTGCTGTTGATGATGATTCCAAGGTTCCTGATGTGGGTGTCGGTCCTAGCTCTGTTGGCCACCATTAGAGTCCCACAGTGATGTGCTCCTGGTTCATGATGGTTTCTGATGGGTTCCATCATAATGATGGTCTTTTTGGCATATTGTGGGAACCTATGGCACAATACTGCTCAAAGCAGACATTTGGTAGCCACCAATACAACGGTTATTGCTGGTATATTGTGGGCTTCCATGGCATGATGGTTCCCACGTCTACCACCATGCTGGCTCTGACCCTGGCCTAATGGTGGTAGTACCTAACATACTGAGGGAATCCCTGGCTTAATGGTGCCCACCTGATATATTAGTCATTGGCATGTGATTTGCATTCCTGGCATGTGATGGTATTATATAGACAGGTGATGCAGAATTAGCTCATAAATGACATGCAAGTATTTGATTAAAGTGACGCACCATGGACCACTATACAAGGATAATAATAGAAGAACGCTCATAATCAGGGTGCAAAAACTCTTCCATTTCCCTGACACTCCTGACCAGCAATGGAGATATTGCAGCTCTTGGACTGGTGCACTGTCCTGCAACTGCAGGCTTCACCTCATACATATCAAGTTCTTGCACAGAATCTATCGAACACCTCTCCAGCTGCACAAAATGGCCCTTGTAGAAGATGCTCGATGTAGCAGGTGTGGGGTGGATCAGGATGGTTTCTTGCATTTGGCCTGGCAGTGTTCAAGGATAGCAGATTATTGGGCCCAAGTGATTGAGTGCATAGAGGTGACTGTGGTTGTGGTGCCCGGACTGCAGGGTGATGCTATTGGGGTACCTGGGAGAGCTTCCACACACGTACACAAGCTTATAAGCATGATGTTGCTGATGGCAAAGCGCCATAGTGCTATGCACTGGTGATGTGCCTCAAATTGAGTATTGGATAAAGGACATTGCATACTGCCCAGAACAACAAACAGAAAACTGGCTACTGATGGCCAAAAATAGTCGCCCGAAAGGTATTTGGTCCTCGTTTCAGACCAACCCATCATTGAGGCCCAACCGATGGAGAGATGGCAAGGGATAACCTAAGAGGACTCCTTGAGATTCGCGCCCTACCCTACCAACAGACACACAGCGGGCCCACCAAGCTTACTGCACTCATTCAGACCCCGGTGCAGGTCGTCGACCACCGCCCCTCTGCCATGATGATCCTCTGAGACTGTCTGTATGATGCCTGTGGTGTTTTATACACGTGCCATCAATTCTATACTTCCTGGATATGGAGATGTACTTGTTGTATGCTTGTGTTCTATCATTTATATAAACTTGATAAAAACAATTACTCCTATTCACATTGACCTACTCTTCTCTGGTCCTGGCTCTTCCTGGCCCCCCTCAATTGCCCCACTAGTTCCTCTTTCACTGATTTACTTTCTTTGGCACCTGCATTGCTGACCCCTGCCTCTCTCCACTATTTTCTCTTTCCTTCCCTCTGTTTTTGCTGGGTGACCTCCTCTCCTGCTCTCACTTTCTTCCTCCACTTTATCAAGAAGTGCTCTCTGGCAGCTGTTTCTGGCAGGGACAGATACCTCTAGGCAGCCATTCTTAATCCACATGAGGTGTTCAGTGCTGGAAGGGATTAAACTGCGAAGCACCTATTTAGCAGCACGTTTCGCATTCCCGCCTGCATACGCGGCTGCGACAGCTTGTCTAGTACGCTCTACTGCAAATATGCTAACCAGCTACCCTAAGCCACCCTTGGCTTCCTAGAGTCCTGCAGCAGCCTTGGTCGTGCAGCTATGCACAAACGAGGCAGCCCAGAATAGCTCAGCGGTGACCGCCTGAGCACCCCATAAGCACTAGGGACCAGTGGAAGACCTCAGGCACTCAAATATAGTAGCATAACATAGGCATAGCTATTTATGCTGGCACAATGGCTCATTGAGTTACATGCTCGCTGCTCAGCCATGTGGTGATCAGTAGGTAGAAAGTTCAAGGTCGGCTCATCTTACCATTCTCCTGAGGGTTGGAATTTAGTGCCATTAAATTGGGTATTGTTACTGTAATTGCATTTATTCAACAGTTACTACCCCATGCGAGGCGGCAAAGAGGTTCACGGCAAGTATCACGCTACTCCAGAACACAAAAAGGATTAGTGGTGAGTTAGTATAGCGAAAAATGAAATTTCTTTGAGCAGTGGACATGTTGTTTGAGTTAAAAATGATAGAAGAGGGATAGAAGAGCGAGAGGTTTGCAATTATATAGTGCTTGGTACCCCTGATGAGGCATCAAAGCCCTTTTCGAGGAGTAGCACGCTACTCTGGAACACAAACAGGATTAGTGGTGAATTAGTATAGGAGAATAATTAGTAACACTTCCTATTAACAAAGACTGGCAATAGCAGATGTGCAGTATGAAACACTGTACAAAAATAAATCATTATAATGCTCAAGGAGGTGACAACCACATGGGCATGGGCATGTCCAGCCACGAAGCAAAGTTGTCAGTTTGAATTACAGCAGCCCCTTTAGAAAGTGCTTCCACGGGCCCCTTACAAGTGTAAAAGTCCTTCTGATAAGTGCCATAACTGCCCTTTGAAGTGCCGTTAACATATAGTTGCTCCTTTGGGAAATCCTGGGACTTTCCAATAAAAAAAATTACTGCACTATTAAGAAGTGTCAAAGCTGTGCAAACAATCCATGGAATTCTCTGCTGAGTATAGCAGCCATGCTCAGAAGCACGTCTGCTGTCAACGACTGCAGCAGGTGCACTAAGCCACTCAGATGTATTTCCCTGTTGTGTGGTGTCTGGCAAGACCAAGGGATGGAGCAGTGCCCAGGAAATGTAAGGCATGAACTGAATGATGACTGACTCTGCCCCAGCCGTACCGAATACCGATACGATTAACCCATATGGAAAATGGTAGGTATATTGAGATGTTAAGAAGGGCTGGGGTAGTGCCAGCCACTTGCCAGGAAAGGGACAGTGAAAGGTCTTAAAGTGTGCCAGGATAAGTGCATAATGAGTCTAAGTACCTCAAAGTAGTACGACCTTCTGATACTTCAATCAATCAATCAATCAGTCAGTATTAGTTGTGCACGGCTACTCACCTGTGAGGGTCTCAAGGCGCTGGAAATACTTCACACAACCATTCAATCATTGGGTTCCTTACTGAGACTGCTGAATAATGCCAGTACCATTAACAGTAGCTCTGTTAGGAAGTGCTGGAACTTTAGAATCATGCAAGTATTGCACCATACCTGGGAATTGCGGTACTGTGCCATTAAAATCAGAGCAGTTTTCTGAGGCATATGGGTACAGTCTAATTAAAAATATCAGCAACCTGCTCAGAAGTGTAGTACATCCAAATGCAAACTAAATCATCCAAGCCAGGTTGGCACATTGACCAAGAGTGTCAATCACACAAATGTACCACTAAATATCAAGCATAGGAATATCGTGGTATCCTAATACCATAGGCAAAATACCAAAAGGTAAGTGCATAGAGAGGCGTTATAGAGCTACCATTCTTAATGCCACATCTACGTAACTTAAAGATACATATATTGTCAGGGTACATATATGTGGAGTTAGGTATAGAAAATCTATACCTACTTACCTTTCCATATTTTGTCCGTCGATATTCCCTATTCTATATTTAGGAGGATCACCAATTACACTTTCACAAGCTGACAAAGAGGGAGTTGCGACTCCATGGCAATCAGTCCCTGCCCTCGCTTCTAACAACGCTTGATATGATTCGATTTGGCAATTTATAAAGCGCGAATGGATGCCCGAAGGCAAGTAATGTAAAATCAAGTTCAGATCAGAAAACTTTATTTGGATGAAACAAACATCCATAAAAGTTGCATAGCAATCCATTCAGTAAACACACATTTTACAGCATGATAAAAAGACAATATACATAGCAACATTCAAAAGGCAACCCTGCACTAAAACAATAGCAATGGCATAGTTAATATAACAATTAAAACCACATGATATGAAAGCTAATCTTCAATAAGATTAAAGTATCTAGCAACATTCCAATATCAACTATCAACAAAATGTAAGAGAATTAGCAGCATATTTAGGAAAGCATAATGCTACAAACCCGTACAGCAGATTTTAAATAAGAACCCACATAAATGATAGTTTCAGCGTCAGACAATTGTAAAAAATAAGTAATAGCTGGCTTACATGCCTGATCTCTGGACATTTTGTCTTTAAAAACTGAAATTTAAAAGTGCTTTGTGTATCTTTCATAATATTTGCAGAATAGTGCAACATCAATTGTCCTTACTTGCCATCACAGGGACAAATAGGGGCTGATTATGAGTTTGACAGTCCGGTGGAAGGACACCCCCACCGCCACGCCTCCTTATCCGCGTGAGAACTGCCCACCAAATAATTACTTTTTTGTCATTGGTGGGCGCCATTTGGGGTTCCCATGGCAGTGCCTATGAATAGGCACCGCCATGGGAACGTCAAAAAAGGTTCCAGCACAGCATGGATGGAAAAGTCCATGCCTAGCTGGAACTTCTGTGCATGCACATAGGGGGGCACATGTTGTGCCCCCTTGTGTGCATCCACAAGGCGTAAGGCGCAAGGGGGCCCTGCAGGGCCCATTTTGTTTCATCTCCGCTACTGTTTTCAAGGAGGAAAGACCTCCATGAAATCTGTGGTGGAGATGTAAGTCGTAATATGCTTGGTGGGATCGCGTCTGTCCCGCCAAGTATATAGATGCCTCTTGAGCGAAATAACATTGAGTGTTACATATAACATGCATCCAACAGACTTGTTGTGCTCGTGTTATAGGCAATGAAGGAGCGCGTTGTTAGAGTGTGCGCTCTCACTCTCTACTTCCAGCGTGACGTTCAAATATGGAGAGCGGGATTCAAATGGAGGAGCGTGCTACTGTGGTTGCCAGGAGATATATATATAGAGGGTGTGGGAACGGTACGATTCATTCAGTTGTAAACTGTAACTTTGGTGACTAGAATAAACACCACACCTGGAGAAATATATAACTGTTTCTGGCCTTTTCTTCAAGTGCTACCTTTGGGTTTATAACACAATGAGCGTTTCCAATGCCCACGTGCGCACCAGAGATAATTAGTGGAGCAGTTCGGAAGGATCCTGCTCTGACAGGCTTTAACATTTGGATGAACGGATTTTATATAGTGCACAGCTACTCCAGATGGATTGTCCCGGTGCTGACAGTTCATAGATGGCTGTCCTGATGAGGGTTTAGTCTACAACTGTTCTTTAAAGCGAGAAAGATCTGTTGCTGCTCACAGAGCTGCCAACAATTTATTCCAGGCGTGGACTTCTAAGAACCCGAACGACCTACCACCTCTAAGCACCATCCGTATTTTAGGGATGCAGGCCAGATCGGCGGAGGAGGATCTAAGTGCTCTTGCCAGTGTGTAGCGGCATGCGGTTTTCCTGAGGTTGGCGTCTCCCATACCATGGAGGGTTTTTGAAGAACATAACCAAGGCCTTGAACTTTATTTGTTCCCTCACTGGCAGCCAGTATAATGACTTAAGATGGGGGGTCATATGCGACCTGGGTTTTTAACATTTGGTTCTAAGAGAGTACTCATAGTTATACAGATTTTTTACTTTTTTTATTTTTCTATTTCTTTTTCTATTTTTTATTTTTTACTTAAGGTATTACAAGTTTCATGCTCTGCATAAGCACTTTGCAGTCCAATTTCGGGTATTTAGATTTAAAATAGGCTAACCAAGGAATACACAGGCCTCTATCGCATAAAAGACAATCCAAGATAATGCCTCTTGATAAACTTCCCTCAACCTTTTTTCAACAACGCCGGCAGGACTAAAATACAATCTTCCAAATAGGGAAGACAAGTTCTTCGCGACAGATAAACCAGGAAGATGAAATAGGGGCTGAGAGGAACCTCCTGCGGAGACCGTTTTCTTTCCTCTGAATGGCCTCACAATTTGAGATGCCCCAAACTTCGTTGCCAGGCGTTGCAATAGGAATGCATTTAGACTTGTAGATTTGCAATAACGGAGTAAGTGACCCCCACCCATTGGTTGAGGAAGACTACATAGTGAGCCAATTGCGCTTGAAAGTTATGCTCTACGTTGTGCATTATTGTGTACCCAAGACCCAGTAGCAAAGGAGATCTCTAAATAAGAGATTTTGCGCATGCTGCTCAGACGGTTAGTACCAACCAAAAGATTGGAAAACTGTTTATGCTTTGGGCCGCACGCTATAATATGTGACTTTGTGAAATTTGTATGCATATCTAAGGTGCCCATAAAAATCCACAAAGCAAGCACCAGGAGATGCAGAGCCTTTGGGATACGTGACATAAGCATAGGTCATCCACGTGCATACCTTTCATTTTAGGAACATCTGGGGTAAGAGAGGTTAAAAAGAGGTGAAGTTCATTTGTATATAAAATGAATTGGAGAGGTGCCAGCACACATCCCTGTCTCACAACACAACAAACATTGATGTCACCAGATACCTATCCTTGTCTGCTAATTCAAGCCAAAGAGTGCACTAGTGCTTTATCCATCCCCACAAAATAAGCATCTGCCAAAGCTTGGAGCGGTTCACACAATCAAATGCTGAGGTCAGATCCATAAGTGCCAGGTAGAGTAGTGTTTGTTCGACAACAGTGTATTTACCCAGCACCTGGTTCAGATCTAAACACTGCTCGATTGTACCCACTTTATATCTCAACCCAGACTGACAGGGCTATAGGACTGACTTAGCATGGATCCGCTTCTTGATTCTATTGTATATGATCCTTCCCAAAACTTTGATTGTGGTATCGATCAGTGAGATAGGCCTATAAGAGGCAGGTAGGGACCAATTGTCTTTTTTAAATATAGGAACTATAGTCGAGGTAGACTATAATGAGGCAGCAGAGAATGAGCTAAATTATTATGGAAACGTGGCTAGGCGCTAATTCCGATCCTGACATCATATAGGCACTCCCCCCAGGGTATACTATAGAGAGACTGGATAGAGCGGCTGGTAGAGGAGGGGGGATCGTAGTGATTCATAGGCCTTCTATTGACTGTGTGATTGAACGTGCGTCAATATCTGATTGTGAGGCGGGGGCTTTTTCACTCAAGCTAAGTCCTAACCTGACAGTGAAAGGGCTATTGATTTACAGACCCCCGGGTCCCTCTACCCGCTTTCTGATTAATCTATCGGAGCACATGGCGCATTTAGCACTAAGGCATGACAAGCTTTTGGTTCTGGGTGATCTGAATTTACATTTAGAAGACCCCGTGAATAAAGAAGCGCTACATCTTCGCCATGATCTCCAGGCATTTCAGCTACAGCTAAAATCTCTCACCCCTACCCATCAGCACGGACACCTACTTGATCCGGTGTTCGCTAATTGGGAGGATGTCATAGTCTCTAAACCGCTCCCAGTCCCTTGATCAGACCATTTTTTGGTACCGGTGATGATTAGATTACCGAAAAGTGACAACCGAGGGGAAGGGATTAGTACCCACTCATTTAGGCAGTGGAAAACTTTAGATCAGGAGAGGTTTAATAAGGAGCTGACAGAGGGGGGCCCTCCAGGTGGACTGGATAGTGACACTGTATGTCTGAATTTGGAGAGGCGCATTATTAAGGCATTCGATAAGGTGGCGCAGCTTCTCCTGAATAAGGAGGGGGGCAGGAAAGGCAAAACTGCTCCTTGGTTCACCCAGACACTGCAGTCCATAAAAACGGAATGTAAGCGCTTGGAAAGGAAATGGAGTAAAGGCTTTCATAATCAGGATAAATTGGTGTATAGGACACACTAACAGAAATATAACAAGCATTTACAATGCAATAGGGCTCGCAGCATTAAAGTTTGAGTTATTGGCATTGTGTATGACAATGCGTTGCATAAAATGTTTAGCAAACTTTGAATTGGTGAGCAGTGAGTGTGTGTGCAAGAGTATGCTGTTCTTGAAAGCAGTGTGGTAGAGAGTGCAGGAATTTGGGTGACCTGAGCAATGTGGATGATGCACCTCACGCACGGGGCTGATACAGTTATTATTCATACAGCTCTGATGATGTGCACTCACTACTCTGCACTCACTACTCTGCACTCACTACTCTGCACTCACTACTCTGCACTCACTACTCTGCACTCACTACTCTGAAAAGAAAGTTAATAGCCCACCTTGTCCATTTAAATTTTTAAAAAGGAGCCACACCATGAGGAAATGCTTCATATTGAGCGGCAATTAAGAATAATTTTTTTAGTAGCCAGTTAACTTTTAAGCATTAATACAGAGACACTATACAATTTGCATGTATTTAAGAAAAGTCACTCTCGTTCAACAAATGCAGCTAGTATTACACAACTGTCTAGATACTGATGCTATACGCTGTACTGTTAGGACATAACCACTAACAGTCAGCTGGTCAAATAATTATTCACATTGCGACAACAGCGCACTGTAGTTGTGAAATTTTCAAATAATGAGTGACACTCCTTCAGCACTGCTGCAATTGCTGAAAAGAAATGTGTGGTGTGCACATCATGGCAGACTCCTTACTCTCTCCTTCAGGGGAAAGCTTTGTAGCTTTTGCTGTTATCCATGAACTGGATTCTCTCAATGGGACTTCAAATTCATTACCAGCCCCCCCCCGGTTCAATGTGTTGTGCAGCCATCCTGTGCAGTCTAAAGCAACACCCCCAACATTCATTGTGTTGTGCAGCTACCTTTTTCCTGAGCTGTCTAAAGCAATGTGATGAGGTAAGAATAGGATTTAAAGCACTCTTTACAAATGCGTTCGAAGCAAGTCGGGTAAACGCGTTTTAATATACAATTTGCATGTATTTAAGAAATGTCACTCTCCTTCAACACATGCAGCTCGTATTACACAACTGCCTACAGACTCGTGCTATACGCTGTCCTGTTAGAACATAACCACTAACATAAACAAGAATCTATAGGCGGGGGAGAAAAGACAGCACAAATGGAAACTTACATGAACAAGCATTACAGTCCCCGTTCCTTCCGCGCGTTCAGCCGAGCCCTGGGAATGCAGCGCGCGCGTTCGCGTGCGCGTGCTCCTTTCGAATCGCCTCCAAGGCGATGCGCGTGGCCAGGAATGTCTCCTTGAAAGGAGACACGGCCACAATAAGTTCTCGGCGGAGACGCGCTTCCGCGCGTTTCAGCCGAGCCCTAATAAGTTCTCGGCGGAGACGCGCTTCCGCGCGTTTCAGCCGAGCCCTAAAAACACAACGGAGTGCGCTAAACACAGCAGAACTGCACAACAGCAGTAATCACATCACATCCTAAGATTTCCGGTGTATTTAGCTCTCTGCGGAACACATGGGGAATAACCTGCAGCTACTGGTCTGTCCTGTTTGCTTCGACCGTGGTTTGCCACCAACCTGTTGCCGGTGGTAATAATATTAGAATTATCATGCAGCAAAGCAGTCATTTCACCAAACCAAAGACCAGCAGAAACTGTGAAATGCGGGGTTACAAGATTGCCACATATTTCAGTGAATCCACTGTTGCCACTCTGCTAGCTGAAAAGGGGGCTGAGTGATGCGAGATGTTTTTGACACATCCAGGCAAAATAGAACCAGAAAAAATAATAGGAATGTCTAAAATAGTTCAGAGAAGCACACATTGTACACATGGGAGGCAGGGACCTAAATTCATCGCTTGAACGGTGTACGGTAGTTTAAAAACGTATTTTGGAACAGGGGCTGCTCCAGACAGCAGAAGTAAACGTTAGGGCAAAAGTTTAAAGCAACATTTTGGAACACGGGCGACAGATTTAAATTAAACTTTTGGACAGCAGTGTAAAAAAAAGTATGTCCTGTTTTTTTTACACAGCTGTCCTCGTTCTAAACGTGCGATGTACACATCCAGATATCTTCAGCTCTATACAGGAAGTAAAAATGTAGCAGACATGGAACAATGCAGTGACTTAATTTAGATACACTGATAAAATAGGGTCGCAGGAAGTTCAAATGCTGTGCACTGTAATACTATCATTGTTCATGAATTTAAAAAAAGAGGATTTATTTTCTACGCGTTCCACTAAATTACTATAAAGCACTAAGGGCAAACAGCTCACCGGCACACAGGAAGAAATAAAACACAGCGCTGCTCCGTGACCACCAGTCTAGTCTCCCCGCCTTCTGCTTGCAGTCCTTAGCTAAAGTAAGCCTCGACACTGAGCTGTGTCAGGCTGAGTTTCCCCTGATTCCACAGCGCTTGTGTTGCAACCTGTTGCTGGCGATGTGTGTGCAACATCCACACCCCCAAGTCACTCACCTAAACTCGGACGAGAGGGCAACGCGGGCCGGCGGGGATGAGCTGTGACAGGGGGCAGCGACAGAGGGAGTTTTGTTGAGCTCTCTGCACGCACACTCTTTCTATATCCCCCCTCCCTCACAAGCACACATGCCATTCACTTCCGCCTCTCCCTCTCTGCCCCTCCCAGCCCTGCAGACTAGGAAAGAGCTTGCAGGGCAGGGTTTTTTTTTCTCACCGAGAGGAAGAGATCGAACCGTGCGAAGGTTTCAGCTCTTATTAGTGTAAAGAAAATCGCCGATTTGTGCATGAATGAGGTCGCCGGGATTTCTTGGCGTCAATTACGTTTTCTTCAAGAAGACATATTTTGGTTCAGGCGCATCACGTTCTTATGTAGTGGTTTATTCTAAAACTGTTTTATTATGGTGTTCGTTGGATGTAAATAAAGTTATAAGTGCTCTGACTTTTTAATGTGACTCGTTAGCATCTGAGCAGAAAAGAGGAGAACGCGGTTATTATCGTCACACGGTTTTCTGCAAGTGACTAACTTTCATAGGACAGTCTTTCAACCTTGTCAAATGCACATATTGAAATTGCATCATCAGAATCCAATATTTCACCCAGCATGTCTGGCTGTGAGGCTATCGCATGCATGTCTCCTTCCCAGGAGACAGCCCCTGGCCGCAGCGCTCGTTCGCGTGCGCGTGTCAGTTTGGAATCGCCTCCAAGGCGATGCGCGCGGCCAGGATTGTCTCCTGGGAAGGAGACACGGCCACAATAAGTTCTCGGCGGAGACGCGCTTCCGCGCGTTTCAGCCGAGCCCTAAAAAACTGTTGAGACAGTCTAAAGCCACTTACTATAAAACTAAAATTGACTTGGCCGAGAATGCCACCAAAGAATTATTTAAAATTTAATTAGGAAATCTCATCGCTGGCCGAGCCGCCCACTCCTAGCAGAGGTGACGCAGAGGAGTGTGATCGTATCGCTACCTACTTCTCTGAGAAGGTGGGGGTGATATATTCATCCTTCTCTGGAATAGTAAGAGGTGGGGCAGACTTTGAAGAACAGAGGATAGAGTCTAAAGTAGACCCTAAACTCAATTATTTCACTGTCCCCACCCCGGAGATTCTCAAGAGGACATACCTTGGTGTTAAATCTGGCTCACCCAGAGATCCTGCTAAGGTGATGGCGGATAGCCTAGATGTACTCGAACCTTTTATTAGACATGTGCTGGAAGTTTCGTTTAGTTTGCATACGCTGCCTGAAAACTGGAAACGCGCAATCGTTCTCCCAGTCAGGAAGAAGCCTAACATAAGCCTAGACAAATGCGACAACCTTAGACCAATTTCGCTTCTGCCTTTTTTGGCAAAAGTGGCGGAGAAGCTGGTGAATTGCCGACTGAGGACACGTGTGGAAAATTCCAGCCTCCTCCACTCGTCACAGTCTGGGTTCCGGGCAGGTTATTCAACGGAAACTGCCCTTCTAAGGGCCACAGAAACCATTAGGCAGGGGGCAGATGCGGGACACACCATGGCTCTAATAATGTTAGACCTGAGCGCAGCCTTTGACACTGTAGCACATTACGCCCTGCTGCAGTGTCTAAACAAAGGCGGTGTCTCGGGATCTGCTCTAAAATGACTAAAGTCCTTTTTGACGGGACGTAGCTTTCAGGTCAGGCTGGGTGCGCACCACTCTAGAGATTTTTAATTGCAGCAGGGGGTGCCTCAGGCCTCTGCCCTGAGCCCCACGCTGTTTAATTTATATATGGCCCGCTCGCAGAGATAGTGCATGGCTTTGGGGTGGGGGTCGTCTCTTATGCGGACGACACCCAGCTGTTGATCTCCCTGTCACAGGCCCCGGAACTCGCGGCATCTAACTTCAGGGCTTGTATGCAGGAGCTTGCTTCATGGATGAATAAGAACTGCCTTAAACTGAATGGCAGCAACACCGAGGTTATGGTGGTGGGGGGCAGTAGCATGAGCTGGTCTGCGGAGTGGTGGCCCTCGAGTTTGGGTTCAACCCCCGTACCATGTAATGAGGCGAAAAACCTGGGGGTGTGGGTTGCCCCGGCTCTCTCCTATGAAGGACATATAAGAAGGGTAACTGGCAAGTGTTTTGGAGTGTTGAAGTCCCTGCGCAAAACTCTAGATGTTCTCCCGTTAGAGGCACGTAAGACTATGGTCCATGCACTTATAACATCACGCCTCGATTATGCCAATATTCTCTATCTTGGTGCTACGGAAAAGAGTCTCGGTCGACTGCAGGTGCTGCAGAATGCCGCTGCGCGGCTGGTTCTTAATCAGCCTAGGAGGACGGCTTCAAAAAAAGCCCTCACCGCATTGCACTGGCTACCCGTGAGGCAAAGGGTGATGTTTAAGACTCGATGCACTTGCCATCGCATCCTCAATAACGCTAGCCCATCCTACCTGAGTGACCTGGTCATTAGTTATGTGCCACAAAAGTCTTTGAGATCCATTGGCACCGGACTTATGGTAATTCCCAAGGTCAAGAAGGCTAGAATGGGGGGTCGCTCTTTTAGGTTCCAGGGCGCTCAGTACTGGAATAAGCTTCCTCAAAAACACAGGCTGGAAAGCTCTGAGAATAAGTTCAGAAAGATGCTGAAAACTCACCTATTCTCCGGCAGCATGTAATGGTTCTGTGAGGAGTTCTGCCCCTCTTCATCTCACCCAGCGTGGGGACACGCTGAGATGGCGTAACCATTGCGCTTTATAAATGACTTATTATTATTATAATTATTATTATTATTATTAAAAACGTTTGTTAATAAAGGTGCCCAGAACTCTGTGTTGCATTATATTAAGTCAATTGAGACACCGTCAGGTCCTGGCGCCTTACCACTTGTACTGTGACAAATTGCACCCTCTACATCCCCCAGGTTTATTTGAAAGTCACTAATGCTGTCAGGGTCAATTATACATTCTATACTTGATTGGGGAGCTGCATAGATGCTGACAAAGTGTGCCTCCCAATTTTCACCGGTAATATGGCAGGTAACCGAGGATAAAGGCTGATGTTTATGTGCCTCAGGTCCGAAACAGTGGACTTTCAAAGTAGCTGCTTGTGCTAACGAGTCCCACTGCTGTGTTAAAACTTCCCTCCGTTGCTTTGTGGTGACCTTTTTATAGTGTTTCCATGCGACGGCCACAACTCCATGGTATCTGGGATTAGATACATGGGTTTGTCGAGGCTTATGATTTGCCACTGAGCAATCATGGTTAAACTATGTAGGGTGGGTGTATACGAGGGCTTTAAAAGTACTTTCCTAATATCTGAGCATAAGCCAATGAATTCCTTACCTTCCTGATGGGCAGTATCATAACCCATTTTACACAGTTCCACCAGCCTTGTGCTCTCCCTGATTATTATGTTAAAAAATGTGGGTTGGTTTGGGCAATTTCCATACTAATCGAAGATTGTCAGTTGTTGGCAGTAGGCTACTGGCACCCTTTTCCACCCTACACTTGTCCTTTGTTCACCATAATTGTATACAATTACTCTCCCATATAAAAGTATATCTACAGGATTACATGTGATAAATATGTAACCTGTTGTGGAGGAACTGCCTCTGCCTCTGTACCTATGAGGGACAGAGTCATTAGCACCTACTACTTCTATCACATGTATTAAGTTGTAGGAGGCAGTGTAGGCCTCCAGATCCTGGCTTCTGGGGTCAGTATTTACTAAGGGTTGGTGGCATTATGAGGTGTGTTACATTTAATGGGTAACTTCTCGTTGAAGTTATCGGCCAGACATAAATGAACTGACTGCCCTATCGAAGTAATTTTATCCAGCAGCGTGTTAATACGAACAAACAGCAATAAAAAAAAAATCTATATTTGTAAAGCGCAAATTACTCACCCTTACAAGTCTCAAGGCGCTGGGGGCCGTTGTGGAAATTAAGTGACCTATTGCCCAGAGTCATATGGTGCTGAGCTGAACTGCCGCCGGAGCCGGGATTGAACCATGAGGTCTGTGTTCCGAAGTCAGCTGCCCTGGCCACTGCACCAAACCTCTCCACTAAATTTAGAGTTCAGGATACTAATGAATTCATTGTTGTAAAACTTCATTAAATTAAAATGTATGTGGTTCCTCAGGAGTACAACTTGAAAATCTCTATTATACACCTCAAATGTACAAGCACTGCCCCTGGCACTTATGCTCACCCAGATGGCCAAACCACCAGATGCATGGCCAAGATGGAAGAGTGGCAGGAACACTAAAGCACTGGAAGCCATCAACCATAAAGAGCAACGTGTCCCAGGTCCCATTTATGAGGGGTAACCATTCAGGCAAGCTGCTTTGCCCGAAGCCCTGCAATGTTCCAAGATAATATGCTCAGACGGGGTATCCGGTGAAGCAAGGAGGTCATGGGCGCGACAAGCAGCACTAGATTTGGGTAGGGGACCTGCATCATTGGGAGATAGATCCTGATGGCTGTTGCCTCTCCTGGCAGTCATTCTATGTCCTCTAATTCACTCATAGGTGAGAACCTGTTTTCACAAAAGAGCAGGGACACGCAGCCAGGGGGAGGGAACATATGTGGATGGGATGGGGCTGGTTTATATTTAAAAAAAAAGCCTAGGGGGAGTGCAGTAATACTCGGTTCAGTAGTGCAACTAGTTTCCTTCGTGCTCAATATTTTCCGTACACAAAAGGGATTCTGGAAATTAATCACTATGCAAGCTCCCTCAATTACTTCTTTTGATTGCCCCACCCAGCTCACTCAACTCACCATAATGACCTAATTTAAGTCCCCGCCTTAAAATGTTTGTGCTTATTTAGCCAGTGGACAGTTTTGTAGCGGAGCTGATCCCAAGTTTCTTGTTGCTCAGGCCTAAGATTAAGACATAAGGGCAGGCTGCCGGTGGTAGATTCAAAATGTCCATATTTGAAGTGCTATCTCGCCCATGAGATCCTCTGGTTGCTGAGTTTTGTACCTTTGGCCAGGTGTCGACTGTTGTAGCTGTCATAGCTGGACCAAAAAAGTTCATGCCCGCTGGTTGGGAAATACCCCTTGGCCTAACATCCCTGTTGAATGTGGGATTACAACTGGTGACTGGGGACGTTGCTGCACACTTAGCTTTATCCTGGCGACTGCACACCCCAGACTGGCTTAAAATAGTTTGTGCCTCTGGTAAAGTCATAGCATAGCTAACCCTCTAGCCAGTTTTAAACCATTCACATCACAGCACTGCACTCTTATGCACATGCCAGTCTCACATAGGGGTTTAGTATACCCCGCCTAACTCAATAAAAACATCCCTGAGCTCCTCCCTTGTAGGGAGGGGGTTGTAGCCCACGTGAAGACTAGGTCTTTCACGTGAGGAGTCACCCCTATGATGAAGCATGACACCTCTGGTGTGTGAGGGAAACCGTCCTAAAAAGGGAAACCCCTCATCTTGCATGGCAGAGCACATTCAGACAGTTATGTAACCCCCTTTCATTCCGGACCCGTGACTCTTTTTGTGTTACACAAAGGGCCGCTTCTGTCAATACTGGCACTTTGTTTATTAACCATGCTTGTTATCAAGTTCTCGATATGATCAGGTCGGTCCATTATTGGTTGCGGCTTCTCCGCCAAAAGAGAGTTAAGTATTACACTTAAATCAGGGCAGATGATCAGATGTCTGCGTTGACTGAGCTGGGTATGGGTTTGAGCCCGTGACCAAAGCTGGCTTTGACGGTCTTGCAGATGACTAGATTGCCAAACATTTGCTTATTGCCAAAGGCAGTGTCCTTCCCAGCAAGCCTGTTCCTCTTTGTTGCCGGGCCATGGTGGATCTGGGTAGGGTTCTGGGCGGGGGTGGACTGGGCGGCTCAGGATTCTTGCCTGTGTTAGTGGCTGTTGTTTCGTGATCAATAATTGACACGTGGAGTTCTGTTGTTCCACCTTCTAACTGTAGAGGCCCTGGGGTACTATTGTTTAGGTTGATACAACCACCTACATTACTACCTGTAGGACCACTCTCCAGGAAGAGTCTACACTCCAAAAAGGCAATTTAATTAGAAAGTTTGCCAACTGTCCTTTCCAGCATACTATCAATGGTGATTGATGGCCAGAGTGCAACTGTACCGCCAGCTATTTTGTGCTTGCCCATAGCTTCAAAAGAGTGTAGTTTGGAATGCGGCAAAGCAAATAGTGTGGACAGGGAGCTGGTCAACTTGGAACCCGCGCCGTGGGATGCAGGAGTCGCGTATGAGCGTTGCTGTCGTCTGTGAGCCCCGCCTCAAGCCAGATGGAAGCTGTAGGACGAAGTCCCCCCCCCTGCGTCAAGAATGCTGCTAAGCAAACAGTGCAGGCCAGGAGCTTATCAACTTGGTAAACTCGAGTTATAATTAATATCAGCGTATTTCTATGCACTTCAAAATCTTGCAGATATAGGATCTGATTTACAAATTAGGTGATTTGCTCAGGATTACCAAGGTCACGCATTGGAATAGGAAGCCATAATTTGAACACAGCTCATCTGAATTCAAAATCAGGAATTTGACCATTGCCTAACACCTGAGCCCTAGGGCCACATGTAATCGTACGCAATTACAGAGCATACAATCTTTTCATTATAAAAAGAAACTGTTGATTGTGTCAGTGCTTGTTTCTCTCACATCTTACCTACTTATATGTCATTTTCCATGCCCCCCTGGGGGCTGTTGGTGTATTCAATTATGCTCACAGCTGAATAGCTGAATTTGAAGCTTGCAAATCTGTCTCTGTCGTCCACAGAAAGATGCTCATCCAGAAACCCCACTAAACTAAGAAAAGGGTAACAACGCCAAAACCTCATGTGATTCTGGGCAAATCACTTAATCTCCCTGTGCCTAAAATGAATGTGTGTCCGTCCTCATGTAACGTAACTGGTGCTATGTAAAGCGCTCTAATACCTGATTCGGTTCGGGTCTAGTTCGCGCTATATAAAACTCTGCAAAAAAAAAGGGTCTTTCTAACCCAGAAACTGACAGGTGGTACCCATGCCTGTGAAAGCCAGCAGCAGCCGCGGTCCGTACAGGTAACAGCGGTGGGTGGGCCAGGTTAGGGGGAATTTCAAAGGACGATGCAGAGGGAAATTAATTAGTTATTTAATTTTCCCTCTGCATCGTCCTTCGAAATCCCCCCTAACCCGGCCCCATTGTCCACCGCTGTTACCTACACGGACCGCGGCTTGCCAGCAGCCCCATAAAGACAGAACTATTTGAAGACATTATGCTCCAAGTACAGCACTTTACAGATAACCCCTGGAGAAGGGTGGCTGTGCCTCAGGAAGAAGCCTGCTCTGTGGACACTTGTTATCATGTCTTAGCGTAGTACCCACTCGATGCCTTTGCATTATTAATTAAATGATCTGTTTATTGTAGTGTTTTGAATAGAGCCAAGATGTTGCCTAGTAACAACGCATGTATTATTAATACATGTATAAAGTAGTTTTATAAAGAGCTTAGCAGCGGCTTTCGGTCCCTTCAGAGCGCTGTTGTGTGGAGCTAGAACGAATTCAACTCCATTTTGGGCGAGGGTGGTACTCCATATTCTTCAGAGTGGTCCTAGGTTGGCATAGACAGCCCTGTCAGGTTTTCCAGGTTCATGCTCCTGTCCAGGTTTTCTCTCTGAATTCTGGGACTTGTAGTATTGTTCAGTCAATTTTAAAACAGGACTACAATTCCCAGAATTCAAAAGAAAAAGCCTGGACTGGAGCAGCATATCATGCATGGACCTAGGAAACTTGTCAGCTCTGCAAGGAATTCAGTTGAAGGTGAGCAGGAACAGTTCCGTTGTCGGGACTTTCCTGAACTATTAGGGTGACTAACTCACTTCAGGTTGTTACGGACTTCTCAAGTTTTCACCTGCAAATCACAGTTTTCAGATGTGATTAGTGGTGGCTCCTCCGCTAAGGCAGAGGTGCACCACCCCAACGATTTGCAGCAGGAAACATGAAATGATAATAACTTGTGTTATCATCATTTTAAGTTTCCTTCTGCTGCTGCAGCTTTCTGGTTGGGGCAGTGCTGCTCTGAGGACAGAGGAGCAGGGGAGGAGTGGTTTGCCCATTCCTAAGTGCACAATAATTGTTTGGTCGGCCCAAAACAGTGATGCGCACTTCCCATATTCTCCATGCAGGCTACAGCCTGCATTGAGAACATGCCCCATCCCCCATTCCCTGACTGAGAGTCAATCCACGGCACTCAGACCAATCACAACGCTGCAGTGCAGCATTGTGATTACCTATTGGGAGCCAGGTGCTTCCTGTTGCTTCCTGTTTCCTGCTGCAGGACGGAGCAGGAAGAAGAGGAAGGAGGAGAGGCGGGGGCCAGATGGCCGTTATAAGTAAGTGTTTTTAAAAAAAGTTTTTTTCAGCCCCTATCACCACCCTGACCCTGCCCCTGCCTCACCACGTGAGTCCTGCAAAAACAACAGTTGATGGACAGAATGCAGAACAATGTCATACATTCACCCCAGTACAGAGATCTGGGCCTAACCCCATTGTTTGTTTGCTCACCATGCCATTCCAGTTTGAACCCAGCTATATGCAAATCAGTCTTGACCCTGTGCCCCATGGGAACAGTTCAGCCCGAACTGCCAAGCCATGTCCTCCCTGGACTGGAAACAAGCATCCTAGGACTGGTTTCAGGCTTTCAGCCCTCATCAACCAAGATAGCTTGATTCCAGTGGCATGGAGAGCACAGGACTCACGTCTGAGCATACCCATCCCACTCGGATGACAAATGCAAAAACAACAGTTGATGGACAGAATGCAGAACAAGATCATACATTCACCCCAGTACAGTGATCTGGACCTAAATCCATTGTTTTCTTGCTCACCATGCCAGTCCAGTTTGAACCCAGCCATATGCAAATCATTCCACCACGTGAGTCCAGTAGCAGCCGCTACTGGGTGTGATATTCTAATCTGCTGAATAGAAGGAAAATAAGACTACAGCAAACAGAACACATCGGGTGATTACACCAAAGTTCAGAATAGAAAACGGTATTGGCAATGGCCTGGAAGGTGTTGGTCACCTTTTGAAGTACATCTGGTTCAGTTCTGTCTTCTATCTGCATTCAGTGCATTTCACAGCCTTGAGCTCTGGACTGTCACAGATATGTCTCTATGATTCAACTACTTGAAAGCTCTTTGGGAGAACAGGTGTGGAGCCGTTCAGTGCTGGTTCCTGGTCCTGGGCCAGTAGACAAATATAATGAAGAACTCTTCTCTCCGTCACTGCCAATCTTCTTAATGTCCCAAATATTAGAACTCTTGGCGTAGCAGGCGATTTTTGTCTTACTTTGCAACTTTGCACCTCAACACTGAAACACATTTACAATGGACCTGTCCATGAACACGACCATCTTACAGCTCTCAAGAATTTGAAAACTTTTCTTTTCTACTAGTCTTCTCTCTTTTTAGCTCAGCACCAGAATACCTTAGTAGGGTAATGGTCTGTGCTACATTAATTACTTTAAATTACTAATCATTCATTCAATACAAACTTGATCCCTGCGTCCTCAATGGGCCCGTGGGGGATTTTGAGGGTTGGTGTTATGCTGTTGCTCCTTTGCATGCAGATACACATTGTGGTCATCTGGTTGAAAGTGTTTCCAGCTTGTCCATGGATTCTTTGGGGAGCCCAGAGTAAATAAAGATTCAGTAGTTCAAAAAGCCATCACCAGAACTCTCCTCCACTCCATCTAGTGGTTGGTTTGGAGGAGTAGTAGTATTTTACAGAGTAAGAAAAGCCTACTAGTTGCTGTCCTTGACTAATGCATTGACTCAGGATTGAGGGAGAACTAAGAGTCAAATAGGACTTTTGCCAGTCGGTGGAAGCGTTCCCTGGTTATAAGGCAAGCTCAAGATTAATGTGTAAGTCTGTGCTCCTTTACGGCTCAGGGCCTCCGCCTTAGCTTCATTTATGTACATGAAGCTCTTCTTAATCCAGAAGAACCCAACATCCAGACAAGTGGGGATGTTAGCCTGGTATACTGTCCTGCCTCCAAGCCAGAATAAGATCTGGGTGTCATCAAAATATGAAGGCTCCACTGTTAATTGTCTGCAAGCTGCACCACAAGATAGATGTTGACTTGCAAGGAGAATAGGAAATCCTGCTGTCGTACATTACATGGCACTTTGGCTGTGGGTGATTCCACTGATCAAAGATGACCTTAGAGGATGGGTTGGATCAATTCCAGGGTGGATCCACCTACTCTTGCCTTCTCTTCAGGCTTCTCAGCAACAGTCATGATTCAGGGTGTTGAAGGCTGCTGAGAGGGTAAGGAGTAAAGGGGTTATTTGTTTGTCTTCGCTCAAAGAAGAGCAGTTCTTCCTTGGTGCTTACCAGAGCGGACTCACTGCCTCTTGCAGGCCCGAACCCAGGCTCATGATCAGGATATCTGGGAATTAACCACAATCCATTGGTGGATGCGTGGGAACACTCACGCTACATTCATGGAATGCGCTACGTTGCTCCAGATGTATCAAGCCGTTCAGGGTGACGCAAGGTGGCCTTGCGTGACTTGATAAATCTTACTTAGTAGTTTTGTCACCCTTGCGCCTGTTGCATTGCGCAAGGGCAATGCAACTGCTTGATAAATATGCCCATGTGTGTTGTCTTAGTTGCACGACCAGTAATAATGTTGTTTTACAAATCTCTTTATGAAGACCCTGCACTGCGCCTGCGCACATTCATATGTCACAGTCAGCTCTCCCAAAACTGTCTTCTCCCTCACCCACATGGAATGCATGCTCGACTGCCTCAGAGTAGCGCGAGGATCTTGGCGTACAATAGGCCGGATCAGAAGTCAGCTTGTGGGATCTGTGGGGCAAGGGCTGGCATGTGGACCTTGGGAATGCCCAGGCAGACCCATTATACCAGAACAAATGGATGAATCTCAGGATTAGCAATGCAGGCACCAAACACACCTCCTGTGGGAGAAGAAAGCCACACCTGGATTATCTGTTCTGCTCACATTCCACACTGTCATAGCAGCCGAACCGTGAGCACGTTCTGTGGCCAACACTAGCATGACGTACAGGTCCAAAATAAAGAAGCAAGGAAGACAGGGTGCCCTAAGGACATGTCCTGAAGCAGAAACTGAAATGTGCAAATGTTTATTCATTAGGCCTACAGTTTACAGTGTGTGCAGGGGAGTAGCTTGGGCACTTAGGGGCCCATCGGTAATCGGGACCGCCCGCCATAAGGGCGGGGGTCCCGCGGGGGGTATTAGGATGCGTCAGCCACTGTGGCGGGCGCATCTTATATTTTTAGCATTGTGACGGGCGGTGCTCTCAGCACCGCCCGTCACAATGCTAAAAATGCACTTTTACATTTACATAAACAAAGCGGCAGGCACCGCGCGGTGCCTGCTGCTTTGTTTATGCAAATGCAGGGGGGTACCACAGGTACCCCCGTGTGCACCCCCCACCTCTCCTTCACTCTGGGGGCCCGCAGGGGGCCCCAAGAGTGAAGACCGCATGCCTTTCCGTGGCGGCATCACCGCCACGGAAAGGCATCTCCCTAAGTCCCATTGTAATGTGGCTGGCGGTGTCTAATAGACACCGCCACCATATTAATCCTTTTCCGCCCCGGCCGCAAGGCGCCCGGGGCGGAAAAGCGGCGGACGGTCTTTCCGTCCGCCGAGGTCCCCCCTGCCATATTAATATGGCGGGGGGAATTCGAATGCGGATGTCGGGCGGATTGCCCCCGACAGGCTGGCGGTAGCCACCGCCAGCCTTGCGGGGGCAATCCGCCCGACATCCTAATGGGCCCCAAAGATTGGGGGGGTGAGCTTCAGAATTTACCACCATCAGCCTGGCATATAATGTTTAAATACATTATAGGACAACCACGATGCATGAGAGGTGCCCTAGGGTCAGTGGAAAGGGAAAGGAATGCAGTTTGGTAGGAGTGGTAAGAGAGAAAACTCAATATTTTGTATAATAATACATTTTTTGAGGACTTTCAAAACAAATAGGGAGAGATTGTGTGTGTGTTTTTGTCTGTGTGCATGTAAAAATTCTTGGTGAAATCTGACAGACACCTCACCATACTAACTGAAAGCACCTTCATCCAACTATTTATCTGAAAATACATTTATTGGGGGGGGGTGTAACAACCCAAACACCCCCCTGAAGCTACGCCCCTGAGTGTGTGGCGTATTCCCAAGCAGGGCATTGCCTTGATCCTAGAGGCATTTACCTCCTACACTGAAGTCGCGCCTCCACCTTAAGTTATCGTTTGTTATGTGCTTGCTTCCACAGGTTGTCTTAAATGCACTGAAACACTATTCGAAGAATGCCAGGACAATGCATTAGTAACCTCTCAAGTGATGAGCAAGCTTTTTCCGCGCTGCCATTTTAATTTGTTTTGCATCACGTCTTTCCATGGCTTGTCCTGGTCGCGCCCTGGAGGCTTTCCTGCATGAGGGTTGGTACCCAGGAGGCAAATTCTCCGGAGACCTGCTGAAGGACTGGAAATGGAGCATGCAACCAGACATCTCTGTTTAGGAAAGTATGCACATATATTACACATCACAGAGAGACTTGCACACATCTCAGTCAAGATGGATTACCCATCTTGAAGGTCGGGTAGTCATGAATGTGCCTGCCACAAAAAAAGTACCTGTGTCAAAAAAAGTGCTGGTAAGGGGTGCCCCAGATGAGGGAAAAACATTCAGTAATGTACGTTGTGAAACATTGTGAGTTCGAACAATTTGTATTCCAATAACTCAGCTGTGGTCCATTGCAACTTTATATTGTGGAAGGAATGAGAGGGGTCAAATATCAAAGAGATCTGAAGGATATTTTACTTTTAGAATCCTGACTGGCAAATCAACAGGCATTAACCCTTTCACTGTTAGGGTTTTTAAAAAAAATAGCATTCCGTTGTGCACACAAGCAAACTAAATGGGGCATTTTACCAAGCCCCTATCGCCACCACAACGTCACTTTTTGTCACGTTGTGGTGGCGGTAGGGTCAGCGCCCTATTAAGAAGGCAGCGTTAAACTACATAACGTGGCTAAAAGCCATGTTAAGTGGCTTAACGCTGCCTTGGTAATAGTTCCCCCTTCACTCTAAACTAAGCGTGAAAGGGGCATGCAGTGGGTGTTGCGCTGGGCGTTCCCCCACAACACCCATTCACTTCAACGCTGCCACCTACTATCAAGAGAGGCGATAATAGACGGCAGCGCCAAACTTAAGACCAGGAAAATCCTGGTCTTAAGGTGGCGAAACGAGGAGAAATGCTTCATTTCTCCTCGTTTTTGCTTTTTGAATGTGTGCTGCCTTGTGCAGCACACATGGAAAAAGCAAAATGCCAAGGTTTGTTTATGTACAGGAAGGTGTCCCTTCCTGTACATGAACAAACCTTTTTTAAAATGCCATTTTATAACTTACTTGTGTGCTGCATCAAGCAGCACACATGTAAGTTACAAAATGACATTTTATGTTTGTTTATGTACAGGATGGGACACCTTCCTGTACATGCCTGCGTTGGCGTTAAGTCGTGAGACTTAGCACCATCGCAGGGGGAAAGCCAGGCTGCACCATATCCTTGGTAATATGGTGCAGCCTTGCGTTTCCGAAGTGGCGATGAGAGGCGTTAAGCCAAGGAGGCTAACGCTTCTCACCGCCACTTCCTAGATAACATGCCCCTATATTTTTTTCTGGCATATTCAGGGCAATGAATTGGTGCAAACCCTGCATCAAAATCTCATTGCAATCTGGAAATATATTTTAAAATGTGGAGATTTTTTTTTCTTCAAATGTTCTCAATATTTTGTTGCATTTCTCAAATTGACAAACATGAATTCCGGAACACTTACCAAGAAAATGTTGTCCTCAATTTCTAGTGTCCAGAAATATCAAATATGTGTGTGTTTTCCTATGGAATGTAGACTGCATAATCAATTATGTAATATCAATGATGTAACATTAGCGTGAGCAGTGTGCAATTATGTAATATTAGAGCAGATCATGAAATGTGGCAGTATCACTGTTTATGTTATAAATAGTATCATTGTTTATGGAGTTCTGTTCATTTGATGACAATTATCAAACTCAGCACTAATACCGAAATATACCGAAATATAAAAATATGGAAAAAATAGGGGTACTGTGCTCACTGCACCACTGGATTCAAGCTAGCTTGGCTGATGAAGGGTGAGGACCTAGCATGGCAGTTCAGGCTGGACTGTTCCCATGAGTAGCAGGGTCAAGACTGATTTCCATATGGCTGGGTACCAACTGGGGTGCGGTGGGGAGCAGAAAATCAATGGATTAAACCTAGATTTGTGTGACTGGGGTGACTGTTTACATTGTTCAGCATTCCGTCCATCATTTGTTCTTTTTGCATAACAACAAAACTGTCTTGAGTGAGACGATTAACGTGGGTTGCTTAAATTTCAATGCTTAGAGTTTAAGAATTCACAATTTCTTTAACTAAGCACATCTTAGGCTCGTCGTCCATCTTTTCGTGATGTTGTTGTCTAGCATGTGACCTCAACTGCTGTTTATCCTGTGTTACAATAGTGACTTGTAGATTTCACTAACTGAGAAAATGATCCCTCATAGCAAACTGAGCAGAGTGTATTTTCCCAAGAACAGAGCAACTGTCCCAGATTGAATAACATACAATGTAACAAATTATGAACTGAGAACAGATACAGTGAACACAATCACTCCATGTATTTGAACAGCGAAAAAAATCTATAAACGCATTTTGTTGCAAGAGTTGCTCATTGCTGAAAAGATATTGGTTATGAGCATGTGAACCATTTACTAATGAAGTAAATGTGTTAAGCCTTTGTCTAAAGCTCTATATTGGTCTAAAGGAAAGGAGTTTGTACACAGGAGAGAACTTAATGTATAGGTTTGCACGCAGAGATGTTTGGTAGCAAAGGTGATGGTGCCATCTGTTTCGACCTGCTTAGTTATTTTGACCTTATAACCAAGAAGCGTACCTTCATGGTATTGGTGGTGCCCCCCAAAATTCAAACTGACACAGTTCACGATCGAATGCTCGCCAAAGACGGTAATGAGCAGACGAAGTGTCTGAGGTAGTAACCCAAAAACGACGACGTGAGTATCAACAGGGGATAGTGTGCACGTGTAAATGGGTGAGAAGTGAAAAACAATGCATTCTGGGACTAGTGTGAAATGGAGTGTTGAGATGGATTGGATGGACTTTGAATTGAACTACTATGAGACTTTTACTCTCAGATTCATAGGGGTGCTGGTCATTGTTTCTTGAATGTTTTTTGTGGATTTTTAAAGATTGTGCTGTATTAATTGCTTGTTGTGGCTTTACATTGATAAAAGGTATCTTCGGTGTCATTTGGAGAACTAATGGGTTATTATATTATCTGCTACGGTGAGGTGTACTGTGTAGCGCTATCAATCACACCAAGATAGAGACGTAACTTTGCTATTGTGAGATTCAACTAATTACGGCTGATTGTCCTTCATTACTAACTAAGGGTGCCGATTACAATGTCGGGAGGACTGCCACCGACAGGATGTCGGTGGTGGTCCGCCCGACAGACAGACCTTCGGTCCAACTGCCACATTTGGATGCATTCGGTCGGAGCGCAGAGGTCGAGTGAAGATCGCCGCCTTCAACAGGATCTACTAATCCAGACAGGGCAGCCGTCGGAATCATGATGTCCCTTTCTGACTGCCTTTTCATGGTGGCCCGACTGCCATGAAAAGGTAGATTGAAACAGACCTTTGGAGCCCCAAGAAGGGCCCCCATCCCCTGTGGGTCACTGTAAGTTGGCCCTGGGGGCACATGCAAGCCCCCATGCAGAACCATACAAATGTGCCAGGCACCACATGGAGCCTGGTACACGGTGAATAGATGTGCACAAAGTGCTTTTTTGTCCAAAGCGACTTGTTCTGCGGCCCTTTCCCAGGACCACAGCACAAGCCTCAGTGGAAAAAAGCACTTTCCGACCACCACCACGGCGGTAATATCCTTATTGGACAGTCAGACTTCCAACTGCTTGTCAGGCAGTCCCCTGAGTGCCGCAACAGTGGTCGGCTGGCGGCCCAACCGCCTGACATTGTATTCAGCCCCTAAATGCATAGGTTTGCTTGCTCACAAAACCTAAAAAGATCCTGCCACAGTATGACAAAAAGATACAAAAGGGGGTGGTGATGGACAGAGCATCTGAACCAATCAAACACTCACACCCAGTCAACAGATCTGGGTTGAATCCATCACCGTTCTTTAGCCCACTCTGCCACCGCAGTTCAGACCTGGCCATATGCAAATGAATCTGACTCTGTGCCTCATGAGAACAGTCCAGCCCGAACTGCCAAGCCATGTCTTCCCTGAACCGCAATCAAGCTTCATAGGACCGGTTTCTGGCATTACATCCGTCTTCAGACAGGCTTGCTTGAATCCAGTGGCAAAGTGAGCAAGGGACTCACGTCTGAGCATACCCTGCCAACTTATGGCGAACAAAGCGGCACAAAAGGGGGTGGTGATGGACGGAGCCTCTGAACCAATCAAACACTCACACCCAGTCAACAGATCTGGGTTTAATCCATCACCGTTCTTTAGCCCACTCTGCCACCCAGGTTCAGACATGGCCATATGCAAATCAGTCTGACCCTGTGCCTCATGGGAACAGTATGACTAAAAGGCAGAGGTATAGAGAGGTGGAAGAAAGAGGAATGATGTGGAATCAAGACTGAGCAGCCTTAGTATTCAGCACCCCCCGGCATACGACAGCGCCACTGGTGGTGGGTAGTAACATTTTGGGGGCCCCCATTTATGGGTTTTTAGTTTTTTTTTTTAACAAAGTAAGCCCTGAGCAGCACTCTCGAATGGAAGCACATGAATGTCCCATTGCTTCAGCCAAGGGTACACTAGGGTTTACCTTGGAAACAGACCAAGAACCGACTCTGCCTAGCCATCGAACCCCCTGCCGTCCCACAAAGGTTTCTTAAACCCGACCCCAGATAGTTAATCCTGCATGGCAGAAGCCTGGACGCAAACAAGGCCTGCAGCTCCCACAGAAAGCAGAGCCCGCTGCCTGCTAAAGCCATTTTCTTTGCAGGGTACGAAATGCCGACAAATTATCCGCCCGCATCACACAGTGCGCCATTGTAGCCGGGAGCTATTATTGGCAAATGAGCTGTCAAGCTCTGCCCCAGGGAGAAGCTTTGGGGATGTTCTCTGCATTTTCTGCCGCGCAGCCATCGTCGCCTGTCTCCATGGCAACCCTCTAAAACATAAACACACACATACGTCCGTCTTCTCGCGCCCGCCGAGGGCTCTCAGATGTGGTGGTTTCGAGCTGGCGCGCGGTCAAAGAGTCTATACATTGTCTCTGGTCCCCTGAAACCGACTCCTGGCCTAGACATTCCCCGTGTCTGTTCATATTTAGCCGCGAGTTTCAGTGTGCCAGAATTCTTTGTGCAGCGCACTCCCCTCGCCTGTCAGAGCAGTGAAAGGGCTTTTCATTGAGCAAGACACATTCTAGAAGTGTGACCCGGGCACGGGTGCTGCCTCTCGAAGCCTGCATAGCACCTTCCCTGCCAAGGAAAACTTCCACTCCTCACTGCAGTGACTTGTATTGTAAGTGGATTTATGTAGCGCTTACTACAACATCTGAGGAGGCGTTGAAGCACTGCTCTGGGAACCCAGGGTCAGCCGTTAGTCTGCTGTTAATTAAGGTTGTCATTTTTACTCTTTAGATGAAAAACATGGCGGGGTTGATCTACGCGGAAGTGCCGTAGCGTGGCACCACAAGCCCATTGGCTGCGCCACGCTGCGGCACTTCCGAAGCACAGGGATGCGACATATTTATAAGAATATGTTGCATCTCTGTGCTTCCCTATGCACTGGCGCACAAACTGCAGGCTTGCGCTGGCGCAGGCACCCTTGCACCATGGTGCAAGGATGCCTGCGTCGTGGGGAGCAGGGCCGGACTGGCTACCGGGCAGTTGTGTGTGCTGTCGAGCTAGGGGCTAATTTCTCTGTGGTGGGGGCTTATTTCGTTGTTGGGGACTTGCGTGCGATTTGAAATAAAAAAAGCAAAACGAATTTCGTTTTGCACACGCAGGTCCCCATCAACGAAATTAGCCCTCAGCACGGCAGCACACACAACTGCCCGGTAGCCAGTCCGGCCCTGGTGGGGAGCTTGTGTTTGTGCTGGAAGGGGCACCTTCTTGCTCAAAAACAATCACTACAGGCATTTTGCTCCTTCAATGTGTGCTGTAGAATGCAGCACGGATTGAAAGAGGAAAAAATGAGGAGAAAAGAAAACATTTCTCCTCGTTCCGCCTCGCTACGCCATCTCTAGGGTGGCGTAGCATTCACACGCATCTCCAGATTTACGATTTCTCGTAAATCTGGAGATATGTCTTGTTCCATGGGTGTTGCGTGGCAACACCCACAACTCACCCATGGAACGCCCCTTCAACGCAAAGTGCTGCGTGTGAAGTGGCCATATTTACAAGGAGAGGAAAAGTCACGCAGGGTGGCTTTTCCTCTCCTTGTAAATATGGGGGAGCCCCCTGCGCCACCAGTACATCACGAAAAGTGACATACTGGTGATGCAGGGGTCTTGTAAATCTGCCCCAAAATGCCTTAGTCTAGGGTTCCTGTGCTTGAAGTTAGCAGGTTTTTGTCTTCTGCTCTCGTGATGAACCACGTCATGCATGCAGAATGTTATGTTTCTTGATCCATCATTAAGTATGATTGCCTTAAATCTGGTTATGCCCACTGAAAATGCCACGATTCCGTGTTGTGTCGACTAGGAATGGTTTCGAGCCTCATCGTGTGTGTACACTTTTGTGAACAGGGCAGTGTGTTTTGATAAACAATTCACAGATTACTACTGTAATATGATTTTCTTTTTCTCTGTTTTAGTTCACAAATCTTTGAGTTGTCATCTTTGCTCCACAATTTGCCCCCTGACAATGGGCCCACCCCGTACTGCACTAGGGGACAAGGGGCATCACTATGTAGATAGTGGAGTGATTAGTGAGCACAGGTTTTGGTGAAAATACATTGGAAAAATGTGAAAACAAGTTTAATCATCTGCTTGAATATCAAGGGAGTAATGTTATAGGAGTCATGACAAACACTAGACAGTGAGCCAACAGCTGTGCATTGGAGCCGCCCAACAACATCAGGCTCTTGTGCATTAGGAATCTTTGTTGGTCTTAGTAGTGAATGGGCATCTGTTGGTAGACACGAGCAACTGGCACAGTGAAAGTGATGCCAGCAACCGTTTTTTCTTGTATGCTGAAATTATTAGACATTAGAAATTGGAAACCTAGGTTGGAACTATTTAGGAAGTTTTGATGCAAGAATTTAGAAAGTTTACTGTTGATTGATCTGTGAGTGAGTGATAGGTGCCTCCCTCCACTCTGGAACTCTTTGCCAGAACACATAATTATAATAAAATAAATATAATTCTTATTTGTAGAGCGCGAACATGTCACCCTTAAGGGGTTTCTAGGCGGGTGGTGCTAAAAGCACCGGCTGCCGCAATGCTAAAAATGCACATCATGCAATTCAATGCACAACGTGACAGGCACCGCGCGGTGCCTGCCACTTTGTATATTGAAATGCAGAGGTACCATAGGTACGCCCTCCCCCCCCCCATGTCCACCCCCAACCCCCAGAACCCTTGGGGGCCCACAATGGCCCCCCCCCCAAGTGATTCCAGCATGCCTTTCCATGGCGGCATGTGTCCGCCCCATCATAATATGGGTGGCGGTGTCTAACAGACACCGCCACATGTTAATCTCTTTCCCACCCGGTTGACTTGTCGACCGGGCAGAAAAGCGGCGGATGGTCTTTCTGTCCTCCGTGGTCCCCCCCGCCACAGTAATTTGGCGGGGGGAAATGGGTGGCGGGCGGTGACGAATCGCCCAACATCCTAATGGGGCCCATTGTTTGTTGATAAATATTTATTTTAATAGTTTAAATACTTTGCTTTTTGTTAATAAATAGACGATGTATTTGTATGAAAAATATTTTTGCATTTTATTCATAAAAATATTTGTAGTTATTTGTCATATGTATTTAACATTGTAATATGTTCTTATTTTATAAACTTTTAATACTAAATATATTTGTAGTTTTTTGTACATATTTATATTTTTCTTAATGTACTTTATTTTTAAAAGGCTTTTATTTTGTTCAAGATATTTTGTTTGCTCTTAATGTTGCTCTGACTGGTGTGGGAATAGTAAATTTGACCCCTCCACAACCCAACACTTTCCCTTCTGTTGTACTGACTGGCATGGAAAGGTAAATTTTACACCTCCTCAATCCAACACTTTCCTTACTATTGTATTAATTGGAGTGGGGATAGTACATTTCCCCTATATGCAATCCAACACTTTCCCTACTGATGTACTGACTGGAGTGAGAATAGTGCATTTTACCCCTCCGCTATCCAACACTTTCCCTACTGTTTATACTGACTGGAGTGTGAATAGTACATTTTAGACCGCTGCAATCCAACACTTTCCCTACTGTTGTACTGACAGGAGTGGGAATATTAAATTGTACCCCTCTTCAATCCAACACTTTCCCAACTGTTACATTTATTGGAGGGGAATAGCAAATGTTACCCCTCCACAATCCAACACTTTCCCTAACGATGTATTGACTGAAGTGGGACTAGTACATTTTACCACTCCGCAATCGAACACTTTCCCAACTGTTGCATTTATTGGAGTGGAAATAGTAAGTTTTACCCCTCTGCAATCCTACACTTTCCCTACTATTGTATTGACTGGATTCATACATATATTTTTAAAATGGTATTTAATACAACAATATTTATTAGAACAATCTTTTTTCATATATTTCTTGTACTAACCATTATAAGTATAGGTTATGACATCGATATTTTGGTGATGATATTTTGGTATGGGGATATTTTGATGGTCGATATTTTGTCAGTGTTCCCTTCAGTGAAGGGCTTCATTTAGCGGTTGAACAGTCCTGGGAAGATGATAGAACCTTGGGGGATACCCAGCGATAGCGGAGACTGCTCAGAAAGAGTGGGATTGATTAGAAAGCGCTGTGATCTGTTGTGTAAAAAGGAGGATTACTATTTTAGCATTTTGCTGGAGAGGCCCATCATATGTTCTAGAAGGTCAAGTAGGGTACTGTAATGATGTGATGGTGCAAGTAGCAGTCCAGTAGTTGGGGGGTGGAGACATGGGAGGGACCGGAAAGGGAGAAGTGGGGAACAGGATAAGGCAGAGTAGAGTAGGGAAGGAAAGGGAACAGTCGTGACAATAAAGTCTGTAAAGCAAACGTCGAGCCTGTGTCCTATTACTTGATGCAAGGACCCGACAACTGGCGACGAAGGTGGGATACATCGAATGGCCTGAACGCGCTGTTTTCCCTGAGGCCAACGGATCTGTTTCACGTGGTGACAAGCGCGGTCACCTGGGTACCCGGCTTCCAGCAGAGCCGACGCCGACAGTGTTGCCTGTCCGGCCCTGAGCCTCCCCAACCTGTGAGCTGAAAAGTAGCGCGGACGTGCGCTGTGTGCAGAAGATCACTCGCCACCTGTGGTGCCCAGGAGTGGTGAACGCCGATGCCGGGAGCCCACTCCGGTCTTACCGTGTGCACCGACTGCCAGGAGTTCGCTGTGTGACGTCGGGAGGCCACCCCGAGTCTCTGCGTGGTGCCCGGGAATCGCCGTGATAGCCCGCCTGGTGAGTGCCAATCTATGAATACTGAGGTCTCGGGGTGTCCAGAAGCAAGCCAGATCTCGCGGGGAGCGAGATTTCGAATACGGCGGCCATTTTGTAGTCAGGCCCCCTGCACCTATCCCCTGTCAGGGATAGTCGGCGGCCATTTTGAGGTCAGGTGTCAGTGTTCGTTTCAACAAGCACAAGGAAACACAAGGACAAGAAGTAGTTTATCAACAAGCACAAGCAAATGAAAAAAAGTGTTTTTCATAAGCAAGCACAAGCAAATACAAGTGCACAAAGTGATTTCATCAACAAGCACAAGCAAATACAAGTATAAGAAGTGATTTCATCAACAAGCACAAGCAAATGCAAGTACAAGACACCTGATTTAGCGCCACGAACTGGTGCAGAGACTGCTAGAGTATAATAAAAGGAAAGAAGCGAGGCATTCAACAAGTACCCTGCCCTCACAAGTGGACACGTACAGCCAGATACCACGTGAGATCAGCAAAGTGACTGAAAAGAATTAGTCGCAAAGATGTCAGGATCACCGTCACGCAAAGCCCAAAACCCAGCTGGCACCATCCTACCAGGCATGATGGGCGTTTCCTTTCTACGCCCTCCGAAACCGCTCGCACTTGTGGCTGGAGGAGGAATGGGCCTTCGATGGCAAGAATGGCTCAAACATTATGAAGACTTCATGCAAGGGTCCCACGTGACAGAGGAGGATCAGAAGTTAATCGCTTTGCGGAACCTCGTAGGAAAGGAGGTTGGTCAACTCGTAAAAGAACTGCCCACTGGGGATGCCAGATCATACACCAAAGTGCGTGACGCACTAAATAGGAAATTTCTACACAAAAGGAATGTCGATTACGAGAGGTACACCTTCAATCTCGCATCGCAAGAGAAGGAAGAGCCAATGAGCACGTTCATCACACGGCTTCGACGGTTGGCCTGATACTGTGAATTTGACGTATTCTCCACTGAAGATGCCCTCAGGCTACGCATTGTAGAGGGCTGCCAATCAGAATCGCTAAGGAGATGACTTCTGAAGAAAAGCTACACTCTAGACGAGATTGAAGAGATGAACAGAGTTCACGACCAAGCGGAGGAACATGCCAAGAAGATGGAAGCAGGACGCACCGAGAAGCGTGAACAAGCCTTCCGACTTCAATAACGCACAACCCGCAGACAATCTTGTGACAGACACAGAACGTCAAGACCAAAAACCCATCATCAACACGTAGGTCGCAGACGTCATGAATCCAGCAAAAGGGAGAGGAGACGAGAACGTCCGCTCAAATGTTACCGATGCAGATATGATTTCCCTCACACTGATGCATGTCCTGCCCTTGGACAACAATGTCGTAAATGTGGGAGAGACAATCATTTTGAAAACGTCTGTGGAGAATATAGGAAAGACAAACAGAAAGATCCTGTGAGGTCTTCTCGCCCAACCACCACACGCCATCACGCAAAAGCAGCCCGAGATCACCGAGGCTCCTCAACAGGATCATCACAATCAAGTGGGGCGTCCCACAAATCATACTGGTCGAGAAGGTCACCGTCGCAAGAATCACGGTCGCCATCCCCTGTGTCACAGGATAGTGATGAGTACATCTGCATGGTGACTGACCCTGATCAACTCAAGAAATACCCGAGACTTGACATCTGTGTAGGTGATCACGCGGCTAAATTTGTGCTCGACAGCGGTGCATCTCTGAACTACATCCCAGTGACAGATTATCACAGAATGAAGCCACCTCCTCCACTAAGTCCAGCACATGTGAGGGTATACACATGGATGTCTAAAAAAACGCTCCCTTGTCTGGGAAAGTTCGCAACCATGTTCACTCACAAGGACCACACTGTGCCTGCCCACATACATGTAATTGAGGAACCAGAAGCAAACTGCCTTCTCAGCCTCCCCACTGCTGAACGGCTATGGCTGGTAGAGATCCTCTATCGTGTAAGTGATGACCCGGACATTAATCACAAGTTTCCCAAATTGTTCACGGGGCTTGGGAGAATGGCTCGCTGTCAAGTGCGTTTACACATTAATGAGCAGGTGACTCCCGTAGCCCAGCATCACAGACGGGTCCCTTTTCACCTCCAGAGGGCCGTGGAAGACGAACTGCAAGAACTACTACAAGTGGATATCATTGAGAGAACGGACGGACCCACTCCATGGGTTTCACCAGTAGTGATCGTGCCGAAAAAGGGTACCGCAGACAAAGTGCGACTCTGCGTTGACATGAGGGTACCCAACACTGCCATTGAGCGAGAGCGTCATCCTGGGCCGCATCTGAGCGATATGATCGCGTCCCTCCACAGAGCCAAAGTCTTTTCCAAACTGGATCTTAATAAAGGATACCACCAATTAGAGTTACATGAAAAATCACGGTATATCACCACATTTGCTACCCATCTTGGACTTTTTCGATATAAGCGGCTCAGTTTTGGAGTCTCCTCTGCAGCGGAGATATTTCAAGAAGCTATAAGAAAGACAATTCACCAAATTCCCAATGCTCTCAACTACAGCGATGATATATTGGTATATGGCACAACAGTGCAGGAACATGACATAGCATTAGATAGAGTCTGGCATGCCCTTTTGGACGCTAATCTCACACTGAACAAAAAAAAATGTGAATTTCACAAGTCCACGTTGAAATACTTTGGACATATATTCTCAGGAGCAGGGATGAAGCCAGACCCTGAGAAAGTGGCAGCACTGAATGATACAAAGAGCCCTCAGGACGTCGGAGATGTGAGATCCTTTCTAGGAATGGTGAGCTATTGTGCTCGGTACATAAGAGACTATGCCACCATTAGCTACCCACTGCGAAATCTAACCAAACAGGGACAGCCATTCAAATGGACACCATCATGCGAACAAGCCTTTCAAGAGACGAAAAGGGCAGTCGAATCGGCCGACAACCTGGCATATTTTAATCCCAAGAGGAAAACAGAAATTACAGTTGATGCCAGTCCTGTTGGCTTAGGAGCAATCCTAGCACAATTTGATCATGACACTGACCAGAGACACATCGTAGCGTATGCCAGCAGGAGTCTCACCGACACGGAAAGGGCATACTCCCAGCCGGAGAAGGAGAGTCTAGCTGTTGTGTGGGCCTGCGAACATTTCCACATCTTTGTATATGGCAAACATTTTACGCTGGTCACGGATCATCAGGCATTGGTCACCATCTTTGGCAACCCACGAGCCAAGATGCCCCCCAGGATAGAACGATGGGGCCTCCGTCTTCAGGAATACACATACACCATAATCCACAAACCTGGAAAGTCTGCCAATCCTGCCGACTACATGTCGAGGCATCCCAAAATCACACGCACATCAGGGCCTTCCTTAGCTGAAGCATATATCCAATTTGTGGTTGATCAAGCCAAGCCACCTGCTGTCCCACTGGAAGCCATCTGTGATGCCACCTCTCAAGACGCTGTCCTGCAACAAGGGAAACTCCGACTCCGAACAAACACTTGGCGACATTGAAACGAAGATGAAACGAGAGATCTGAGTGAGAGACAAGAACTGAGTGCCTTCAAACATGTAAGAGATGAACTATCTGTCACGAAGGACGGACTTGTGCTCCGAGACCAAAGAATAGTCATCCCCATGCAATTGCGCCAAGGTGTAATTAATATGGACCATGAAGGACATCGCGGAATAGTGGCCACTTAAAGAGCGCTCAGAGAGAGAGTGTGGTTCCCACTATTGGATCAGATGGTTGAGCTGACTCTAAAAGATTGCCCTCAGTGTCAACTCGTGAGCCAGGGAGAACCTCCCGCTCCCCTTCAAATGTCCACGTTACCCAATGGCGTTTGGCAAGGTGTCGCTCTAGATTTCTTTGGGCCTCTTCAGTCCGGGAAGTAAGTTCTAGTTGTCATGGACGAATACTCAAGGTTCCCCATCGCCCAGTTTGTCTCGTCCACAAAAGCTGCCATTACCATCGCCGTCCTGGATGAAATCTTTGCTGCGTGGGGCATACCGAAAACGATTAAGACAGACAATGGACCACCTTTCAACGAGCAAGAATTTGGGGAATTTGCTAAACACTTTAATTTTAGGCATCGCAAGATAACACCTCTATGGCCGCAAGCCAATGGAATGGTTGAACGGTTTATGGCCACTTTAAAAAAGACACTCCAACAAGCGGCATTTGACAAGAAAGATCCACAAGTTGCCTTAAATGAAGTCTTGTGGGTGTATCGCACAACTCCACATGCGACCACCGGCAAATGCCCTGCCACTCTCATGTTGGGGCGATCCATACGGACCAGGATACCCACTCTGGATGATGCCCTACAGTCGGACAATCACGCACTGGAACATAATGACATTGCTGCCACTGATCAAAAGAACAAAGAAAAGATGAAGTCATATGCGAATGCTCGGAGGAGAGCCAAAACCCCGTCAATTCATGAAGGCGATTGGGTTCTGGTCAAACAAGAGCAACAGCGGAAAACGGACTGTCGCTACAGGGCTGAGCCGTTAGTAGTTACCCAGCAGAAGGGCACTATGATAACTGCGGAATCTGAAAATAAGAGGATCACACGAAATGTCTCACACTTTCAAAACTGTCCTTCGGCAGTCAGAGATGCCTTTGCCAATCCTTCAAGAATCCTGACCAGTGAGAATGCAGTTTCCAGTGATACCCTGTCAAGGCCCGAGACTCATGCTGAGGGTGAAAATGAGAGCCCAGAAGCACATCTGAGACCACGACGGACTATCCGTAGACCTGTACGGTTGATTGAGGAACTATAAATATCTAACTTTGACATTGAGATGTCCAGCGGCTGCTGGCAGGAATTTTGTTTTGCATTTGTTTAAGAAGAGGGGAGATGTAATGATGTGATGGTGCAAGTAGCAGTCCAGTAGTTTGGGGGGTGGAGACATGGGAGGGACCGGACAGGGAGGAGTGGGGAACAGGATAAGGCAGAGTAGAGTAGGGAAGGAAAGGGAACAGTCGTGACAATAAAGTCTGTAAAGCAAACGTCGAGCCTGTGTCCTATTACTTGATGCAAGGGCCCGACAGGTACCAGGGTTGATGGTATCAAAGCCTGCAGACAGATCCAGCAGGAACAGGAGGCAAGATTAATGTCATTGATTCATGATTAATGTAATATATGAGGTCATAAACTATGCATGGTAAAGGCATAGGTTCCTGGCGAGGGCATGACTTAGCAGTAACATTTTCGAAAAAAATATTTTTAGCCAGAGTGTGGGTCCCTCTGGAAACCTACCACCAGGCCTAGAGGGGCATGGTATCCAAAGCCTGCCTCTAATATATTTTTTATAAATTTTTCTTCCAGGACCGGGGACCAAGTCTCAAGTTCTAAAATGGCTACTATCAAACCTTTGTTGATGTGGTGGCAGCCAATCAGATCTTATCTCTAGATTTGTTGACTGCGCTGATCCTCCATGGTGTGAAATATTGCAACGTTTTTCCACCTTACTTTTTCAAAACCTACTGGACATAATTACACAAAATCACAAAAAGAGTAACTTCTAGACCAAGATCTAGCATTCTGCCAATTTTGGTGTAATTCAGTTCAGCCGTTTTGGCTGTGTCTAATTTTCCTATGGATAAATAAATGGGGAAAACGCATTTTGACATTCCATTTTTATTTTTCTTGGCCCCCTTGACGGATCACCTCAAGTGGAAAAGCATTTAATTTGGAAAGTTTTGTGAAGATTCATCAAACAGCGCCAAGAATAGAAGCAAACAAAAAAAAAATCCTAGAGAAACTTGGTCCTTTCTGTAACGACCTAGTGGCGACCACCACTGTGTAATAAAGATATGAGGAATCAGCAGAAGAGAATTATCAATAGGAGAATATCATGCAAAAGTAGATTTGTAGTGTATATTCTGACCTGCCCATGCAATCTGGCGTATATTGGTAGCACCACGTGTGAAATGAAAAGGAGAATATTAGAACATACAAGAGCAATAACTAACAAGGACAGAACATACCCATTGGTGAGATATTTTGAGATTCACCATAAAAGTTATGGGAAACAATTCAAAATGTTTAGAATTGATATGGTGGAAAGAAAGAAAGAGGGAGTGATAGGGGATTGGTATTAAACAAATTTGATTCATGGTGCATTCTTAACATGGAGACAATGACCCCCAGAGGTTTGAACCAGTACAAAGAGTTTTTTGTACATCAGCCTGAATGTTTTGGCTTCTCAAGGATTGATTTTGCATAGTGGTGATTTTAATGTGTTATTTCCATCTATGTGTGGGAGGGATCTATAAATTGCAATGTTGAATGGAAACAGCCTTTACAACGGTGTTTGTACCACGTTGTCCCTTTACCACGCATTTCGTAGCATGCATGTTTTTTCCACGTGTATGTTTCTACAGCGCATGCCTTTACCATGCTTTTAAGGTAAGTTGGTGGGTGTGGGGGGTCTCCCCCACAAGTAAATTATTTATATACCTATTGTTAGACCTGTCTGCCCTTTGGGTAGTCCCTCCTAACTATTTATTTATTTTGTCCCCTTTTTGCCCCTCATAACCTTTTTCACTTTTTGTGTCCACTGGATTATTATTTTTTACGGTGTTGGCCTAGGGGTTAGGTGTTCTTGCCCTCATGGTCCTTTTTCTTGAGGCCTAGGAGTCTTTCCTGACTAAAAACTAGAGGATACCTAAAATGGTGGCTATTAACTGCCATAACTGCCAACCTCTGAGGGAGCCCCATAGGATAGCATAGAGACCTTCCAGAATCTTCTGGACCCTACTGGACCCTGTGTAGTCAGTCTATAAAAGGACAGGGGCAAGGTAGCCATTTTGTGTAGAAAGTGACCAGAGGGAGAGCGAGGTGGACAGGGACAGGAGGGAGGCGGTATTGCAAGGAGGACAGCGCTTCCGCAGGGATAGACCGACCCGTGGGCCGGCTGATTTCCTAAACCGACGCTGCCCCTTGTGAGCTGATCAAACCCTGACCTGAGGGATCCAATACCAAATCTTGGAAGAGACCTCGCATTTGTCCCCCTGAGTCTTGTGAACGGAGAACTGAAACAAAAAGACTGACAAGCGGTGAGAGGTTGCCACCGAGAGATCGCACGTTGTCATAAAGACAAGATCTCCACACAAAACTGACTGTGGAGATTGCACAGTTATTGGCGGAGATCGCACAGTGTGCGCAGACACAGCACTCACTGGCGGATGACGTGAGGCATCAGCTGTCATCATTTTAGCGGGCTGGTTGCCCTTTCCATCGAGTCAGTTTCCGACCGCTGTAAAGTAGGAGGCGCGGCTTGGCGGAAGCCACCTGAGAGGAGGTGGAGTTCTGCGGTGACGTCGAGCGAGGCCGAGCGGAGTCAGGGACCTGACCCAGGAAGTCTTCGTTGTCATCTAGAGAGACGGAGCCTACATCGGAGGAATCCCCGGACGTGGAGCAACGCGAGCGAGGAAAAGCGGCCACCGTGAACCTCAGAGGAGCCTCTCCATCTCCAGCGGGAAAACAAGTGACCAGAGCAAATCAGAACCTCGAGTCGGGCCAGTTCACTAGTGCAAAGTAAGCTGGGAAACTTGTGGGGAAAGCGGGAGGCGGCACAGCGAGAGACCTGGGAACTGTGAACCGCTGGCACAGAAAGTAACTGCAGCTAGACTTACAGGCTTTGGAACAATGCTTGCTAGTGATCGGATTCTATAAATTAAGGAGCTGCGGAGGTGTCGAGGGTGTGAGGAGGGATAGGGTGCTCTGAGAGACAGCCCCCCCTTCCACGAGAGATAGAAATCAGGACTGTAGGGCTACATTAGAGGCCAAAGAACAGTGTTCTAGAAATTCCTCGGTGGTTGAGGTGCCCTTAAGAGCCAGATTTTTCCCACTGAAAATAGAGCTCGAGTAAAGCCATAAGAAATGTATGAGTAATTTGCTATCTTCTTTTGATTGTATAGTTGGCTGTAACCCTGGCTGGGGACGCTGCTGGGGGTAGAACACGGTGCAGCTGTAACTCAAGCTAACTTGGACCCTGGGTTCTTGTGAGTAATGTACTTGACCGATTACTTATCGAAGAGCTTTAACCTGGTACAGTGACCTAACCAATCTACACTGTTTAGGCTGAAGAGGTGGTCATAGCTGAAAATATTGCTGATTAATCTAAAATGAATGTATTCTCTGTTAAAATGAAGAAGTCAATGAATATTGTTAATTGATTGTGAAAACTTCTAATGAACTGAATGTATGTACTATCTTGAACTAAAGGAAGAGAAAAAGGTACAAAGAGAAACTTTTATAAAAGGTACTGGTATTTTTCTACATTGGTGTGGTGTCCTTTATTTTTAGTGGTAAGACATTGAGTTACTGTGAGTGAATTGTAAGCATTACACAAAAGCCTCGGAGATTAGCTGTTTCCACTCTGTGCCAGGCTACCCTATGTAGTCTAGGATTTCTAGGTCTAACACCTATGTATAAACAATGCATGGTAATTGCATACGTTGTAAAAACATATGCGCTGTAATAAAATGCGCGGTGAAAAATGAGTGGTTAAGGCATGCAATGTATTTCCTTGCATTGGTCGGTCGTAGAACCAATTTTAAAGACAAACAAGCACAATTCATGATGTGATGTCAAAGTTTTCAGCCCACTAGAGGGTGATATAAATGGTTATATGTGGCTCAAAACAGGAATTTGACCAGTATAGGAAAAAGGGCTAATGAATGTACACTTGTAGAATGCCCTACTATTACTATTACGATGAGATGGAAATGTGGTATTTGTATGCAAGTTATTAATTTTATTCCACTTGTTTTAATGCCAGGGTTTCTTTTTTATAAGTATCGACTACATCTCCCATAATTTACTGTAATGGAGGTCATTGAGAAAATCATGTGATGGCAGCAAACATAAAAGGTGCTCTTAACTACACATATTCACTTCACTGTGAACAAGATCAGCAGTAGCCAAAATGCTTTGGTGTTTGTGTGCATTGATTGATCAATAAAAGATCAAATTACACTCCGACACACACACACATATATATATATATATATATATATATATATATATATATATATATATATATATATATATATATATATTATATATATATACACATATATATATATATATATATACACACCCAGACCCTCACACACATAAATACAAACAAGCATTGGCAAATCCTATAGGTCGTTTGTGCAAGAGCTATTTGCTTTGCCAATATGTTTTAGCAATGTTGTACACCAGAGTGGCTGCTGTTCAGCATGACTAAATGTTAGTAGGGTGACAGAGACGGGCGTGGAGTGGAGTTTCGTAAAGCGGGGGGTTATGGAGTGGCATAGAGTGGTGTACAGTAGGGTTGAGTGGCGTGGAGAGGAGTGACGTTTCATGGAGTAGCATACAGGGATGTATGACGTTACAACGCATACTTTTACAACGACTACCATTACCACGCAATTTTTACAACGCATGAACCATTACAACGAAGTACCATTACAACGCTGGTATTTACAACGCAGGTGCCTTTACAACGCATACCATTACAACGTAAATATTAGTAAGTATATAATGTTTTTTTTAATGTAAATTAATTAAATTTAATTTACTTTAATTTAATTAATGTAATTAATTTAATTTAATTAGTTTAATTAGTTGAATTAATTTAATTTATTTTAATTTATTTAATTTAATTTAATGTAATTTATTTAATGTAAATAATTTAATTTAATTAAGTCAATTTAATTTAATGTAATTTAATATAATTAATTAATTTTAATTTAATTTAATTAATTTAATGTAATTTAATATAATTAATTTAATTAATTTAATTTAATTTAATTAATTTAATTAATTTAATTTAATTAATTTAATTAATTTAATTTAAATTAATGTAATTTAATTTATTTAAATTTAATTTAATTTAATTTATTTTAATTTAATTTATTTAATTTTATTTTAATTTAATTTAATGTATCCTGTACCCCTTTACCCAAAAAAAAACAAACTAACCCTGAACCCTAAAAATACCCCTTTACCCAAAAACTGAAAACTGACCCTGAACCCTAAAAATACCCTTTTACCCAAAAACTGAAAACTGACCCTGAACCCTAAAAATACCCCTTTACCCAAAAACTGAACACTGACCCTGAACCCTAAAAATACCCCTTTACCCAAAAACTGAAAACTGACCCTGAACCCTAAAAATACCCCTTTACCCAAAAACTGAAAACTGACCCTGAACCCTAAAAATACCCCTTTACCCAAAAACTGAAAACTGACCCTGAACCCTAAAAATACCCCTTTACCCAAAAACTGAAAACTGACCCTGAACCCTAAAAATACCCCTTTACCCAAAAACTGAAAACTGACCCTGAACCCTAAAAATACCCCTTTACCCAAAAACTAAAAACTGACCCTGAACCCTAAAAATACCCCTTTACCCAAAAACTATAATACTATACAAACTATATACTTACCAATACTTACGTTGTAATGGTATGCGTTGTAAAGGTACCTGCGTTGTAAAAACATGCGTTGAAAAAACATGCGTTGTAATAGTTTTTGCGTTGTAAAAATCTCGTTGTAATGGTAGTTCGTTGTAAAAGTTGCGTTGTAAAGGTTGTTTCCCGCATACGGGGTTGTGGAGTGCTGTGGAGGGAGAAGAGTGTTGTAGAGTGGAAGGTCAAAGAGTGGAGTAGCATAGAGTGTTGTGGAGTAGTGTAGAGTCGAGTGGCATAGAGGGTATTGTGTAGAGTGGAGTAGAGTGTTGTAGAGTAGAGTGATGTAGAGCAGACAAGATTCCCATACAGTGGAGTGGAATAGAATTGAGGAGAGTGCTCTAGAGTTGAGTGGCATTGAATGGAGTGGCATGGAGGGTCATAGAGAATAGTGTCATAGGGTGGAGTAGTGTGTCATAGAATAGAGTGAAGTAAAGTGGCATAGAGGGAGTTTTGTAGAGCATGGTAGAGTGGAGTAGTGTCATAGAATGGCATTGAGTGGAGTAGAGTGCTGTAGAGTGGAGTGGCATTGAGTGGAGTAGAGTGTCAGTGGAGCAGAGTTTAATGGAGTAGAGCATCTTATAGGGGAGTACCGTGGAGTGGAGTTTCAGAAAATGGAGTATAGTTGGGTGGCCTAAAGTAAAGTGGCGTACAGTGGTGAAGAGTAGATTGGTGTAGAGAGCAGTGGCTTTGAGTAAAGTAGTGTAAAGTGCAGTGGCGCAGAGCGCAGTGGCATAGATTAGACCTGAACAGAGTAGATTGCTTTGGCGTAGAGTGCAATGGCATAGAGTAGAGTGGCACAGACTGCAGTAGAGTGGTGTAGAGTGAAGTGGCACAGAGTGCAGTAGTGCAGGGTAGAGTGGAGTAGTGTGGGTAGAGTGCAAAGGTTTAGAGTAAAGTGGCATAGAGTGCAGGGGAAAATAGTGAAGGGTCTTAGAGTGTAGGCATATAGAGTGGTGTAGAGAGCAATGACTTAGAGTACAGTGGTAGTGTAGAATAAAGTGGTGTCGAGTGCAGTGGCATAGAGTTCAATGGGGTAAAGTGATGTAGCATGCAGTAGCATAGAGTGCAATGACATAGAGTAGAATGTTGTAGAGTACAGAGGTTTAAAGCACAGTGGTGCAAAGTAGTTGACGTAGGTGCAGTCGTGGAGGGTGCATTGGTTTTGAGCAAAGTGGTGTAGAGTGCCTTGGCATAGAGTGCAGTGGTTTAGAGTACAGTGGCATCAAGTAGACTGCAGAGGTGGTGCAGCAAAGAGTGTGGTGGAATAGAGTGAAGTAAACTGACATAGAGTGCTCTGACCTGGAGTGCAGTGGCATAAAGTAGATTGTTTCAAGTGCATTGGAGTGGTGCAAGGTAGAATGCAGTGGCACAGAGTAGTGGAGTAGGGTGCAGTGGCATAGAGTAGAGTTACGTAGAGTAAAGTGGTGCACCATTGATTGCAGTGGCATAGAGAGGAGTTGCACAGAGTGGAGTAGAGTGGCATAAAGTGCAATGACATAGAGTGCATTGGCCTACAGTATATGTTTCAAAATAGAGTGGAGTGGCATAGAGTGGAGTGTTGCGGGGAAGAGTGGAGTGTTGCTGGGAAGAGTGGAGTGGTACAGAGTAGTAGCATAGAGTGCATTGACGTAGAGTGCAGTGTTGCAGAGTGGAGTGGTGTGGTGCAGAGAGGATTGGTGCAGTGTGGAGTGGCCTAGACTAGAGTGGTGTAGGGGGCAGTGGTGAAGAGTACAGCAGTGCATAGTAGAATGGGGCAGAGTGCACTTGCATAGAGCAGTGTGGTGCAGAGTAGAGTGGAGAGGCATAGAGTGAAGTGGTGTAGAGTACAGTGTCATAGAGTGCAGTGGTGCACAGTAGATTAGAGTGGCGTAAAGTCAAGTGCCTTAGAGTACATTGGCTTTGAGTGCAGTAGAGTGGCATAGAATGGTGCAGAGTAGAGTGCAGTGACATAGAGTAAAGTTGCGCAGAGGGTTGTATGACATTTCAATGCATGCTTTTACCACGCATGCCTTTACAACGCAGGTATTACAATGCAAGTCGTTACAACGACTTGCGTTGTGGGGCGCTGGATAGTGGAATAGTTTAATTTTCTATTCCAACTCTGGTCCCCGTGGATAGTAGGGAAGGTGTTGGATAGAAAATTAAACTATTCCCTATCCAACAGCGCCCTCCAGCGAAAGTCGTTGTAACGACTTTCGTTGTAATTCCTGCGTTGTAATGGTAGTGCGTGGTAAAAGTTTTGTTGTAAACGATGTTCCCCGCGCAGAGTAGTGTGGCAGAGAGTGCAGTGCTGCAGAGTAGAGGGCCGTAGGAATATTGGTTTAGAGTAGAGTGGCATAGAGTGCATTGGTGTAAAGTGCAGTGGCATAGAGTGGTGCAGAGTAAAGTGACAGAGTGCAATAGCATGGCGTAGAACAGAGTATAGTGGAATATAGTTCAGTGAGGCGGAGCAGATTGGCATAGAGTGTAGAGGCGTAGAGTGTATTGATTTTGAGTACAGTGGTTTAGAGAGCATTGGCGTAGAGTGCATTGGTATAGAGTGCAGCGGTGCAAAATATGGGTGCAGTGTGGAGTAGCATAGAGTGGAGTGTTGCAGAGTAGAATAGAGTGGCATAGACTGCAGGGGCATTGAGTAGATTGCTTCAGAGAAGAGTGAAGTGGCCTAGAGTACAGTGGTATAGAGTAGGGTACTGTGCAGTGCAGTGGTGCAGAATAGATTAAAATGGCTTGGCATAGAGTGCAGTGGCATATAGTGGAGCCACGCCGAATAAAGTGGCATACAGTTCAGTGGCGGAGAGATCAGAGTTGCAGAATAGAGTGATGAGGAGAGAAGTGGTTTAGAGTGAAGTGCTGCAGATAAGAGTGGAGTGGTGCAGGCTAGAATGAAGTGGCACAGAGTGGGAAGATGCACAGTAGAGTGGCATAGAGTGCATTGGCATAGGGTAGAGTAGTGCAGAGTAAGGTACAATGGTATAGAGTGCAGTGACATAGAGTGAAGTAGAGTTGCATAGAGTTGAGTGGTGCAGAGTAGAGTGCATTGGCATAGAGTGCATTCATAAAGAGTAGGGTGTCAGAGTGTCATGCCATAGAGTGCAGTGGCATAGAATGCAGTCATATAGAGTAGTGTCAGAGTGCAGTGGTGTAGAGTGCAATGGCATAGAGTGCAGTTGCATAGAGAGCAGTGTCCTAGAGAACAATAGCATAAAGCGCACTATCACAGAGTGCACTGTCATAAGTGCAGTGGCATATATTGCAGTGGAGCAGGGTAGACTGGTGCAGAGAGCAGTGACATAGAGAACAGTGGTGCAGAGTAGAATAGAGTGGCATAGAGTGCAGTGACATAGAGTGCAATGGTGTAGAGTGACGTAGTGTGTAGTGACGTAGAGTGCAGTTGCATGGAATAGAATGTTGCAGAGTATAGTGACATAAAGTACAGTGGTGCAAAGTAGTTGGCATAGTTGCAGTGGTGTAGGGTGCATTGGTTTTGAGTAAAGTGGTGTAGAGTGAATTGGCATAGATGCAGTGCTTTAGTGTAGAGTAGAGTGGCGTAGCATAGAGTTCAGTGGTGTAGATTGGCACAGCGTAGAGTGCAGTGACGTAGAGTGGAGTGGCACAGAGTGTGGTAGAGTGGCATAGAGTGCAGTGCCATAGAGTGCAGTAGTGTAGAGTATATTGTTTCAGACTAGAGTGAAGTGGTGTAGAGTGGAGTGGTGTAGGGTAGAGTGGAGTGGTATACAGTAGTGGCGTAGAGCACATTGGAGTAGAGTGGAGTGTTGGAGAGTGGAGTGGCATAGAGTGAAGTGGAGTAGAGTGGAGTGGTCTAGACTAGAATAGAGTAAAGTGCAGGGATGAACTGTAGAGTAGAGTAGAATGCACTGGCATAGAGTGTAGTCATGCACAGTAGATTAGAGTGGCATAGAGTGCATTTGGCGTAGAGTGCAGTAGAATGTCATAGAGTGGTGCAGAGTAGAGTACAGTGGCATAGAGTAAAGTGGTGATGTAGAGTGGAGTAGAGTGGCATAGATTACAATGGCATAGAGTTCAGTGGCAGAGAGTGCAGTGCTGCAGAGTAGAGTGTCATAGAGTGCAGTGGTGTAGAGTAGGGTGGCGCAGTGTGGATTGATGTAGAGTGCAGTGGTGCAGAGTAGTGCAAATTAAAGTGAAGCAGAGTATAATGGTGTAGAGTGGCACAGAGTGCAGTAGCATAAAGTAGAGTATAGCTGCATACAGCGCATTGGTGCAGAGTAGATTGGCATAGAGTGCAGTGGAGTAGAGTGTATTGGTTTTAAGTAAAGTGGTGTAATGTGCATTGGTGTAGAGTGCAGTGGCACAAAGTGCAGCAGTGTAGAATAGAGTGACTTAGTGTGGAGTGGTGTAGAGTGGAGTGGAGTGGAGTGCTGCAGAGTAGAATAGAGTGGCGTAGACTGCAGTGGCATAGAGTAGATTGTTTCAGAGTAGAGTGAAGCGGTGTAAAGTGCAGTGGTATAGAGTAGAGTGTCATAGAGTGCAGTGGTGCAGAGTAGATTTGAATAGCTTAGTATGTATTAGCGTGGAGTGCAATGACGTAGAGTGGAGCGATGCAGAGTAGAGTGGCGTAGAGTTCAGTGGCATAGAGTACAGTGGAATTGAGTAGAGTGTCATAAAGTAGATTGGCAGAGAGTGCAGTGTTGCAGAGTATACTGTTGTTGAGTGCAGGTGTGTACAGTAGAGTGGTATGGAGTGCATTGAAGTAGAGTGCTGTGGCTCAGAGTAGAGTGGCGTAGAGAGCAGTGGAATAGAGTACACTGATGCAGAATAGAATATTGTGGTGCAGAGTGCAGTGATAGAGTACAATGGCATATAGTGCAGTGGCATACAGTAGAGTGGCATAGAGTGCAATGGTGGGGAGTAGATTTGTGTAGAGTACATTGGTTTTGAGTAAAGTAGTGTAGAGTGCATTGGCATTGAGTGCAGTGACGTAAAGAGAAGCAGAGTAGACTGGAGTAGTGCTGAATGCAGTGGCGCTGAGTGCAGTAGTGTTTCAGAGTAGAGTGCAGTGGTACAGGGTAGAAGGTAGGGCTGGAGGGAGCTCCTTTGGCTTCCTTGCGGCTAAGGCCTGGAATGACCTACCTGTTGAATTAAGGATCTGCCCATCAGAGATTTTGTTGCAGAAAAACTAAAAACTTGGCTTTTCCAGCACCCCCTGGGGGGTCGAAAGTAGGTATTTTTTACTTGTTCTTCTTGGGCCTTTGGCTAGAGGGAGGGAGTAAGGTTCAGGCCAGTTGCTGTGGCTCTGGTGGTGTTCTTGCATGGGGACACTCCGTTGGAGTAACCAGGTGCTCTATAAGATGAATAATAATAATAATAATAATAATAATAATAATAATAATAATAATAATAATAGTAATAATAATAAATTAGAGTGGTGTAGAGGGCATTGGCAGGAATTGCACTGACCTGCAGTGGAGTGGTACAGAGTAGGGTGCAATGGTGTAGAGTGCAGTGGCATAGCATGCAGAGCTGCAGAGTAGGGTGGCATGGAGGGGAGTGCTGAGGAGGGATGTAGAGTGTAGTGATACATAGTATAGTAGTGTGGGTAGAGTGTATTGGCATACAGTAGAGTAGAGTGGTGTAGAATTGAGAGGAGTAGAGTGCAGTGGTGCAGATAAGAGTGCAGTTGCACAAAGTGGAGTGGAGTGGCATAGTGTGGAGTGGTGCAGAGTAGAGTGCAATGGCACAGACTGGTGCAGAGAAGATTGGAGTGGGGTAGCTTGGAGTATGCATGGTATGGTAGCGTACTGCCATTACAGACAATACATCTTCAAATGAAATGACCATTACATTTACACTCACATGCAGTTTTACTGGCAAAGGTATACAGCGCTCAATTGATAATAAACATAGCGAGACATTTTTCATTCTTTTATATTATTGCTAATGAGTGACCAAATGTGTACCTAATATTGTTGTTTGAATGTGATAATTGTGGGTTCCCATAGGAAAGTAAGCACAAAATGGAAATTTGTTGTTGTTGATTGTTCATCACCACAGTTTATTTACTGACATTTAAATTGTGTTGTGTGTTAGAAAATAAAATAACATCGTACAGCCTTCCTCAAGCACACACCCCTCTCCCCCGTAGCCAGCATGATTGTAACATAATCCTCTAACTTTGTAGTCAGAGAAAGAAAAATAAACACCAAGCTCCTTGGAGGATACAGCTTGACATTTGACCTCTGTCTTTGAATGGACAGGAAATGGGCAAGATAAGAACACGATTTAAAGGCCTGGAAGAGTACAGTAAACATGGTTTGGGCAACAGGAGGGACAAAATTAAGCTGGACAGCTTAAGGCAAATCAAGCCAGCAGATAGAAAGCCATAAAATGTGAGTTACAAACCACAAAGCCAATGGTAAGCAACAGTTGGAATCATTCGTAGGACAACTTTCTGAATGTCCCCAAGATGTCATCAGCAAACCAGACAACTGTGCTTGCTGTCTAGAAGGCTGCAACCAGAAAAGGAAGTAGGGAACCATGGAAAGTGTCCAAGTTTTAGGTGGAGAGCAACTCTTATATGGAACACTATACACCACCGAATCCTCTAAATCTGCTCACCTCAAATGTCTGTTTTGCTAGCAGAGGATGTAAGCATAAGATTAGCACAGCTGCCAGCCACATGAGTTAGAAGCAAAGCCCTTTGTCATCTTTGCAGAAAAGTCTTTAAGCATAGCATTAGCTAGTGTTATCCTCAATGAGCTTAAAGAAGACAAAAGAAGTTTACCATTCCAGGCACATTGGTACAAGTTTGGATTAGTAAAATACCATCAAAGCCAATCTGTGCTGAATAGAAGCAGCCCCTAGCCTAGTAATGATTAGGCCAAAAGATTGCCTGTTTTTTCACTAAGCAAACCCAATGATGGTAGGGGATGCACTACATTCAAAAACTGCAAAGCTAGAAAAAATAAATATAAAATAAATCAAGACCCAGCTGCGTGGTCACTTAATGAACCAGTCGGGCATATATACAAGGGCATTGCACCACTGGAGCATCGCTTTTTACGACGCTGCAGTGGCGCAATGCCCTGCTCCATATTTACAAAGCGGCACTAAGCCACTTTACGTGGCTTAATGCCGCCTTATAAATATGGCCCTCCTTGCCGCAGTTTTCAGTGGAAAAGCGGCATGAAATGTGTGTTGCTGTGGGCGTTCCCATGCAACACACATTGCTGTTTGACACTGCCCCAGATTTACAAGGATATGTCAATCTGAGGCCGCACCAAAAACTGACGTCTTTGAAAAGGAGGCAATAGAGTGGCCCAACGAGGAGAATTACTTTTATTTCTCCTCATCTTTTGCTCTTTCTATGTGTGCTGCATTCTGCAGCACATATAGAAGGAGCAAAACACCATTAATGATTGTTTTTGTGCAGGAAGGTGTCCTTTTCTAGACAAACACAATAATTCCTGTAAGGAAGGCACCTTTGCACCATAGTGCAAGTGTGTCTACGCTGACCCTAGGCAGCTTTTTTAGCGCCAGCACAAGGGAAAACACAAGGGCGCACCATATTCTTGTAAATACAGCACATCACTGCATTTTGTAAATGACAGTGTGGCACAGCTATATCGCTTAAAGCGCCATGCTGCGCCATTTCATAGCAAATATGCCCCAGTATTTGCAGTCCAATATAATCGTAGTGGAGTTGCAAGTAAGAAATTATCCCGCAATCTTTGTAGACAACCCCAAATTTTGTATGGATTTCAGTTTAGTGGACAACCAGTGCTCCACGCATTGGATAGTTTTTAAAATTGACACAGTAGTTTTTTTTTTAATATATTTTTATTTTAACTTGTTCTTGCACAGAGCAACTCAGCGTGTTACAATCATAACTCCCACAGTCATAAAACAAATATTTGCAATATATAAATCAAGGACAATGCAATACATTGTCATTTTGTAGAAACAACAGCTATCCGATGCCATGTACTGTGCACCTCCCGAAATAATAGGATCTGAAAGAACAGTATCTAAATCCTATGCAAATAAACAAAGAACTCCCTCCCTCCCCACCTCCCAGGGTCAACTAGATACACCCCTCCCATTGCCTATATATCATGAAAATCAGTATGGAACCAGTGCGAATTGACATGGCAGTTGAGCATATAAAGAAATGGGAGAAGGGAATCGCTGAGCTGACTAAAGAAGTTCTAGATGACAAGGCTCTTACGAATGCCAAGGAGGCCATAGAAGACCTTGAGAAAACCGTATTCAAATCAATTACATTACCCTACAACGCAAGTTAGTTAAACTGGCCAAAGACTTTAACAAATACGATAAATTTCAAACTTAGCTATACTTAAGTGACAACTATTAAAAGCAGGGGGAATCAGGAAGTTACATCAATAGAGGAAGAGGCTTTCACAAATGGTATGTCATGTTTACTGACACTTCTGCATCAGAAAGGTCTGATACAGACACTGCAGTGGGCCCAAATACTTTATCCTACCAGCCAGGCTAGATCAACCAATATTTTACTGAGAGGCCAAGGAGTTTGAGGGCCACCGAGAGGCAAGAGAGGGAGAAGACGAGGTGGAGGATCCTACTGAAAGGTGACACACGGGAAACGTCAGACACAACGTAACAATTACTATTGGTGGATTCATCCGTCGAGACTAGAACAGAAATGGACATTTATTAAACCCTTCCGGACATGTTCTATCAGTTGAGGAAATTTTAGTCTTCAACCGAGGGCTTTTTTAACAGGTTGGATTGAACCAGTTGTTTAGTGGTAAACCCTATTCAGATTAATCATGATGTCACACGTCTCCGACCACCTCATCCTTCGCGCTCCCCTCCCATTCAATGCCCACCGAGATAATAACTTTTAAGAAAATGGTCATAAAATAGATTGGCTCTTAAAGCAAACAAAGAAGATGAGTGAATTACAGCCTCACTGAAGCTCACAGCCAGGTAAATTAGGAAATTGAGAAATAGCTGGGAAATTATGATAAAATCTGCAGACAAAGGGGGGAGCATAGTAATCCAAAATAATGAAGACTATCTCAATGAGATCCCCAGTCACCTTGGGGATGAGACGAGTTATCAAAAGACCACCACAGACCCCACATATGATTTAAGACCCTTATAGGAGATCTCACACATGAGAGTTTAGAACTGGGCTTCCTGAGCAAGAATGAACACTTACTTTTAAATGAAGACAATCCCATGACAATGGTTACTTATGCCCTCCCAAAGATTCCTAACAGACTGCAGAATCCCCTGAGTAGTGTGGAAAAGTAAATTTTGCCATGTTCTGTGTCCCTACGTGTCCTCCATCTTATGTTATGTGTGCATGATTAAATATGCATATGTATCTCCCATGTTTAATTAAAGACGCAATTACAGTTGTGTCCATTACTAGTATGCCAGTTTCCAGTTCTCGTGAAAGCTACGAGTATTAGGCCTATGTAAAGTTACGTTGCCACGTTTCTCAGTGTGCACGTTATTTCATTGTAAAGTCCCCGTTTCTAGGCCTCAAAAGGGCCCGGACACCAGATTCAGCTCCTGTCTTCTGAGCCTCGCTGAGGAGCGATACAGCCCCCACCTGTATCCTCGACCCTTCACTTACTTCCTGCCTCACAGTGCCCGGCTCAGCCTGGCTCTGCCTACGAGTCTGCCAAGAGTATGTTATGATTCTAGTTATCAGTCCAGCCCTCCTTCTCTGCATTCCTAAGCTACTGAATCGCATCAATAGTTTCCGTCATTGTCTAGCCTTTACGTCTCCATGTAAGAGAAATACTGCATTTAATGGTCATTTAATATTCTTCATCACGCACTACATGTAGAATAATGCATGCTCCAGTCTTAGAGTCCGTTAGCCTTTACCCCGATAACTTTTGGATTCTATCAACATGTTCTCTAAACATCAGATACTAGATACTGTTTAGGTACATGTCGCCCTGACTCTCCAGACTTCAGTCTCTGCTCCTAGCACAGAGTTCATAGCCCCCAGCTTCTCCTAGTAACACGTCATTGTCAATTTGCGCGCACCATTAGGTTAGAGGTCCCGGCTCCTTAGGTAGCCCCCTCCATGTTTCCGCCCCATTTATGACATATTCTGTTACATTTGCATCACATGTCTATGTATACGCCCCTGTTACACCCATTTTCACCCTTATCTTTTGCGACTGCTATTGACCACACCCACTGCTCCGCCTACTGTAATTCATTGTAATGTAACTGTTTTAGTATATATATTTGGGCACTGTTATTAAATGTTACGCCGATTCTGATCCTGCCCCCGGCAGCGCTGTCCATCCTGTTCCCGTGCAGGTTGTCCTGTTCCTGTCCTTTATGCTGTATTAAACCTGCAAACTCCTACTACCTCGAATCTTGACTCTTATTTATTGAGCTATCTGTTATTGCTATGTCCAGTCAAACCTAGATCCGGTATTATTTATTTATATACCACATAATGGCGCCCGAATAGGGACTTGCCCTTTCCCCACGCGCCGGTGAAGCCACGCCGGCCCCCTGACCCTCTGCAGCCGTGACGGAACCATACCGTGCACGTGCAGATATTTCTGCTTCAAGTATCCCTCAGGCCCACGGAGGAGACGGAGGTGGCGGTCCAGCATCCAGACGAGGCGGTGGAGGAACGCGGCGAGTCCCGACCAGAGCCCAAGCCGAGAGTCCAAGGTCCGAGGTATCCGGAGGCCCACCCGTAACAGAAGTCCGAAGCTCGTACGTCCGGCGTCGAAGCAGTCCAGTCCAGTCCGAGGCCTTCCGTTCTTGCTGCCCGGTGAGTACCATTGCTGGGGTAGTATCTAGACAGGGTCAATCTAATTGACTCTGGTCCGTGGGTTGGTGGTACACAGACCCACAAACGAAGTGTCCACTTCGGTGGATGCGGGTCCTGACGTGTCTCTTTATGAGACCGGTAAGTTTCGTACTGTTTCAGCAGTGCATCTAGTTTCTGTTCTAGTCAGTTCTGTTCTCGAGAAAATTCATGTATTCTGAGTATTCCAGGTAGTATTCTGTTCGAACTGTTATTTTAAATGTTCTTCATGTATTTTTAATGTCGTGGTATGAAAGTGGTGTAGTTATCGTGTTCGTTGTGTATTGTATTGTGTCTAGATTACAGTTCAGTCATGCCTTTATTCTCGAAATTACGTCAGTTAAAAACCAGAAAAGGTCTGCTAGAAGCAGCAGTTCCTGTCCCGCCTAGGGACAGTCCAGGTCATTTTATGTATCAAAAGCATGGCATAAGTGCCATATTATATCTAGATTTATGGGTAGAGTATACCAAACAGTTAGAAGAAAAGTATAGATGGCCTGTATCAGGCACATGGGATGCCGAGTGCATCATGAGAGTAGAAGAAGCATTATGGAAGAAGAAAGCCAGACAGTCACAGAAAGATGCCATCGAGTTATGGCGCAAAGAATCTCATAAAAGAACCGAAAAAGAAATCAGAAAGTCAGAACTAAGTAGAGAATCCTTAGAACGAGCCCAAGAAAGGGAACTAATCGAGATAGGTGAACGAGTTAAAACAGAACAGTCAGACAGACAGAGGCATGCCCTTATTAAGGGTATGTATCCTCTTCTTGCCGAGGGCTTGCCAAAAGCGACCCCGGAGGCATCCAGTAATTTTCCGCCACCACTAGTTCCGACTAAGCTACGTCACAAACCGACCGCAGCTGATATTTTCATCTCGTCCTATTTGGACGACACAGTCCCGGAATATGCAAATCCTGTTCCGCCAGTCCCTGTAAATCAGGCAATTCCTGCTCCCCCAGACACCGGGGCACCTCTTGCAGTACCTGCTACGGTACCCCCGGTCCAGCCTACATTACAATTTCCCGCCGCGCTAGTACGAAGAGTATCAGTCGACGATTCCAGTTTAGGGGCCGCAGGAGGAGGTCCTCCTGGTACCCCGCCACCGCACCAACGTAGAACGTTGGCCGAGTTACATGAATGTGCGTTACAGCGTACGCCCAAATTTAAGTCCGTTGCAGAAATCCGACGAGCTCTTACTGAATGCCGCTATGATCCAGTTGCAGGTGATGATAGTACAGTAATATATTCCATCCGTGTAAGACGGGTGACCGGGTATTTAGACACCCTACCAGATATGAAAGGAGATCTAGACAGAATATATCGTTTCATCCGTACAGGGGATGATCCAGAAAGTATTGGCGAAGCCATGTCTCAAAGGAAAGCTGAGATCCAGCTCATGTTATTAAAGTTCCTGATTAATTGTCTAATAAGAGAACAAGATTCCCCGACTAAAGATCAGGCCGAAATGAAAATCCTGACAAGGTGGAGTGATAATATAGCCGAGGGTAAACACAAGACTATCAGTAGTATAGAGAGTATGTACAAGAAAATCCGTAAAGAAATAATAAAGTTACACGAACAACGTAAAGCAGCACAAGTAAACGAGAAAGAAAATGACTCTTCTACTGAAGAGGTAGAGGACGAGAATCCCGCCAGAATAGCGTATGTAGGAAAATCTAGATTTCCAGACCGACTTTCACGTCTAGACTACAAGAAAACTGTTCCTCATCCGGCACCAGAACAAGGTTCTCTAGAACAAGTATTTCAAGCTACCGATCACATTCTGAAATCACGAATCGGTTATAGCGAGTTAAGTACTATGCATGAACAAGAACTAGTCCGATCAGCGGTCCGATGGATTACTGATTCTACCACTTTTCCAGACGAAATAGTGGCACAAATGTTTCTGAAACTGCCTCCAGCCGAGCAACGACTGGTGGGTATGTATATGATCCAGCACCTCATTACTCTGTATGAGGGTCAACATTCTGATCCAGGTCCGTTACACGATGTCCTGAACGAGTTACTCCAGTATAGATGGAAAGGTTTAGGTACCGATTTAATTAGTGTCATTCTAGAACAGCGCCACAAATATAGAACGTTTTTGAACCCGCATTTTGTTCATGTCTCACCTCCAGAAAGTAAACCCTTTTACATAGACAGACAGAATCCGTTACGAGAAGTACACCCAGTTAGGACAACAGATGGTGAAATGCAACGAGTGTTTGTTTACACTCCGATTACAAAGATGGAACTCTTAGAGATGAAAAAGTTAATTCCCTGTCATGATAAAGATCCAGCAGGGTTCCACCGGGAATTAAAAGACATGCTCCGTATGGGAGAATACACGTATCCAGATATAATTAAAATGTTAAAAGTCTTATTGCCCGCAGGGGTATACGAGAAACTCAAGGAAAAAGATTGGGAGGTGGGAGAGAAAAAGATCGATTGGGCAGTTCTAGAAGCTGAAGATAAGGCACGAGTACCAGGTACCGGTCTAGGAGAGAAATGTAAAGAATTACCTGAACTGTTAATACAAGTTTTGCCCAGATTATTAGCAACTAAAAAGGAAGACTGGGATGCAATCTCAGCCTGTAAACAGAAACAAGACGAAGACACTCGTGATTTTTATTCTAGATTCGAGAAATGTTTTAGTATAAACAGTGGCCTCAAGACGAGTAGCGAGTCATACCCTCATCTTTTTGTTACTAAATTAGTCGAGAATTCAAGTCCACAAGTTAAGAATCGAGTTTTGAAAGTCGAAAGTACCTGGCAAGCTAATACCCCGTCCCAGATGTTACAGATGCTCCAATACCACCAGAATAGAATCAGAGAAGAGCAAGAACACGAGAGAAAACGTATGAAGGACACGAAAATGAAAGTGCTGGTTGCACAATCTATTCCACAAGACAGTCAGAAGAGGGGTACGAATCAAGCCAGTCATCCTGCAGTTCCCGTTAAAGGGACATGCAATTATTGTAAACAGCCAGGTCATTATATAAACGAGTGTGCAGTTCTGAAACACAACATAGCTACTGGTAAGACTAAAGAAAGACCACGTCCGCCTAGACAAGAACAAGTTTCACAGACTTCTCAGCCACAGAATGCACAACAGACAGTTCCAGCACCGCAGCCTATTGCTGCTACACAGCATGTTACACAGCAGATGTACCAGTATGCACAGTCCGAGTATCCAGAGTATCAGCCATATTCATGAAACAGCCTAGAGAGGGAGGTAGGCTTGCCTCTCATCGAGATACCTGTAGATCAAGAGGGTCCCTATGTTCATAGTCAAGTATTAGGGAAAGACAGAAAGTTTCTGATTGATACAGGGGCAAGTAGGACCACCATCAGTCACGCCGAAGTTCCAGGGGCTCCGCTCTCAGGCTCTAGAAATGTTTCCCTTGGATTTTCAGGAAAGCCTATTGTAAACGAGATATCTAAGCCAGTTACTCTAGAAGTAGGTCCATTGTCCCGCACTACTGATCTGTTACTTACGAAGTCATGTCCAGAAAATTTATTAGGCATTAAAACACTGAAAGAATTAGGTGCAGTTATTTGCTGTTCCCCAGAGGGAATACGATTGTTCCTACGTGACTTCAAGGGTCACTATGTATTACGAGATTTTGATCCGAGATTGTCTAATGTTCCGCAGCATCTATGGGCGCAAGGTCCAACTGATGTTGGTTATATGCAAATCACACCCCATCGTGTGACTCTCAAACCAGGTGTAGTGTTACCACGAATCAGACAGTACAGATTGCCACCTGAGGCTGTAGCAGCCTTATCCAAAATTATTGACGAGCTCATCGCTCAAGGAGTAGTTGTAGAAACTGACTCCAATGTATGTAATTCTCCGATCATTCCAGTCATGAAACGTACTGATCCAAATGCACCCCCAGTATATCGATTAGTGATTGACCTTCGAGAACTCAACAAATGTATTATTCCCCAGTACCCAGTTGTCCCAGATATCTCTTCCCTATTGACAGCCATTGATTCTGAAGCCTCATTTTTTTCAGTCATAGACCTCAAGAACGCATTTTTTAGTGTCCCCATTCATCCAGACAGCCAGTTCCTTTTCGGATTTTGTTTAAATGGAAGGAGCTATATGTTCACACGAGCTCCTCAAGGTTTCACAGAAAGTCCTAGTATTTACAGTCAAGCACTTAAGAGACAACTAGACAATATTCACATGCCAACTGACACTGCCCTGCTCCAGTATGTCGATGATCTACTGATCACAGCCCGTTCTGAACGTGCTTGCGAGCGAGCATCCCTTACAGTCTTGTATTTCCTAGCAGAGATGGGGCACAAGGTGTCCCCTTCTAAGCTTCAATTCTGTGTCCAGCAAGTGATCTACTTAGGCCACTTACTGTCCAAGAGGGGTAGGCAGTTGACACCTGACCGTATCCAGTTAATAGCGAGTCTTCCTCAGCCCAAGACCCAGAAGGAGGTACGTGCTTTTATCGGCCTCACTTCTTACTGCAGACAATGGATTCCTCAGTATGCATTTCTAGCTAAACCACTGATACAGTTAACGACACAGGAGGCAGCCGTATCGACTGTCCTCCCTTGGACATCTGAACATACACTTAGTTTCAATGAGTTAAAGAAAGCTCTATGCCAAGCTCCAGTTCTAGCTACACCGAACTACAGTAAGCCTTTTACACTTTTCGTCACAGAACGGGAAGGTACAGCATTATCTGTTCTCACACAAGATCAAGCAGGACAATACAAGCCCTGTGCTTATTTTTCGAGCACATTAGATCCAGTAGCCCAGGCTCTGCCTGCGTGCCTCAAGTCAGTTGCAGCCACAGCACTAGCTATCAGACAAAGTGATTCCATAGTATTAGGACATTCCTTGACAGTACAAGTTCCCCACTCCGTGGAAGTTCTTTTAAACCGAACACAGACTCAGCACTTGACAATTGCACGTTTAACAGGTTATGAATTGACACTGTTCCAGCCACACATAGAAATCAGACGCTGCAACGTTTTAAATCCTGCTACACTGTTACCGTCAGTTACTTCAAATCCTGCCACACACGACTGTGTGGAAGTAGTTAACATTATGACTAAGCCAAGACAAGACTTGACAGATATTCCATTACCAGATCCCGACCTGACACTTTATGTGGATGGTTCATGTATGAGAACAAGTACAGGAGAACTAGTAGCCGCGTATGCAGTGACTACTGACACTGAAGTTATTGAAACACACCGTATTGACACCCTGTCTGCTCAAGCAGCAGAGCTAGTTGCTCTGACACAAGCCTGCATACACGCCAAGAACCTGAAAGTTAATGTTTACACAGATTCACGTTATGCATTTGGAGTCGTACACGACTTTGGAGTGCTCTGGCAGGAGAGAGGTTTCATGACTTCTCATGGACTCAAGATTCAGCATGGTCTCCTTATTCAAGCTCTGTTAGATGCCATACACCTACCGACATCTATTGCTATCATGAAATGCAAAGCACATACGAAAGTTACCGACACTATTTCTCAAGGTAATGATCTAGCAGATCGCACAGCCAAGCTTACAGCACAGACACCAGACATTCCAGTTAATAAGACACCGACATACACTCCAGATCTGACTACCTGTATGACAGTTAAGGACCCCACTCAAGATGTCATAGATATCCAGTTACATGCTACTCCCGAGGAAATCAAGAAATGGTCCGAACAAGGAGGGGTCCAGACAGATCAGGGATGGGTAACGAAGGGTAAAGCCACATGGTTTCTCCCCGACTCTATGGTTCAAGTCATTATCAATACCGCACATAGTCCAGCACATTTAGGAGAAAAAGCTATGTTAGATAGTATCCAGAACATTTGGTTCAACAAGCATTTACGAGCTGCAGCCAAGCAGAAAGTCCGTACCTGTATGATATGTTGTCAGTTTAATCCAGGTAAAAGTGTCCCGGTGGAACAAGGTGGATTCCAGCCCCCTGACCACCCTTTTGAAGTCCTCCAGATGGATTATATTCAGATGGAGCGATGTCGAGGTTTCAAGTATGTCCTTGTAGTTGTATGCGCTTTGTCCAGATGGACAGAAGCATATCCAGTCCCAGATTACACAGCCGCGACCACTGCCAAGCAGTTGGTTCGTGAATTCTTCCCCCGTTATGGACTCCCTAGGGTCGTGTATTCAGACAACGGCCAACCATTCTCATCCGAGCTCATGAAACATATTTCCCTTTTGTTAGGGTACCAGTGGAAGTTCCATTGTGTACGCCATCCAGAAGCAGCCGGTCTCGTAGAGAGACATAATCAGACCCTGAAAATCCGAATTGCAAAAGTATGTAAAGAGAAAGGTGTGGACTGGCTAGTAGCTCTGCCAGTTGCCTTATTTTATATGCGCATGGTCGCACATTCCAGATCAGGTCTGTCCCCTTATGAGGTCGTATTCGGCCGCCCCCCTAACATGTGGGGTACACCTAGACCTCGAAGTATTACCGATGTTTCAAGTAATATGCTGACAGATTACCTAGCTTCCTTGATGTCTGCCCTCAACTCTTGTCGTTCACAGGTTGCTGCCGCATTTCCAGACAATACCGAGGTGGCACCGCATGAAATCGTTCCCGGATCCATGGTTCTTGTCCGGAATTTTGATCGTTCAAGTCCGCTGGAGCCTCGCTGGAAGGAACCCCGACAGGTCCTCCTGGCCACCCGTACTGCCGTCAAGCTGGAAGGCAGGAAGGGCTGGGTCCACCTGTCACATGTGAAAAGATTTTTTGGACTAAAGCCTGTTTCAAAGAACATTTCCGAGGATTCTAAAGACTGCCAAAGTACTATTCTTAAGGACTGTCCCGCAAAAGACATTGCTACGAACCCTTCCCTGTTAGAGAAAACTCCGCAGCAGGAGTATAAGCTTAAACTAAGGTCTAGTAAAATAAGTCAGCCAGTTTGATTGTCTAAGTCCTCCCCTAGGTGAAACGGTTAGACCGGTTTCTGACATGTATATAATAGACCCCCACAGAGAGAGAGTTAGTGAGAACTCTAGAAGTTGCACTATTATTTTATGTTTTCTGCTATATTTTAGCATTATGATTTCCTGCACCAGTTATGCATTTTATTTGTGTTTTTCAGTTTCTCATGTAAATAAGTCTGCCAATGTTACAGTAGAGCACACGTTTAGTGATCTGCCTCCTCATGAACTCTCATATCGTCTTGCTATGCGTAATAACTCCTTTATCCGCATGTTACATTATTCACACCAGACCAGCAATGCCACAAATTGTTGGGTGTGTGGTCAACTCCCCCCTTTCCAGACACCGAAGGGAGTTCTGCCACTCTTTCCTTATCCATTTTCACATAATGGTTCGTGTGGAGCATGGTCCACGTTAACGTCATCCTTAACAGATATGTCTTTTCTGAACAGTACATGTTTCCCAGACAAGCAAGGTCTTCCCCACAGAACAGGGTTAGATCTAGAAAATGAAGTTTATAATTTGGGTAATTGTTCTTCGAATTTTATGGTCCTGAATGTTCAGTCTGATTCTACTCCAGACTTACCTGCCATGTCAGTACTACCAGTCAAAGGCGAATTATGTGTCAGAAATTATGGTTCCGTACATGTAGGACATAGTGATTGTACTACTGTTGTCAAATATAGTGACAGTAGGAAATCTATTTTTAAAGCTTCACGTCATTCTTATTTTGTTTGTGGTCAGACCGCATATGTTCGTCTGCCCCTTGATTGGGATGGTACATGTTACATTGCCTTCCTACTGCCACCAGTTTTCCTAGCCCCACCTGACTATCATAGGAATTCCCACCTAGTACATACTAGACACAAGAGAAATCTCCCGATTGTCGATTATACTGAAACTGCTCTAGAACAATACATAGATATCAATAAAGGTGTCTTCCCCTACTTAGGTACTGTCGTGAATAGTAAACTGATACGTAGATTAACCAGAACACTTGAAGCAGTAGTGATTGAGACTACTTCTGCTCTAGGTAACTTAACCGAAGAACAATCCTTTATGAGAATTGTCGTGCTCAAGAATCGTCTCGTCCTTGACGTCATACTGGCCGATAGGGGCGGGGCATGTAGAGTCATCGGATCTAGTTGCTGCATTTTCATTCCTAATAACGCACCGTCTGTTTATTCAGCTATAACCAGACTCCATAAAATTGCCCATATGTTACACCAAGATCCAGGCACCTGGACATGGTCCGGTTGGTTCTGGAATATAATTTCCGCCTGGGGATGGAAAGTATTGTCATTTCTGGGTATTACAGTAGCGATCATATTCAGTTGCTGCCTCTGTTTACAATGTGGCCCTGCGATTTGCGGCATTTGTGCTACATCTTGTATTCCTAGTCCCGAGTCCCGTCCTAAATCCCGTTCCAAGAAAATTCGAGACGAGCAAATGATACTGTATGAAATGATAGATGGTATCATGAATATTGATGTTTCCTGATGGAAACGTAGTGACAAGGAGGGAATGTGGAAAAGTAAATTTTGCCATGTTCTGTGTCCCTACGTGTCCTCCATCTTATGTTATGTGTGCATGATTAAATATGCATATGTATCTCCCATGTTTAATTAAAGACGCAATTACAGTTGTGTCCATTACTAGTATGCCAGTTTCCAGTTCTCGTGAAAGCTACGAGTATTAGGCCTATGTAAAGTTACGTTGCCACGTTTCTCAGTGTGCACGTTATTTCATTGTAAAGTCCCCGTTTCTAGGCCTCAAAAGGGCCCGGACACCAGATTCAGCTCCTGTCTTCTGAGCCTCGCTGAGGAGCGATACAGCCCCCACCTGTATCCTCGACCCTTCACTTACTTCCTGCCTCACAGTGCCCGGCTCAGCCTGGCTCTGCCTACGAGTCTGCCAAGAGTATGTTATGATTCTAGTTATCAGCCCAGCCCTCCTTCTCTGCATTCCTAAGCTACTGAATCGCATCAATAGTTTCCGTCATTGTCTAGCCTTTACGTCTCCATGTAAGAGAAATACTGCATTTAATGGTCATTTAATATTCTTCATCACGCACTACATGTAGAATAATGCATGCTCCAGTCTTAGAGTCCGTTAGCCTTTACCCCGATAACTTTTGGATTCTATCAACATGTTCTCTAAACATCAGATACTAGATACTGTTTAGGTACATGTCGCCCTGACTCTCCAGACTTCAGTCTCTGCTCCTAGCACAGAGTTCATAGCCCCCAGCTTCTCCTAGTAACACGTCATTGTCAATTTGCGCGCACCATTAGGTTAGAGGTCCCGGCTCCTTAGGTAGCCCCCTCCATGTTTCCGCCCCATTTATGACATATTCTGTTACATTTGCATCACATGTCTATGTATACGCCCCTGTTACACCCATTTTCACCCTTATCTTTTGCGACTGCTATTGACCACACCCACTGCTCCGCCTACTGTAATTCATTGTAATGTAACTGTTTTAGTATATATATTTGGGCACTGTTATTAAATGTTACGCCGATTCTGATCCTGCCCCAGGCAGCGCTGTCCATCCTGTTCCCGTGCAGGTTGTCCTGTTCCTGTCCTTTATGCTGTATTAAACCTGCAAACTCCTACTACCTCGAATCTTGACTCTTATTTATTGAGCTATCTGTTATTGCTATGTCCAGTCAAACCTAGATCCGGTATTATTTATTTATATACCACAGTAGACGCATAGTTTTAGGATGTAAGTTCATCTTGGAACCCCTGTGCCAGTATATTGATTTTATCCTAAAACCCCGGGTTCCTAAGATGAAATCTTACATAAGAGACAGAATGCATTTCATCAAATTACCTGAGGACACTGCTTTTGACAGCACACAAGAACTTTTAGTGACAATGAATATCCAATCCTTATACACCAACATTCCCCAGACGGAAGCCTTCAGGGTTATTGAATGGATACTGAATGCATATTGAATCAAAGGGAGCAACAGGTGAAAGTACCGATCTGGTTTGTACTATCCTTGACCAACATACCTTTAAGATAGAATTATTCACAATTTGACAACCAGTTTTACTTCCAAACCAAGGCCGTATAGATGGGAGCAGGCTACCCCCAGTCTTACCAAATGTATTTATGGCTGACTTTGAGGGAGATTATATTTTCCCACCAAATAACCTGTACTTAGAGGTAAGGCAAAGAGTTCAGCCTTGGCTCATTCAACAACTGCCCTGTTGGGTTTCACCAAAAGGTTGGGGGCCAGGCCAATGGAAGCACTTTTGAAGGTTTATAACACTAAGTGTATTCCCATTGCCACCTATGGGGCTGACCTGTGGGGTTATGCCACTCAAGAAAAAATCCAAAGGGTAGAAAATAGGTTAATTAGGATATTGCTCTCAGTTCCAAAATCAACCCCTACATTCTCTATTCACGAGGAAGTAGGTCTGGGTTATATTACAGACAAGCTGAACTTGGCACCTCTTTTACTTTGGGCAAGGACATGGCTGAATCCAGAATTAACTTTAAACCATCTTATTCTGGAGGACGTCATGTCTTTGGACCATGCCATGAAAATACCTTATTTAACAACAAGGGGTGGTGATGGACAGAGTTTCTGAATTAAGCAGAATACTCTCACCCAGGCAAGAGATCAGGGCTAGATCCAACACCGTTTTTTAGCTCACTGCACCATCCCAGTTCAGAACCTGGCTATATGCAAATTAGTCTGTTCCTATCCCAGTGCATGATGGGAACAGGGCAAACCAAACTACCAAGCCAATTCTTACACTGGGAAGGAAACAAGCTTCCGGGGACCGGTTTCTGGCATTTCAGCCGTCGTCGGCCCGGCTTGCTTGAATCCTGATGGTGCAATGAGCAAGGGACTCACATCTGAGTATACCCTTCCACGCTTAGGGTGGACATGATGCACTGAGCCAGGGACAGACTAATTTGCATATAGCCAGGTTCTGAGCTGGGATGGGGCAGTGAGCTAAATAACGGTGATGGATCAAGCCCTGATCTTTGGACTGGGTAAGAGTGGTCTGCTTAATTCAGACACTCTGTTCATCACCACCCCCTTTTCTGAATCATTTTGTCCACCATAAGCGTGGATGGGTATACTCAGACATGAGTCCCTTGCTCACTGCTCCATCAGGATTCAAGCAAGCCGGGCCGACGAGGCTGAAATGCCAGAAACCGGTCCCCGGTAGCTTGTCTCCTTTCTGGTGAAGAATTGGCTTGGTAGTTTGGTCTGCCCTGTTCCCATGATGCACTGGGCCAGGGACAGACTAATTTGCATATAGCCAGGTTCTGAGCTGGGATGGGGCAGTGAGCTAAATAACGGTGATGGATCAAGCCCTGATCTTTGGACTGGGTAAGAGTGGTCTGCTTAATTCAGACACTCTGTTCATCACCACCCCCTTTTCTGAATCATGAAAATACCTTGGCTGAAGATTTTAAAAAACACATTTTCAGCTTTGGGTAGAGTGGAACTTTTCTCTTCTCCTCGCAACATTAAGAGAGAGGACGTAAAGTGGATTAAAGTCCACTTTACAGACAGGGTCCGCCTTAGTAGAGAGGGGAGGGAAATAATGAAACCATCTATAAGAGCTCATGCTATGTTAATCACTACCCCAACCCTGGAACCATACTTGAACTTTGTCACAAGACCCCTTCACAGATTTTTATTAACAAGATTCAGGTTCAATCTGATCCAATTTTCTCTAGGCTATTACCCTTCATGGAATCATTCGAAAGATGCACCCCCTTGTGACTGTGATAATTTCTCTGAGCAGGATACCATGCATTTTACGATGTTTTGTGGGTTTTATACTGCTGCTAGGAAAAAACATCTATTACCTGTGCTGAGGGAGGCGGGTTTTATTCAAGTTAGACCTGCTTTAATTTACCTCCAGATGTTGGGCAATATTTATATTACTTTTAGTGTTGCCAGTTTCCTAGCAGAAGCTTTCCGTTTTAGAAAAAAACGAGCTCCACTGAACATTTTATTGTAAATAAGGTATCTTTTATTAGTATCAGACACGAGGTAGTTTAGTAAATTTCGGGTTTATCCCGTTGTTGTATTAATTATGAAATGTGGTTTTAATGTATATGTATTGTATGTGCTTTTTATCGTTTTTTTGAAAATCGAATAAAGCGTGCTTTGACTGACTGATGGCTGACTTTGAGGGAGATTATATTTTCCCACCAAATAACCTGTACTTAGATAACATAAGACATTGGGTGAGATACATAGATGATTCTTGTTAGACCCGTCTGCTTCTGAGAGTCCCCTCACCACTATGATTTCTTTTGTTCCCCTGTACCTCCCAAAATTTGTCGCTTTTTATTTGTCTACCAGGACTTTTTATGTGTAGTTTCATGGGGTTAGATGTTCCTTGACGCCCAGTTGCTCACAAGGTTTGTGGCACCTATTTACAAGGCGCCTGGCCCAAACCTGTGGCATTACAAACTGGGGTTGTCAACCTGTATAAATGAAACTAAAATGGTTGGCACCCTTTTTCCTCATGTGAAGTGACTCCCATTGGAGCCTTCATGAACCCTGGCCTTTTGAGGTTTTGGCGCCCTTTGGTTGGCGTGCATTTCTGACAGGAATTCCTTTATTTTCCTCAGGTACACAAAATGGCTGCTCTAGAACCCCAGTACGGTGGCTGTGAGTGTCCTAAATACCCCTCAAGAGTGCCATGTCATTGTCACAGCCAGAGAAGGTTCTAGAACCTTCTGGCTCGTGCCAGTACCCCAGGGCACTGGCTATAGAAGGCCCAGTCCCTGGCGGCCATTTTAGATGATGATGAAGATTGATTAGACTAGAGAAGAAGAGATTCCAGACTTGACACCAGATTGACACCTGCCCTGTTGACCCCTGAGGTGACTGGTAGCGCAGGCAGTAGAGCAGCAAAGGGTTGCTGGCGTTGTGTCTGACTGGTGTTCCAGTCAGCTACGTGAGAAGTGATCTAGCGCCTACAGCGCCTGCCCAGCGAGTACCTCATTGCCCCAAAAGACTGTGGCCAGATTCGTGTGCCTCCCCGCCCCCCCCCCCGGTGGTGAACTGTGATCGATTTATCGATTCGCGAGGCGATAGCAAGTTCGCCGCGACCGCAATCGTCAGCTGTGCCCCCTTTGCGACAGGTGCCTCTAGAGGGGAGCTCGGACGTCTCCGAGCCCCACCAGCGTAGAGCGCTTCCTGCACAGATTGAAGGTGAGGTGGTGCGCCGGGGCGGGGAAAGGCCGGCCTTCGTTGGGCGGGACTAGCGTCTCTGCCACTCCCCAGTGACCCGGGAGCTGTAGCTGTGGGCGGGAACCCCCCTGTATGCGGAAGTCAGAGGGAGGTCCGTGGAGCCCCTGAGCGCCCCTTCGCTAGCGAGAGGAGTGCTGTGCCCGACTGAATCGTATCGTGAATGCAGCGCTGTGAAGGAACTGTGAACCGGCATTTATTTGACTGTGCGCGAAGGTTGTGTGACCTCTCCGGCAGCCCGTTCGTCAGTCTAATGACTTTGAACTGGTGCCGCCTGTGCTCAAGTGGTGCTAAAGCCCGTAGGCGCGCATAGACTTCACCAGCAAAGTAGAGATCCTATCCCGGTGACCGCCGAGTGCAAATGATGTATTTACTGTGTTTCCTTGCTTTCTAGATATACGCGCATACGCCTTGAGTGATTATTAAAGAGTCCCAAACCTTATTTTGTGCTCAGAGAAGCCGTATACCTGGTCATTGAAAACAGCATAAACTGTAAGAGTTATCTTTCCCATTTGAAACGGATTGCAAATGTAATGATTCGAAAGTATTTAATTGGTGGGAGCGATACCAGAAGAAACATGTGGTTGTTTATTTAAATGAACCAATATTTATTCTGATATTTATTCTGATATTTATTCTGATATTTATTCTGATATTTATTCTGATATTTATTGTGATACTCATTCCTGAAGTTATTCTATTTATTAATACTATTTATTACCAGAACTGTATGACCAAAAGAAATGTATATGTGCTTTCCCAGACAACCCTATTTACAACAAGGAACTTTTATATAAAGGAATCGTATTTTTCTACAGCAGTGGTGTGGTGTCCTTCTTTTTGGTGTGGATGTACAAGGAGTTATTATTGGGTCAGAGCCGGCTTAACACTACAGCCTTCACTTGCCTTGTCACTTGAGCCAAGCTACCCCCTTTGTGCTGGGCTTGCCCATCGCAGGTCCAACATAAAATTGGTGCTCAGCGGTGGGATTGCGAGCCGTGCTTGTTTTGAACCCCATAATAATTCAGTGTGCACCACAGGTACACACCCGGAGTTTTCTCCTAGCGGCCCTCCAATTCAACGTTTTGTTTTTTTCCAAATTCTTTCCTGGAGGTGGGTGGAAGTGACCCTCAAAGTTCTTATCCTGGTCACCTACTTCGGGGTGGTTGTCCACACTTTTCACTGACAAGATGGAATTTGAAATGTCAGAGCTGGAGACCTATACTGTGGCACAGCTCAAGGATTTCTGTCAGGAGAGGGGAGTGTTTGTCAGGCGAGGGGCCAAAAGAGAGGAGCTCCGTACTAGTCTGCGAGCATGGGTGGAAGCACACACGGAGGGAACGGTGGAGGAGGAGGAATCGGACAGAGGTACTGTCATTGATAGGACTGCGGAATGTCCCCTGGGGGTGGGTGAGATGTCAATCAGCCCCAAGGCAACCTCACGGGAGGGCAGCAGTGTGTCATCGAGAGGGTTGTCAGAAACCGAGTTAGCTGACAGGAGAGAGGAAAGACTGTTAAGGTGGGAAATAGCAAAAATGGAGTTGGAAGAAAGGAGGGAGGGGAGGAGGTTGGAACATGAGTCCAAGCTGGAGATGGAAAGCTACGAGAACTCGAATTCCAGGCCCCTAACATCACTCCGAAGGGTGTCGAGTCAAAGGAATTTGCCAGGGAGCCCAGGCCCCATTTACCCAAGGACGTAGTCGCCAGTTATACCGCTGGAGACGACATAGCCAAGTGGCTGGCAGCCTATGAGGTCTCCTTAAGAGCCCATGGGATCCATGAGAAGCATTGGGGTGGTGGATTATACCGGTACATGCCTCCGACAGGTAGGGATGGCCTATTGGCCCTAGACCGGGAGGAACAGGTTAATTACCCCGCCATGAAGGTGGCGCTCATCAGGAAGTTTGGGTTGACCCCCGAGAAATACCGGCAAAGGTTTAGGGGCAGCCACAAGCTGAGCTCACAGAATTGGGTTGACTTCCTGGATTTTGCTAAGAAAGCCCTGGATGGGTGGGTACAAGGTAATGAGGTGGAGGACTATCGAGGGTTGTACGACCTGATACTCAAGGAACATCTACTTGAGAAATGTCTTCCCGAGCTGAGGCAACACCTGGTAGACAGCAAACTTACTTGCCCCCGTAAGCTTGCTGAGGAGGCGGACATTTGGGCAAGTACCCGAGTGTCCACGAAGGGGACGGGAGGAGATTCTCAGAAGTCCGGACAGGGCGCTCCCCAGAAGAAAGAGGGGGGAGATAACAAGAAGCAGGAGTTCTCCAAAGGCCCCCAAAATACCTTTAAGGGGAAAAGTTTCTTCTCCACTTCTTAGGCTAACCCGCAGAAGAACCCTAATCCTGGCCAGAGTCAGCAGCCAAGGGTTATCCATTGCTATGAGTGCGGTGGTATTGGACATTATAAGGGAGACGTGAAATGCCCAAAGAGACCACCCCCTCCCACTGGAGGAAAGGCCCCAGGAGTCGCTAGTGTAGCGCTCGGGGAGGAGATGCCCTTAGTTAAGGGGGGGGAGTGGGCGGGTGTCACCTTAGTGTCCCTGGGTAATCGGGAGGTGGTTCCAAAGATCCAGGTGCCCTCAAATACTACCAAGTATGGGCAATGGGTCACCATCAATGGCCATAGAGGGGAAGCTCTGAGAGATACAGGAGCCAGTATAACTATGGTAAGGAGTCATCTGGTGTCCTCAGAGCAGGTGATTCCAGGCGTACTTCATCCAGCCGCGATGGCTGATGGCAGAATGGGCCACTATCCTGTGGCCGAGGTTCCCTTTGAGTGGGGAGGGGTTGCAGGTTCACTTCGAGTTGCCGTAAGCCCCGCCGTGCCAGTCGATTGTCTGCTGGGCAATGATATGGAGCACAATGCTTGGAAGGAGGTGGAATACCGGACTCATACTGAGATGCTGGGTACACCTGATTGGGCCTGTGTGAGTACCAGGTCTGCGGCTGCTCGGGAGGAGAAGTCGCGTGGGTTGGAGCCTGGAACAATGGCCCACCCAGCTGCTGATGAGGGAACATTTCGAGGACAGGAGGAGCCTGCCTCGATGTCCATGCCCCGTGAGACGGATAGGCCACCTGTGGAGGTGGACCCGGAGTCCGCGGAGGAGGACATGGTTCCGTTGGAGGACTTGCCTATCCCCGCTGAGTGGCGAGTGGAAGGAGGACCATCCAGGGAGGAACTGAGCAAGGGACAAAGGGAATGTCCCACCCTCGAGGGTCTGAGGCAACAGGCTGAAGCCCAGGCAGCAGGTAACAAGTCTGGGAACTATCGTGTTTACTGGGAGGATGGTCTCCTCTACAGTGAACCCAGGGCGCCAGTGCACGGATTGTCACGGGCCCTGGTAGTCCCACAGTGTTACCGAGCCTTCCTATTAGAGTTGGCTCATGAGATTCCCTTAGCAGGACATTTGGGTCAGGACAAGACCTTTGCCCGGCTTGTCCCCCACTTTTATTGGCCTCGAATGAGGGTGGCGTCCGACACATACTGTCGGTCGTGCGTGTCATGCCAAGCCAGTGGGAAAACAGGGACGAAGCTGGAGGCTCCCCTGGAACCACTTCCCGTCGTTTGAACCCCCTTTGAAAGGGTGGGCATCGACATTGCTGGGCCCCTAGATCCACCTACATCATCCGGTCACAGGTTTATCCTGGTCCTGGTGGATCACGCCACAAGGTATCCAGAGGCAATTCCTCTGAGAACCATTACTGCACCAGTAGTGGCCAAGGCCCTGATGGGGATCTTTACCCGAGTGGGATTCCCCAAGGAAGTTGTGTCTGACAGGGGGACCAACTTCCTGTCAGCATATATGCGGGCCATGTGGAAGGAGTGTGGAGTGACTTACAGGTTCACCACTCCTTATCACCCACGGACCAATGGTCTTGTGGAAAGGTTCAACCAAACCTTGAAGGGTATGATCAGAAGTCTACCCGAAAGCCTGCGGAGGAAATGGGACATCCTCCTACCCTGTTTGCTCTTTTCCTACAGGGAAGTGCAGCAAAAGGGAGTGGGATTCAGCCCCTTCGAGCTTTTGTACGGGCCCCCTGTACGTGGACCTCTCAGCCTGGTGAGGGACTCCTGGGAAAGGTCTCCCCAGAAAGTTCCCCAGGATGTGGTGAGCTACATGCTGGCCTTCCGAAGCCAAATGGCTAAGTTGTGGAAGCAAGCTTCTGACAACTTGGAAGCCAGTCAGGCAGTAATGAAAGCGTGGTATGACCACAACGCTCACCCAGTGGAGTTGGAGCCTGGCCAGAAGGTGTGGGTGATGGAGCCTGGAGAGCTGAGTGCCCTCCAGGACCGTTGGACAGGCCCCTATGAGGTATTGGAGAAGAAGGGCAAGTCTACCTATCTGGTGGACGTAAAGACCCCTCGGCATCCGCATCGGGTGTTACATGCCAATCGCCTCAAGCCCCACTACGAGAGGCCCGAAGTCATGTTGGTTATGGTGACTAACGGATCGTAGGAAGAGGACACGGAGCCTCTCCCCGACCTTTTTGCATCTCAAGAAAAGGATGGGTCAGTGGAGGGAGTGAAACTCTCGCCAACCCTGACTCCTGAGCAGCAGGAGGAATGTCGCCAGGTCTTGGGGTCATTCGCTCCTCTGTTCTCCCTTGTCCCGGGTAAGACCCACCTGTGTACCCATGACGTGGACACAGGGTACAGCCCACCTGTAAAGTCAAAGTCTTACCGGCTGTCTGACAAGGTGAAGGCCAGTATCCAAAGCGAAGTAGCTAAGATGCTGGAGCTAGGAGTCATCGAACCTTCAAGTAGCCCTTGGTCTAGCCCGGTGGTGTTAGTTTCTAAAGCTGCCCCACCTGGCACCACCCCAGAATTGAGATTCTGTGTGGACTACCGAGGACTTAATTCGGTAACCAAAACGGATGCTCATCCGATCCCTCGGGCGGATGAATTGATTGACCGGTTGGGAGCTGCCCAATATCTCAGTACCATTGACCTCACTGCAGGGTAGGGGCAGATTCCCATGTCTAATGGAGCCAAGGAAAGGTCAGCCTTCTCCACACCTGATGGACACTACCAGTTTTGCGTCATGCCCTTTGGGCTCAAGAACGCTCCTGCCACTTTTCAGCGGCTGGTGAACACGATCCTCACCGGGATGGAGTCATTCTCTGCTGCTTACTTGGATGACATAGCTGTCTTCAGTAGCAGCTGGGAGGATCACTTGCAGCACTTGCAAGCCGTTCTCCAGGCCCTGGAACGGGCTGGTTTGACGATCAAGGCCAGCAAATGTCAGATTGGACAGGGGTCTGTAGTGTACTTAGGACACTTGGTGGGCCGGGGAACGGTGCAGCCCCTTCAGGCGAAGATTGAGGCAATCATGGCCTGGAAACCCCCCAAGACCCAGACTGAGGTCCGAGCCTTCCTGGGCCTCACAGGTTACTACAGACGATTCGTGAAGGGGTATGGCACTATCGTGGCACCCCTTACAGAACTCACGGCCAAAAAGCAACCCAGGAGAGTCATTTGGACGGAGGCTTGCCAGCGAGCCTTCGACACTCTGAAACAAGCATTGTGTAAAGCTCCAGTCCTGAAGGCTCCAGATTTTTCAAAAGAGTTCATTGTCCAGACAGATGCATCCGACATTGGCATTGGGGCGGTGCTATCGCAACTCAATGAAGAGGGTCTGGATCAACCCGTGGTCTTTCTGTCACGGAGACTGCTTCCCCGGGAACAGAGGTGGAGTACCATCGAGCGGGAAGCCTTTGCGGTGGTCTGGGCACTGAAGAAGCTGCGACCATATTTGTTTGGTTCACACTTCCTTGTTCAGACAGACCACCGACCCCTTCGTTGGCTCATGCAAATGAAGGGGGAAAATCCCAAACTGTTGAGGTGGTCTATCTCCCTACAGGGAATGGACTTTTGGGTGGAACACCGGCCCGGAGTTGACCACGCCAATGCAGACGGTCTCTCCAGGTATTTCCGCCTTAGTGTTGAGGACTCCCAAGGGGTTGGGTAGCTCTCCCCACTTTCAGCTGGGGGGGACGCGTGTTAGACCCGTCTGCTTCTGAGAGTCCCCTCACCACTATGATTTCTTTTGTTCCCCTGTACCTCCCAAAATTTGTCGCTTTTTATTTGTCTACCAGGACTTTTTATGTGTAGTTTCATTGGGTTAGATGTTCCTTGACGCCCAGTTGCTCACAAGGTTTGTGGCACCTATTTACAAGGCGCCTGGCCCAAACCTGTGGCATTACAAACTGGGGTTGTCAACCTGTATAAATGAACCTAAAATGGTGGACACCCTTTTTCCTCATGTGAAGTGACTCCCATTGGAGCCTTCATGAACCCAGGCCTTTTGAGGTTTTGGCGCCCTTTGATTGGCGCACATTTCTGACAGGAATTCCTTTATTTTCCTCAGGTACACAAAATGGCTGCTCTAGAACCCCAGTACGGTGGCTGTGAGTGTCCTACATACCCCTCAAGAGTGCCATGTCATTGTCACAGCCAGAGAAGGTTCTAGAACCTTCTGGCTCGTGCCAGTACCCCAGGGCACTGGCTATATAAGGCCCAGTCCCTGGCGGCCATTTTAGATGATGATGAAGATTGATTAGACTAGAGAAGAAGAGATTCCAGACTTGACACCTGCCCTGTTGACCCCTGAGGTGACTGGTAGCGCAGGCAGTAGAGCAGCAAAGGGTTGCTGGCGTTGTGTCTGACTGGCGTTCCAGTCAGCTACGTGAGAAGTGATCTAGCGCCTACAGCGCCTGCCCAGCGAGTACCTCATTGCCCCAAAAGACTGTGGCCAGATTTGTGTGCCTCCCCGCCCCCCCCCCCCGGTGGTGAACTGTGATCGATTTATCGAGTCGCGAGGCGAGAGCAAGTTCGCCGCGACCGCGATCGTCAGCTGTGCCCCCTTCGTGACAGGTGCCTCTAGAGGGGAGCTCGGACGTCTCCGAGCCCCACCAGCATAGAGCGCTTCCTGCGCAGATTGAAGGTGAGGTGGTGCGCCGGGGCGGGGAAAGGCCGGCCTTCGTTGGGCGGGACTAGCGTCTCTGCCACTCCCCAGTGACCCGGGAGCTGTAGCTGTGGGCGGGAACCCCCCTGTATGCGGAAGTCGGAGGGAGGTCCGTGGAGCCCCTGAGAGCACCGTCGCTAACGAGAGGAGTGCTGTGCCCGACTGAATCGTATCTTGACTGCAGCCGATGTGAGGTGGGCCCGTTTCCTCATAGTGAATGCAGCGCTGTGAAGGAACTGTGAACCGGCATTTATTTGACTGTGCGCGAAGGTTGTGTGACCTCTCCGGCAGCCCGTTCGTCAGTCTAATGACTTTGAACTGGTGCCGCCTGTGCTCAAGTGGTGCTAAAGCCCGTAGGCGCGCATAGACTTCACCGGCAAAGTAGAGATCCTATACCGGTGACCGCCGAGTGCAAATGATGTATTTACTGTGTTTCCTTGCCTTCTAGATATACGCGCATACGCCTTGAGTGATTATTAAAGAGTCCCAAACCTTATTTTGTGCTCAGAGAAGCCGTATACCTGGTCATTGAAAACAGCATAAACTGTAAGAGTTATCTTTCCCATTTGAAACGGATTGCAAATGTAATGATTCGAAAGTATTTAATTGGTGGCAGCGATACCAGAAGAAACATGTGGTTGTTTATTTAAATGAACCAATATTTATTCTGATATTTATTCTGATATTTATTCTGATATTTATTCTGATATTTATTCTGATATTTATTGTGATACTCATTCCTGAAGTTATTCTATTTATTAATACTATTTATTACCAGAACTGTATGACCAAAAGAAATGTATATGTGCTTTCCCAGACAACCCTATTTACAACAAGGAACTTTTATATAAAGGAATCGTATTTTTCTACAGCAGTGGTGTGGTGTCCTTCTTTTTGGTGTGGATGTACAAGGAGTTATTATTGGGTCAGAGCCGGCTTAACACTACAGCCTTCACTTGCCTTGTCACTTGAGCCAAGCTACCCCCTTTGTGCTGGGCTTGCCCATCGCAGGTCCAACATAAAATTGGTGCTTAGCGGTGGGATTGCGAGCCGTGCTTGTTTTGAACCCCATAATAATTCAGTGTGCACCACAGGTACACACCCGGAGTTTTCTCCTAGCGGCCCTCCAATTCAACGTTTTGTTTTTTTCCAAATTCTTTCCTGGAGGTGGGTGGAAGTGACCCTCAAAGTTCTTATCCTGGTCACCTACTTCGGGGTGGTTGTCCACACTTTTCACTGACAAGATGGAATTTGAAATGTCAGAGCTGGAGACCTATACTGTGGCACAGCTCAAGGATTTCTGTCAGGAGAGGGGAGTGTTTGTCAGGCGAGGGGCCAAAAGAGAGGAGCTCCGTACTAGTCTGCGAGCATGGGTGGAAGCACACACGGAGGGAACGGTGGAGGAGGAGGAATCGGACAGAGGTACTGTCATTGATAGGACTGCGGAATGTCCCCTGGGGGTGGGTGAGATGTCAATCAGCCCCAAGGCAACCTCACGGGAGGGCAGCAGTGTGTCATCGAGAGGGTTGTCAGAAACCGAGTTAGCTGACAGGAGAGAGGAAAGACTGTTAAGGTGGGAAATAGCAAAAATGGAGTTGGAAGAAAGGAGGGAGGGGAGGAGGTTGGAACATGAGTCCAAGCTGGAGATGGAAAGCTACGAGAACTCGAATTCCAGGCCCCTAACATCACTCCGAAGGGTGTCGAGTCAAAGGAATTTGCCAGGGAGCCCAGGCCCCATTTACCCAAGGACGTAGTCGCCAGTTATACCGCTGGAGACGACATAGCCAAGTGGCTGGCAGCCTATGAGGTCTCCTTAAGAGCCCATGGGATCCATGAGAAGCATTGGGGTGGTGGATTATACCGGTACATGCCTCCGACAGGTAGGGATGGCCTATTGGCCCTAGACCGGGAGGAACAGGTTAATTACCCCGCCATGAAGGTGGCGCTCATCAGGAAGTTTGGGTTGACCCCCGAGAAATACCGGCAAAGGTTTAGGGGCAGCCACAAGCTGAGCTCACAGAATTGGGTTGACTTCCTGGATTTTGCTAAGAAAGCCCTGGATGGGTGGGTACAAGGTAATGAGGTGGAGGACTATCGAGGGTTGTACGACCTGATACTCAAGGAACATCTACTTGAGAAATGTCTTCCCGAGCTGAGGCAACACCTGGTAGACAGCAAACTTACTTGCCCCCGTAAGCTTGCTGAGGAGGCGGACATTTGGGCAAGTACCCGAGTGTCCACGAAGGGGACGGGAGGAGATTCTCAGAAGTCCGGACAGGGCGCTCCCCAGAAGAAAGAGGGGGGAGATAACAAGAAGCAGGAGTTCTCCAAAGGCCCCCAAAATACCTTTAAGGGGAAAAGTTTCTTCTCCACTTCTTAGGCTAACCCGCAGAAGAACCCTAATCCTGGCCAGAGTCAGCAGCCAAGGGTTATCCATTGCTATGAGTGCGGTGGTATTGGACATTATAAGGGAGACGTGAAATGCCCAAAGAGACCACCCCCTCCCACTGGAGGAAAGGCCCCAGGAGTCGCTAGTGTAGCGCTCGGGGAGGAGATGCCCTTAGTTAAGGGGGGGGAGTGGGCGGGTGTCACCTTAGTGTCCCTGGGTAATCGGGAGGTGGTTCCAAAGATCCAGGTGCCCTCAAATACTACCAAGTATGGGCAATGGGTCACCATCAATGGCCATAGAGGGGAAGCTCTGAGAGATACAGGAGCCAGTATAACTATGGTAAGGAGTCATCTGGTGTCCTCAGAGCAGGTGATTCCAGGCGTACTTCATCCAGCCGCGATGGCTGATGGCAGAATGGGCCACTATCCTGTGGCCGAGGTTCCCTTTGAGTGGGGAGGGGTTGCAGGTTCACTTCGAGTTGCCGTAAGCCCCGCCGTGCCAGTCGATTGTCTGCTGGGCAATGATATGGAGCACAATGCTTGGAAGGAGGTGGAATACCGGACTCATACTGAGATGCTGGGTACACCTGATTGGGCCTGTGTGAGTACCAGGTCTGCGGCTGCTCGGGAGGAGAAGTCGCGTGGGTTGGAGCCTGGAACAATGGCCCACCCAGCTGCTGATGAGGGAACATTTCGAGGACAGGAGGAGCCTGCCTCGATGTCCATGCCCCGTGAGACGGATAGGCCACCTGTGGAGGTGGACCCGGAGTCCGCGGAGGAGGACATGGTTCCGTTGGAGGACTTGCCTATCCCCGCTGAGTGGCGAGTGGAAGGAGGACCATCCAGGGAGGAACTGAGCAAGGGACAAAGGGAATGTCCCACCCTCGAGGGTCTGAGGCAACAGGCTGAAGCCCAGGCAGCAGGTAACAAGTCTGGGAACTATCGTGTTTACTGGGAGGATGGTCTCCTCTACAGTGAACCCAGGGCGCCAGTGCACGGATTGTCACGGGCCCTGGTAGTCCCACAGTGTTACCGAGCCTTCCTATTAGAGTTGGCTCATGAGATTCCCTTAGCAGGACATTTGGGTCAGGACAAGACCTTTGCCCGGCTTGTCCCCCACTTTTATTGGCCTCGAATGAGGGTGGCGTCCGACACATACTGTCAGTCGTGCGTGTCATGCCAAGCCAGTGGGAAAACAGGGACGAAGCTGGAGGCTCCCCTGGAACCACTTCCCGTCGTTTGAACCCCCTTTGAAAGGGTGGGCATCGACATTGCTGGGCCCCTAGATCCACCTACATCATCCGGTCACAGGTTTATCCTGGTCCTGGTGGATCACGCCACAAGGTATCCAGAGGCAATTCCTCTGAGAACCATTACTGCACCAGTAGTGGCCAAGGCCCTGATGGGGATCTTTACCCGAGTGGGATTCCCCAAGGAAGTTGTGTCTGACAGGGGGACCAACTTCCTGTCAGCATATATGCGGGCCATGTGGAAGGAGTGTGGAGTGACTTACAGGTTCACCACTCCTTATCACCCACGGACCAATGGTCTTGTGGAAAGGTTCAACCAAACCTTGAAGGGTATGATCAGAAGTCTACCCGAAAGCCTGCGGAGGAAATGGGACATCCTCCTACCCTGTTTGCTCTTTTCCTACAGGGAAGTGCAGCAAAAGGGAGTGGGATTCAGCCCCTTCGAGCTTTTGTACGGGCCCCCTGTACGTGGACCTCTCAGCCTGGTGAGGGACTCCTGGGAAAGGTCTCCCCAGAAAGTTCCCCAGGATGTGGTGAGCTACATGCTGGCCTTCCGAAGCCAAATGGCTAAGTTGTGGAAGCAAGCTTCTGACAACTTGGAAGCCAGTCAGGCAGTAATGAAAGCGTGGTATGACCACAACGCTCACCCAGTGGAGTTGGAGCCTGGCCAGAAGGTGTGGGTGATGGAGCCTGGAGAGCTGAGTGCCCTCCAGGACCGTTGGACAGGCCCCTATGAGGTATTGGAGAAGAAGGGCAAGTCTACCTATCTGGTGGACGTAAAGACCCCTCGGCATCCGCATCGGGTGTTACATGCCAATCGCCTCAAGCCCCACTACGAGAGGCCCGAAGTCATGTTGGTTATGGTGACTAACGGATCGTAGGAAGAGGACACGGAGCCTCTCCCCGACCTTTTTGCATCTCAAGAAAAGGATGGGTCAGTGGAGGGAGTGAAACTCTCGCCAACCCTGACTCCTGAGCAGCAGGAGGAATGTCGCCAGGTCTTGGGGTCATTCGCTCCTCTGTTCTCCCTTGTCCCGGGTAAGACCCACCTGTGTACCCATGACATGGACACAGGGTACAGCCCACCTGTAAAGTCAAAGTCTTACCGGCTGTCTGACAAGGTGAAGGCCAGTATCCAAAGCGAAGTAGCTAAGATGCTGGAGCTAGGAGTCATCGAACCTTCAAGTAGCCCTTGGTCTAGCCCGGTGGTGTTAGTTTCTAAAGCTGCCCCACCTGGCACCACCCCAGAATTGAGATTCTGTGTGGACTACCGAGGACTTAATTCGGTAACCAAAACGGATGCTCATCCGATCCCTCGGGCGGATGAATTGATTGACCGGTTGGGAGCTGCCCAATATCTCAGTACCATTGACCTCACTGCAGGGTAGGGGCAGATTCCCATGTCTAATGGAGCCAAGGAAAGGTCAGCCTTCTCCACACCTGATGGACACTACCAGTTTTGCGTCATGCCCTTTGGGCTCAAGAACGCTCCTGCCACTTTTCAGCGGCTGGTGAACACGATCCTCACCGGGATGGAGTCATTCTCTGCTGCTTACTTGGATGACATAGCTGTCTTCAGTAGCAGCTGGGAGGATCACTTGCAGCACTTGCAAGCCGTTCTCCAGGCCCTGGAACGGGCTGGTTTGACGATCAAGGCCAGCAAATGTCAGATTGGACAGGGGTCTGTAGTGTACTTAGGACACTTGGTGGGCCGGGGAACGGTGCAGCCCCTTCAGGCGAAGATTGAGGCAATCATGGCCTGGAAACCCCCCAAGACCCAGACTGAGGTCCGAGCCTTCCTGGGCCTCACAGGTTACTACAGACGATTCGTGAAGGGGTATGGCACTATCGTGGCACCCCTTACAGAACTCACGGCCAAAAAGCAACCCAGGAGAGTCATTTGGACGGAGGCTTGCCAGCGAGCCTTCGACACTCTGAAACAAGCATTGTGTAAAGCTCCAGTCCTGAAGGCTCCAGATTTTTCAAAAGAGTTCATTGTCCAGACAGATGCATCCGACATTGGCATTGGGGCGGTGCTATCGCAACTCAATGAAGAGGGTCTGGATCAACCCGTGGTCTTTCTGTCACGGAGACTGCTTCCCCGGGAACAGAGGTGGAGTACCATCGAGCGGGAAGCCTTTGCGGTGGTCTGGGCACTGAAGAAGCTGCGACCATATTTGTTTGGTTCACACTTCCTTGTTCAGACAGACCACCGACCCCTTCGTTGGCTCATGCAAATGAAGGGGGAAAATCCCAAACTGTTGAGGTGGTCTATCTCCCTACAGGGAATGGACTTTTGGGTGGAACACCGGCCCGGAGTTGACCACGCCAATGCAGACGGTCTCTCCAGGTATTTCCGCCTTAGTGTTGAGGACTCCCAAGGGGTTGGGTAGCTCTCCCCACTTTCAGCTGGGGGGGACGCGTGTTAGACCCGTCTGCTTCTGAGAGTCCCCTCACCACTATGATTTCTTTTGTTCCCCTGTACCTCCCAAAATTTGTCGCTTTTTATTTGTCTACCAGGACTTTTTATGTGTAGTTTCATTGGGTTAGATGTTCCTTGACGCCCAGTTGCTCACAAGGTTTGTGGCACCTATTTACAAGGCGCCTGGCCCAAACCTGTGGCATTACAAACTGGGGTTGTCAACCTGTATAAATGAACCTAAAATGGTGGACACCCTTTTTCCTCATGTGAAGTGACTCCCATTGGAGCCTTCATGAACCCAGGCCTTTTGAGGTTTTGGCGCCCTTTGATTGGCGCACATTTCTGACAGGAATTCCTTTATTTTCCTCAGGTACACAAAATGGCTGCTCTAGAACCCCAGTACGGTGGCTGTGAGTGTCCTACATACCCCTCAAGAGTGCCATGTCATTGTCACAGCCAGAGAAGGTTCTAGAACCTTCTGGCTCGTGCCAGTACCCCAGGGCACTGGCTATATAAGGCCCAGTCCCTGGCGGCCATTTTAGATGATGATGAAGATTGATTAGACTAGAGAAGAAGAGATTCCAGACTTGACACCAGATTGACACCTGCCCTGTTGACCCCTGAGGTGACTGGTAGCGCAGGCAGTAGAGCAGCAAAGGGTTGCTGGCGTTGTGTCTGACTGGCGTTCCAGTCAGCTACGTGAGAAGTGATCTAGCGCCTACAGCGCCTGCCCAGCGAGTACCTCATTGCCCCAAAAGACTGTGGCCAGATTTGTGTGCCTCCCCGCCCCCCCCCCCCGGTGGTGAACTGTGATCGATTTATCGAGTCGCGAGGCGAGAGCAAGTTCGCCGCGACCGCGATCGTCAGCTGTGCCCCCTTCGTGACAGGTGCCTCTAGAGGGGAGCTCGGACGTCTCCGAGCCCCACCAGCATAGAGCGCTTCCTGCGCAGATTGAAGGTGAGGTGGTGCGCCGGGGCGGGGAAAGGCCGGCCTTCGTTGGGCGGGACTAGCGTCTCTGCCACTCCCCAGTGACCCGGGAGCTGTAGCTGTGGGCGGGAACCCCCCTGTATGCGGAAGTCGGAGGGAGGTCCGTGGAGCCCCTGAGAGCCCCGTCGCTAACGAGAGGAGTGCTGTGCCCGACTGAATCGTATCTTGACTGCAGCCGATGTGAGGTGGGCCCGTTTCCTCATAGTGAATGCAGCGCTGTGAAGGAACTGTGAACCGGCATTTATTTGACTGTGCGCGAAGGTTGTGTGACCTCTCCGGCAGCCCGTTCGTCAGTCTAATGACTTTGAACTGGTGCCGCCTGTGCTCAAGTGGTGCTAAAGCCCGTAGGCGCGCATAGACTTCACCGGCAAAGTAGAGATCCTATACCGGTGACCGCCGAGTGCAAATGATGTATTTACTGTGTTTCCTTGCCTTCTAGATATACGCGCATACGCCTTGAGTGATTATTAAAGAGTCCCAAACCTTATTTTGTGCTCAGAGAAGCCGTATACCTGGTCATTGAAAACAGCATAAACTGTAAGAGTTATCTTTCCCATTTGAAACGGATTGCAGATGTAATGATTCGAAAGTATTTCATTGGTGGCAGCGATACCAGAAGAAACATGTGGTTGTTTATTTAAATGAACCAATATTTATTCTGATATTTATTCTGATATTTATTCTGATATTTATTCTGATATTTATTCTGATACTCATTCCTGAAGTTATTCTATTTATTAATACTATTTATTACCGGAACTGTATGACCAAAAGAAATGTATATGTGCTTTCCCAGACAACCCTATTTACAACAAGGAACTTTTATATAAAGGAATCGTATTTTTCTACAGCAGTGGTGTGGTGTCCTTCTTTTTGGTGTGGATGTACAAGGAGTTATTATTGGGTCAGAGCCGGCTTAACACTACAGCCTTCACTTGCCTTGTCACTTGAGCCAAGCTACCCCCTTTGTGCTGGGCTTGCCCATCGCAGGTCCAACAATTCTAATTTGGAAAGGCACTGACATGAGATTGCATGAATTCCATACATGGTTTATCAGCAGGCATTAAGTTAACCATACACTCTGTTCCTACCCGCATTCCTTTCTTAGATCTACGGATCACAGCAGAGGATCAAAAGATATGCACCTCACTCTACAGAAAGCCAATTGAGAGAAACTCGCTCTTACAATTGAAAGTCATCACACCGAGAGTCTTAGGGTTAACCTGCCCTTTGGACAGTTTTTGTGCATCCCCAGGAACTGCGTCAAAAAAGCTGATTATTTTAGGGAATCTGATACCCTCATCTTCTTTAAAGAGATCAGCCCAAGAGACAGGTTATGCAAGCACACAAGAGGGCCTCGTATAACCAATGCGAGACATTGTTTGAGCCTCGGGAATGAGTAAATGATTTCAATCGCATAATTTGTGTCAGTAAATTCAACACAACAAGTAATGAGGTTAAAAAGATTATTCTAAAAAACTGGAAGCTATTAAAGCACTATTTTTATTTTCATTCAAAAGAGGTACGAATCTGAGAGATTCCTTAGTTAGAGTTGCCCAACCTGTTATACCTAGGCCCACTTTAATTTCATATTGGGGTCTATTTCGGGTTGTGGGACATTTAAAGTGTGGTCACTGTTAGCATGCAAATTTTGTGTTAATACAAAGGTGTCTACCCGTCACAATGTCAAGATTTATCAGAATTCTTTTACCGACTGTGACTCCCAAAATGTCTCCTCCAGGACCCCAGTCACCACCGAAGACACCTCATTGACCATGAAAGGCATTCATTCAGGAGCCCCCACAGACCCCTGCCCCCGCACGTCTTCCACAGAGCCGCTGACGCCATTGCATCGGAACTATGATGCACCATCAACACCACCTCTGAAATGGGCATCTTTCCCGACGACTGGAAATGTACAGAAGTCAGACCCCTACACAAGAAACCCTCAGCAGATTCTACGGACCTCAAGAACTACCGACCAATCTCTCTCCTCCCCTTCGCGGCCAAAGTCACCGAGAAGACCGTCAACGTACAACTAATGAAATTCATCAAAGAGAACTCCATCCTCGACCCCTCCCAATCCGGATTCCGCAGCAACTGAGACCACTCTACTTGCTGCCACAGGCAACATCTGCATCCTCCGCGACCAAGGACACACCGTAGCCCTGATCCCAATCGACTTCTCTGCAGCCTCCAACACCGTCTCCCACTGAGCACTCACCACCAGACTCCACGACGCCGGCATTCAGGGTACCACCCACGACTGGATCCGCTCCTTACTCTCTGGCAGAACCCAAAGAATCAGACTTCCACCATTCCTCTCCAAATCCACAGAGATCAACTGTGGGGTACCCAAAGAATCGTTGGCCAGCCCCATACTCTTCAACATCTACATGGCCCCCCTCGCTGCCATCGTCAGACAGCACGGACTCAGCATATTATCCTACACCAACGACACCTAGCTTATCCTATCCCTCACCAAGGACCCCATCACCACCAGACTCAACTTCCAGGAAGGAATGAAGGACGTCGCAACCTGGATGAGCAGCAGCTGCCTGAAACTCAACTCGCAGAAGACTGAGGTCCTCGTCCTCGGACCCTCCCCCTCTGCATGGGACAACACCTGGTGGCCCACCATCCTCAGTAGGCCCCCCACGTCCGAAACCACTGCATCGTACTCGACTCCTCCCTCTCCATGACTTGACAGGTCAACGCCGTCACCTCCACCTGCTTCAACACCCTCCGCATCCTCCAGAAGACCTTCAAATGGATCCCCCCCCCCTGAATCAAGGAAGACTGTCACCCACATACTCATAACCAGTAGACTGGACTACGGAAATGCCCTCTACGCCGGGATCAACAAGTGTCTGCTGTGCAAACTCCAGACCATACAGAATACTGCAGCCAGACTCATAATCAGCATCCCTTGACACGAACACATCACCCAACACATGCGAAACCTCCATTGGCTCCCCATCGAGAAGATAGCATCTTTCAAGATACTCACCCGTGCCTACAAATGCCTCCACAACAACGGACCCCAATATCTCAACAATAGAATCTCCTTCCACATACCCAAGAGGAACCTTCGTTCTGCCGACCTCGCAGTCGCCAAACCCCTGCTCATCCGCAGAGCAAGAAAAGGGTGGAAGAGCCTTTTCCTACACCGCAGCCAAGACCTGGAACAAGCTCCCAATCAATATCAGACATGCCCCCACCCTGCACAACTTCAGGAAGACCCTCAAGACCTGGCTCTTCGAATGACCAGAGCTGCTCTACCCCGAATCCCCCCGACCCTCACGGGTGAGTAGCGTGCTGAAAATTCCCTGATTGACTGATTGATTTAAGATGTGGTGTATGCTATCTGGTGTCCCTCTGACCTGATCTATATGGGCCAAACTAAACAAAAGATGAAAAGTCAAATTCTCCAACAACGCAGCCAGTTGCAGTGTGCGGTCACCAGCGCACCTTGGGTTGAGCAATTCTAGCTCATACAACACACAGCAGAGAAAATATAATCTCAAGTCATTGAACACTTGAAACTGGGCCCCAGAGGCGGAGCCAAATCAAGTTTTCTGGCACATAAACAACTACAATGGATTGATAGGATGGAATAAGTTGCAAATGTATTTAGGCCCAGATTTATCAAACTGTCACGCAATTCGTCGTAGCAAGACACCTTGTTGCACTGCGTAAAAGGGAGAGGGCGGGAATGTCCTATATTTAACATTATATGGCGCATTTCTGCCCTCTCCTTGCACTGGCCTACTTGAATATAATTTTTGACTAAGATTCATTGTCGAATAACTGGTTTCATATTGTCTACAATCCTCCATCAAACAATGTAGCACCTTGTATTTAGTTGTATGCTAATTATTTTGGTGCTTTTTCTGTTAATTTGCTACCATGCTTCCTGTCCTGATGATGACCCTTTTAAATAATGTATTTTAGGGTTGAAACGTTGACCACTTCACTCATGGACTGATATCAACTACACTTAAGTACACTCTATACTCTTAGACTGAGTCTTGCTTTACAAAATTGCATATGTGTCAGCCCCTAGTATTGTATATATGCTTTGTATATAGCACTGTGCAATCTTCTTCACTACTCACTTAGTTCCCTGGATCAGTTTGCAGATCTCCTTGTGCAAACTTGGTGTGAGATGGCATAACACTCACAGTTGTCCCACGTTGGTACAGGGATGCGCCAAACATTGACATAGAGGTGTACAAAATCACAAATTTATAAAAATAAAAGGCCAAATAAGGTTACTTAAATTACTTTGAGGTTGCTAAATTTCACTTCACTCTCCCTAAAATACTCACTGAAAATCATTTGAATACCTTTTAAAAAAAAATCATCTGTGTATCTATCATCTGTTTAGGAAATTATTTATGTTGTATTCTTTGCTTACTTTCAAAGTGTATCGCATTAAAAAATCATTATGGTATTGGAAGCAACTTCACGATATTTAACCATTTATTTAACATACCATGAATTAGTCTGCTAATGTCTGTAAAAACAAGATGATTGGCAACTTTGATAGTTTTTTAATATAAATAATACATCTGCAGTTATGTAAAAAAAATTATGAAATGAAACGCGGATTTGTACAGCTCAGCTTTTTACCTATGAGTATATACAGGCGCTGTCCATAGGCATGCGGAGATTAAGGGTCCAATTCACAGAACTAATCTGAGACAAAATCCTAAACTTACTACTTCTGGTATTCACAGAAGGCACTTCCGATTTTTGGTATTCACAGAAATCACTTACGACTCTTAACTCTACGTCTGCAGTCGGTCCGGAATCTCCGCACCCGGAGAGTACTCTCCGAACACGGACCATACTCTCCAGCTAGGGCCGTTTTCGGCTCGAGCCGTAATCCTCGGTTTGGGCCGGATAAAGTGTAATCAATGGAATAGAATGCAATTTTTCAAAAAGGAACATTACGCATGTGTGATAAATGGTAGAGGAGGTCATGAAAAATAGTTTGGGCAGGGAAAAGGGTATGGCCAGACACTACATCATAACCCAGAAAAGTTTGCTCCTTTGCATCATGGTACATGCAGAGCACAATTTGCGCTCCTCTCATAGTTGACTGAGGTGTCAACACTACAGTCAACGCTAAGGGGAGCGCCCTTAGTGTTGGCTGTAGTGGTAACCCTACAGTCAACACTGAGAGGAGAGCAAATTGTACCATGATACAAAGCAGCAAACTTTTCAGGGTAGGCGCATTGTATTGATGACAATGTTGGTACTCCTCAAATTCCTATATCTTTTTCAAAATATCCTCATACCGCTGCGACAAACTTTCTTCATCTGAACGGGACCATCTGTGACTGCAAAGGAAGACATTTACACAACCACAAAACTGGGGTGGATTTGCTGTGTCAGACTTGGAGAGATATTATCATGCTGCACAATCACCATATGTGACATTCTGGTACCGCTAGGATGGAACTGCCCCCATGTTCCAATAGAGAAAGTTCAGATATAGAAGCGGGAGCTCCATACATGTATTGCTTCTAAAGAATTGACACCGACTCGTTCCATACAGACAGTCCATTGCACCAAATGGTCAATATGGCTTATGGCGGCTTGGGTTGGGTGCGACAATATGTATTCACCAATTCTGCCTCTCATTCCCAATCCGACCCTCCCTCCAATGCTAGATATTGAAGTTGCACATTGATTGAAAGAAGCGGACATGCTTTTGGTAGGACATCAATATGACGCACATAGAGGAACCACACCACTGGATATCTTCAACTACATGCACTTGCGACATTCAGCTGAAGGCTCTTTGGCCCACATTTCAAACTAAGCCACATAACTATTCCTCCTCACCTAACTCATTAACAAGCCAGACCGAATGGGTACAGTCTCCTCCTTATACGCACTATATACGAACCTAGGCACAAGAACTGCTACCAGAGCCCTGTAGAAGTGGAGGGCAGATCTTGAGTAAGTTATATACACTGATGTGTGGAGATACTGCTGCTCCTAAACCAAACTCATATCAATCATTTACAGACACAAGCTGCTTCACTTGAAGTTCCTGAACGGATTGTATTGCACACCACAGCATTTACATAGAATAGACCCAGAGAGAACAGCGCAATGCCCCAGATGTCCCTGCAGCTCTATGAGCTTTTTCCACCTTGCGTGGGACTGTCCGCTAATCCGTCAGTACTGGGAAAATGCATTAAACATCAAACCAAGATAGCAGGTACCATGATAGAATGCACCCCACTGGTTGCCCTGTTGGGATACACAAAAAGTGGACCGAAATAAACTGAAAGACTGGTGGGGCCATTGTTACTGTTGGCTAAAATACAGCTAGTTTGTCGTTGAATGAGAAGCCCTCCACCTAAAATTGCTGATTCTTTGAAGGATGTGGACCTTTCAGGGAACAAGCTGAGGACTGCACAGAGTAACAACACCCGCAGGCCGCCCACAAGATATCTGGGAACGCTTCAGGCTATACCTGTCTTCTAGAGCAGACAATACTAATGATACTTAAAGAAGCCATATCTACCTAATTTTCAATATATGTAGCTTCTGTTAAAAAATGTTCTTTATATGAGCTGCAATGTGCATGCATCATAGATGATGAGACTCCTCACCCTCCTGTGTGGGCGACACTTAGGCGCTTTAACTTTGTATGAAGTAGAGCCCATGATGGCAATCCCTGCTTGTTAATTGTATTGTTTTAGACAACTTGATAAACCATTTTTTTTAAATGGTTCTTACAAAAAATAAATAAATATCCTTTTATTTTCCAATACATTTCTATTTGATGGCCTCTTCATTTCTATGGGAATGTGTTGTGGTACCTGTGAATGGCCTTGTGAGGTGTTTTACTTACTCCATGGTTCAACTGGAATACATTAACTGTAATAGTTTTAAAGGTACAGTTTATGAATGCTAATAGGCTTAGGGCCCCAAAGTCCGCCCGCCACCGTAACAGAAAATGGGACCGACCGCCAGAGGTGTGGCGGTCACACAAGGCCAATTAGGACGCGCCCGCCAGTGTGGCGGGCGCATTCTGGCCTTTAACATTGTGGACGGTGCTGCTGGTTGCAGCTCCATCCGCAATGGTAAAACTGAATGGATTGCATTGCCATGCACAACGGTGCCTCCCACCTTGTGTATGGCAATGTAGGGGGTACTGTAGGTACCCCCCATGTGCAGCCCACCCCCCCCCCACCTCACCGGGGGCCCGTAACGGGCCCCCAAAGCAATTTCCACCAGCCTTTCCATGACAGCATCGCTGTCGTGGAAAGGCCTTTAAATTTGGACATCATAATATGGATGGTGGTGCCTGCCCGGCACCGCTTCCATATTATGCCTCAGATGCAATCGTAATGATTGCCTGCTGGCGGAAAAGCGGCAGATGGTCCACCCTAATACTAATATAGCGGCGGTAAATCAGGTGCAGATGGCAGGCGGATCGCCACCGCCGGCCCGCCATCATAATAGGCCCCTATGTCTTTTGTGGGTGTTAAGCCCTCCCTTAACTCTCATTACTTATCTTGAAAGCCTGAGTTTATTTAATGCATCTTTAATCTACATATACTACCTTCCTTTATGAATCTATATACCTTCCATGTATTTACTTTTCTTCTAATTCAGCATATGCAAGGCACTACCCGATTTCTCACCCTACACCTCTCTCAATATATCCTCTACCTCAACTCTCTGACTTATCTCAAACCACTTTCTACTACTTTCCAATGCACTACCCTATTTCTCACCATATACCTCTATTAATACATCCTCTACCTCCACTCTCTTTTTCATCCCAAACCCCATACCAATACTATGATCCCAAAATAACCCTTTCTAGATTTTTCCCTACTAAACCCCTCCTTGCATCATCTCATACCTTTTACTATTCCGATCCCACAAAACAAGCCTTTCTGCACCCTTCCCTCTTCCCCCTCCACCTCCCTTTTACTCATCCCAAGCCTCCTCCTACTGCTATAAGCTCCAAAACAAACAAACACAAAAAAAGATTTCTAAGTCCTTTCCTCTTCTATCCCTCCACTATCCATTTCAATCCAAATAACAGACTAACATGTCCAATACTCAGATTAATTTCATATTTCACTATACTAATTCACTACTAATCCTTTATGGGTCCCGGAGTAGCATGCTACTCACCGACAAAGCACTTCAACACCCCATCAGGTGTAGCAAGAGCTATATAAATGCAAAGCTTTTTCCCTCTTCTATCCCTCCACTATTCTTCTCAATCCAAATAACTGACTAACATATCCACCACTTATTACTTTCATATTTCACTATACAAATTCACCACTAATCCTTTATTTGTTCCGGAGTAGCGTGCTACTCGCCGAGAAGGAGCTTCAACACCTCGTCTGGGGTAGTAGGCGCTATATAGATGCAATTACAATGCAATAAAATCTCTAATCTCCTCCCATTTAGTAGGAATAAGTCCCTATTCTCTATTCGTTCCCCCATATTTCTCCCCTATTCACTTCAAAAGCGTGTGCGTATGTTTGCAGAGATTTCCACGAGTGGGACAGAGACCTCTACATAGAAAAGTTAGGTGAAGTGGAGATCGCCGCAAGTAGATTTGTCAAAAGCATTTTGTAGTCTGTGATTAGTGCTATTATAGCAAGCTGGCTCTGGTGACTTAGTAGACTAATGCATCCGCTATAGGGCCCTGGGTGCGACCTCCTGGTCACAGGTTCAAATCATGGCTGGGCCACTCAGCCTTTCATCCTTCTGAGTTCTATAAAATGAGTATGGTTGGGCAACAATAAACATCTGCTATTCAGGGCCAAGATGTCCTTAGGTGAATGTGAGCTTTGCAAATACACATAATACTACTAAAGGTTTACAAAGTGCAATTTTTTAGTAGGACCCATAGTTCAAAACTGAATAAAAATAGAAGAAAAAACATTTGTAAATGGATGCTATTGGGGAAGCTGGGATTCTTATCTAGATTTTCCTTACCGATATCCAGAATCCCAGGTCAGGTCGATCGGACCTTTTTACCTGCTAAAAAGTGTAGCGGGAGCTTTTCCCAATTTCTTAACTGCAACAGCTTTGCAAACCAACAACCAAATCCAACTTAAAGAATCACTGACTACGAACTAAAATTTGAAGATTTATTACAAAGACAAAAATAGTTGGACATACAGACACCTCAACAAGAGGTTCAGAAAATAGACTGGAACTAATTCAAACATAATCCTACGCAGGAGTCTCAGACGACTCAAGATAAAAAGCAAAGTTAATTCAAGTAGCATTAGACATCCAATGACAGTCCCCACTTGAAGTCTGGACTGCATTTACAAAAAGAGGAAAGAATATGATTAGTCTGTCCCTACACTAACTCTAAGATGACATCCACACTTAACGTTTCCCAGGCAAGAGCAAAGGTGTCAGCAGTGAAGACTTCCTAAGAAGTACACGGACTATTCATCAGTAAATGTTTAATTTGGTGGATGGAGCTCTCCTATCTTCGCCTCAACGGAGACCAAACAGAGATTATGCTGTTGGGTAATTCATCACCTATTACCTCCGTCGCCCCGTGGCCATCATGTCTGGGTCCCGCACCTCCCACAAAGACACAGATAAAGAGCCTTAGTATGTGGCTTGACAGCGCCCTCAATTTTGCATACCAAGCAACCGCACTTTCCTCAATCTGTTATGGATTGATGAGAATGCTTCGCAAAATTGTCCTGCTCCTTCCCTTTCAGGCAAGAAGAATCATGGTTCAGGCACTAATATTGTCCCGCCTGGACTATGGGAATATTCTGTACCTTGGAGCCCCGCAGACCACAATCAACAAACTACAAGTAATTCAGAATTGTGCTGGACTGATGCTCCTTCAGACCCCATGGTGGCAATCGGCAAGACCAGTATTGAGACAGCTGCATTGGCTACCGATATCAGCCAGGGTACAGTTTAAAGCTATGTGTCTGGCACATAAGGCTATCTGGAGGACTGGTCCACCTATCTTACATCCGCTAATAACATCATATCTCCCGTCAAGAACTTTACGTTCTACTTCTCTTGACCGCCGCAAAAATTTGGAACTCCCTCCCCCAGGCCTTGCGGGGGAACAAGAATCTGTTGGCCTTCCGTAAGCTTCTAAAAACCCATCTGTTTGGAACGCATGTATAGCATCACGGACTGACTCCACTCTACCCTTCTTTCTCAGCACTACGAGGCATTCGGGTAGTTAGGCGCTATATAAATACTCTTGTTATGTTATGTTATGTTATGTTAGGCTCATTTATTTAGCGCACAGATGCCCCAGCAAAGGAGCGTCCTGGCGCCCGACAAGGTAGCAACACAACACAACTGGACAGAACAGAGCAGGAAAAAATTTAAGGAAACAAGAAAGTTTTTACTGCTTCCAATTTCTAAGCTCTTTCTAAGATGCTCCTTCCTACACCCCACTCTTCCCTGAGTTCCCTAATATCTGCTCTAAAACTGTCTACATCCTGCTCTCTGCAAGAATCTGCTACGTCTGCTCTCCACCCTCGGGTGCTGTCCCTAAGACAAAATCCCAAAACCATTGGTACGCCCTAAGGCACACCCCTCCAGGCAAGTGTTGATTTTCTGATTTTTCCATCATGGCATCTCTCCATCCAGCGTCCGTACTGTTAGAATTCACTGTTTTCCCGATTTGTTTTCAATCACAGATTGGTGTGTCGTGGTCTTCTTTGTCTCTTCCCTTTCTTCTCTTTCCCATTGCCCTTTTCCTCCTTCTCCTCACCCTCACCCTCATAACTAGTTCTGGGTTGACCATCTGTGTCCCTACACACCCTCCTATGCTGTGGCGTTTAGAGTAGTTTTGTGAATAGATAGAACTGGTGAAGTTAGTGACCTTTTCTACACTACTGCCCTTACGTCAACTACATAATTCCAGTACCTACACTAGCAAGAAACTGTGCAAGAATCAAGTTTCCAAGTGTTACGAGGATTATTGTCCTGCACGTTAGATTTATGTTTGTGAGTATGGCTCTCAATCCACACGTTATGCTTCATGTTACCCTCCATAACTCGAAATAAGAGTTGTTTACCTCAGGGTAATAGTATTTAGCCAATGCAATAAATAACTCTCCTTATTTCAAACTACCCAGAATACCAGAATTAGGACCTATAGACCTGCTCACTGATTACAGCATTTTGCACAATGGCCCCATTGTAATTTTGAATATTAAACATGCAAGTGAGAGGTTGCCATTAGAGCTGCCACCTTCCCAGAGAAAAATACAGGCCATCTGTTTATGTTTTAAAATTCTACAAAGGCTGGGACATGATTGTTAAGTAGAACTTTATGTGAAATCCTGAGTACTAATTTTTAACATGGCCTTTCTGTCTTTGTTGACTCTGATTATCAATCACAGGTTGCTAGACCTGGGGTTATCAGTCCACATAGGGAGCCTGGCACAGAGGGGGGGCTATTCTCGTAGGCTTGTGTGTTGTGCTTACATCAGTCACTTATAGAAACCCAGTGCCCAACCACCCTAAAATAAAGGACACCACACCGGTTTAGAAAAATACGGTCTGCTTTATAAATTCTCTTTGTAGTTTCTCTTTGTTTCTTAGCAGAATTTAGATTCCGCTCATTAAATAGCTCCGCATTTGATTATTAGCATAGACACATTTTCAAATAGTATTAATTACACATTACTCCCTCACACAAAGGTAACTCAGTAATATCCCCGGCACCTTATGCAAACAGTGAATATTTCCCCCCTGTTTCAGTTGAGGAAAACAGCAAAAAGGACATTGCCTTACAGTTATACTTGGCTATACGTTACCCTTGAGAGCCCAAGGTTATTGCTGGCAAGAGAATACACATTTTCCGTACATATTCCATAAACAGCCCCCTAGTACTCTGGTTTATACAGCTGGACATCTAGATAAAGATAGGCAAGATATTTTGTCATTTCACCCAATCGTACAATTTGCTCTGTTATCACATTGGTTTAACAATTGGAACTGATGACACTCTATGGATTTGATTAAAGCTGCGATAAAGAAGCAACTCCCCCTTCACTAATGCTTTCTCAGTCCTAGAACCGCTATATGAACTTGGCTCCCTTCAGCACTAAAACAAACTCCATACAGGAATCTCTTTCCCCCTGAGTTAGGCCGGAAAAGGGGCTGAAGAGCAATGTCTCGTATTCTCAGGAGGTTCGATCACTATCACAGGTTAACAGGTGCTGATTATCTCCCAAGTCCGAATACGGTTTCAAGGTCACCGGTCACAGTCAGTTAATTCGCTTCCGCTGGAAAGTCGAGCCAACTCACTCTTGCCTCCCACCACAACTCTCCAGGCAGCAGCACGGCCCTCTTAGCCCCAGGAACCCCGCAGTGTATTTCACGGTCTTACCGGGTTCTGGGCAGTTCATTCTACCTCCGCTGATTAAGCTGCACTGCTCGATCTTTATCCCGGCCCCAGCGCTGCTAGTTCCTCGCAGGTAGCCGGGCCGGAACCTCACTGCGTCCCTCACGACGTTTCTCATGGCTCCGTCGTCAAGGAGGAAGGATGTTTACGCAGGCCAGCCTCTTCCGACCTCCTCCCCCTTCTCTCAGCTGACTGAATTCCGCGCCTCCGCCTCACAGGACCTGCCGCTCTGCTACGCTACCAGCTGGGCTCTTCCCGCGGAATCTCCACAGCGGGGGCCCGCAATCGAGCGACGGCAATCTAGCGAATGGGACCTCAGCTGTCAACTGCGACCAGGTAGGGTTCTTTTAACGATCTCTTCGGGCACAGAGAGCACTCGGGGACAGAAGCAGGGATACTCCAGAACCCTCCCCCCCCTCAGCACTCTCTTTGAAGGCAGCTCCGGTTAGGTCATACAGGTAAACGGGGAAATACCGCACAATCCCTGATATAGGAAGTGGTTCTCTCCGTGGATCTCCCAGGCCAGTTTCTCACAGTTCGTTTCTAGCAACTAGGAGCATTCTTCCCCGGACAATTAGTAGGATTGGTGAGCTAGCGGTGAAGAACCTATGTCAGGGCTTAGTCAATAAGTAGGGGGCACGTCAGCCAGTAGTGTAGCCGGCCCAAGGGACGATCTAACCCTTAACAGTGCGCCAACCTCCCCACTCTATCGCTTCACTCCTCACCAGGCTCTCTCGTCACTCTACAAAATGGCTGCCCTAAACCTAACCTATTTATAGGCTGGGCTCTGGCTACTGGAACTGGCTAGAAGGTTCCAGAACTTCCCTATGTAGTCCTATGGGTCAGAACTTCTGAGGTAAAAGTTTTGGCAGTTACAGGCCACCATTTTAGGTCTCTGGGTTCCCCATTTTATGTGTGGGCGACTAGGCCTAAAAAAACTCGAGGTTCAAGGAAGCCCCTCACCCCTAGGACAACGCCAAAAATTCCAGTGGACATAAAAATGACAAGGCAAAAAGTGGACAAAATAAATAAATAAAAGGAGGGACCACCCAAAGGGCTGACAGGTCTAACACGCGTCCCCCCCAGCTGAAAGTGGGGAGAGCTACCCAACCCCTTGGGAGTTCTCGTCACTAAGGCAGAAATACCTAGAGAGACCGTCTGCATTGGCGTGGTCCACTCCAGGCCAATGTTCCACCCGGAAGTCCATTCCCTGTAGGGAGATAGACCATCTCAACAACTTGGAATTTTCTCCCTTCATTTGCATCAGCCAACGAAGGGGACGGTGGTCAGTCTGAACCAGGAAGTGCGAGCCAAACAGGTATGGCCGCAACTTCTTCAGAGCCCATACCACCGCAAAAGCTTCCCGCTCAATTGCACTCCACCTCTGTTCCCGGGGAAGCAGTCTCCTGGACAGGAAGACAACAGGTTGATCCAGACCCTCTTCATTAAGTTGCGATAACACTGCCCCAATGCCATGTTCTGATGCGTCTGTTTGGACAATAAATTCCTTAGAAAAATCCGGAGCTCTCAGGGCTGGAGCCGCACACATTGCTTGTTTTAAGGTAAATGTAAATGTAAATGTCATGGTACTTATAGAGCGCACTGTCACCAGACGGTCACCTTGCGGTCACCTTGCGGTGTCGTCTATGCGGCTTCCTGGCGCTGATACTCATACCGCTGTGGAACCCCTCCTGGCTTTCCCTGTGAAGTGTCCACTCCTGGGCACCTCCAGGGTGAAGCCAGGCATCCTTAGCGCTGTTGGGGCCGGTGTGGAGGCTAAGCAAGCTATTGCCCAGAGTTGCAGCATGGGGCCCATGATTAGAATAGGCACCGAGACAAGAATTAACAGGTCCGAGGAAATTGAGCCCGAGACCCCGTCGAGGGGGGAATCGAACCCTGGTCCCTGGCCAGAACTCTGCATCAGGGTCTGCCACTCTAACCATTGAGCCACACTCCTCCAGGTGTCAAAGGCTTGCTGACAAGCCTCTGTCCAGACTACCCGTCGGGGTTGTTTCTTGGAAGTGAGTTCAGTTAAGGGTGCCACAATTGTGCCATACCCCTTCACAAAGCAACAGTAGTAACCGGTGAGGCCCAGGAAAGCTCGGACCTCGGTTTGGGTCTTGGGGGCTCCCAGGCCATGATAGCCTCAATCTTCGCCTGGAGGGGCTGCACCGCTCCCCTGCCCACCAAGTGGCCTAGGTACACCACTGACCCCTGCCCGATCTGACATATACTGGCCGTGATTGTCCAGCCAGCCTGTTTCAGGACCTGGAGAACAGCTTGTAGATGACACAAATGGTCCTCCCAGCTGCTGCTGAAGACGGCAATGTCGTCCAGATAAGCAGCGGAGAAGGCCTCCATCCCGGAGAGGACCTCGTTTACCAGCCGCTGAAAGGTGGCAGGAGCGTTCTTGAGCCCAAAGGGCATTACACAGAACTGGTAGTGGCCCTCAGGCGTATAGAAGGCTGACCTTTCATTGGCTCCATCTGTAAGGGAGATCTGCCAGTACCCTGAGGTGAGGTCAAAGGTACTCAAGTATTGGGCAGCTCCCAGCCGGTCAATGAGTTCATCCGCCCTAGGGATCGGATGGGCATCAGTTTTGGTTACTGAATTCAGTCCCCGGTAATCCACACAGAACCTTAGTTCTGGAGTGGCGCCCGGTGAAGCAGCTTTTGGTACCAGAACCACCGGACTGGACCTGGGGCTACTTGAAGGTTCAATTACTCCTAGCTCCAGCATCTTAGTGACTTCACTGTGGATGCTGGCCTTCACCTTGTCTGACAGCCGGTAGATCTTAGACTTCACAGGTGGGCTGTCTCCTGTGTCCACCTCATGGGTACACAGGTGGGTCCTTCCCGGGACAAGGGAGAACAGCGAGGAGTACTGCTCCAAGACCTGTTGGCAGTCCCTACGCTGTTCAGGAGTGAGGGATGGGGAGAGAATCACTCCCTCCACTGACCCATCCTTTTCCTGAGACGAAAATAGATCAGGGAGAGGCTCACTTTCATCTTCCTCTGCTCCATCAGTCACCATCATCAAGATGACCTCGGGCTTCTCATGGTGGGGTTTGAGGCGATTGGCATGGAGCACCCGAAGGGGCTGCCGGGGGGTCTTAAGATCCACTAAGTAAGTGGCCTTACCCTTCTTCTCGATCACCTCAAAGGGGCCTGTCCAGCGATCCTGGAGGGCACTCAGGTCTCCAAGTTCCATCACCCACACCTTCTGGCTAGGCTCCAACTCCACAGGGTGAGCATTGTGGTCATACCACTCCTTCATCACTGCTTGGCTGGCTTCCAAGTTGTCAGAAGCTTGCTTCCACAACTTAGCCATCTGGCTCCGGAAGGCCAGCATGTAGCTCACCACATCCTGGGGAAGCTTCCTGGGAGTCTTTTCCCATCCGTCTTTCACCAGGCTGAGAGGTCCGCGCACAGGGTGCCCATACAGAAGTTCGAAGGGGCTGAAGCCCACTCCCTTCTGTGGCACTTCCCTGTAGGAAAACAACAGACAAGGTAGGAGGACGTCCCATTTCCTCCGCAGGCTCTCAGGCAGACTTCTGATCATGCCTTTCAAGGTTTTGTTGAACCTTTCTACTAGACCATTGGTCTGTGGGTGGTAAGGAGTGGTGAACCGGTAGGTAACCCCACACTCCTTCCACATAGCCCGCATGTAAGCTGGCATGAAGTTGGCCCCCCTGTCGGACACAACTTCCTTGGAGAAACCGACTCGGGTAAAGATCCCCATCAGGGCCCTTGCCACTGCAGGCGCAGTAATGGTCCTCAGAGGAATTGCCTCTGGGTACCGTGTGGCATGATCCACCAGAACCAGGATAAACCTGTGACCAGCTGAAGTTGGTGGATCAAATGGCCCCACGATGTCGATGCCCACCCTTTCAAAGGGGGTGCTAACGACAGGAAGTAGTTCCAGGGGAGCTTTCAGCTTCACTCCTGTTTTCCCACTGGCTTGGCAAGTCACACAAGTCCGACAGTAAGTGTCGGACGCCACCCTCATTTGAGGCCAATAAAAGTGGGGGACAAGCCGGGCAAAGGACTTGTCCTGACCCAAGTGTCCTGCCAAGGATATCTCATGAGCCAGTTCTAAAAGAAAGGCACGGTAACGTTGAGGGACAACCAAGGCCCATGACGAACCGTGCACTGGTGCCTTAGGTTCACTGTAGAGGAGTCCATCCTCCCAGTAAATGTGGTAGTTCCCAGTAACGTTTCCTGCTGCCTGGGCTTCGACCTGTCGCCTCAGTCCCTCAAGGGTGGGGCACTCCTTCTGGCCCTTACAAAACTCCTCCCTGGTAGGCCCCCCTTCCACATGCCACTCGGTAGGGATCGGTAGGTTCTCCAGGGAGACAACATCCCCCTCCGCGGACTCCTGGTCCACCACCGCCGGTGGCCTATCCGTCTCACGGGGGGTGGATGCCGAGGCAGACTTCTCCTGTCCCCGAATCTTTCCCTTTCTGGCAGCTGGCTGTGCCTTTGTTCCAGGCTCCAGCCCAAGCGAACTCCCCCTACGGGTAGTCGCGGACCTTGTGCTAACACAGGCCCAGTCAGGTCTACCCAGCATCTCAGAATGAGTCCGGTATTCCACCTCCTTCCAAGCATTGTGCTCCATATCATTCCCCAACAGACAATCTACTGGCACGCCAGGGCTTTCGGCAACTCGAAGTAAACCTGCAACCCCTTCCCACTCAAATGGAACCTCGACCACCGGGTAGTGACCCATTCTGCTGTCAGCCATCACGGCGGGGTGGAGTACATGTGGAATCACCTGCTCTGGAGACACCAGATGACTTCTTACCATAGTCATACTGGCTCCTGTGTCTCTCAGAGCTTCCCCTCTTTGGCCATTGATGGTGACCCACTGCCCATACTTGGTAGTATTTGAGGGCACCTGGATCTTAGGAACCCTCTCCCGATCTCCCAGGGACACTAAAGTGACTCCCGCCCACTCCCCCCCTTATCAAAGGGCAACTCCTCCCCGAGCACTACACTAGCTACTCCCGGGGTTTTTCCTCCAGTGGGAGGGGGTGGTCTCTTTGGGCACTTGACATCACCATTATAGTGCCCAACCCCACCACACTCATAGCAGCGGACAACCCTTGGCTGCTGACTATGGTCAGGTTGAGGGTTTCTTGGCGGGTTAGCCTTGGGAATGAATCCTGTTCCCTTTCCCTGGAAACTGATTTGGGGGCCTCTTGAGAACTCCCTCTTTTTATCTCCCCCCTCTTTCTTCTGGGGAGTGCCCTGTCCGGTCCTTTGGGAATCCCCTCCAGTCCCCTTTGAGGACACCCGGGTACTAGCCCAGATGTCCGCCTCCTCAGCAAGCTTCCGGGGGCTGGTCAGCTTGCTGTCCACCAGGTGTTGTCGCAGCTCGGGAAAACGTTTCTCGAGTAGGTGCTCCTTAAGGGTAAGATCATACAACCCCTCGTAGTCCCCCACCTCGCTGCCTTGCACCCACCCCTCCAGGGCCTTCTTTGCATAGTCTAGGAAATCCACCCAATTCTGTGTGCCTAGTTTGTGACTGATACTAAACTTCTGTCGGTATTTTTCTGGAGTCAGCCCAAACTTTTTTATCAGCGCCACTTTCATGGTAGGGTAGTGGGTCTGCTCTCCCTGCTCTAGGGCCAAAAGTGTATCCCTTCCTGCAGGAGGCATGTATTCATACAAGTCATCCCCCCAGTGTTTTTCCAATATCCCATGGGCTCTTAAGGAGACCTCATAGGCAGCCAGCCACTTTGCAATGTCATCCCCTGCGCTGTAGCTGGCGACTACGTCCTTGGGCAAATAGGGTCTGGGTTCCCTGGTTAGGTCTTTGGATTCGCTGCCACCAACAGGAGTATTAGGAGTCCCTATTTGCAGGGCCTTGAGGTCTAACTCCCTGAGACTCAACTCATGAGCCATCCTCTTTTCCTCCCCCTCCTTCTCCAACCTAGCTAGCTCCCACTTCAACTGCCTTTTTTCTCTCCGGTCGGCTAATTCGGCTTCGGTCAAGCTCCTTACAGAGACACTACTGCCCTACCTCGAAAGTGTCCTAGGACCTGTTAGAAGGTTCCCTCCTTCGGATTGATACAGTACATCCACTCCGATGACAGTGTCCCGATCCCCCTCTTCCTCCTCCTTCCTCCCATCTGGATGAGCTGCCACCCATGCTCTCAAGCTGGTTTGGAGTTCCCCCTTTTTAGCACCACGCTTGAAAAACACCCCCATACTTTGGCAGAATTCCCTGAGTTAGGCCACAGTGTAGGTCTCCAACTCCTCCAGATCAAATTCCATTTTGCCACCAGGGTCTTGGATAGCCACTAGAAGGAGACCAGAAAGGGCGTGAAGTAAGGGTTACCTCCAATTACCACCAGGAAATAATTTGGAAAAACAAAATTTTAATTAGGGAGCCCGCTTGGAGAAAACTCCAGGTGTGGGCCTGTGGTGAACACCAAGCTACTACTAAGTGAACACAAGCACAAGCTCTAATCCCACCACTGATCACCAATTATGTTAGACGTGGGGTTACCAGTCCACATAGGGTAGCCTGGCACAGAGCGGGGGGCTATTCTCGTAGGCTTGTGTGTTGTGCTTACATCAGTCACTTATAGTAACCCAGCGCCCAACCACCCTAAAATAAAGGACACCACACCGGTTTAGAAAAATACGGTCTGCTTTATAAATTCTCTTTGTAGTTTCTCGTTGTTTCTTAGCAGAATTTAGATTCCGCTCATTAAATAGCTCCGCATTTGATTATTAGCATAGACACATTTTCACATAGTATTAATTACACATTACTCTCTCACACAAAGGTAACTCAGTAATATCCCCGGCACCTTATGCAAGCAGTGAATATTTACCCCCTGTTTCAGTTGAGGAAAACAGCAAAAATGACATTGCCTTACAGTTATACTTGTCTATACGTTACCCTTGAGAGCCGAAGGTTATTGCTGGCAAGAGAATACACGTTTTCTTTTTTTTTTTTGTAAAACAATTTTTATTGCAGGGATAGATAAAACATATCACGATATAGTGAGCATCATACAGTTCAGTGTTACTCTGCAACATTCGTTTCCCATGTATGTTAAACACAGCCATTTAGCCCACATCCCGGAGGCAGGGCGGCGTCAATGCGCTGTATCGCATACTCTGCGGGCCGAGAACGTTCATACTGTGAGCTCTACAGGAACTCCTTACTCTGCTGTTATTCATGTAGTGTGTCATCCCTCTATTGGGTTGTTCGTGATGTACATAACCCACCCCAGGAGCCCTGAACAAAGATCCCTCCCCTCCCCCTATCTGCCCCACCCCGTGTCTGCGTCAGTGATCGGTGCAATCGTAAGGCCCAAATCGTGGGAAAAAACCGGAGTCAATGCTTCTTACTGTCTGTGTGCATCTGGTGAATGTACCGGGGGCGTGTTCGACCCTGTTCGAGGTGTCTCGACTAGTGTCTCCTCTTCCTCCTCCCCCTCTGCCAAACTGTCTCTCAGCGCCTGTACCAGTGTTTCCCACAACATTGCAGCCTTTGAACTACGGCGGGCCATCTGGTAACGGATCGTGCTCTCCGCAGTTGCCCACTTCAGGAATTCATTCACCCATCTTCTATGTGTCGGTGCCACATTCGATTTCCACCCCCTAGTCAGTTCCCTCTTCGCTATCAGTAGTCCCAGATCTATAAATTTACTCGTCAGCTTGTTCTTCTTCGTGTGGGGGAACCAATGTAAGATGGACACTGCGCTATTGTAGTGTAAGTTTCTGTCAGTGACTGTGTTCAGGGTCTCTTCAATTCCCGTCCAATATATCTGTAACCCCGGACAACCCCGTAGCATGTGGACCAGGTCAGCCCCCGTTAGATTACATCTGGGACACGCTGCATTCGTTACATGAAAGTACTCTGCGATCTTGCATGGTGTGAGGTATGCCCGGTGGAGTATGTATAGGTGTATCAATTGGAAGCACGCATTCCTGGTGCCTTTCTTGACTCTCCGTACTAATTGTGTCCATTTAGTGTCTGGGATCTCTAATTGCAGGTCAGCCTCCCACTTATTTTTGAGCGTCGTGAGCGGTAGTAGGGCGTCCGTGTGCATTCTGCGATAAAGGCACGTAACAGCTTTAATCGTTCCCGCCGCCATCATGGTATACTGGCACGCTAGTGATGTAGCAGGTTCTATCAGGCCCTCACCCCAATGCGCCTGTATGGCTCTCACCACTGCTGCATGCAGTAGATAGTCCCCCCTCGGGAGGTCATACCGTTCTTGCAGAGTCTGGTATGGGGATAACTCTCCGTCCTCGTAGAGGTCACCTATCATCTGCAACCCCGCCTCTTCCCAAAGGTGCAGTCTCGACCAATCGCCGCCACGCGGAAGTGCCGTTACCATGCCCAGTGGAATTTCCGGAGCATACGGGTGCCCAGTTCCGGTTCGCCTCTGCGTCCGGTTCCAGCACTGGCGAAGGGTCCTCTCCTCCAGGGAGAGCTCTCGCAGAAGCAGTTTCTGCTGAAGAGTGATGTATGCTAGGACATGGCGGGGTGTGCCGAACTCCCTCCCCTGCTCTGGGCCCCGGTACACCCTCGCGACTTCCTGCGTGAAGAATTGCAACTGAGCCGCTAAATAATAGTGCTCAAAGTCCGGGACCGTGAGACCCCCCTCGTCCTTTGGACGGGTCAGCGTTGTCAAAGCCACTCTACGTCTGCCAGCTCCCCATAAGAAGGACACCACCGCTGATTTCAGCTGTTTGAAAATCGCGCCGGGTATCCATACCGGGAGGTATCGAAAGAAATATAGGAGACGCGGCAGAGCGACCATCTTCAGAAGAGCAACACGGCCTGCTGTGGAGAGCGGCAGAGTGGCCCAGAATGACATACAACTCTTCAGGGAGCGGATACAGCGGCCTATGTTACCGTCGAGAAGGTCTTTCGGGTCGTGGTAGATGTGCACTCCGAGGTAGCTCAGGCATTGGGGTTCCCAGCGCAGAGTCTGGCGGAGTGAAGGGCATTCCTCCCCCCTCCGTAGTGGGAAGAGACAAGTTTTCGACCAGTTCACCCGCAGACCCGACATATTACCAAAGTGCTCCAGCAGACTCTCAGCGCCCTCCACCGCCTCTTCGGCGTTGTCTAGAAAGAGGAGGAGGTCGTCCGCATATAAGGAGATATAATGGAGTTCACCCCCGTGAGCCAGCCCGGCGTAACAAGCCCCCTTCCGAGCCTGAGCCGCAAGCGGTTCCATCGCGAGCGCAAACAGCAGTGGGGACAATGCACACCCCTGTCTGGTACCTCGGTGTATCTCGTATTGGTCCGACACCAACGATCCCACTCTCACTCTCGCTCTCGCCGAGGAGTAGAGCACCCTTGTCCATTGTATGTATCCCTCCCCTAGACCGAAGTTGTGCATTACCGTATACAGATACTGCCATTCAAGGCTATCAAAGGCCTTTTCTATGTCGACCGCCAACACCACGGGGGACCGCGCCTCAGACGGCGGAGCATCCACCAATCGAAGCAACCTGCGAATGTTGTGTGTAGTGTTCCTCGTGGGAATAAAACCAGATTGGTCTTTATGGACCAACTCCTGCATATGTGTTAGTAGCCTGGTGGCCAGCACTGTGCTCAGTATCTTGTAGTTAGTTGCAAGCATTGACAGTGGTCTGTAGGACGCCGGGTCTGTGCTCTCCCTACGAGGTTTTAACAAGGGGACCATTATGGCTTCGCTCATCGATCGGGGGAGCCTTCCTACTTCCTTGGCCTCGTTATAGATCGTTTGGAGTCTCGGGGCTAGTTGATCTAAGTATCTCCCGTAGAACTCTATGGGCAACCCGTCAATCCCTGGAGTTTTATTGCGCGCCATTCGTTTCACCGCCCCCCTTATTTCAGACAGGGCGATTGGGCCCCCCAAAGCATCTGCTTGTTCCTGCTCTAGGCGCGGTAGCTGCAGGTCGCTCACGAAAACATCCAACTCTGCAGCGCGATCACTCAACTCCGCTCTATATAATTCCTCATAGTACGACCTGAAGCAGTCCAGTATTTCCGATTGTGTAGTAAGGGTGTGGTTCCCACATCCCCGCAAGGCCAAGACCGGCTGGTTGCGCCTATTGGGGTTCGCCAGCCAGGCCAGGAGTGTCCCTGTTTTGTCCCCTTCAGCTAGGGTCCTCGTCAGGTATGCCTTATAATCGAAACTACGGAGGCATTCCATCTCCACTGCTACCGCTTCCCGTGCTCCTCTCACTGTCTCCTGCAATTCAGGACGATTCGGTCAATCTAGTTCTGCCTCTCGAAGAGTGCGCTCAGCCTTGTCTAAGTCATCTATCAACGTTTTGCGCACTCCCGCATACCTCCCGATGCAATGTCCCCTCACCACTATCTTAAAGGCATCCCACTCTACCGCCCTGGAGGAAGCCGTGCCCTCATTCTCCGCAAAATACTGGGCAATCCGCTCCTCCAGTTCAGCTCGGAATGGTGGATCATCCAGCGTGTCGGGCCGCAACCGCCATGTCGGAACTTTAGGAGGTTCAGGCACCCAGTCCAGCGTCAGGAGAAGTGGGTTGTGGTCGGACAATGTGCGTGCCAGGTATTCCGTTCGGGTTACCGCGGCTAGCACCGGGGGGGAGCACAGGAAAGAATCGAGGCGCACGTGGAGGTCGTGTATACTAGAGTAGAATGAGTAATCGTGCTCAGTGGGGTGCTGTGAGCGCCAACAGTCAGTCAGGGCCCATGTGGTCTGCCAGTCAGTCCTGCATCTCGCTAATCGATGTAGAGGGAAGGTGTGTAGTGGAGGGTGCGATCTATCTAACCTAACATCCTCTACAGTATTGTAGTCCCCTCCCATCAGCACCGGTCCTGTAAGATAGCTGGCAAGCCCCATGGAGAGACCTGTAAAGAATGTCGCCTGTTCCGTATTTGGTGCGTAAACGCTACAGAGCACTATGTGTCGACCTCTCAGCAGTCCTTCAACAGCCACATACCTCCCATTTGGGTCCACCGTATGCCTAGTTACCTGAAGGGGGATTCCCGCCTTAACCCAAATGAGCACCACCCTAGCAAACGCAGAGTACACAGTGTAGAACAAGTGACCTCTCCACATGCGCTGGAGCGCAATACCCTCTTTTTTGGTTAGGTGGGTCTCCTGCAGAAACGCTATATGCACCCCTCTACGAACCAGGTATGAATGGACCTTGTGTCTCTTCGCCATTGTGTGTAATCCCCGCACATTCCACGATACACATTTCAACAACCCCACATTAGCCATTATCCCGATGGAGAAAAGGAGAATCACTGGTGTGTAGCATCCTGATCACTGACTCGACCCCACCCTCTTCCGTCCCCAAGTAGCCCCTAACTGCCCATCCCCAGGTCATCCCCAGAGTCACCCCAACCTCTCCAGGCCCACCCTCCCCCAGAATGGGATCCAACCTCAAAGGGGCCGTTCCCATCCAAACAGTTGAGCAACGTGCTCACGTAGTGTCTAATACGCAGTCAACGCTGCGTTGGCATTATGGGCCTCGGGGTGCGCAAACAAGCTTCCGGGTCTCTCAAGTGCTGTTTCCTGACCCCCCGCCCATTCACACGCAGTAAGTCCCACATCATTGCAGTCACATAAACTTCTGCTCCAAGGGCATTAGAAATCTCAGCAAGCCCCCTCAGCCCCACCCGGTTCCTTGTCAAGGAGTTCAGCCCTCTACGATTTCCCCCGATGTCTGTGGCGTGATCTTCGGGCCCCTGGCTCCTCCTAGGTCAGATAGATCAGTGTCCGAGCCCGTGCCGTGGTCCTCCGAGCCCGTTCCTTTCTCTGAGTGGGTCATCGCCGCTCCCGATACTTCTTTCACCGCTGGTAGCGCCGCCTTCCGTTCATCCGCCGTTTGGAAGTTCGTCGGCCCCTTCAAGCCCCGTCCGCGCCCCCTGTGGCGCCTCGAACGCCGAAGTGATTGTCCTTGGCGCTCCTCCTCAGCCCGGAACCGGGCCCCATCCGTGCCAGTTTTGTAGGTGTCCCACCAGGCCCAAGCCTCCGAAGACGTCGGGAAGAACAGGGTGTTCTCGTCCACCACCACTCGGAGTCTGGCCGGGAATAGTAGCGAGTACTGTATACCTTCCGCTCTGAGCTCCCTTTTCAGAGAAAGGAAAGAGGCGCGCTGTCTTTGGGTGTCGAATGTGTAGTCCGGGAATAGTGTCACCTTGCTGTTGTCGACCTGGAATGGGCCCACCTCTCTCGCCCGCTGCAATAGCAAGTCCCTGTCCTTGTAGTGGAGCAATTTTATGACCACTGGGCGCGGCGGGAGTCCCGGCTTCGGGGGTCTCGACGGCACCCGGTGCGCCCTCTCTAGTGTGAAGAAAGGGGATAGTCCCTCCGGGGCCACCACCGTTTGCAGCCATTCCTGTAGGTAGCTCACCATGTCCGTTCCTTCTGATTTTTCCGGAAGGCCCACGAGGCGCACGTTGTTCCGCCGACTGCGATTTTCAGCGTCCTCAGCCCTCCTCTCAGGCGCTTGAATCCGGTCGAGCGCGTCCGCGAGTTTCCCATCCAGCGACTTCTGTGCCGGCGCCAGGTCCTTCAGGGTGGTCTCTGCTTCCTTGACCCTGTCCGACAGCTTCGCGTGGTCAGCTCGCAGGAGTCCCAGCCCCTCCGACACCTGCGCTATATCGTGGTGCAGGGCGTCTTTCGTGGCTGCAATGGCCTCCAGGATCCTGTCCTGTATTTGCTGTAGGTCCGTCGCAGGTTGCACGGGGTCCTCCGGTGTGTCCGTAGTAGGGGGCCCGTCCCCCTTGGGGCCCCTAGGCTTGCCCATGTCGCACCCGCGTCGCCGAGCCGAGTCCCAGGGGGTAGGCAGTGAGGGGAAGGTCTTCTGTCTTGGGTCGGCCCTCGCGCCCCAGTCCCGGGTCGAGAAAGCGGTCCCCTCGGGTTCCCAACTGCGACGTCAGTGCCCCAGGAGAGGGCACGATCAAGATCCCCACAGATGGCCGGTCCCTAGCGGGTAGGAAAAGGGGTGCATCCAGGATCAACCTACTCTTTCCGGGGTGGTCGGGGTAGTCCAGGCAGTATGTTAGTCGGGCCTCGGGGCCCCACAGAGAAGAGCGTCGCAGGCCCCCACCAAAAGCGATGTCTCGGCGTCTACTTCCGGGGAAACCCCGGGTTCTGTGCAGGAGGTAGTCGTTGGTGGACCCCCAGTGTCTGGCACAGCACTCGGGGGGGGGGGGTCGCGCCTCCCAGCTAGGGTTCGGTGATGGGGAGAGCGACCTCCCCGCAGGGCGGCCAAGGTCCCGGTGCTCCCCGGAGCAGGCAGGGGGGCACAGCTGCAGCCGGATAGTAGGGCGAAGTCGCCGCTGATCTGCTGTCCCCTGGGGCACCACGGCAGGCGCGGCGGACGGACAGGGCTCCGGCCAGGGTCCTCACTCCATGCCAGGCCCCCCCGCACCCAGTCCAAGAGTACAGCCCGCAATGGGGGCGGCGCCGCCAAAATCCGCGGGATAGGCCTCGGAGCCGGGACCTCACGATGTTTCTCACGGCTCCGTCGTCAAGGAGGAAGGATGTTTACGCGGGCCAGCCTCTTCCGAACTCCGCCCCCTTCTCTCAGCTGACTGACTCCTGCGTCTCCGCCTCACAGGACCTGCCGCTCTGCTACGCTACCAGCTGGGCTCTTCCCGTGGAATCTCCACAGCGGGGGCCCGCAATCGAGCGACGGCAATCTAACGAATGGGACCTCAGCTGTCAACTGCGACCAGGTAGGGTTCTTTTAACGATCTCTTCGGGCACAGAGAGCACTCGGGGACAGAAGTAGGGGTACTCCAGAACCCTCCCCCCCCCCTTCAGCACTCTCTTTGAAGGCAGCTCAGGTTAGGTCATACAGGTAAACGGGGAAATACCGCACAATCCCTGATATAGGAAGTGGTTCTCTCCGTGGATCTACCAGGCCAGTTTCTCACAGTTCGTTTCTAGCAACTAGGAGCATTCTTCCCCGGACAATTAGTAGGATTGGTGAGCTAGCGGTGATGAACCTATGTCAGGGCTTAGTCAATAAGTAGGGGGCACGTCAGCCAGTAGTGTAGCCGGCCCAAGGGACGATCTAACCCTTAACAGTGCGCCAACCTCCCCACTCTATCGCTTCACTCCTCACCAGGCTCTCTCGTCACTCTACAAAATGGCCGCCCTAAACCTAACCTATTTATAGGCTGGGCTCTGGCTACTGGAACTGGCTAGAAGGTTCCAGAACTTCCCTATGTAGTCCTATGGGTCAGAACTTCTGAGGTAAAAGTTTTGGCAGTTACAGGCCACCATTTTAGGTCTCTGGGTTCCCCATTTTATGTGTGGGCGACTAGGCCTAAAAAAACTCAAGGGTCAAGGAAGCCCCTCACCCCTAGGACAACGCCAAAAATTCCAGTGGACATAAAAATGACAAGGCGTAGGAGGCAAAAAGTGGACAAAATATATAAATAAAAGGAGGGGCCATCCAAAGGGCTGACAGGTCTAACAGAGGTTATTAGGGCAGCTGTAGAACACATTTCTTACATTTTCTGTTTAAATTATGTACTGCTAAGAGAAAACAATTACAGGCTTTAGGCGATTTCTCACATTTTTGTAGTGGCAGGACATCAAAATAACAGTAATGCCAATATTAAAACAGCCATGGGGCAACCCTAGTTGCCACCAGCGCGCACTAATGTCCAGAGAGGCCTCATTCTTACCTGCAACTCTTGAACTCTGTACTTCAGATAAATGGTTCAGTAACACCTGCACAAGGGAGAAGAAGGGGCATCTCTGCTGGCTTCCATCCTCAGTTCCTGAGAAGGATGTTGATCATGTGACTCTCCACAGGCCCATCACTGAGAGATACCAGGGGACATATTTACAAAGTTCGAGCGCTGCCGCAGCACAATACTTTTTGGCGCAGCAGCGCTCCACACTGTTCCATATTAACAAACTTATGCTTTGGGAACTATGCATCAGTTTGTAGAGGCCTGTGTCACATTATACCTGTGCCAGGTAGGCATTCCCACATTAAAAGCCACGAAGAAAAGACAATGTGAAATGTACAACTTTTCACTGCGACGCTGAATGACATGACTGTGTCGAAATCCCTATGCCTTCTCAAACCTGGCGTAAGGATTGACACAGGGCTCCGTGTTCTGATGCATTACTGAAGATGTGTCAGTCTTACGACCAACTCCAGCAATGCGTCACTTTAGCACCAAAAGATACGTCAGAATTTCTAACGCATCCATGAAACCTTGCGCCGTGGAGATCTGTATTGTAAATACAGCGCATCCATGGTGTCAGGGCATTTGCATCAGGTGCAATAAATCAGAAGCATCGATGCTGATGTATCAGTTCTTGTAAATATGCCCCAAGGTATATATCCATTGTCTGTTAAGATAAATATGAACAGGGGTGCAGAAAACATTCTCTCTGTCCTTGAAAATACTGTCTGCCTACAGTACTGGGGACCGCAGGCATAACTTGGAAGGAGTTTAGAACACCGGGCTTCAAGCAAGAGTTTAGATTTTATTTTTACCAGATGGACTTCAAAGTACAGTCTGAAGCTCACAGCATCATCTTTCTAAAACTACAAGAGGAGCGTTTTTCTTTTTTTACTAATTCAGTGGGGATGTTGATGTTCTTGTAATCGAGTTTGGCTTCCTCAGTCTGGAAAAAAGATCCTTTCTTGGCATGGAGTCAGCACTCTGCCGCATTGGATATGGGATGTTAGCTGTTTAGCTTTTTAGGCTAGAAATTAAGCTGATGGGTGGAACGGCTACTGAAACTTCAAAGGTAGGGTGGAGGGCACACTGTGGAGGGTGATTTATTTTAGTAAAACAAATGGCCCACTTTTGATCTACAAATGGTTAGCAATAATATGCAGAAACTGCTTGGGGCTAGGCATGTCTGAGTGCTTCCTGGAGGAAAAACAGGATTTTTTTCTTCAAAAATGCACCAACGCGATGCCAAATATTTGGGTGCCTGCATATTAATTCGGCAGTGTAGTTTTTGAGTGTTTTGTTTTGTCTGAGAGATGAAGTACCTACGAGCTCACAAGCAGTATGATTTTAGGCACATGGGCAGTTTGGGGAGATGCGAGACAATGACAGACCATGAGAGAAGTTTGGGGCATGTGAGGCATTACCTCCTAACAGGTAAAAGCCACCCATGAGGCATGTGCATTCATTTCTTCCTATTAAAAGCATCAATAGCCTCTGGCAGCTTAAGGAGTAATGACACACACAATGTATGCATTAGTGGCAACATGCTTTATCTGCATCAGTGACTCTAGATAGCACACAAAACAATCCCTGCCGACAGTATATGCCTCAGTGTCAAAGGCCGTATATGCTTTATTGCCTGCAGACAGCAATGAGCTTCAATTCCCACAGATACCAATGAGCATCAATTCCCACAGATACTAATGAGCATCAATTCCCACAGATACCAATGAGCATCAATTCCCACAGATACAAATGAGCATCAATTCCCACAGATACCAATGAGCATACATTCCCACAGGTACCAATGAGCATCAATTCCCACAGATACCAATGAGCTTCAATTCCCACAGATACCAATGAGCATCAATTCCCACAGGTACCAATGAACATCAATTCCCACAGGTACCAATGAACATCAATTCCCACAGGTACCAATGAACATCAATTCCCACAGATACCAATGAGCATCAATTCCCACAGGTACCAATGAACATCAATTCCCACAGATACAAATGAACATCAATTCCCACAGATACCAATGAGCATCAATTCCCACAGGTACCAATGAACATCAATTCCCACAGATACCAATGAGCATCAATTCCCACAGGTACCAATGAGCATCAGTTCCCACTGATACCAATGAGCATCAATTCCCACAGATACCAATGAGCATCAATTCCCACAGATACCAATGAACATCAATTCCCACAGATACCAATGAGCATCAATTCCCACAGATACTAATGAGCATCAATTCCCACAGAATAGATACCAATGAACATTAATTCCCACAGGTACCAATGAGCTTCAATTCCCACAGATACCAATGAGCATCAATTCCCACAGATACCAATGAACATCAATTCCCACAGATACCAATGAGCATTAATTCCCACAGGTACCAATGAACATCAATTCCCACAGATACCAATGAACATCAATTCCCACAGATACCAATGAGCATCAATTCCCACAGATACTAATGAGCATCAAGTCCCACAGATACAAATGAGCATTAATTCCCACAGGTACCAATGAGCTTCAATTCCCACAGATACCAATGAGCATCAATTCCCACAGGTACCAATGAACATCAATTCCCACAGATACCAATGAGCATCAATTCCCACAGGTACCAATGAACATCAATCCCCACAGATACCAATGAGCATCAATTCCCACAGATACCAATGAGCATCAATTCCCACAGGTACCAATGAACATCAATTCCCACAGATACCAATGAGCTTCAATTCCCACAGATACCAATGAACATCAATTCCCACAGATACCAATGAGCATCAATTCCCACAGGTACCAATGAACATCAATTCCCACAGATACCAATGAGCTTCAATTCCCACAGATACCAATGAGCATCAATTCCCACAGGTACCAATGAACATCAATTCCCACAGGTACCAATGAACATCAATTCCCACAGATACCAATGAGCTTCAATTCCCACAGATACCAATGAGCATCAATTCCCACAGGTACCAATGAACATCAATTCCCACAGGTACCAATGAACATCAATTCCCACAGATACCAATGAGCATCAGTTCCCACTGATACCAATGAGCATCAATTCCCACAGATACCATTGAGCATCAGTTCCCACTGATACCAATGAGCATCAATTCCCACAGATACCAATGAACATCAGTTCCTACATATATCAATGTGCATCAATGGTACTTGAGTATATATGTACCCAGGAACCCAAACAGGAATAAGTGTAAATGGTTTGAGACAGTGATATGTATCAGTGTCCTATGATAACAATGTGCCTCAAGGGCCCAAGCAACTACATGTATCAATGGGTCCATACAATTAATGTGCCATCACATGCGTAAAAAAATCAACTGCCTCCGACATTATATGTCTTTTTGGCCATAGTAAGTAAGGTGTATCAATGGTCCAGACAATAATGTGCAACAATGATCACAGCAACTAAAGTGCTCACATAGAGTAATGTGCATCAATGGCCCTAGACAGCAATGTACATCAGACACTCCAGACAGTAATTTGTGCTAATGAAAGCAGACTGTGACAATCAAATATGGCCCAAAGCTGTAGAAAGCTTCAGTGGCCCAGGTTGTAACGAGCATTAACGGCCCCAGGCTCTGACAAGCATGAATGTCACCCATACAGTGCTTAAATTATGTCACCAGGCTGGAACAAGCATCAGAAATGTACATTAATGACCCAAGACAATAAAAGTGGCCTTGGTAATCTGCCTGGCCTTCCCCACTCTGTTCCAGCCTTAGTAATCCACTCATTTTCTGCTACTGTGCCCTAATTGCCAGTTGGATTTGAAGAAAATCTGGATGCACAGTGATAGTCAGCACTGAGATCTGGCACAGCTACATCCCTCTAAAGCACCAAAGGCAGACAGGAGTAGTACATTGAGACAGTGGTATCTACCAGGGAAAACCTTTACTATATTTGTGTAACCCAATTTCTTGTGTATTTACCTATTCATAAGGACCAATGATTTTTACAAAAATGTAAGGCAAGGACTTAGACACCACCCTGGGTGTCATGCTTCATCATCAGCCCACCGCACTCACCAGAGAACAGTCTAGAGGCAAGTGGGCTCCCTGTACAGAGGAGTAGAGTACTTATGATGGATAGTGGGGTTGTTGGATCCAATCTAAGAGATACAAACTTCAGACTCTTGCCAAAGTATCCACTTTACTGTAAGAAGGGTCTGGGGATGATTCAAAATGGATACACAGTGATGTCTAGGGTTTTAATAACTGCATCTGCTTGGTCAATATGTTTTAGGATTCGGTGGGCCCCTCCCTGGATTTCGTCAGGACCAGTGTCCCTAGTTTCCTACCTCACTAGCTTTTCACACTCATTCATTCACAGCATGAATTCCCAAATTTGGGAAGTCAGCTTGAAAAATGTGCATCTGCCCTGCAAACTTTTTTCGAAGGGCCTGTAGTAAACAAATTGTATACAAAATAAAAAAATATATATTACACATAATAAGGTAGACAAAACTGTTCATAAAATGTAAATCATGAGAGGAAAGTTCCACTTTGTATGCTTCTGTGTGTAAATGTGCGACTGGACTAATCAAACACTGACAGACAAATCACTGCAAACTTGTTAATGTCAGTCAAAGCTGTGTTCAAAACATGCTACATTCATTCATGCCTTCTTACCCCGCTCTAAATGTAGGTGGACCCCACGGATAAGCTCAAAGAAGGGAGCCTTCATTCATGCCTTCTTACCCCGCTCTAAACATAGGTGGACCCCAGAGATGAGCTCATAGAAGGGAGCCTACTTTCATGCCTTCTTACCCCGCTCTAAACGTAGGTGGACCCCAGAGATGAGCTCATAGAAGGGAGCCTTCATTCATGCCTTCTTTCCCCGCTCTAAACGTAGGTGGACCCCAAGGATGAGCCCATAGAAGGGAGCCTTCATTCATGCCTTCTTACCCCGCTCTAAACGTAGGTGAACCCCACGGATGAGCTCATAGCAGGGAGCCTTCATTCAGGCCTTCTTACCCCGTTCTAAACGTAGGTGGACCCCACGGATGAGCTCATAGAAGGGAGCCTTCATTTATGCCTTCTTACCGCGCTCTATACTTAGGTGAACCCCACAGATGAGCTCATAGAAGGGAGCCTTCATTCATGCCTTCTTACCCCGCTATAAATGTAGGTGGGCCCCACAGATGAGCTCACAGAAGGGAGCCTTCATTCATGCCTTCTTACACTGCTCTAAACGTAGGTGGACCCCACGGATGAGCTCATAGAAGAGAGCCTTCATTCATGCCTCCTTACCCCGCTCTAAACGTAGGTGGACCCCGCGGATGAGGTCATAGAAGGGAGCCTTCATTCATGCCTTCTTACCCCGCTCTAAATGTAGCTGGACCCCACGGATGAGCTCATAGAAGGAAGACTTCATTCATGCCTTCTTACCCCACTCTAAACGTAGGTGTACCCCATGGATGAGCTCATAGAAGGGAGCCTTCATTCATGCCTTCTTACCCCGCTCTAAACGTAGGTGGGCCCCACAGATGAGCTCATAGAAGGGAGCCTTCATTCATGCCTTCTTACCTCGCTCTATACTTAGGTGGACCCCAGAGATGAGCTCATGGAAGGGAGCCTTCATTCATGCCTTTTTACCCCACTCTAAATGTAGGTAGACCCCACGGATGAGCTAATAGAAGGGAGTCTTCATTCATGCCTTCTTACCCTGCTCTAAATGTAGGTGGACCCCACGGATGAGCTCATAGAAGGGATCTTTCATTCATGCCTTCTTACCCGGCTCTAAACGTAGGTGGGCCCCACAGGTGAGCTCATAGAAAGGAGCCTTCATTCATGCCTTCTTACACCACTCTAAACGTAGGTGGACCCCACAAATGAGCTCATAGAAGGGAGCCTTCCTTCATGCCCTCTTATCCCGCTCTAAACGTAGGTGGACCCCACAGATGAGCTCATAGAAGGGAGCCTTCATTCATGCCTTCTTACCCCGCTCTAAATGTAGGTGGACCCCACGGATGAGCTCATAGAAGGGAGCCTTCATTCATGCCTTCTTACCCCGCTCTAAACGTAGGTGGACCCCAGAGTTGAGCTGATAGAAGGGAGCATTCATTCATGCCTTCTTACCCCGCTATAAACGTAGGTGGACCCTAGAAATGAGCTCATTGAAGGGGGCCTTCATTCATGCCTTCTTACCCCGCTCTAAATGTAGGTGGACCCCACGGATGAGCTCATGGAAGGGAACCTTCATTCATGCCTTCTTACCCCGCTCTAAACGTAGGTGGACCTCAGAGATGAGCTCATGGAAGGGAGCCTTCATTCATGCCTTCCTACCCCGCTCTAAACGTAGGTGGACCCCAGAGATGAGCTCATAGAATGGAGCTTTTATTCATGCCTTCTTACCCCGCTCTAAACGTAGGTGGCCCCCAGAGATGAGCTCATGGAAGGGAGCCTTCATTCATGCCTTCTTACCCCGCTGTATACTTAGGTGAACCCCACTGATGACCTCATAGAAGGGAGCCTTCATTCATGCCTTCTTACCCCGCTCTAAACGTAGGTGGGCCCCACAGATGAGCTCATAGAAGGGAGACTTCATTCATGCCTTCTTACCTCGCTCTATACTTAGGTGGACCCCACAGATGAGCTCATGGAAGGGAGCCTTCATTCATGCCTTCTTACCCCACTCTAAATGTAGGTAGATCCCACGGATGAGCTAATAAAAGGTAGTTTTCATTCATGCCTTCTTACCCCGCTCTAAACGTAGGTGTACCCCACGGATGAGCTCATAGAAGGGATCTTTCATTCATGCCTTCTTACCCCGCTCTAAACGTAGGTGGGCCCCACGGATGAGCTCATAGAAGGGAGCCTTCATTCATGCCTTCTTACCCCGCTCTAAACGTAGGTGGACCCCACAAATGAGCTCATAGAAGGGAGCCTTCCTTCATGCCCTCTTATCCCGCTCTAAACGTAGGTGGACCCCACAGATGAGCTCATAGAAGGGAGCCTTCATTCATGCCTTCTTACCCCGCTCTAAACGTAGGTGGACCCCACGGAGGAGCTCATAGAAGGGAGCCTTCATTCATGCCTTATTACCCCGCTCTAAACGTAGGTGGACCCCACGGATGAGGTCATAGAAGGGAGCCTTAATTCATGCCTTCTTACCCCGCTCTAAATGTAGCTGGACCCCACGGATGAGCTCATAGAAGGAAGACTTCATTCATGCCTTCTTACCCCACTCTAAATGTAGGTGGACCCCATGGATGAGCTCATAGAAGGGAGCCTTCATTCATGCATTCTTACCCCGCTCTAAATGTAGGTGGACCCCACGGATTAGCTCATAGAAGGGAGCCTTCATTCATGCCTTCTTACCCCGCTCTAAATGTAGGTGGACCCCACGGATGAGCTCATAGAAGGGAGCCTTCATTCATGCCTTCTTACCCCGCTCTAAACGTAGGTGGGCCCCACAGATGAGCTCATAGAAGGGAGCCTTCATCCATGCCTTCTTACCTCGCTCTATACTTAGGTGGACCCCAGAGATGAGCTCATGGAAGGGAGCCTTCATTCATGCCTTCCTACCCCGCTCTAAAAGTAGGTGGATCCCAGAGATGAGCTCATAGAAGGGAGCTTTTATTCATGCCTTCTTACCCCGCTCTAAACGTAGGTGGCCCCCAGAGATGAGCTCATGGAAGGGAGCCTTCATTCATGCCTTCTTACCCCGCTCTAAACGTAGGTGGGCCCCACAGGTGAGCTCATAGAAGGGAGCCTTCATTCATGCCTTCTTACCCCGCTCTAAACGTAGGTGGACCCCAAAAATGAGCTCATAGAAGGGAGCCTTCCTTCATGCCCTCTTATCCCGCTCTAAACGTAGGTGGACCCTGGAAATGAGCTCATAGAAGGGAGCCTTCATTCATGCCTTCTCACCCGCTCTAAATGTAGGTGGACCCCACGGATGAGCTCATGGAAGGGAACCTTCATTCATGCCTTCTTACCCCGCTCTAAACGTAGGTGGACCCCAGAGATGAGCTGATAGAAGGGAGCCTTCATTCATGCCTTCTTACCCCGCTCTAAAGGTAGGTGGACCTCAGAGATGAGCTCATGGAAGGGAGCCTTCATTCATGCCTTCCTACCCCGCTCTAAACGTAGGTGGACCCCAGAGATGAGATCATAGAAGGGAGTTTTTATTCATGCCTTCTTACCCCGCTCTAAACGTAGGTGGCCCCCAGAGATGAGCTCATGGAAAGGAGCCTTCATTCATGCCTTCTTACCCCGCTCTAAACGTAGGTGGGCCCCACAGATTAGCTCATAGAAGGGAGCCTTCATTCATGCCTTCTTACCCCGCTCTATACTTAGGTGAACCCCACAGATGAGCTCATAGAAGGGAGCCTTCATTCATGCCTTCTTACCCCGCTCTAAATGTAAATGGGCCCCACAGATGAGCTCATAGAAGCGAGCCTTCATTCATGCCTTCTTACCCCGCTCTATACTTAGGTGAACCCCACAGATGAGCTCACAGAAGGGAGCCTTCATTCATGCCTTCTTACACTGCTCTAAATGTAGTTGGACCCCACGGATGAGCTCATAGAAGGGAGCCTTCATTCATGCCTTATTACCCCGCTCTAAACGTAGGTGGACCCCACGGATGAGGTCATAGAAGGGAGCCTTCATTCATGCCTTCTTACCCCGCTCTAAATGTAGCTGGACCCCACGGATGAGCTCATAGAAGGGAGACTTCATTCATGCCTTCTTACCCTGCTCTAAACGTAGGTGGACCCCATGGATGAGCTCATAGAAGGGAGCCTTCATGCATGCATTCTTACCCCGCTCTAAATGTAGGTGGACCCCACGGATGAGCTCATAGAAGGGAGCCTTCATTCATGCATTCTTACCCCGCTCTAAATGTAGGTGGACCCCACGGATGAGCTCATGGAAGGGAACCTTCATTCATGCCTTCTTACCCCGCTCTAAACGTAGGTGGACCCCAGAGATGAGCTGATAGAAGGGAGCCTTCATTCATGCCTTCTTACCCCGCTCTAAACGTAGGTGGACCCCATGGATGAGCTCATAGAAGGGAGCCTTCATTCATGCATTCTTACCCCGCTCTAAATGTAGCTGGACCCCACGGATGAGCTCATAGAAGGGAGACTTCATTCATGCCTTCTTACCCCGCTCTAAACGTAGGTGGACCCCATGGATGAGCTCATAGAAGGGAGCCTTCATTCATGCATTCTTACCCCGCTCTAAATGTAGGTGGACCCCATGGATGAGCTCATAGAAGGGAGCCTTCATTCATGCATTCTTACCCCGCTCTAAATGTAGGTGGACCCTACGGATGAGCTCATGGAAGGGAACCTTCATTCATGCCTTCTTACCCCGCTCTAAACGTAGGTGGCCCCCAGAGATGAGCTCATGGAAGGGAGCCTTCATTCATGCCTTTTTACCCCGCTCTAAACGTAGGTGGACCTCAGAGATGAGCTCATGAAAGGGAGCCTTCATTCATGCCTTCCTACCCCGCTCTAAACGTAGGTGGACCCAATGGATGAGCTCATAGAAGGGAGCCTTCATTCATGCATTCTTACCCCGCTCTAAATGTAGCTGGACCCCACGGATGAGCTCATAGAACGAAGACTTCATTCATGCCTTCTTACCCCACTCTAAACGTAGGTGGACCCCATGGATGAGCTCATAGAAGGGAGCCTTCATTCATGCATTCTTACCCCGCTCTAAATGTAGCTGGACCCCACGGATGAGCTCATAGAAGGGAGACTTCATTCATGCCTTCTTACCCCGCTCTAAACGTAGGTGGACCCCATGGATGAGCTCATAGAAGGGAGCCTTCATTCATGCATTCTTACCCCGCTCTAAATGTAGCTGGACCCCACGGATGAGCTCATAGAAGGGAGACTTCATTCATGCCTTCTTACCCCGCTCTAAACGTAGGTGGACCCCATGGATGAGCTCATAGAAGGGAGCCTTCATTCATGCATTCTTACCCCGCTCTAAATGTAGGTGGACCCCATGGATGAGCTCATAGAAGGGAGCCTTCATTCATGCATTCTTACCCCGCTCTAAATGTAGGTGGACCCTACGGATGAGCTCATGGAAGGGAACCTTCATTCATGCCTTCTTACCCCGCTCTAAACGTAGGTGGCCCCCAGAGATGAGCTCATGGAAGGGAGCCTTCATTCATGCCTTTTTACCCCGCTCTAAACGTAGGTGGACCTCAGAGATGAGCTCATGAAAGGGAGCCTTCATTCATGCCTTCCTACCCCGCTCTAAACGTAGGTGGACCCAATGGATGAGCTCATAGAAGGGAGCCTTCATTCATGCATTCTTACCCCGCTCTAAATGTAGCTGGACCCCACGGATGAGCTCATAGAACGAAGACTTAATTCATGCCTTCTTACCCCACTCTAAACGTAGGTGGACCCCATGGATGAGCTCATAGAAGGGAGCCTTCATTCATGCATTCTTACCCCGCTCTAAATGTAGGTGGACCCCACGGATGAGCTCATAGAAGGGAGCCTTCATTCATGCCTTCTTACCCCGCTCTAAACGTAGGTGGGCCCCACAGATGAGCTCATAGAAGAGAGCCTTCCTTCATGCCCTCTTATCCCGCTCTAAACGTAGGTGGACCCCAGAGATGAGCTCATAGAAGGGAGCCTTCATTCATGCCTTCTTACCCCGCTCTAAATGTAGGTGGACCCTACGGATGAGCTCATGGAAGGGAACCTTCATTCATGCCTTCTTACCCCGCTCTAAACGTAGGTGGACCCCAGAGATGAGCTGATAGAAGGGAGCCTTCATTCATGCCTTCTTACCCTGCTCTAAACGTAGGTGGACCTCAGAGATGAGCTCATGGAAGGGAGCCTTCATTCATGCCTTCATACCCCGCTCTAAACGTAGGTGGACCCCAGAGATGAGCTCATAGAAGAGAGCTTTTATTCATGCCTTCTTACCCCGCTCTAAACGTAGGTGGACCCCAGAGATGAGCTCATGGAAGGGAGCCTTCATTCATGCCTTCTTACCCCGCTCTAAACGTAGGTGGACCCCACGGATGAGCTCTTAGAAGGGAGCCTTCATTCATGCCTTCTTACCCCGCTCTAAACGTAGGTAGATCCCACGGATGAGCTAATTGAAAGGAGTCTTCATTCATGCCTTCTTACCCCGCTCTAAACGTAGGTGGGCCCCACAGGTGAGCTCGTAGAAGGGAGCCTTCCTTCATGCCCTCTTATCCCGCTCTAAACGTAGGTGGACCCCACAGATGAGCTCATAGAAGGGAGCCTTCATTCATGCCTTCTTACCCCGCTCTAAACGTAGGTGGACCCTAGAAATGAGCTCATAGAAGGGAGCCTTCATTCATGCCTTCTCACCCGCTCTAAATGTAGGTGGACCCCACGGATGAGCTCATGGAAGGGAACCTTCATTCATGCCTTCTTACCCCGCTCTAAACGTAGGTGGACCCCAGAGATGAGCTGATAGAAGGGAGCCTTCATTCATGCCTTCTTACCCCGCTCTAAACGTAGGTGGACCCCAGAGATGGGCTCATAGAAGGGAGCCTTCATTCATGCCTTCTTACCCCGCTCTAAACGTAGGTGGACCCTAGAAATGAGCTCATAGAAGGGAGCCTTCATTCATGCCTTCTCACCCGCTCTAAATGTAGGTGGACCCCACGGATGAGCTCATGGAAGGGAACCTTCATTCATGCCTTCTTACCCCGCTCTAAACGTAGGTGGACCCCAGAGATGAGCTGATAGAAGGGAGCCTTCATTCATGCCTTCTTACCCCGCTCTAAACGTAGGTGGACCTCAGAGATGAGCTCATGGAAGGGAGCCTTCATTCATGCCTTCCTACCCCGCTCTAAACGTAGGTGGACCCCAGAGATGAGCTCATAGAAGGGAGTTTTTATTCATGCCTTCTTACCCCGCTCTAAACGTAGGTGGCCCCCAGAGATGATCTCATGGAAGGGAGCCTTCATTCATGCCTTCTTACCCCGCTCTAAACGTAGGTGGGCCCCACAGATTAGCTCATAGAAGGGAGCCTTCATTCATGCCTTCTTACCCCGCTCTATACTTAGGTGAACCCCACAGATGAGCTCATAGAAGGGAGCCTTCATTCATGCCTTCTTACCCCGCTCTATACTTAGGTGAACCCCACAGATGAGCTCACAGAAGGGAGCCTTCATTCATGCCTTCTTACACTGCTCTAAACGTAGGTGGACCCCACGGATGAGCTCATAGAAGGGAGCCTTCATTCATGCCTTATTACCCCGCTCTAAACGTAGGTGGACCCCACGGATGAGGTCATAGAAGGGAGCCTTCATTCATGCCTTCTTACCCCGCTCTAAATGTAGCTGGACCCCACGGATGAGCTCATAGAAGGGAGACTTCATTCATGCCTTCTTACCCCGCTCTAAACGTAGGTGGACCCCATGGATGAGCTCATAGAAGGGAGCCTTCATTCATGCATTCTTACCCCGCTCTAAATGTAGGTGGACCCCACGGATGAGCTCATAGAAGGGAGCCTTCATTCATGCATTCTTACCCTGCTCTAAATGTAGGTGGACCCCACGGATGAGCTCATGGAAGGGAACCTTCATTCATGCCTTCTTACCCCGCTCTAAACGTAGGTGGACCCCAGAGATGAGCTGATAGAAGGGAGCCTTCATTCATGCCTTCTTACCCCGCTCTAAACATAGGTGGACCCCATGGATGAGCTCATAGAAGGGAGCCTTCATTCATGCATTCTTACCCCGCTCTAAATGTAGCTGGACCCCACGGATGAGCTCATAGAAGGGAGACTTCATTCATGCCTTCTTACCCCGCTCTAAACGTAGGTAGACCCCATGGATGAGCTCATAGAAGGGAGCCTTCATTCATGCATTCTTACCCCGCTCTAAATGTAGGTGGACCCCATGGATGAGCTCATAGAAGGGAGCCTTCATTCATGCATTCTTACCCCGCTCTAAATGTAGGTGGACCCCACGGATGAGCTCATGGAAGGGAACCTTCATTCATGCCTTCTTACCCCGCTCTAAACGTAGGTTGACCCCAGAGATGAGCTGATAGAAGGGAGCCTTCATTCATGCCTTCTTACTCCGCTCTAAACGTAGGTGGACCTCAGAGATGAGCTCATGGAAGGGAGCCTTCATTCATGCCTTCCTACCCCGCTCTAAACGTAGGTGGACCCCAGAGATGAGCTCATAGAAGGGAGTTTTTATTCATGCCTTCTTACCCCGCTCTAAACGTAGGTGGCCCCCAGAGATGAGCTCATGGAAGGGAGCCTTCATTCATGCCTTCTTACCCCGCTCTAAACGTAGGTAGGCCCCACAGATTAGCTCATAGAAGGGAGCCTTCATTCATGCCTTCCTACCCCGCTCTAAACGTAGGTGGACCCCATGGATGAGCTCATAGAAGGGGAACCTTCATTCATGCATTCTTACCCCGCTCTAAATGTAGCTGGACCCCACGGATGAGCTCATAGAACGAAGACTTCATTCATGCCTTCCTACCCCACTCTAAACGTAGGTGGACCCCATGGATGAGCTCATAGAAGGGAGCCTTCATTCATGCATTCTTACCCGGCTCTAAATGTAGGTGGACCCCACAGATGAGCTCATAGAAGGGAGCCTTCATTCATGCCTTCTTACCCCGCTCTAAACGTAGGTGGGCCCCACAGATGAGCTCATAGAAGGGAGCCTTCATTCATGCCTTCTTACCTCGCTCTATACTTAGGTGGACCCCAGAGATGAGCTCATGGAAGGGAGCCTTCATTCATGCCTTCCTACCCCGCTCTAAACGTAGGTGGACCCCAGAGATGAGCTCATAGATGGGAGCTTTTATTCATGCCTTCTTACGCCGCTCTAAACGTAGGTGGCCCCCAGAGATGAGCTCATGGAAGGGAGCCTTCATTCATGCCTTCTTACCCCGCTCTAAACGTAGGTGGGCCCCACAGGTGAGCTCATAGAAGGGAGCCTTCATTCATGCCTTCTTACCCCGCTCTAAATGTAGGTGGACCCTACGGATGAGCTCATGGAAGGGAACCTTCATTCATGCCTTCTTACCCCGCTCTAAACGTAGGTGGACCCCAAAAATGAGCTCATAGAAGAGAGCCTTTCTTCATGCCCTCTTATCCCGCTCTAAACGTAGGTGGACCCCAGAGATGAGCTCATAGAAGGGAGCCTTCATTCATGCCTTCTTACCCCGCTCTAAATGTAGGTGGACCCTACGGATGAGCTCATGGAAGGGACCTTCATTCATGCCTTCTTACCCCGCTCTAAACGTAGGTGGACCCCAGAGATGAGCTGATAGAAGGGAGCCTTCATTCATGCCTTCTTACCCCGCTCTAAACGTAGGTGGACCTCAGAGATGAGCTCATGGAAGGGAGCCTTCATTCATGCCTTCATACCCCGCTCTAAACGTAGGTGGTTACCAGAGATGAGCTCATAGAAGGGAGCTTTTATTCATGCCTTCTTACCCCGCTCTAAACGTAGGTGGACCCCAGAGATGAGCTCATGGAAGGGAGCCTTCATTCATGCCTTCTTACCCCACTCTAAATGTAGGTAGATCCCACGGATGAGCTAATTGAAAGGAGTCTTCATTCATGCCTTCTTACTCCGCTCTAAACGTAGGTGGGCCCCACAGGTGAGCTCGTAGAAGGGAGCCTTCCTTCATGCCCTCTTATCCCGCTCTAAACGTAGGTGGACCCCACAGATGAGCTCATAGAAGGGAGCCTTCATTCATGCCTTCCTACCCCGCTCTAAACGTAGGTGGACCCCAGAGATGAGCTCATAGATGGGAGCTTTTATTCATGCCTTCTTACCCCGCTCTAAACGTAGGTGGCCCCCAGAGATGAGCTCATGGAAGGGAGCCTTCATTCATGCCTTCTTACCCCGCTCTAAACGTAGGTGGGCCCCACAGGTGAGCTCATAGAAGGGAGCCTTCATTCATGCCTTCTTACCCCGCTCTAAACGTAGGTGGGCCCCACAGGTGAGCTCATAGAAGGGAGCCTTCATTCATGCCTTCTTACCCCGCTCTAAATGTAGGTGGACCCTACGGATGAGCTCATGGAAGGGAACCTTCATTCATGCCTTCTTACCCCGCTCTAAACGTAGGTGGACCCCAGAGATGAGCTGATAGAAGGGAGCCTTCATTCATGCCTTCTCACCCGCTCTAAATGTACGTGGACCCCACGGATGAGCTCATGGAAGGGAACCTTCATTCATGCCTTCTTACCCCGCTCTAAACGTAGGTGGACCCCAGAGATGAGCTGATAGAAGGGAGCCTTCATTCATGCCTTCTTACCCCGCTCTAAACGTAGGTGGACCCCAGAGATGGGCTAATAGAAGGGAGCCTTCATTCATGCCTTCTTACCCCGCTCTAAACGTAGGTGGACCCTAGAAATGAGCTCATAGAAGGGAGCCTTCATTCATGCCTTCTCACCCGCTCTAAATGTAGGTGGACCCCACGGATGAGCTCATGGAAGGGAACCTTCATTCATGCCTTCTTACCCCGCTCTAAACGTAGGTGGACCGCAGAGGTGAGCTGATAGAAGGGAGCCTTCATTCATGCCTTCCTACCCCGCTCTAAACGTAGGTGGACCCCAGAGATGAGCTCATAGAAGGGAGTTTTTATTCATGCCTTCTTACCCCGCTCTAAACGTAGGTGGCCCCCAGAGATGAGCTCATGGAAGGGAGCCTTCATTCATGCCTTCTTACCCCGCTCTAAACGTAGGTGGGCCCCACGGATTAGCTCATAGAAGGGAGCCTTCATTCATGCCTTCTTACCCCGCTCTATACTTAGGTGAACCCCACAGATGAGCTCATAGAAGGGAGCCTTCATTCATGCCTTCTTACCCCGCTCTATACTTAGGTGAACCCCACAGATGAGCTCACAGAATGGAGCCTTCATTCATGCCTTCTTACACTGCTCTAAACGTAGGTGGACCCCACGGATGAGCTCATAGAAGGGAGCCTTCATTCATGCCTTATTACCCCGCTCTAAACGTAGGTGGACCCCACGGATGAGGTCATAGAAGGGAGCCTTCATTCATGCCTTCTTACCCCGCTCTAAATGTAGCTGGACCCCACGGATGAGCTCATTGAAGGGAGACTTCATTCATGCCTTCTTACCCCGCTCTAAACGTAGGTGGACCCCATGGATGAGCTCATAGAAGGGAGCCTTCATTCATGCATTCTTACCCCGCTCTAAATGTAGGTGGACCCCACGGATGAGCTCATAGAAGGGAGCCTTCATTCATGCATTCTTACCCCGCTCTAAATGTAGGTGGACCCCACGGATTAGCTCATGGAAGGGAACCTTCATTCATGCCTTCTTACCCCGCTCTAAACGTAGGTGGACCCCAGAGATGAGCTGATAGAAGGGAGCCTTCATTCATGCCTTCTTACCACGCTCTAAACATAGGTGGACCCCATGGATGAGCTCATAGAAGGGAGCCTTCATTCATGCCTTCTTACCCCGGTCTAAACGTAGGTGGACCCCATGGATGAGCTCATAGAAGGGAGCCTTCATTCATGCATTCTTACCCCGCTCTAAATGTAGGTGGACCCCACGGATGAGCTCATAGAAGGGAGCCTTCATTCATGCATTCTTACCCCGCTCTAAATGTAGGTGGACCCCACGGATGAGCTCATGGAAGGGAACCTTCATTCATGCCTTCTTACCCCGCTCTAAACATAGGTGGACCCCAGAGATGAGCTGATAGAAGGGAGCCTTCATTCATGCCTTCTTACCCCGCTCTAAACATAGGTGGACCCCATGGATGAGCTCATAGAAGGGAGCCTTCATTCATGCATTCTTACCCCGCTCTAAATGTAGCTGGACCCCACGGATGAGCTCATAGAAGGGAGACATCATTCATGCCTTCTTACCCCGCTCTAAACGTAGGTAGACCCCATGGATGAGCTCATAGAAGGGAGCCTTCATTCATGCCTTCTTACCCCGCTCTAAACGTAGGTGGACCCTAGAAATGAGCTCATAGAAGGGAGCCTTCATTCATGCCTTCTCACCCGCTCTAAATGTAGGTGGACCCCACGGATGAGCTCATGGAAGGGAACCTTCATTCATGCCTTCTTACCCCGCTCTAAACGTAGGTGGACCCCAGAGATGAGCTGATAGAAGGGAGCCTTCATTCATGCCTTCCTACCCCGCTCTAAACGTAGGTGGACCCCAGAGATGAGCTCATAGAAGGGAGTTTTTATTCATGCCTTCTTACCCCGCTCTAAACGTAGGTGGCCCCCAGAGATGAGCTCATGGAAGGGAGCCTTCATTCATGCCTTCTTACCCCGCTCTAAACGTAGGTGGGCCCCACAGATTAGCTCATAGAAGGGAGCCTTCATTCATGCCTTCTTACCCCGCTCTATACTTAGGTGAACCCCACAGATGAGCTCATAGAAGGGAGCCTTCATTCATGCCTTCTTACCCCGCTCTATACTTAGGTGAACCCCACAGATGAGCTCACAGAAGGGAGCCTTCATTCATGCCTTCTTACACTGCTCTAAACGTAGGTGGACCCCACGGATGAGCTCATAGAAGGGAGCCTTCATTCATGCCTTATTACCCCGCTCTAAACGTAGGTGGACCCCACGGATGAGGTCATAGAAGGGAGCCTTCATTCATGCCTTCTTACCCCGCTCTAAATGTAGCTGGACCCCACGGATGAGCTCATAGAAGGGAGACTTCATTCATGCCTTCTTACCCCGCTCTAAACGTAGGTGGACCCCATGGATGAGCTCATAGAAGGGAGCCTTCATTCATGCATTCTTACCCCGCTCTAAATGTAGGTGGACCCCACGGATGAGCTCATAGAAGGGAGCCTTCATTCATGCATTCTTACCCCGCTCTAAATGTAGGTGGACCCCACGGATTAGCTCATGGAAGGGAACCTTCATTCATGCCTTCTTACCCCGCTCTAAACGTAGGTGGACCCCAGAGATGAGCTGATAGAAGGGAGCCTTCATTCATGCCTTCTTACCCCGCTCTAAACATAGGTGGACCCCATGGATGAGCTCATAGAAGGGAGCCTTCATTCATGCCTTCTTACCCCGCTCTAAACGTAGGTGGACCCCATGGATGAGCTCATAGAAGGGAGCCTTCATTCATGCATTCTTACCCCGCTCTAAATGTAGGTGGACCCCACGGATGAGCTCATAGAAGGGAGCCTTCATTCATGCATTCTTACCCCGCTCTAAATGTAGGTGGACCCCACGGATGAGCTCATGGAAGGGAACCTTCATTCATGCCTTCTTACCCCGCTCTAAACGTAGGTGGACCCCAGAGATGAGCTGATAGAAGGGAGCCTTCATTCATGCCTTCTTACCCCTCTCTAAACATAGGTGGACCCCATGGATGAGCTCATAGAAGGGAGCCTTCATTCATGCATTCTTACCCCGCTCTAAATGTAGCTGGACCCCACAGATGAGCTCATAGAAGGGAGACTTCATTCATGCCTTCTTACCCCGCTCTAAACGTAGGTAGACCCCATGGATGAGCTCATAGAAGGGAGCCTTCATTCATGCATTCTTACCCCGCTCTAAATGTAGGTGGACCCCATGGATGAGCTCATAGAAGGGAGCCTTCATTCATGCATTCTTACTCCGCTCTAAATATAGGTGGACCCCACGGATGAGCTCATGGAAGGGAACCTTCATTCATGCCTTCTTACCCCGCTCTAAACGTAGGTGGACCCCAGAGATGAGCTGATAGAAGGGAGCCTTCATTCATGCCTTCTTACCCCGCTCTAAACGTAGGTGGACCTCAGAGATGAGCTCATGGAAGGGAGCCTTCATTCATGCCTTCCTACCCCGCTCTAAACGTAGGTGGACCCCAGAGATGAGCTCATAGAAGGGAGTTTTTATTCATGCCTTCTTACCCCGCTCTAAACGTAGGTGGCCCCCAGAGATGAGCTCATGGAAGGGAGCCTTCATTCATGCCTTCTTACCCCGCTCTAAACGTAGGTAGGCCCCACAGATTAGCTCATAGAAGGGAGCCTTCATTCATGCCTTCCTACCCCGCTCTAAACGTAGGTGGACCCCATGGATGAGCTCATAGAAGGGAGCCTTCATTCATGCATTCTTACCCCGCTCTAAATGTAGCTGGACCCCACGGATGAGCTCATAGAACGAAGACTTCATTCATGCCTTCTTACCCCACTCTAAACGTAGGTGGACCCCATGGATGAGCTCATAGAAGGGAGCCTTCATTCATGCATTCTTACCCGGCTCTAAATGTAGGTGGACCCCACGGATGAGCTCATAGAAGGGAGCCTTCATTCATGCCTTCTTACCCCGCTCTAAACGTAGGTGGGCCCCACAGATGAGCTCATAGAAGGGAGCCTTCATTCATGCCTTCTTACCTCGCTCTATACTTAGGTGGACCCCAGAGATGAGCTCATGGAAGGGAGCCTTCATTCATGCCTTCTTACCCCGCTCTAAACGTAGGTGGGCCCCACAGGTGAGCTCATAGAAGGGAGCCTTCATTCATGCCTTCTTACCCCGCTCTAAACGTAGGTGGACCCCAAAAATGAGCTCATAGAAGAGAGCCTTCCTTCATGCCCTCTTATCCCGCTCTAAACGTAGGTGGACCCCAGAGATGAGCTCATAGAAGGGAGCCTTCATTCATGCCTTCTTACCCCGCTCTAAATGTAGGTGGACCCTACGGATGAGCTCATGGAAGGGAACCTTCATTCATGCCTTCTTACCCCGCTCTAAACGTAGGTGGACCCCAGAGATGAGCTGATAGAAGGGAGCCTTCATTCATGCCTTCTTACCCCGCTCTAAACGTAGGTGGACCTCAGAGATGAGCTCATGGAAGGGAGCCTTCATTCATGCCTTCATACCCCGCTCTAAACGTAGGTGGACCCCAGAGATGAGCTCATAGAAGGGAGCTTTTATTCATGCCTTCTTACCCCGCTCTAAACGTAGGTGGACCCCAGAGATGAGCTCATGGAAGGGAGCCTTCATTCATGCCTTCTTACCCCACTCTAAATGTAGGTAGATCCCACGGATGAGCTAATTGAAAGGAGTCTTCATTCATGCCTTCTTACTCCGCTCTAAACGTAGGTGGGCCCCACAGGTGAGCTCGTAGAAGGGAGCCTTCCTTCATGCCCTCTTATCCCGCTCTAAACGTAGGTGGACCCCACAGATGAGCTCATAGAAGGGAGCCTTCATTCATGCCTTCTTACCCCACTCTAAACGTAGGTGGACCCTAGAAATGAGCTCATAGAAGGGAGCCTTCATTCATGCCTTCTCACCCGCTCTAAATGTACGTGGACCCCACGGATGAGGTCATGGAAGGGAACCTTCATTCATGCCTTCTTACCCCGCTCTAAACGTAGGTGGACCCCAGAGATGAGCTGATAGAAGGGAGCCTTCATTCATACCTTCTTACCCCGCTCTAAACGTAGGTGGACCCCAGAGATGGGCTCATAGAAGGGAGCCTTCATTCATGCCTTCTTACCCCGCTCTAAACGTAGGTGGACCCTAGAAATGAGCTCATAGAAGGGAGCCTTCATTCATGCCTTCTCACCCGCTCTAAATGTAGGTGGACCCCACGGATGAGCTCATGGAAGGGAACCTTCATTCATGCCTTCTTACCCCGCTCTAAACGTAGGTGGACCCCAGAGATGAGCTGATAGAAGGGAGCCTTCATTCATGCCTTCCTACCCCGCTCTAAACGTAGGTGGACCCCAGAGATGAGCTCATAGAAGGGAGTTTTTATTCATGCCTTCTTACCCCGCTCTAAACGTAGGTGGCCCCCAGAGATGAGCTCATGGAAGGGAGCCTTCATTCATGCCTTCTTACCCCGCTCTAAACGTAGGTGGGCCCCACAGATTAGCTCATAGAAGGGAGCCTTCATTCATGCCTTCTTACCCCGCTCTATACTTAGGTGAACCCCACAGATGAGCTCATAGAAGGGAGCCTTCATTCATGCCTTCTTACCCCGCTCTATACTTAGGTGAACCCCACAGATGAGCTCACAGAAGGGAGCCTTCCTTCATGCCTTCTTACACTGCTCTAAACGTAGGTGGACCCCACGGATGAGCTCATAGAAGGGAGCCTTCATTCATGCCTTATTACCCCGCTCTAAACGTAGGTGGACCCCACGGATGAGGTCATAGAAGGGAGCCTTCATTCATGCCTTCTTACCCCGCTCTAAATGTAGCTGGACCCCACGGATGAGCTCATAGAAGGGAGACTTCATTCATGCCTTCTTACCCCGCTCTAAACGTAGGTGGACCCCACGGATGAGCTCATAGAAGGGAGCCTTCATTCATGCATTCTTACCCCGCTCTAAATGTAGGTGGACCCCACGGATGAGCTCATAGAAGGGAGCCTTCATTCATGCATTCTTACCCCGCTCTAAATGTAGGTGGACCCCACGGATGAGCTCATAGAAGGGAGCCTTCATTCATGCCTTCTTACCCCGCTCTAAACGTAGGTGGGCCCCACAGATGAGCTCATAGAAGGGAGCCTTCATTCATGCATTCTTACCCGGCTCTAAATGTAGGTGGACCCCACGGATGAGCTCATAGAAGGGAGCCTTCATTCATGCCTTCTTACCCCGCTCTAAACGTAGGTGGGCCCCACAGATGAGCTCATAGAAGGGAGCCTTCATTCATGCCTTCTTACCTCGCTCTATACTTAGGTGGACCCCAGAGATGAGCTCATGGAAGGGAGCCTTCATTCATGCCTTCTTACCCCGCTCTAAACGTAGGTGGGCCCCACAGGTGAGCTCATAGAAGGGAGCCTTCATTCATGCCTTCTTACCCCGCTCTAAACGTAGGTGGACCCCAAAAATGAGCTCATAGAAGAGAGCCTTCCTTCATGCCCTCTTATCCCGCTCTAAACTTGGCTGGACCCCAGAGATGAGCTCATAGAAGGGAGCCTTCATTCATGCCTTCTTACCCCGCTCTAAATGTAGGTGGACCCTACGGATGAGCTCATGGAAGGGAACCTTCATTCATGCCTTCTTACCCCGCTCTAAACGTAGGTGGACCCCAGAGATGAGCTGATAGAAGGGAGCCTTCATTCATGCCTTCTTACCCCGCTCTAAACGTAGGTGGACCTCAGAGATGAGCTCATGGAAGGGAGCCTTCATTCATGCCTTCATACCCCGCTCTAAACGTAGGTGGACCCCAGAGATGAGCTCATAGAAGGGAGCTTTTATTCATGCCTTCTTACCCCGCTCTAAACGTAGGTGGACCCCAGAGATGAGCTCATGGAAGGGAGCCTTCATTCATGCCTTCTTACCCCCTCTAAATGTAGGTAGATCCCACGGATGAGCTAATTGAAAGGAGTCTTCATTCATGCCTTCTTACTCCGCTCTAAACGTAGGTGGGCCCCACAGGTGAGCTCGTAGAAGGGAGCCTTCCTTCATGCCCTCTTATCCCGCTCTAAACGTAGGTGGACCCCACAGATGAGCTCATAGAAGGGAGCCTTCATTCATGCCTTCTTACCCCGCTCTAAACGTAGGTGGACCCTAGAAATGAGCTCATAGAAGGGAGCCTTCATTCATGCCTTCTCACCCGCTCTAAATGTACGTGGACCCCACGGATGAGGTCATGGAAGGGAACCTTCATTCATGCCTTCTTACCCCGCTCTAAACGTAGGTGGACCCCAGAGATGAGCTGATAGAAGGGAGCCTTCATTCATACCTTCTTACCCCGCTCTAAACGTAGGTGGACCCCAGAGATGGGCTCATAGAAGGGAGCCTTCATTCATGCCTTCTTACCCCGCTCTAAACGTAGGTGGACCCTAGAAATGAGCTCATAGAAGGGAGCCTTCATTCATGCCTTCTCACCCGCTCTAAATGTAGGTGGACCCCACGGATGAGCTCATGGAAGGGAACCTTCATTCATGCCTTCTTACCCCGCTCTAAACGTAGGTGGACCCCAGAGATGAGCTGATAGAAGGGAGCCTTCATTCATGCCTTCCTACCCCGCTCTAAACGTAGGTGGACCCCAGAGATGAGCTCATAGAAGGGAGTTTTTATTCATGCCTTCTTACCCCGCTCTAAACGTAGGTGGCCCCCAGAGATGAGCTCATGGAAGGGAGCCTTCATTCATGCCTTCTTACCCCGCTCTAAACGTAGGTGGGCCCCACAGATTAGCTCATAGAAGGGAGGCTTCATTCATGCCTTCTTACCCCGCTCTATACTTAGGTGAACCCCACAGATGAGCTCATAGAAGGGAGCCTTCATTCATGCCTTCTTACCCCGCTCTATACTTAGGTGAACCCCACAGATGAGCTCACAGAAGGGAGCCTTCCTTCATGCCTTCTTACACTGCTCTAAACGTAGGTGGACCCCACGGATGAGCTCATAGAAGGGAGCCTTCATTCATGCCTTATTACCCCGCTCTAAACGTAGGTGGACCCCACGGATGAGGTCATAGAAGGGAGCCTTCATTCATGCCTTCTTACCCCGCTCTAAATGTAGCTGGACCCCACGGATGAGCTCATAGAAGGGAGACTTCATTCATGCCTTCTTACCCCGCTCTAAACGTAGGTGGACCCCATGGATGAGCTCATAGAAGGGAGCCTTCATTCATGCATTCTTACCCCGCTCTAAATGTAGGTGGACCTCACGGATGAGCTCATAGAAGGGAGCCTTCATTCATGCATTCCTACCCCGCTCTAAATGTAGGTGGACCCCACGGATTAGCTCATGGAAGGGAACCTTCATTCATGCCTTCTTACCCCGCTCTAAACGTAGGTGGACCCCAGAGATGAGCTGATAGAAGGGAGCCTTCATTCATGCCTTCTTACCCCGCTCTAAACATAGGTGGACCCCATGGATGAGCTCATAGAAGGGAGCCTTCATTCATGCATTCTTACCCCGCTCTAAATGTAGCTGGACCCCACGGATTAGCTCAAAGAAGGGAGACTTCATTCATGCCTTCTTACCCCGCTCTAAACGTAGGTAGACCCCATGGATGAGCTCATAGAAGGGAGCCTTCATTCATGCATTCTTACCCCGCTCTAAATGTAAGTGGACCCCATGGATGAGCTCATAGAAGGGAGCCTTCATTCATGCATTCTTACCCCGCTCTAAATGTAGGTGGACCCCACGGATGAGCTCACAAAAGGGAGCCTTCATTCATGCCTTCTTACCTCGCTCTATACTTAGGTGGACCCCAGAGATGAGCTCATGGAAGGGAGCCTTCATTCATGCCTTCTTACCCCACTCTAAATGTAGGTAGATCCCATGGATGAGCTAATAGAAGGTAGTTTTCATTCATGCCTTCTTACCCCGCTCTAAACGTAGGTGTACCCCACGGATGAGCTCAAAGAAGGAATCTTTCATGCATGCCTTCTTACCCCGCTCTAAACGTAGGTGGGCCCCACAGGTGAGCTCATAGAAGGGAGCCTTCATTCATGCCTTCTTACCCCGCTCTAAACGTAGGTGGACCCCACAAATGAGCTCATAGAAGGGAGCCTTCCTTCATGCCCTCTTATCCCGCTCTAAACGTAGGTGGACCCCACAGATGAGCTCATAGAAGGGAGCCTTCATTCATGCCTTCTTACCCCGCTCTAAACGTAGGTGGACCCCACGGATGAGCTCATAGAAGGGAGCCTTCATTCATGCCTTCTTACCCCGCTCTAAACGTAGGTGGACCCCAGAGATGGGCTCATAGAAGGGAGCCTTCATTCATGCCTTCTTACCCCGCTCTAAACGTAGGTGGACCCTAGAAATGAGCTCATAGAAGGGAGCCTTCATTCATGCCTTATTACCCCGCTCTAAACGTAGGTGGACCCCACGGATGAGGTCATAGAAGGGAGCCTTCATTCATGCCTTCTTACCCCGCTCTAAATGTAGCTGGACCCCACGGATGAGCTCATAGAAGGAAGACTTCATTCATGCCTTCTTACCCCACTCTAAACGTAGGTGGACCCCATGGATGAGCTCATAGAAGGGAGCCTTCATTCATGCATTCTTACCCCGCTCTAAATGTAGGTGGACCCCACGGATGAGCTCATAGAAGGGAGCCTTCATTCATGCCTTCTTACCCCGCTCTAAACGTAGGTGGACCCCAGAGATGAGCTCATTGAAGGGAGCCTTCATTCATGCCTTCCTACCCCGCTCTAAACGTAGGTGAACCCCTGAGATGAGCTCATAGAAGGGAGCTTTAATTCATGCCTTCTTACCCCGCTCTAAACGTAGGTGGCCCCCAGAGATGAGCTCATGGAAGGGAGCCTTCATTCATGCCTTCTTACCCCACTCTAAATGTAGGTAGATCCCACGGATGAGCTAATAGAAGGTAGTTTTCATTCATGCCTTCTTACCCCGCTCTAAACGTAGGTGTACCCCACGGATGAGCTCATAGAAGGAATCTTTCATTCATGCCTTCTTACCCCGCTCTAAACGTAGGTGGGCCCCACAGGTGATCTCATAGAAGGGAGCCTTCATTCATGCCTTCTTACCCCGCTCTAAACGTAGGTGGAACCCACAAATGAGCTCATAGAAGGGAGCCTTCCTTCATGCCCTCTTATCCCGCTCTAAACGTAGGTGGACCCCACAGATGAGCTCATAGAAGGGAGCCTTTATTCATGCCTTCTTACCCCGCTCTAAACGTAGGTGGACCCCACGGATGAGCTCATAGAAGGGAGCCTTTATTCATGCCTTCTTACCCCGCTCTAAACCTAGGTGGACCCCAGAGATGGGCTCATAGAAGGGAGCCTTCATTCATGCCTTCTTACCCCGCTCTAAACGTAGGTGGACCCTAGAAATGAGCTCATAGAAGGGAGCCTTCATTCATGCCTTCTTACCCCGCTCTAAATGTAGGTGGGCCCCACAGATGAGCTCACAGAAGGGAGCCTTCATTCATGCCTTCTTACACTGCTCTAAACGTAGGTGGACCCCACGATGAGCTCATAGAAGGGAGCCTTCATTCATGCATTCTTACCCCGCTCTAAATGTAAGTGGACCCCATGGATGAGCTCATAGAAGGGAGCCTTCATTCATGCATTCTTACCCCGCTCTAAATGTAGGTGGACCCCACGGATGAGCTCACAAAAGGGAGCCTTCATTCATGCCTTCTTACCCCACTCTAAATGTAGGTAGATCCCATGGATGAGCTAATAGAAGGTAGTTTTCATTCATGCCTTCTTACCCCGCTCTAAACGTAGGTGTACCCCACGGATGAGCTCAAAGAAGGAATCTTTCATTCATGCCTTCTTACCCCGCTCTAAACGTAGGTGGGCCCCACAGGTGAGCTCATAGAAGGGAGCCTTCATTCATGCCTTCTTACCCCGCTCTAAACGTAGGTGGACCCCACAAATGAGCTCATAGAAGGGAGCCTTCCTTCATGCCCTCTTATCCCGCTCTAAACGTAGGTGGACCCCACAGATGAGCTCATAGAAGGGAGCCTTCATTCATGCCTTCTTACCCCGCTCTAAACGTAGGTGGACCCCACGGATGAGCTCATAGAAGGGAGCCTTCATTCATGCCTTCTTACCCCGCTCTAAACGTAGGTGGACCCCAGAGATGGGCTCATAGAAGGGAGCCTTCATTCATGCCTTCTTACCCCGCTCTAAACGTAGGTGGACCCTAGAAATGAGCTCATAGAAGGGAGCCTTCATTCATGCCTTATTACCCCGCTCTAAACGTAGGTGGACCCCACGGATGAGGTCATAGAAGGGAGCCTTCATTCATGCCTTCTTACCCCGCTCTAAATGTAGCTGGACCCCACGGATGAGCTCATAGAAGGAAGACTTCATTCATGCCTTCTTACCCCACTCTAAACGTAGGTGGACCCCATGGATGAGCTCATAGAAGGGAGCCTTCATTCATGCATTCTTACCCCGCTCTAAATGTAGGTGGACCCCACGGATGAGCTCATAGAAGGGAGCCTTCATTCATGCCTTCTTACCCCGCTCTAAACGTAGGTGGACCCCAGAGATGAGCTCATTGAAGGGAGCCTTCATTCATGCCTTCCTACCCCGCTCTAAACGTAGGTGAACCCCTGAGATGAGCTCATAGAAGGGAGCTTTAATTCATGCCTTCTTACCCCGCTCTAAACATAGGTGGCCCCCAGAGATGAGCTCATGGAAGGGAGCCTTCATTCATGCCTTCTTACCCCACTCTAAATGTAGGTAGATCCCACGGATGAGCTAATAGAAGGTAGTTTTCATTCATGCCTTCTTACCCCGCTCTAAACGTAGGTGTACCCCACGGATGAGCTCATAGAAGGAATCTTTCATTCATGCCTTCTTACCCCGCTCTAAACGTAGGTGGGCCCCACAGGTGATCTCATAGAAGGGAGCCTTCATTCATGCCTTCTTACCCCGCTCTAAACGTAGGTGGAACCCACAAATGAGCTCATAGAAGGGAGCCTTCCTTCATGCCCTCTTATCCCGCTCTAAACGTAGGTGGACCCCACAGATGAGCTCATAGAAGGGAGCCTTTATTCATGCCTTCTTACCCCGCTCTAAACGTAGGTGGACCCCACGGATGAGCTCATAGAAGGGAGCCTTTATTCATGCCTTCTTACCCCGCTCTAAACCTAGGTGGACCCCAGAGATGGGCTCATAGAAGGGAGCCTTCATTCATGCCTTCTTACCCCGCTCTAAACGTAGGTGGACCCTAGAAATGAGCTCATAGAAGGGAGCCTTCATTCATGCCTTCTTACCCCGCTCTAAATGTAGGTGGGCCCCACAGATGAGCTCACAGAAGGGAGCCTTCATTCATGCCTTCTTACACTGCTCTAAACGTAGGTGGACCCCACGATGAGCTCATAGAAGGGAGCCTTCATTCATGCCTTATTACCCCGCTCTAAACGTAGGTGGACCCCACGGATGAGGTCATAGAAGGGAGCCTTCATTCATGCCTTCTTACCCCGCTCTAAATGTAGCTGGACCCTACGGATGAGCTCATAGAAGGAAGACTTCATTCATGCCTTCTTACCCCACTCTAAACGTAGGTGGACCCCATGGATGAGCTCATAGAAGGGAGCCTTCATTCATGCATTCTTACCCCGCTCTAAATGTAGGTGGACCCCACGGATGAGCTCATAGAAGGGAGCCTTCATTCATGCCTTCTTACCCCGCTCTAAACGTAGGTGGACCCCAGAGATGAGCTCATGGAAGGGAGCCTTCATTCATGCCTTCCTACCCCGCTCCAAACGTAGGTGGACCCCAGAGATGAGCTCATAGAAGGGAGCTTTTATTCATGCCTTCTTACCCCGCTCTAAACGTAGGTGGCCCCCAGAGATGAGCTCATGGAAGGGAGCCTTCATTCATGCCTTCTTACCCCGCTCTAAACGTAGGTGGGCTCCACAGGTGAGCTCATAGAAGGGAGCCTTCATTCATGCCTTCTTACACTGCTCTAAACGTAGGTGGACCCCACGATGAGCTCATAGAAGAGAGCCTTCATTCATGCCTTATTACCCCGCTCTAAACGTAGGTGGACCCCACGGATGAGGTCATAGAAGGGAGCCTTCATTCATGCCTTCTTACCCCGCTCTAAATGTAGCTGGACCCCACGGATGAGCTCATAGAAGGAAGACTTCATTCATGCCTTCTTACCCCACTCTAAACGTAGGTGGACCCCATGGATGAGCTCATAGAAGGGAGCCTTCATTCATGCATTCTTACCCCGCTCTAAATGTAGGTGGACCCCACGGATGAGCTCATAGAAGGGAGCCTTCATTCATGCCTTCTTACCCCGCTCTAAACGTAGGTGGACCCCAGAGATGAGCTCATGGAAGGGAGCCTTCATTCATGCCTTCCTACCCCGCTCTAAACGTAGGTGGACCCCAGAGATGAGCTCATAGAAGGGAGCTTTTATTCATGCCTTCTTACCCCGCTCTAAACGTAGGTGGCCCCCAGAGATGAGCTCATGGAAGGGAGCCTTCATTCATGCCTTCTTACCCCGCTCTAAACGTAGGTGGACCCCACAGGTGAGCTCATAGAAGGGAGCCTTCATTCATGCCTTCTTACCCCGCTCTAAACGTAGGTGGACCCCAAAAATGAGCTCATAGAAGGGAGCCTTCCTTCATGCCCTCTTATCCCGCTCTAAACGTAGGTGGACCCCAGAGATGAGCTCATAGAAGGGAGCCTTCATTCATGCCTTCTTACCCCGCTCTAAACGTAGGTGGACCCCATGGATGAGCTCATAGAAGGGAGCCTTCATTCATGCCTTCTTACGCCGCTCTAAACGTAGGTGGACCCCAGAGATGGGCTCATAGAAGGGAGCCTTCATTCATGCCTTCTTACCCCGTTCTAAACGTAGGTAGATCCCACGGATGAGCTAATTGAAGGGAGTCTTCATTCATGCCTTCTTACCCCGCTCTAAACGTAGGTGGACCCCAGAGATGAGCTGATAGAAGGGAGCCTTCATTCATGCCTTCTTACCCCGCTCTAAACGTAGGTGGACCTCAGAGATGAGCTCATGGAAGGTAGCCTTCATTCATGCCTTCCTACCCCGCTCTAAACGTAGGTGGACCCCAGAGATAAGCTCATGGAAGGGAGCTTTTATTCATGCCTTCTTACCCCGCTCTAAACGTAGGTGGACCCCAGAGATGAGCTCATGGAAGGGAGCCTTCATTCATGCCTTCTTACCCCACTCTAAATGTAGGTAGATCCCACGGATGAGCTAATTGAAGGGAGTCTTCATTCATGCCTTCTTACCCCGCTCTAAACGTAGGTGTACCCCACGGATGAGCTCATAGAAGGGATCTTTCATTCATGCCTTCTTACCCCGCTCTAAACGTAGGTGAGCTCATAGAAGGGAGCCTTCCTTCATGCCCTCTTATCCCTCTCTAAACGAAGGTGGACCCCACAGATGAGCTCATAGAAGGGAGCCTTCATTCATGCCTTCTTACCCCGCTCTAAACGTAGGTGGACCCCACGGATGAGCTCATAGAAGGGAGCCTTCAGTCATGCCTTCTTACCCCGCTCTAAACGTAGGTGGACCCCAGAGATGGGCTCATAGAAGGGAGCCTTCATTCATGCCTTCTTACCCCGCTCTAAACGTAGGTGGACACCAGAGATGGGCTCATAGAAGGGAGCCTTCCTTCATGCCTTCTTACCCCGCTCTAAACGTAGGTGGACCCTAGAAATGAGCTCATAGAAGGGAGCCTTCATTCATGCCTTCTTACCCCGCTCTAAATGTAGATAGGCCCCACAGATGAGCTCTCAGAAGGGAGCCTTCATTCATGCCTTCTTACACTGCTCTAAACGTAGGTGGACCCCACGATGAGCTCATAGAAGGGAGCCTTCATTCATGCCTTATTACCCCGCTCTAAACGTAGGTGGACCCCACGGATGAGGTCATAGAAGGGAGCCTTCATTCATGCCTTCTTACCCCGCTCTAAATGTAGCTGGACCCCACGGATGAGCTCATAGAAGGAAGACTTCATTCATGCCTTCTTACCCCACTCTAAACGTAGGTGGACCCCATGGATGAGCTCATAGAAGGGAGCCTTCATTCATGCATTCTTACCCCGCTCTAAATGTAGGTGGACCCCACGGATGAGCTCATAGAAGGGAGCCTTCATTCATGCCTTCTTACCCCGCTCTAAACGTAGGTGGACCCCAGAGATGAGCTCATTGAAGGGAGCTTTCATTCATGCCTTCCTACCCCGCTCTAAACGTAGGTGGACCCCTGAGATGAGCTCATAGAAGGGAGCTTTAATTCATGCCTTCTTACCCCGCTCTAAACGTAGGTGGCCCCCAGAGATGAGCTCATGGAAGGGAGCCTTCATTCATGCCTTCTTACCCCACTCTAAATGTAGGTAGATCCCACGGATGAGCTAATAGAAGGTAGTTTTCATTCATGCCTTCTTACCCCGCTCTAAACGTAGGTGTACCCCACGGATGAGCTCATAGAAGGAATCTTTCATTCATGCCTTCTTACCCCGCTCTAAACGTAGGTGGGCCCCACAGGTGATCTCATAGAAGGGAGCCTTCATTCATGCCTTCTTACCCCGCTCTAAACGTAGGTGGACCCCACAAATGAGCTCATAGAAGGGAGCCTTCCTTCATGCCCTCTTATCCCGCTCTAAACGTAGGTGGACCCCACAGATGAGCTCATAGAAGGGAGCCTTTATTCATGCCTTCTTACCCCGCTCTAAACGTAGGTGGACCCCACGGATGAGCTCATAGAAGGGAGCCTTCATTCATGCTTTTTTACCCCGCTCTAAACCTAGGTGGACCCCAGAGATGGGCTCATAGAAGGGAGCCTTCATTCATGCCTTCTTACCCCGCTCTAAACGTAGGTGGACCCTAGAAATGAGCTCATAGAAGGGAGCCTTCATTCATGCCTTCTTACCCCGCTCTAAATGTAGGTGGGCCCCACAGATGAGCTCACAGAAGGGAGCCTTCATTCATGCCTTCTTACACTGCTCTAAACGTAGGTGGACCCCACGATGAGCTCATAGAAGGGAGCCTTCATTCATGCCTTATTACCCCGCTCTAAACGTAGGTGGACCCCACGGATGAGGTCATAGAAGGGAGCCTTCATTCATGCCTTCTTACCCCGCTCTAAATGTAGCTGGACCCTACGGATGAGCTCATAGAAGGAAGACTTCATTCATGCCTTCTTACCCCACTCTAAACGTAGGTGGACCCCATGGATGAGCTCATAGAAGGGAGCCTTCATTCATGCATTCTTACCCCGCTCTAAATGTAGGTGGACCCCACGGATGAGCTCATAGAAGGGAGCCTTCATTCATGCCTTCTTACCCCGCTCTAAACGTAGGTGGACCCCACAGGTGAGCTCATAGAAGGGAGCCTTCATTCATGCCTTCTTACCCCGCTCTAAACGTAGGTGGACCCCAAAAATGAGCTCATAGAAGGGAGCCTTCCTTCATGCCCTCTTATCCCGCTCTAAACGTAGGTGGACCCCAGAGATGAGCTCATAGAAGGGAGCCTTCATTCATGCCTTCTTACCCCGCTCTAAACGTAGGTGGACCCCATGGATGAGCTCATAGAAGGGAGCCTTCATTCATGCCTTCTTACGCCGCTCTAAACGTAGGTGGACCCCAGAGATGGGCTCATAGAAGGGAGCCTTCATTCATGCCTTCTTACCCCGCTCTAAACGTAGGTAGATCCCACGGATGAGCTAATTGAAGGGAGTCTTCATTCATGCCTTCTTACCCCGCTCTAAACATAGGTGGACCCCAGAGATGAGCTGATAGAAGGGAGCCTTCATTCATGCCTTCTTACCCCGCTCTAAACGTAGGTGGACCTCAGAGATGAGCTCATGGAAGGTAGCCTTCATTCATGCCTTCCTACCCCGCTCTAAACGTAGGTGGACCCCAGAGATAAGCTCATAGAAGGGAGCTTTTATTCATGCCTTCTTACCCCGCTCTAAACGTAGGTGGACCCCAGAGATGAGCTCATGGAAGGGAGCCTTCATTCATGCCTTCTTACCCCACTCTAAATGTAGGTAGATCCCACGGATGAGCTAATTGAAGGGAGTCTTCATTCATGCCTTCTTACCCCGCTCTAAACGTAGGTGTACCCCACGGATGAGCTCATAGAAGGGAGCCTTCCTTCATGCCCTCTTATCCCGCTCTAAACGAAGGTGGACCCCGCAGATGAGCTCATAGAAGGGAGCCTTCATTCATGCCTTCTTACCCCGCTCTAAACGTAGGTGGACCCCACGGATGAGCTCATAGAAGGGAGCCTTCATTCATGCCTTCTTACCCCGCTCTAAACGTAGGTGGACCCCAGAGATGGGCTCATAGAAGGGAGCCTTCATTCATGCCTTCTTACCCCGCTCTAAACGTAGGTGGACCCTAGAAATGAGCTCATGGAAGGGAGCCTTCATTCATGCCTTCCTACCCCGCTCTAAACGTAGGTGGACCCCAGAGATGAGCTCATAGAAGGGAGTTTTTATTCATGCCTTCTTACCCCGCTCTATACTTAGGTGAACCCCACAGATGAGCTCACAGAAGGGAGCCTTCATTCATGCCTTCTTACACTGCTCTAAACGTAGGTGGACCCCACGGATGAGCTCATAGAAGGGAGCCTTCATTCATGCCTTATTACCCCGCTCTAAACGTAGGTGGACCCCACGGATGAGGTCATAGAAGGGAGCCTTCATTCATGCCTTCTTACCCCGCTCTAAATGTAGCTGGACCCCACGGATGAGCTCATAGAAGGGAGACTTCATTCATGCCTTCTTACCCCGCTCTAAACGTAGGTGGACCCCATGGATGAGCTCATAGAAGAGAGCCTTCATTCATGCATTCTTACCCCGCTCTAAATGTAGGTGGACCCCACGGATGAGCTCATAGAAGGGAGCCTTCATTCATGCCTTCTTACCCTGCTCTAAACGTAGGTGGGCCCCACAGATGAGCTCATAGAAGGGAGCCTTCATTCATGCCTTCTTACCTCGCTTTATACTTAGGTGGACCCCAGAGATGAACTAATGGAAGGGAGCCTTCATTCATGCCTTCTTACCCCACTCTAAATGTAGGTAGATCCCACGGATGAGCTCATAGAAGGGATCTTTCATTCATGCCTTCTTACCCCGCTCTAAATGTAGGTGGGCCCCACAGGTGAGCTCATAGAAGGGAGCCTTCATTCATGCCTACATACCCCGCTCTAAACGTAGGTGGACCCCACAAATGAGCTCATAGAAGGGAGCCTTCCTTCATGCCCTCTTATCCCGCTCTAAACGTAGCTGGACCCCACAGATGAGCTCATAGAAGGGAGCCTTCATTCATGCCTTCTTACCCCGCTCTAAACGTCGGTGGACCCCACGGATGAGCTCATAGAAGGGAGCCTTCATTCATGCCTTCTTACCCCGCTCTAAACGTAGGTGGACCCCACAAATGAGCTCATAGAAGGGAGCCTTCATTCATGCCTTCTTACCCCGCTCTAAACGTCGGTGGACCCCACGGATGAGCTCATAGAAGGGAGCCTTCATTCATGCCTTCTTACCCCGCTCTAAACGTAGGTGGACCCCAGAAATGAGTTCATAGAAGGGAGCCTTCATTCATGCCTTCTTACCCCGCTCTAAATGTAGGTGGACCCCACGGATGAGATCATGGAAGGGAGCCTTCATTCATGCCTTCTTACCCCGATGTAAACGTAGGTGGACCCCAGAGATGAGCTGATAGAAGGGAGCCTTCATTCATGCCTTCTTACCCCGCTCTAAACGTAGGTGGACCTCAGAGATGAGCTCATGGAAGGGAGCCTTCATTCATGCCTTCCTACCCCGCTCTAAACGTAGGTGGACCCCAGAGATGAGCTCATATAAGGGATCTTTTATTCATGCCTTCTTACCCCGCTCTAAACGTAGGTGGCCCCCAGAGATGAGCTCATGGAAGGGAGCCTTCATTCATACCTTCATACCCCACTCTAAAACTCTAAACGTAGGTAGACCCCACGGATAAGCTCATAGAAGGGAGCCTTCATTCATGCCTTCTTACCCCGCTCTAAATGTAGGTGGACCCCACGGATGGGCTCATGGAAGGGAGCCTTCATTCATGCCTTCTTACCCCGCTCTAAACGTAGGTGGACCCCACGGATGAGCTCATAGAAGGGAGCCTTCATTCATGCCTTCTTACCCCGCTCTAAATGTAGGTGGACCCCACGGATGGGCTCATGGAAGGGAGCCTTCATTCATGCCTTCTTACCCCGCTCTAAACGTAGGTGGACCCCACGGATGAGCTCATAGAAGGGAGCCTTCATTCATGCCTTCTTACCCCGCTCTAAACGTAGGTGGACCCCACGGATGAGCTCATAGAAGGGAGCCTTAATTCATGCCTTCTTACCCCGCTCTAAATGTAGGTGGACCCCATGGATGAGCTCATGGAAGGGAGCCTTCATTCATGCCTTCTTACCCCGCTCTAAATGTAGCTGGACCCCACGGATGAGCTCATAGAAGGGAGCCTTCATTCATGCATTCTTACCCCGCTCTAAATGTAGGTGGACCCCACGGATGAGCTCATAGAAGGGAGCCTTCATTCATGCATTCTTACCCCGCTCTAAATGTAGGTGGACCCCACGGATGAGCTCATGGAAGGGAACCTTCATTCATGCCTTCTTACCCCACTCTAAACGTAGGTGGACCCCAGAGATGAGCTGATAGAAGGGAGCCTTCATTCATGCCTTCTTACCCCGCTCTAAACATAGGTGGACCCCATGGATGAGCTCATAGAAGGGAGCCTTCATTCATGCATTCTTACCCCGCTCTAAATGTAGCTGGACCCCATGGATGAGCTCATAGAAGGGAGACTTCATTCATGCCTTCTTACCCCGCTCTAAACGTAGGTGGACCCCAGAGATGAGCTGATAGAAGGGAGCCTTCATTCATGCCTTCTTACCCCGCTCTAAACGTAGGTGGACCTCAGAGATGAGCTCATGGAAGGGAGCCTTCATTCATGCCTTCCTACCCCGCTCTAAACGTAGGTGGGCCCCACAGATTAGCTCATAGAAGGGAGCCTTCATTCATGCCTTCCTACCCCGCTCTAAACGTAGGTGGACCCCATGGATGAGCTCATAGAAGGGAGCCTTCATTCATGCATTCTTACCCCGCTCTAAATGTAGCTGGACCCCACGGATGAGCTCATAGAACGAAGACTTCATTCATGCCTTCTTACCCCACTCTAAACGTAGGTGGACCCCATGGATGAGCTCATAGAAGGGAGCCTTCATTCATGCATTCTTACCCGGCTCTAAATGTAGGTGGACCCCAGAGATGAGCTCATAGAAGGGAGTTTTTATTCATGCCTTCTTACCCCACTCTAAACGTAGGTGGCCCCCAGAGATGAGCTCATGGAAGGGAGCCTTCATTCATGCCTTCTTACCCCGCTCTAAACGTAGGTGGGCCCCACAGATTAGCTCATAGAAGGGAGCCTTCATTCATGCCTTCCTACCCCGCTCTAAACGTAGGTGGACCCATGGATGAGCTCATAGAAGGAGCCTTCATTCATGCATTCTTACCCCGCTCTAAATGTAGCTGGACCCCACGGATGAGCTCATAGAACGAAGACTTCATTCATGCCTTCTTACCCCACTCTAAACGTAGGTGGACCCCATGGATGAGCTCATAGAAGGGAGCCTTCATTCATGCATTCTTACCCGGCTCTAAATGTAGGTGGACCCCACGGATGAGCTCATAGAAGGGAGCCTTCATTCATGCCTTCTTACCCCGCTCTAAACGTAGGTGGGCCCCACAGATGAGCTCATAGAAGGGAGCCTTCATTCATGCCTTCTTACCTCGCTCTATACTTAGGTGGACCCCAGAGATGAGCTCATGGAAGGGAGCCTTCATTCATGCCTTCCTACCCCGCTCTGAACGTAGGTGGACCCCAGAGATGAGCTCATAGATGGGAGCTTTTATTCATGCCTTCTTACCCCGCTCTAAACGTAGGTGGCCCCCAGAGATGAGCTCATGGAAGGGAGCCTTCATTCATGCCTTCTTACCCCACTCTAAACGTAGGTGGGCCCCACAGGTGAGCTCATAGAAGGGAGCCTTCATTCATGCCTTCTTACCCCGCTCTAAACGTAGGTGGACCCCAAAAATGAGCTCATAGAAGAGAGCCTTCCTTCATGCCCTCTTATCCCGCTCTAAACGTAGGTGGACCCCAGAGATGAGCTCATAGAAGGGAGCCTTCATTCATGCCTTCTTACCCCGCTCTAAATGTAGGTGGACCCTACGGATGAGCTCATGGAAGGGAACCTTCATTCATGCCTTCTTACCCCGCTCTAAACGTAGGTGGACCCCAGAGATGAGCTGATAGAAGGGAGCCTTCATTCATGCCTTCTTACCCTGCTCTAAACGTAGGTGGACCTCAGAGATGAGCTCATGGAAGGGAGCCTTCATTCATGCCTTCATACCCCGCTCTAAACGTAGGTGGACCCCAGAGATGAGCTCATAGAAGGGAGCTTTTATTCATGCCTTCTTACCCCGCTCTAAACGTAGGTGGACCCCAGAGATGAGCTCATGGAAGGGAGCCTTCATTCATGCCTTCTTACCCCACTCTAAACGTAGGTGGACCCCACAGATGAGCTCATAGAAGGGAGCCTTCATTCATGCCTTCTTACCCCGCTCTAAACGTAGGTGGACCCTAGAAATGAGCTCATAGAAGGGAGCCTTCATTCATGCCTTCTCACCCGCTCTAAATGTACGTGGACCCCACGGATGAGCTCATGGAAGGGAACCTTCATTCATGCCTTCTTACCCCGCTCTAAACGTAGGTGGACCCCAGAGATGAGCTGATAGAAGGGAGCCTTCATTCATGCCTTCTTACCCCGCTCTAAACGTAGGTGGACCCCAGAGATGGTCTCATAGAAGGGAGCCTTCATTCATGCCTTCTTACCCCGCTCTAAACGTAGGTGGACCCTAGAAATGAGCTCATAGAAGGGAGCCTTCATTCATGCCTTCTTACCCCGCTCTAAATGTAGCTGGACCCCACGGATGAGCTCATAGAAGGGAGACTTCATTCATGCCTTCTTACCCCGCTCTAAACGTAGGTGGACCCCATGGATGAGCTCATAGAAGAGAGCCTTCATTCATGCATTCTTACCCCGCTCTAAATGTAGGTGGACCCCACGGATGAGCTCATAGAAGGGAGCCTTCATTCATGCCTTCTTACCCTGCTCTAAACGTAGGTGGGCCCCACAGATGAGCTCATAGAAGGGAGCCTTCATTCATGCCTTCTTACCTCGCTTTATACTTAGGTGGACCCCAGAGATGAACTCATGGAAGGGAGCCTTCATTCATGCCTTCTTACCCCACTCTAAATGTAGGTAGATCCCACGGATGAGCTCATAGAAGGGATCTTTCATTCATGCCTTCTTACCCCGCTCTAAATGTAGGTGGGCCCCACAGGTGAGCTCATAGAAGGGAGCCTTCATTCATGCCTACATACCCCGCTCTAAACGTAGGTGGACCCCACAAATGAGCTCATAGAAGGGAGCCTTCCTTCATGCCCTCTTATCCCGCTCTAAACGTAGCTGGACCCCACAGATGAGCTCATAGAAGGGAGCCTTCATTCATGCCTTCTTACCCCGCTCTAAACGTCGGTGGACCCCACGGATGAGCTCATAGAAGGGAGCCTTCATTCATGCCTTCTTACCCCGCTCTAAACGTAGGTGGACCCCACAAATGAGCTCATAGAAGGGAGCCTTCATTCATGCCTTCTTACCCCGCTCTAAACGTCGGTGGACCCCACGGATGAGCTCATAGAAGGGAGCCTTAATTCATGCCTTCTTACCCCGCTCTAAACGTAGGTGGACCCCAGAAATGAGTTCATAGAAGGGAGCCTTCATTCATGCCTTCTTACCCCGCTCTAAATGTAGGTGGACCCCACGGATGAGATCATGGAAGGGAGCCTTCATTCATGCCTTCTTACCCCGATATAAACGTAGGTGGACCCCAGAGATGAGCTGATAGAAGGGAGCCTTCATTCATGCCTTCTTACCCCGCTCTAAACGTAGGTGGACCTCAGAGATGAGCTCATGGAAGGGAGCCTTCATTCATGCCTTCCTACCCCGCTCTAAACGTAGGTGGACCCCAGAGATGAGCTCATATAAGGGATCTTTTATTCATGCCTTCTTACCCCGCTCTAAACGTAGGTGGCCCCCAGAGATGAGCTCATGGAAGGGAGCCTTCATTCATACCTTCATACCCCACTCTAAAACTCTAAACGTAGGTAGACCCCACGGATAAGCTCATAGAAGGGAGCCTTCATTCATGCCTTCTTACCCCGCTCTAAATGTAGGTGGACCCCACGGATGGGCTCATGGAAGGGAGCCTTCATTCATGCCTTCTTACCCCGCTCTAAACGTAGGTGGACCCCACGGATGAGCTCATAGAAGGGAGACTTCATTCATGCCTTCTTACCCCGCTCTAAATGTAGGTGGACCCCACGGATGGGCTCATGGAAGGGAGCCTTTATTCATGCCTTCTTACCCCGCTCTAAACGTAGGTGGACCCCACGGATGAGCTCATAGAAGGGAGCCTTCATTCATGCCTTCTTACCCCGCTCTAAACGTAGGTGGACCCCACGGATGAGCTCATAGAAGGGAGCCTTAATTCATGCCTTCTTACCCCGCTCTAAATGTAGGTGGACCCCATGGATGAGCTCATGGAAGGGAGCCTTCATTCATGCCTTCTTACCCCGCTCTAAATGTAGCTGGACCCCACGGATGAGCTCATAGAAGGGAGCCTTCATTCATGCATTCTTACCCCGCTCTAAATGTAGGTGGACATCACGGATGAGCTCATAGAAGGGAGCCTTCATTCATGCATTCTTACCCCGCTCTAAATGTAGGTGGACCCCACGGATGAGCTCATGGAAGGGAACCTTCATTCATGCCTTCTTACCCCGCTCTAAACGTAGGTGGACCCCAGAGATGAGCTGATAGAAGGGAGCCTTCATTCATGCCTTCTTACCCCGCTCTAAACATAGGTGGACCCCATGGATGAGCTCATAGAAGGGAGCCTTCATTCATGCATTCTTACCCCGCTCTAAATGTAGCTGGACCCCATGGATGAGCTCATAGAAGGGAGACTTCATTCATGCCTTCTTACCCCGCTCTAAACGTAGGTAGACCCCATGGATGAGCTCATAGAAGGGAGCCTTCATTCATGCATTCTTACCCCGCTCTAAATGTAGGTGGACCCCATGGATGAGCTCATAGAAGGGAGCCTTCATTCATGCATTCTTACCCCGCTCTAAATGTAGGTGGACCCCACGGATGAGCTCATGGAAGGGAACCTTCATTCATGCCTTCTTACCCCGCTCTAAACGTAGGTGGACCCCAGAGATGAGCTGATAGAAGGGAGCCTTCATTCATGCCTTCTTACCCCGCTCTAAACGTAGGTGGACCTCAGAGATGAGCTCATGGAAGGGAGCCTTCATTCATGCCTTCCTACCCCGCTCTAAACGTAGGTGGGCCCCACAGATTAGCTCATAGAAGGGAGCCTTCATTCATGCCTTCCTACCCCGCTCTAAACGTAGGTGGACCCCATGGATGAGCTCATAGAAGGGAGCCTTCATTCATGCATTCTTACCCCGCTCTAAATGTAGCTGGACCCCACGGATGAGCTCATAGAACGAAGACTTCATTCATGCCTTCTTACCCCACTCTAAACGTAGGTGGACCCCATGGATGAGCTCATAGAAGGGAGCCTTTATTCATGCATTCTTACCCGGCTCTAAATGTAGGTGGACCCCAGAGATGAGCTCATAGAAGGGAGTTTTTATTCATGCCTTCTTACCCCACTCTAAACGTAGGTGGCCCCCAGAGATGAGCTCATGGAAGGGAGCCTTCATTCATGCCTTCTTACCCCGCTCTAAACGTAGGTGGGCCCCAGAGATTAGCTCATAGAAGGGAGCCTTCATTCATGCCTTCCTACCCCGCTCTAAACGTAGGTGGACCCCATGGACGAGCTCATAGAAGGGAGCCTTCATTCATGCATTCTTACCCCGCTCTAAATGTAGCTGGACCCCACGGATGAGCTCATAGAACGAAGACTTCATTCATGCCTTCTTACCCCACTCTAAACGTAGGTGGACCCCATGGATGAGCTCATAGAAGGGAGCCTTCATTCATGCATTCTTACCCGGCTCTAAATGTAGGTGGACCCCACGGATGAGCTCATAGAAGGGAGCCTTCATTCATGCCTTCTTACCCCGCTCTAAACGTAGGTGGGCCCCACAGATGAGCTCATAGAAGGGAGCCTTCATTCATGCCTTCTTACCTCGCTCTATACTTAGGTGGACCCCAGAGATGAGCTCATGGAAGGGAGCCTTCATTCATGCCTTCCTACCCCGCTCTAAACGTAGGTGGACCCCAGAGATGAGCTCATAGATGGGAGCTTTTATTCATGCCTTCTTACCCCGCTCTAAACGTAGGTGGCCCCCAGAGATGAGCTCATGGAAGGGAGCCTTCATTCATGCCTTCTTACCCCGCTCTAAACGTAGGTGGGCCCCACAGGTGAGCTCATAGAAGGGAGCCTTCATTCATGCCTTCTTACCCCGCTCTAAACGTAGGTGGACCCCAAAAATGAGCTCATAGAAGAGAGCCTTCCTTCATGCCCTCTTATCCCGCTCTAAACGTAGGTGGACCCCAGAGATGAGCTCATAGAAGGGAGCCTTCATTCATGCCTTCTTACCCCGCTCTAAATGTAGGTGGACCCTACGGATGAGCTCATGGAAGGGAACCTTCATTCATGCCTTCTTACCCCGCTCTAAACGTAGGTGGACCCCAGAGATGAGCTGATAGAAGGGAGCCTTCATTCATGCCTTCTTACCCTGCTCTAAACGTAGGTGGACCTCAGAGATGAGCTCATGGAAGGGAGCCTTCATTCATGCCTTCATACCCCGCTCTAAACGTAGGTGGACCCCAGAGATGAGCTCATAGAAGGGAGCTTTTATTCATGCCTTCTTACCCCGCTCTAAACGTAGGTGGACCCCAGAGATGAGCTCATGGAAGGGAGCCTTCATTCATGCCTTCTTACCCCACTCTAAACGTAGGTGGACCCCACAGATGAGCTCATAGAAGGGAGCCTTCATTCATGCCTTCTTACCCCGCTCTAAACGTAGGTGGACCCTAGAAATGAGCTCATAGAAGGGAGCCTTCATTCATGCCTTCTCACCCGCTCTAAATGTACGTGGACCCACGGATGAGCTCATGGAAGGGAACCTTCATTCATGCCTTCTTACCCCGCTCTAAACGTAGGTGGACCCCAGAGATGAGCTGATAGAAGGGAGCCTTCATTCATGCCTTCTTACCCCGCTCTAAACGTAGGTGGACCCCAGAGATGGGCTCATAGAAGGGAGCCTTCATTCATGCCTTCTTACCCCGCTCTAAACGTAGGTGGACCCTAGAAATGAGCTCATAGAAGGGAGCCTTCATTCATGCCTTATTACCCCGCTCTAAACGTAGGTGGACCCAACGGATGAGGTCATAGAAGGGAGCCTTCATTCATGCCTTCTTACCCCGCTCTAAATGTAGCTGGACCCCACGGATGAGCTCATAGAAGGGAGACTTCATTAATGCCTTCTTACCCCGCTCTAAACGTAGGTGGACCCCATGGATGAGCTCATAGAAGGGAGCCTTCATTCATGCATTCTTACCCCGCTCTAAATGTAGGTGGACCCCACGGATGAGCTCATAGAAGGGAGCCTTCATTCATGCATTCTTACCCCGCTCTAAATGTAGGTGGACCCCACGGATTAGCTCATGGAAGGGAACCTTCATTCATGCCTTCTTACCCCGCTCTAAACGTAGGTGGACCCCAGAGATGAGCTGATAGAAGGGAGCCTTCATTCATGCCTTCTTACCCCGCTCTAAACATAGGTGGACCCCATGGATGAGCTCATAGAAGGGAGCCTTCATTCATGCATTCTTACCCCGCTCTAAATGTAGCTGGACCCCACGGATGAGCTCATAGAAGGGAGACTTCATTCATGCCTTCTTACCCCGCTCTAAACGTAGGTAGACCCCATGGATGAGCTCATAGAAGGGAGCCTTCATTCATGCATTCTTACACCGCTCTAAATGTAGGTGGACCCCATGGATGAGCTCATAGAAGGGAGCCTTCATTCATGCATTCTTACCCCGCTCTAAATGTAGGTGGACCCCACGGATGAGCTCATGGAAGGGAACCTTCATTCATGCCTTCTTACCCCGCTCTAAACGTAGGTGGACCCCAGAGATGAGCTGATAGAAGGGAGCCTTCATTCATGCCTTCTTTTTAACCTGCTCTAAACGTAGGTGGACCTCAGAGATGAGCTCATGGAAGGGAGCCTTCATTCATGCCTTCCTACCCCGCTCTAAACGTAGGTGGACCCCAGAGATGAGCTCATAGAAGGGAGTTTTTATTCATGCCTTCTTACCCCGCTCTAAACGTAGGTGGCCCCCAGAGATGAGCTCATGGAAGGGAGCCTTCATTCATGCCTTCTTACCCCGCTCTAAACGTAGGTGGGCCCCACAGATTAGCTCATAGAAGGGAGCCTTCATTCATGCCTTCTTACCCCGCTCTATACTTAGGTGAACCCCACAGATGAGCTCATAGAAGGGAGCCTTCATTCATGCCTTCTTACCCCGCTCTAAACGTAAGTGGGCCCCACAGATGAGCTCATAGAAGGGAGCCTTCATTCATGCCTTCTTACCCCGCTCTATACTTAGGTGAACCCCACAGATGAACTCACAGAAGGGAGCCTTCATTCATGCCTTCTTACACTGCTCTAAACGTAGGTGGACCCCACGGATGAGCTCATAGAAGGGAGCCTTCATTCATGCCTTATTACCCCGCTCTAAACGTAGGTGGACCCCACAGATGAGGTCATAGAAGGGAGCCTTCATTCATGCCTTCTTACCCCGCTCTAAATGTAGCTGGACCCCACGGATGAGCTCATAGAAGGGAGACTTCATTCATGCCTTCTTACCCCGCTCTGACCGTAGGTGGACCCCATGGATGAGCTCATAGAAGGGAGCCTTCATTCATGCATTCTTACCCCGCTCTAAATGTAGGTGGACCCCACGGATGAGCTCATAGAAGGGAGCCTTCATTCATGCCTTCTTACCCCGCTCTAAACGTAGGTGGGCCCCACAGATGAGCTCATAGAAGGGAGCCTTCATTCATGCCTTCTTACCCCACTCTAAATGTAGGTAGATCCCACGGATGATCTAATAGAAGGGAGTCTTCATTCATGCCTTCTTACCCCGCTCTAAACGTAGGTGTACCCCACGGATGAGCTCATAGAAGGGATCTTTCATTCATGCCTTCTTACCCCGCTCTAAACGTAGGTGGGCCCCACAGGTGAGCTCATAGAAGGGAGCCTTCATTCATGCCTTCTTACCCCGCTCTAAACATAAGTGGACCCCACAAATGAGCTCATAGAAGGGAGCCTTCCTTCATGCCCTCTTATCCCGCTCTAAACGTAGCTGGACCCCACAGATGAGCTCATAGAAGGGAGCCTTCATTCATGCCTTCTTACCCCGCTCTAAACGTAGGTGGACCCCACGGATGAGCTCATAGAAGGGAGCCTTCATTCATGCCTTCTTACCCCGCTCTAAATGTAGGTGGACCCCACGGATGAGCTCACAAAAGGGAGCCTTCATTCATGCCTTCTTACCTCGCTCTATACTTAGGTGGACCCCAGAGATGAGCTCATGGAAGGGAGCCTTCATTCATGCCTTCTTACCCCACTCTAAATGTAGGTAGATCCCACGGATGAGCTAATAGAAGGTAGTTTTCATTCATGCCTTCTTACCCCGCTCTAAACGTAGGTGTACCCCACGGATGAGCTCAAAGAAGGAATCTTTCATTCATGCCTTCTTACCCCGCTCTAAACGTAGGTGGGCCCCACAGGTGAGCTCATAGAAGGGAGCCTTCATTCATGCCTTCTTACCCCGCTCTAAACGTAGGTGGACCCCACAAATGAGCTCATAGAAGGGAGCCTTCCTTCATGCCCTCTTATCCCGCTCTAAACGTAGGTGGACCCCACAGATGAGCTCATAGAAGGGAGCCTTCATTCATGCCTTCTTACCCCGCTCTAAACGTAGGTGGACCCCACGGATGAGCTCATAGAAGGGAGCCTTCATTCATGCCTTCTTACCCCGCTCTAAACGTAGGTGGACCCCAGAGATGGGCTCATAGAAGGGAGCCTTCATTCATGCCTTCTTACCCCGCTCTAAACGTAGGTGGACCCTAGAAATGAGCTCATAGAAGGGAGCCTTCATTCATGCCTTCTTACCCCGCTCTAAATGTAGATGGGCCCCACAGATGAGCTCACAGAAGGGAGCCTTCATTCATGCCTTCTTACACTGCTCTAAACGTAGGTGGACCCCATGATGAGCTCATAGAAGGGAGCCTTCATTCATGCCTTATTACCCCGCTCTAAACGTAGGTGGACCCCACGGATGAGGTCATAGAAGGGAGCCTTCATTCATGCCTTCTTACCCCGCTCTAAATGTAGCTGGACCCCACGGATGAGCTCATAGAAGGAAGACTTCATTCATGCCTTCTTACCCCACTCTAAACGTAGGTGGACCCCATGGATGAGCTCATGGAAGGGAGCCTTCATTCATGCATTCTTACCCCGCTCTAAATGTAGGTGGACCCCACGGATGAGCTCATAGAAGGGAGCCTTCATTCATGCCTTCTTACCCCGCTCTAAACGTAGGTGGACCCCAGAGATGAGCTCATGGAAGGGAGCCTTCATTCATGCCTTCCTACCCCGCTCTAAACGTAGGTGGACCCCTGAGATGAGCTCATAGAAGGGAGCTTTAATTCATGCCTTCTTACCCCGCTCTAAACGTAGGTGGCCCCCAGAGATGAGCTCATGGAAGGGAGCCTTCATTCATGCCTTCTTACCCCACTCTAAATGTAGGTAGATCCCACGGATGAGCTAATAGAAGGTAGTTTTCATTCATGCCTTCTTACCCCGCTCTAAACGTAGGTGTACCCCACGGATGAGCTCATAGAAGGGATCTTTCATTCATGCCTTCTTACCCCGCTCTAAACGTAGGTGGGCCCCACAGGTGATCTCATAGAAGGGAGCCTTCATTCATGCCTTCTTACCCCGCTCTAAACGTAGGTGGACCCCACAAATGAGCTCATAGAAGGGAGCCTTCCTTCATGCCCTCTTATCCCGCTCTAAACGTAGGTGGACCCCACAGATGAGCTCATAGAAGGGAGCCTTCATTCATGCCTTCTTACCCCGCTCTAAACGTAGGTGGACCCCACGGATGAGCTCATAGAAGGGAGCCTTTATTCATGCCTTCTTTCCCCGCTCTAAACGTAGGTGGACCCCACGGATGAGCTCATAGAAGGGAGCCTTCATTCATGCTTTTTTACCTCGCTCTAAACCTAGGTGGACCCCAGAGATGGGCTCATAGAAGGGAGCCTTCATTCATGCCTTCTTACCCCGCTCTAAACGTAGGTGGACCCTAGAAATGAGCTCATAGAAGGGAACCTTCATTCATGCCTTCTTACCCCGCTCTAAATGTAGGTGGGCCCCACAGATGAGCTCACAGAAGGGAGCCTTCATTCATGCCTTCTTACACTGCTCTAAACGTAGGTGGACCCCACGATGAGCTCATAGAAGGGAGCCTTCATTCATGCCTTATTACCCCGCTCTAAACCTAGGTGGACCCCACGGATGAGGTCATAGAAGGGAGCCTTCATTCATGCCTTCTTACTCTGCTCTATACTTAGGTGAACCCCACAGATGAGCTCATAGAAGGGAGCCTTCATTCATGCCTTCTTACCCCGCTCTAAACGTAAGTGGGCCCCACAGATGAGCTCATAGAAGGGAGCCTTCATTCATGCCTTCTTACCCCGCTCTATACTTAGGTGAACCCCACAGATGAACTCACAGAAGGGAGCCTTCATTCATGCCTTCTTACACTGCTCTAAACGTAGGTGGACCCCACGGATGAGCTCATAGAAGGGAGCCTTCATTCATGCCTTATTACCCCGCTCTAAACGTAGGTGGACCCCACAGATGAGGTCATAGAAGGGAGCCTTCATTCATGCCTTCTTACCCCGCTCTAAATGTAGCTGGACCCCACGGATGAGCTCATAGAAGGGAGACTTCATTCATGCCTTCTTACCCCGCTCTGACCGTAGGTGGACCCCATGGATGAGCTCATAGAAGGGAGCCTTCATTCATGCATTCTTACCCCGCTCTAAATGTAGGTGGACCCCACGGATGAGCTCATAGAAGGGAGCCTTCATTCATGCCTTCTTACCCCGCTCTAAACGTAGGTGGGCCCCACAGATGAGCTCATAGAAGGGAGCCTTCATTCATGCCTTCTTACCCCACTCTAAATGTAGGTAGATCCCACGGATGATCTAATAGAAGGGAGTCTTCATTCATGCCTTCTTACCCCGCTCTAAACGTAGGTGTACCCCACGGATGAGCTCATAGAAGGGATCTTTCATTCATGCCTTCTTACCCCGCTCTAAACGTAGGTGGGCCCCACAGGTGAGCTCATAGAAGGGAGCCTTCATTCATGCCTTCTTACCCCGCTCTAAACATAGTTGGACCCCACAAATGAGCTCATAGAAGGGAGCCTTCCTTCATGCCCTCTTATCCCGCTCTAAACGTAGCTGGACCCCACAGATGAGCTCATAGAAGGGAGCCTTCATTCATGCCTTCTTACCCCGCTCTAAACGTAGGTGGACCCCACGGATGAGCTCATAGAAGGGAGCCTTCATTCATGCCTTCTTACCCCGCTCTAAATGTAGGTGGACCCCACGGATGAGCTCACAAAAGGGAGCCTTCATTCATGCCTTCTTACCTCGCTCTATACTTAGGTGGACCCCAGAGATGAGCTCATGGAAGGGAGCCTTCATTCATGCCTTCTTACCCCACTCTAAATGTAGGTAGATCCCACGGATGAGCTAATAGAAGGTAGTTTTCATTCATGCCTTCTTACCCCCGCTCTAAACGTAGGTGTACCCCACGGATGAGCTCAAAGAAGGAATCTTTCATTCATGCCTTCTTACCCCGCTCTAAACGTAGGTGGGCCCCACAGGTGAGCTCATAGAAGGGAGCCTTCATTCATGCCTTCTTACCCCGCTCTAAACGTAGGTGGACCCCACAAATGAGCTCATAGAAGGGAGCCTTCCTTCATGCCCTCTTATCCCGCTCTAAACGTAGGTGGACCCCACAGATGAGCTCATAGAAGGGAGCCTTCATTCATGCCTTCTTACCCCGCTCTAAACGTAGGTGGACCCCACGGATGAGCTCATAGAAGGGAGCCTTCATTCATGCCTTCTTACCCCGCTCTAAACGTAGGTGGACCCCAGAGATGGGCTCATAGAAGGGAGCCTTCATTCATGCCTTCTTACCCCGCTCTAAACGTAGGTGGACCCTAGAAATGAGCTCATAGAAGGGAGCCTTCATTCATGCCTTCTTACCCCGCTCTAAATGTAGATGGGCCCCACAGATGAGCTCACAGAAGGGAGCCTTCATTCATGCCTTCTTACACTGCTCTAAACGTAGGTGGACCCCATGATGAGCTCATAGAAGGGAGCCTTCATTCATGCCTTATTACCCCGCTCTAAACGTAGGTGGACCCCACGGATGAGGTCATAGAAGGGAGCCTTCATTCATGCCTTCTTACCCCGCTCTAAATGTAGCTGGACCCCACGGATGAGCTCATAGAAGGAAGACTTCATTCATGCCTTGTTACCCCACTCTAAACGTAGGTGGACCCCATGGATGAGCTCATAGAAGGGAGCCTTCATTCATGCATTCTTACCCCGCTCTAAATGTAGGTGGACCCCACGGATGAGCTCATAGAAGGGAGCCTTCATTCATGCCTTCTTACCCCGCTCTAAACGTAGGTGGACCCCAGAGATGAGCTCATGGAAGGGAGCCTTCATTCATGCCTTCCTACCCCGCTCTAAACGTAGGTGGACCCCTGAGATGAGCTCATAGAAGGGAGCTTTAATTCATGCCTTCTTACCCCGCTCTAAACGTAGGTGGCCCCCAGAGATGAGCTCATGGAAGGGAGCCTTCATTCATGCCTTCTTACCCCACTCTAAATGTAGGTAGATCCCACGGATGAGCTAATAGAAGGTAGTTTTCATTCATGCCTTCTTACCCCGCTCTAAACGTAGGTGTACCCCACGGATGAGCTCATAGAAGGGATCTTTCATTCATGCCTTCTTACCCCGCTCTAAACGTAGGTGGGCCCCACAGGTGATCTCATAGAAGGGAGCCTTCATTCATGCCTTCTTACCCCGCTCTAAACGTAGGTGGACCCCACAAATGAGCTCATAGAAGGGAGCCTTCCTTCATGCCCTCTTATCCCGCTCTAAACGTAGGTGGACCCCACAGATGAGCTCATAGAAGGGAGCCTTCATTCATGCCTTCTTACCCCGCTCTAAACGTAGGTGGACCCCACGGATGAGCTCATAGAAGGGAGCCTTTATTCATGCCTTCTTTCCCCGCTCTAAACGTAGGTGGACCCCACGGATGAGCTCATAGAAGGGAGCCTTCATTCATGCTTTTTTACCTCGCTCTAAACCTAGGTGGACCCCAGAGATGGGCTCATAGAAGGGAGCCTTCATTCATGCCTTCTTACCCCGCTCTAAACGTAGGTGGACCCTAGAAATGAGCTCATAGAAGGGAACCTTCATTCATGCCTTCTTACCCCGCTCTAAATGTAGGTGGGCCCCACAGATGAGCTCACAGAAGGGAGCCTTCATTCATGCCTTCTTACACTGCTCTAAACGTAGGTGGACCCCACGATGAGCTCATAGAAGGGAGCCTTCATTCATGCCTTATTACCCCGCTCTAAACCTAGGTGGACCCCACGGATGAGGTCATAGAAGGGAGCCTTCATTCATGCCTTCTTACCCCGCTCTAAATGTAGCTGGACCCTACGGATGAGCTCATAGAAGGAAGACTTCATTCATGCCTTCTTACCCCACTCTAAACGTAGGTGGACCCCATGGATGAGCTCATAGAAGGGAGCCTTCATTCATGCATTCTTACCCCGCTCTAAATGTAGGTGGACCCCACGGATGAGCTCATAGAAGGGAGCCTTCATTCATGCCTTCTTACCCCGCTCTAAACGTAGGTGGACCCCAGAGATGAGCTCATGGAAGGGAGCCTTCATTCATGCCTTCCTACCCCGCTCTAAACGTAGGTGGACCCCAGAGATGAGCTCAAAGAAGGGAGCTTTTATTCATGCCTTCTTACCCCGCTCTAAACGTAGGTGGCCCCCAGAGATGAGCTCATGGAAGGGAGCCTTCATTCATGCCTTCTTACCCCGCTCTAAACGTAGGTGGGCTCCACAGGTGAGCTCATAGAAGGGAGCCTTCATTCATGCCTTCTTACACTGCTCTAAACGTAGGTGGACCCCACGATGAGCTCATAGAAGAGAGCCTTCATTCATGCCTTAGTACCCCGCTCTAAACGTAGGTGGACCCCACGGATGAGGTCATAGAAGGGAGCCTTCATTCATGCCTTCTTACCCCGCTCTAAATGTAGCTGGACCCCACGGATGAGCTCATAGAAGGAAGACTTCATTCATGCCTTCTTACCCCACTCTAAACGTAGGTGGACCCCATGGATGAGCTCATAGAAGGGAGCCTTCATTCATGCATTCTTACCCCGCTCTAAATGTAGGTGGACCCCAGGGATGAGCTCATAGAAGGGAGCCTTCATTCATGCCTTCTTACCCCGCTCTAAACGTAGGTGGACCCCAGAGATGAGCTCATGGAAGGGAGCCTTCATTCATGCCTTCCTACCCCGCTCTAAACGTAGGTGGACCCCAGAGATGAGCTCATAGAAGGGAGCTTTTATTCATGCCTTCTTACCCCGCTCTAAACGTAGGTGGCCCCCAGAGATGAGCTCATGGAAGGGAGCCTTCATTCATGCCTTCTTACCCCGCTCTAAACGTAGGTGGACCCCACAGGTGAGCTCATAGAAGGGAGCCTTCATTCATGCCTTCTTACCCCGCTCTAAACGTAGGTGGACCCCAAAAATGAGCTCATAGAAGGTAGCCTTCCTTCATGCCCTCTTATCCCGCTCTAAACGTAGGTGGACCCCAGAGATGAGCTCATAGAAGGGAGCCTTCATTCATGCCTTCTTACCCCGCTCTAAACGTAGGTGGACCCCATGGATGAGCTCATAGAAGGGAGCCTTCATTCATGCCTTCTTACGCCGCTCTAAACGTAGGTGGACCCCAGAGATGGGCTCATAGAAGGGAGCCTTCATTCATGCCTTCTTACCCCGCTCTAAACGTAGGTAGATCCCACGGATGAGCTAATTGAAGGGAGTCTTCATTCATGCCTTCTTACCCCGCTCTAAACGTAGGTGGACCCCAGAGATGAGCTGATAGAAGGGAGCCTTCATTCATGCCTTCTTACCCCGCTCTAAACGTAGGTGGACCTCAGAGATGAGCTCATGGAAGGGAGCCTTCATTCATGCCTTCCTACCCCGCTCTAAACGTAGGTGGACCCCAGAGATAAGCTCATAGAAGGGAGCTTTTATTCATGCCTTCTTACCCCGCTCTAAACGTAGGTGGACCCCAGAGATGAGCTCATGGAAGGGAGCCTTCATTCATGCCTTCTTACCCCACTCTAAATGTAGGTAGATCCCACGGATGAGCTTATTGAAGGGAGTCTTCATTCATGCCTTCTTACCCCGCTCTAAACGTAGGTGTACCCCACGGATGAGCTCATAGAAGGGATATTTCATTCATGCCTTCTTACCCCGCTCTAAACGTAGGTGGGCCCCGCAGGTGAGCTCATAGAAGGGAGCCTTCCTTCATGCCCTCTTATCCCGCTCTAAACGAAGGTGGACCCCACAGATGAGCTCATAGAAGGGAGCCTTCATTCATGCCTTCTTACCCCGCTCTAAACGTAGGTGGACCTCACGGATGAGCTCATAGAAGGGAGCCTTCAGTCATGCCTTCTTACCCCGCTCTAAACGTAGGTGGACCCCAGAGATGGGCTCATAGAAGGGAGCCTTCATTCATGCCTTCTTACCCCGCTCTAAACGTAGGTGGACCCTAGAAATGAGCTCATGGAAGGGAGCCTTCATTCATGCCTTCCTACCCCGCTCTAAACGTAGGTGGACCCCAGAGATGAGCTCATAGAAGGGAGTTTTTATTCATGCCTTCTTACCCCGCTCTAAACGTAGGTGGCCCCCAGAGATGAGCTCGTGGAAGGGAGCCTTCATTCATGCCTTCTTACCCCGCTCTAAACGTAGGTGGGCCCCACAGATTAGCTCATAGAAGGGAGCCTTCATTCATGCCTTCTTACCCCGCTCTATACTTAGGTGAACCCCACAGATGAGCTCATAGAAGGGAGCCTTCATTCATGCCTTCTTACCCCGCTCTAAACGTAAGTGGGCCCCACAGATGAGCTCATTGAAGGGAGCCTTCATTCATGCCTTCTTACCCCGCTCTATACTTAGGTGAACCCCACAGATGAGCTCACAGAAGGGAGCCTTCATTCATGCCTTCTTACACTGCTCTAAACGTAGGTGGACCCCACGGATGAGCTTATAGAAGGGAGCCTTCATTCATGCCTTATTACCCCGCTCTAAACGTAGGTGGACCCCACGGATGAGGTCATAGAAGGGAGCCTTCATTCATGCCTTCTTACCCCGCTCTAAATGTAGCTGGACCCCACGGATGAGCTCATAGAAGGGAGACTTCATTCATGCCTTCTTACCCCGCTCTAAACGTAGGTGGACCCCATGGATGAGCTCATAGAAGGGAGCCTTCATTCATGCATTCTTACCCCGCTCTAAATGTAGGTGGACCCCACGGATGAGCTCATAGAAGGGAGCCTTCATTCATGCCTTCTTACCCCGCTCTAAACGTAGGTGGGCCCCACAGATGAGCTCATAGAAGGGAGCCTTCATTCATGCCTTCTTACCTCGCTTTATACTTAGGTGGACCCCAGAGATGAGCTCATGGAAGGGAGCCTTCATTCATGCCTTCTTACCCCACTCTAAATATAGGTAGATCCCACGGATGAGCTAATAGAAGGGAGTCTTCATTCATGCCTTCTTACCCCGCTCTAAACGTAGGTGTACCCCACGGATGAGCTCAAAGAAGGGATCTTTCATTCATGCCTTCTTACCCCGCTCTAAATGTAGGTGGGCCCCACAGGTGAGCTCATAGAAGGGAGCCTTCATTCATGCCTACTTACCCCGCTCTAAACGTAGGTGGACCCCACAAATGAGCTCATAGAAGGGAGCCTTCATTCATGCCTTCTTACCCCGCTCTAAACGTAGCTGGACCCCACAGATGAGCTCATAGAAGGGAGCCTTCATTCATGCCTTCTTACCCCGCTCTAAACGTAGGTGGACCCCAGAGATGGGCTCATAGAAGGGAGCCTTCATTCATGCCTTCTTACCCCGCTCTAAACGTAGGTGGACCCCAGAAATGAGCTCATAGAAGGGAGCCTTCATTCATGCCTTCTTACCCCGCTCTAAATGTAGGTGGACCCCACGGATGAGATCATGGAAGGGAGCCTTCATTCATGCCTTCTTACCCCGATATAAACGTAGGTGGACCCCAGAGATGAGCTGATAGAAGGGAGCCTTCATTCATGCCTTCTTACCCCGCTCTAAACGTAGGTGGACCTCAGAGATGAGCTCATGGAAGGGAGCCTTCATTCATGCCTTCCTACCCCGCTCTAAACGTAGGTGGACCCCAGAGATGAGCTCATAGAAGGGATCTTTTATTCATGCCTTCTTACCCCGCTCTAAACGTAGGTGGCCCCCAGAGATGAGCTCATGGAAGGGAGCCTTCATTCATACCTTCATACCCCACTCTAAAACTCTAAACGTAGGTAGACCCCACGGATAAGCTCATAGAAGGGAGCCTTCATTCATGCCTTCTTACCCCGCTCTAAATGTAGGTGGACCCCACGGATGGGCTCATGGAAGGGAGCCTTCATTCATGCCTTCTTACCCCGCTCTAAACATAGGTGGACCCCAGAGATGAGCTCATAGAAGGGAGCCTTCATTCATGCCTTCTTACCCCGCTCTAAACGTAGGTGGACCCCACGGATGAGCTCATAGAAGGGAGCCTTAATTCATGCCTTCTTACCCCGCTCTAAATGTAGGTGGACCCCATGGATGAGCTCATGGAAGGGAGCCTTCATTCATGCCTTCTTACCCTGCTCTAAACGTAGGTGGACCCCACGGTTAAGCTCATGGAAGGGCGCCTTCATTCATGCCTTCTTACCCCGCTCTATACTTAGGTGGACCCCACAGATGAGCTCATAGAAGAGAACCATCATTCATGCCTTCTTTTACCCTGCTCTAAACGTAGGTGGAACCCACAGATGAGCTCATAGAAGGGAGCCTTCATTCATGCATTCTTTCCCCGCTCTAAACGTAGGTGGACCCCACAGATGAGCTCATAGAAGAGAGCCTTCATTCATGCCTTCTTACCCTGCTCTAAACGTAGGTGGATCCCACAGATGAGCTCATAGAAGGGAGCCTTCATTCATGCCTTCTTTCCGCGCTCTAAACGTAGGTGGACCCCACAGATGAGCTCATAGAAGTCGGCCTTCATTCATGCCTTCTACCCCGCTCTAAACGTAGGTGGACCCCAGAGATGAGCTCATGGAAGGGATCCTTCATTCATGCCTTGTTACCCCGCTCGAAACGTAGGTAGATCCCACGGATGAGGTCATAGAAGGGAGCCTTCATTCATGCCTTCTTACCCCGCTCTAAACATAGGTGGACCCCAGAGATAAGCTCATGGAAGGGAGCCTTCATTCATGCCTTCTTACCCCACGCTAAACGTAGATAGACCTCACGGATGAGCTCATAGAAGGGAGACTTCATTCATGCCTTCTTACCCCGCTCTAAATGTAGGTGGACCCCACGGATAAGCTCATAGAAGGGAGCCTTCATTCATGCCTTCTTACCCCACTCTAAATGTAGGTGGACCCCACGGATGAGCTCATGGAAGGGAGCCTTCATTAATGCCTTCTTACCCCGCTATAAATGTAGGTGGGCCCCAGAGATGGGCTCATAGAAGGGGGCCTTCATTCATGCCTTCTTACCCCGCTCTAAACGTAGGTGGACCCCAGAGATGAGCTCATGGAAGGGAGCCTTCATTCATGCCTTCTTACCCCGCTCTAAACGTAGGTGGACCCCAGAGATGAGCTCATGGAAGGGAGCCTTCATTCATGCCTTATTACCCCGCTCTAAATGTAGGTGGACCCCACGGATGAGCTCATGGAAGGGAGCCTTCATTCATGCCTTCTTACCCCGCTCTAAACATAGGTGGACCCCACGGATGAGCTCATAGAAGGGAGCCTTCATTCATGCCTTCTTATCCCGCTCTAAATGTAGGTGGACCCCACGGATGAGCTCATAGAAGGGAGCCTTCATTCATGCCTTCTTACCACGCTCTAAACGTAGGTGGACCTCAAGGAAGAGCTCATAGTAGGGAGCCTTCATTCATGCCTTCTTACCCGCTCTAAACGTAGGTGGGCCCCACAGATGAGCTCATAGAAGGGGGCCTTCATTCATGCCTTCTTACCCCGCTCTAAACGTAGGTGGACCCCAGAGATGAGCTCATAGAAGGGAGCCTTCATTCATGCCTTCTTACCCCGCTCTAAATGTAGGTGGACCCCACAGATGAGCTCAAAGAAGGGAGCCTTCATTCATGCCTTCTTACCCCCCTCTCAATGTAGGTGGACCCCACGGATGAGCTCATGGAAGGGAGCCTTCATTCATGCCTTCTTACCCCGCTCTAAACGTAGGTGGACCCCAGAGATAGGCTCATAGTAGGGAGCCTTGATTCATGCCTTCTTACCCCGCTCTAAAAATAGGTGGATCCCACGGATGAGCTCATAGAAGGGAGACTTCACTCATGCCTCCTTACCCCGCTCTAAATGTAGGTGGACCCCTTGAGTGAGCTCATGGAAGGGAGCCTTCATTCATGTCTTCTTACCCCGCTCTAAACGTAGGCGAACCCCAGAGATGAGCTCATAGAAGAGAGCCTTCATTCATGCCTTCTTACCCCGCTCTAAACGTAGGTGGACCCCACGTATGAGCTCACAGAAGGGAGCCTTCATTCATGCCTTCTTACCCCGCTCTAAACGTAGGTGGACCCCATGGATGAGCTCATAGAAGGGAGCCTTCATTCATGCATTCTTACCCCGCTCTAAATGTAGGTGGACCCCACGGATGAGCTCATAGAAGGGAGCCTTCATTCATGCCTTCTTACCCCGCTCTAAACGTAGGTGGGCCCCACAGATGAGCTCATAGAAGGGAGCCTTCATTCATGCCTTCTTACCTCGCTCTATACTTAGGTGGACCCCAGAGATGAGCTCATGGAAGGGAGCCTTCATTCATGCCTTCTTACCCCACTCTAAATGTAGGTAGACCCCACGGATGAGCTAATAGAAGGGAGTCTTCATTCATGCCTTCTTACCCCGCTCTAAACGTAGGTGGACCCCACGGATGAGCTCATAGAAGGGATCTTTCATTCATGCCTTCTTTCCGCGCTCTACACGTAGGTGGACCCCACAGATGAGCACATAGAAGGGGGCCTTCATTCATGCCTTCTTACCCCGCTCTAAACGTAGGTGGACCCCAGAGATGAGCTCATGGAAGGGATCCTTCATTCATGCCTTGTTACCCCGCTCGAAACGTAGGTAGATCCCACGGATGAGGTCATAGAAGGGAGCCTTCATTCATGCCTCCTTACCCCGCTCTAAACATAGGTGGACCCCAGAGATGAGCTCATGGAATGGAGCCTTCATTCATGCCTTCTTACCCCACGCTAAACGTAGATAGACCTCACGGATGAGCTCATAGAAGGGAGACTTCATTCATGCCTTCTTACCCCGCTCTAAATGTAGGCGGACCCTACGGATAAGCTCATAGAAGGGAGCCTTCATTCATGCCTTATTACCCCACTCTAAATGTAGGTGGACCCCACGGATGAGCTCATGGAAGGGAGCCTTCATTCATGCCTTCTTACCCCGCTATAAATGTAGGTGGGCCCCAGAGATGGGCTCATAGAAGGGGGCCTTCATTCATGCCTTCTTACCCCGCTCTAAACGTAGGTGGACCCCAGAGATGAGCTCATGGAAGGGAGCCTTCATTCATGCCTTCTTACCCCGCTCTAAACGTAGGAGGACCCCAGAGATGAGCTCATGGAAGGGAGCCTTCATTTATGCCTTCTTACCCCGCTCTAAATGTAGGTGAACCCCACGGATGACCTCATAGAAGGGAACCTTCATTCATGCCTTCTCACCCCGCTCTAAACGTAGGTGGACCCCAGAGATGAGCTGATAGAAGGGAGCCTTCATTCATGCCTTCTTACCCCGCTCTAAACGTAGGTGGACCCCATGGATGAGCTCATAGAAGGGAGCCTTCATTCATGCATTCTTACCCCGCTCTAAATGTAGCTGGACCCCACGGATGAGCTCATAGAAGGGAGACTTCATTCATGCCTTCTTACCCCGCTCTAAACGTAGGTGGACCCCATGGATGAGCTCATAGAAGGGAGCCTTCATTCATGCATTCTTACCCCGCTCTAAATGTAGGTGGACCCCATGGATGAGCTCATAGAAGGGAGCCTTCATTCATGCATTCTTACCCCGCTCTAAATGTAGGTGGACCCCACGGATGAGCTCATGGAAGGGAACCTTCATTCATGCCTTCTTACCCCGCTCTAAACGTAGGTGGACCCCAGAGATGAGCTGATAGAAGGGAGCCTTCATTCATGCCTTCTTACCCCGCTCTAAACGTAGGTGGACCTCAGAGATGAGCTCATGGAAGGGAGCCTTCATTCATGCCTTCTTACCCGGCTCTAAACGTAGGTGGACCCAAGAGATGAGCTCATAGAAGGGAGTTTTTATTCATGCCTTCTTACCCCGCTCTAAACGTAGGTGGCCCCCAGAGATGAGCTCATGGAAGGGAGCCTTCATTCATGCCTTCTTACCCCGCTCTAAACGTAGGTGGGCCTCACAGATTAGCTCATAGAAGGGAGCCTTCATTCATGCCTTCTTACCCCGCTCTATACTTAGGTGAACCCCACAGATGAGCTCATAGAAGGGAGCCTTCATTCATGCCTTCTTACCCCGCTCTAAACGTAAGTGGGCCCCACAGATGAGCTCATAGAAGGGAGCCTTCATTCATGCCTTCTTACCCCGCTCTATACTTAGGTGAACCCCACAGATGAGCTCACAGAAGGGAGCCTTCATTCATGCCTTCTTACACTGCTCTAAACGTAGGTGGACCCCACGGATGAGCTCATAGAAGGGAGCCTTCATTCATGCCTTATGTCCCCGCTCTAAACGTAGGTGGACCCCACGGATGAGGTCATAGAAGGGAGCCTTCATTCATGCCTTCTTACCCCGCTCTAAATGTAGGTGGACCCCATGGATGAGCTCATGGAAGGGAGCCTTCATTCATGCCTTCTTACCCTGCTCTAAACGTAGGTGGACCCCACGGTTAAGCTCATGGAAGGGCGCCTTCATTCATGCCTTCTTACCCCGCTCTATACTTAGGTGGACCCCACAGATGAGCTCATAGAAGAGAACCATCATTCATGCCTTCTTTTACCCTGCTCTAAACGTAGGTGGACCCCACAGATGAGCTCATAGAAGGGAGCCTTCATTCATGCATTCTTTCCCCGCTCTAAACGTAGGTGGACCCCACAGATGAGCTCATAGAAGAGAGCCTTCATTCATGCCTTCTTACCCTGCTCTAAACGTAGGTGGATCCCACAGATGAGCTCATAGAAGGGAGCCTTCATTCATGCCTTCTTTCCGCGCTCTAAACGTAGGTGGACCCCACAGATGAGCTCATAGAAGTCGGCCTTCATTCATGCCTTCTACCCCGCTCTAAACGTAGGTGGACCCCAGAGATGAGCTCATGGAAGGGATCCTTCATTCATGCCTTGTTACCCCGCTCGAAACGTAGGTAGATCCCACGGATGAGGTCATAGAAGGGAGCCTTCATTCATGCCTTCTTACCCCGCTCTAAACATAGGTGGACCCCAGAGATAAGCTCATGGAAGGGAGCCTTCATTCATGCCTTCTTACCCCACGCTAAACGTAGATAGACCTCACGGATGAGCTCATAGAAGGGAGACTTCATTCATGCCTTCTTACCCCGCTCTAAATGTAGGTGGACCCCACGGATAAGCTCATAGAAGGGAGCCTTCATTCATGCCTTCTTACCCCACTCTAAATGTAGGTGGACCCCACGGATGAGCTCATGGAAGGGAGCCTTCATTAATGCCTTCTTACCCCGCTATAAATGTAGGTGGGCCCCAGAGATGGGCTCATAGAAGGGGGCCTTCATTCATGCCTTCTTACCCCGCTCTAAACGTAGGTGGACCCCAGAGATGAGCTCATGGAAGGGAGCCTTCATTCATGCCTTCTTACCCCGCTCTAAACGTAGGTGGACCCCAGAGATGAGCTCATGGAAGGGAGCCTTCATTCATGCCTTATTACCCCGCTCTAAATGTAGGTGGACCCCACGGATGAGCTCATGGAAGGGAGCCTTCATTCATGCCTTCTTACCCCGCTCTAAACATAGGTGGACCCCACGGATGAGCTCATAGAAGGGAGCCTTCATTCATGCCTTCTTATCCCGCTCTAAATGTAGGTGGACCCCACGGATGAGCTCATAGAAGGGAGCCTTCATTCATGCCTTCTTACCACGCTCTAAACGTAGGTGGACCTCAAGGAAGAGCTCATAGTAGGGAGCCTTCATTCATGCCTTCTTACCCGCTCTAAACGTAGGTGGGCCCCACAGATGAGCTCATAGAAGGGGGCCTTCATTCATGCCTTCTTACCCCGCTCTAAACGTAGGTGGACCCCAGAGATGAGCTCATAGAAGGGAGCCTTCATTCATGCCTTCTTACCCCGCTCTAAATGTAGGTGGACCCCACAGATGAGCTCAAAGAAGGGAGCCTTCATTCATGCCTTCTTACCCCCCTCTCAATGTAGGTGGACCCCACGGATGAGCTCATGGAAGGGAGCCTTCATTCATGCCTTCTTACCCCGCTCTAAACGTAGGTGGACCCCAGAGATAGGCTCATAGTAGGGAGCCTTGATTCATGCCTTCTTACCCCGCTCTAAAAATAGGTGGATCCCACGGATGAGCTCATAGAAGGGAGACTTCACTCATGCCTCCTTACCCCGCTCTAAATGTAGGTGGACCCCTTGAGTGAGCTCATGGAAGGGAGCCTTCATTCATGTCTTCTTACCCCGCTCTAAACGTAGGCGAACCCCAGAGATGAGCTCATAGAAGAGAGCCTTCATTCATGCCTTCTTACCCCGCTCTAAACGTAGGTGGACCCCACGTATGAGCTCACAGAAGGGAGCCTTCATTCATGCCTTCTTACCCCGCTCTAAACGTAGGTGGACCCCATGGATGAGCTCATAGAAGGGAGCCTTCATTCATGCATTCTTACCCCGCTCTAAATGTAGGTGGACCCCACGGATGAGCTCATAGAAGGGAGCCTTCATTCATGCCTTCTTACCCCGCTCTAAACGTAGGTGGGCCCCACAGATGAGCTCATAGAAGGGAGCCTTCATTCATGCCTTCTTACCTCGCTCTATACTTAGGTGGACCCCAGAGATGAGCTCATGGAAGGGAGCCTTCATTCATGCCTTCTTACCCCACTCTAAATGTAGGTAGACACCACGGATGAGCTAATAGAAGGGAGTCTTCATTCATGCCTTCTTACCCCGTTCTAAACGTAGGTGGACCCCACGGATGAGCTCATAGAAGGGATCTTTCATTCATGCCTTCTTTCCGCGCTCTACACGTAGGTGGACCCCACAGATGAGCACATAGAAGGGGGCCTTCATTCATGCCTTCTTACCCCGCTCTAAACGTAGGTGGACCCCAGAGATGAGCTCATGGAAGGGATCCTTCATTCATGCCTTGTTAACCCGCTCGAAACGTAGGTAGATCCCACGGATGAGGTCATAGAAGGGAGCCTTCATTCATGCCTCCTTACCCCGCTCTAAACATAGGTGGACCCCAGAGATGAGCTCATGGAATGGAGCCTTCATTCATGCCTTCTTACCCCACGCTAAACGTAGATAGACCTCACGGATGAGCTCATAGAAGGGAGACTTCATTCATGCCTTCTTACCCCGCTCTAAATGTAGGCGGACCCTACGGATAAGCTCATAGAAGGGAGCCTTCATTCATGCCTTCTTACCCCACTCTAAATGTAGGTGGACCCCACGGATGAGCTCATGGAAGGGAGCCTTCATTCATGCCTTCTTACCCCGCTATAAATGTAGGTGGGCCCCAGAGATGGGCTCATAGAAGGGGGCCTTCATTCATGCCTTCTTACCCCGCTCTAAACGTAGGTGGACCCCAGAGATGAGCTCATGGAAGGGAGCCTTCATTCATGCCTTCTTACCCCGCTCTAAACGTAGGAGGACCCCAGAGATGAGCTCATGGAAGGGAGCCTTCATTTATGCCTTCTTACCCCGCTCTAAATGTAGGTGAACCCCACGGATGAGCTCATAGAAGGGAACCTTCATTCATGCCTTCTCACCCCGCTCTAAACGTAGGTGGACCCCAGAGATGAGCTGATAGAAGGGAGCCTTCATTCATGCCTTCTTACCCCGCTCTAAACGTAGGTGGACCCCATGGATGAGCTCATAGAAGGGAGCCTCCATTCATGCATTCTTACCCCGCTCTAAATGTAGCTGGACCCCACGGATGAGCTCATAGAAGGGAGACTTCATTCATGCCTTCTTACCCCGCTCTAAACGTAGGTGGACCCCATGGATGAGCTCATAGAAGGGAGCCTTCATTCATGCATTCTTACCCCGCTCTAAATGTAGGTGGACCCCATGGATGAGCTCATAGAAGGGAGCCTTCATTCATGCATTCTTACCCCGCTCTAAATGTAGGTGGACCCCACGGATGAGCTCATGGAAGGGAACCTTCATTCATGCCTTCTTACCCCGCTCTAAACGTAGGTGGACCCCAGAGATGAGCTGATAGAAGGGAGCCTTCATTCATGCCTTCTTACCCCGCTCTAAACGTAGGTGGACCTCAGAGATGAGCTCATGGAAGGGAGCCTTCATTCATGCCTTCTTACCCGGCTCTAAACGTAGGTGGACCCAAGAGATGAGCTCATAGAAGGGAGTTTTTATTCATGCCTTCTTACCCCGCTCTAAACGTAGGTGGCCCCCAGAGATGAGCTCATGGAAGTGAGCCTTCATTCATGCCTTCTTACCCCGCTCTAAACGTAGGTGGGCCTCACAGATTAGCTCATAGAAGGGAGCCTTCATTCATGCCTTCTTACCCCGCTCTATACTTAGGTGAACCCCACAGATGAGCTCATAGAAGGGAGCCTTCATTCATGCCTTCTTACCCCGCTCTAAACGTAAGTGGGCCCCACAGATGAGCTCATAGAAGGGAGCCTTCATTCATGCCTTCTTACCCCGCTCTATACTTAGGTGAACCCCACAGATGAGCTCACAGAAGGGAGCCTTCATTCATGCCTTCTTACACTGCTCTAAACGTAGGTGGACCCCACGGATGAGCTCATAGAAGGGAGCCTTCATTCATGCCTTATGTCCCCGCTCTAAACGTAGGTGGACCCCACGGATGAGGTCATAGAAGGGAGCCTTCATTCATGCCTTCTTACCCCGCTCTAAATGTAGCTGGACCCCACGGATGAGATCATAGAAGGGAGACTTCATTCATGCCTTCTTACCCTGCTCTAAACGTAGGTGGACCCCATGGATGATCTCATAGAAGGGAGCCTTCATTCTTGCATTCTTACCCCGCTCTAAATGTAGGTGGACCCCACGGATGAGCTCATAGAAGGGAGCCTTCATTCATGCCTTCTTACCCCGCTCTAAACGTAGGTGGGCCCCACAGATGAGCTCATAGAAGGGAGCCTTCATTCATGCCTTCTTACCTCGCTTTATACTTTGGTGGACCCCAGAGATGAGCTCATGGAAGGGAGCCTTCATTCATGCCTTCTTACCCCGCTCTAAACGTAGGTGGGCCCCACAGGTGAGCTCATAGAAGGGAGCCTTCATTCATGCCTTCTTACCCCGCTCTAAACGTAGGTGGACCCCATGGATGAGCTCATGGAAGGAAGCCTTCATTCATGCATTCTTACCCCGCTCTAAATGTAGGTGGACCCCACGGATGAGCTCATAGAAGGGAGCCTTCATTCATGCCTTCTTACCTCGCTCTATACTTAGGTGGACCCCAGAGATGAGCTCATGGAAGGGAGCCTTCATTCATGCCTTCTTACCCCACTCTAAATGTAGGTAGATCCCACGGATGAGCCAATAGAAGGTAGTTTTCATTCATGCCTTCTTACCCCGCTCTAAACGTAGGTGTACCCCACGGATGAGCTCATAGAAGGGATCTTTCATTAATGCCTTCTTACCCCGCTCTAAACGTAGGTGGACCCCACAGGTGAGCTCATAGAAGGGAGCCTTCATTCATGCCTTCTTACCCCGCTCTAAACGTAGGTGGACCCCACAAATGAGCTCATAGAAGGGAGCCTTCCTTCATGCCCTCTTATCCCGCTCTAAACGTAGGTGGACCCCACAGATGAGTTCATAGAAGGGAGCCTTCATTCATGCCTTCTTACCCCGCTCTAAACGTAGGTGGACCCCACGGATGAGCTCATAGAAGGGAGCCTTCATTCATGCCTTCTTACCCCGCTCTAAACGTAGGTGGACCCCAGAGATGGGCTCATAGAAGGGAGCCTTCATTCATGCCTTCTTACCCCGCTCTAAACGTAGGTGGACCCTAGAAATGAGCTCATAGAAGGGAGCCTTCATTCATGCCTTCTTACCCCGCTCTAAATGTAGGTGGGCCCCACAGATGAGCTCACAGAAGGGAGCCTTCATTCATGCCTTCATACACTGCTCTAAACGTAGGTGGACCCCACGATGAGCTCATAGAAGGGAGCCTTCATTCATGCCTTATTACCCCGCTCTAAACGTAGGTGGACCCCACGGATGAGGTCATAGAAGGGAGCCTTCATTCATGCATTCTCACCCCGCTCTAAATGTAGGTGGACCCCACGGATGAGCTCATAGAAGGGAGCCTTCATTCATGCCTTCTTACCCCGCTCTAAACGTAGGTGGGCCCCACAGATGAGCTCATAGAAGGGAGCCTTCATTCATGCCTTCTTACCTCGCTCTATACTTAGGTGGACCCCAGAGATGAGCTCATGGAAGGGAGCCTTCATTCATGCCTTCCTACCCCACTCTAAACGTAGGTGGACCCCAGAGATGAGCTCATAGAAGGGAGCTTTTATTCATGCCTTCTTACCCCGCTCTAAACGTAGGTGGCCCCCAGAGATGAGCTCATGGAAGGGAGCCTTCATTCATGCCTTCTTACCCCGCTCTAAACGTAGGTGGGCCCCACAGGTGAGCTCATAGAAGGGAGCCTTCATTCATGCCTTCTTACCCCGCTCTAAACGTAGGTGGACCCCAAAAATGAGCTCATAGAAGGGAGCCTTCCTTTATGCCCTCTTATTCCGCTCTAAACGTAGGTGGACCCCAGAGATGAGCTCATAGAAGGGAGCCTTCATTCATGCCTTCTTACCCCGCTCTAAACGTAGGTGGACCCCACGGATGAGCTCATAGAAGGGAGCCTTCATTCATGCCTTCTTATGCCGCTCTAAACGTAGGTGGACCCCAGAAATGGGCTCATAGAAGGGATCCTTCATTCATGCCTTCTTACACCGCTCTAAACGTAGGTGGACCCTAGAAATGAGCTCTTAGAAGGGAGCCTTCATTCATGCCTTCTTACCCCGCTCTAAATGTAGGTGGACCCCACGGATGAGCTCATGGAAGGGAACCTTCATTCATGCCTTCTTACCCCGCTCTAAACGTAGGTGGACCCCAGAGATGAGCTGATAGAAGGGAGCCTTCATTCATGCCTTCTTACCCCGCTCTAAACGTAGGTGGACCCCAGAGATGAGCTCATAGAAGGGAGCTTTTATTCATGCCTTCTTACCCCGCTCTAAACGTAGGTGGACCCCAGAGATGAGCTCACGGAAGGGAGCCTTCATTCATGCCTTCTTACCCCACTCTAAATGTAGGTAGATCCCACGGATGAGCTAATTGAAGGGAGTCTTCATTCATGCCTTCTTACCCCGCTCTAAACATAGGTGTACCCCACGGATGAGCTCAAAGAAGGGATCTTTCATTCATGCCTTCTTACCCCGCTCTAAACGTAGGTGGGCCCCACAGGTGAGCTCTTAGAAGGGAGCCTTCCTTCATGCCCTCTTATCCCGCTCTAAACGAAGGTGGACCCCACAGATGAGCTCATGGAAGGGAGCCTTCATTCATGCCTTCTTACCCCGCTCTAAACGTAGGAGGACCCCAGAGATGAACTCATGGAAGGGAGCCTTCATTTATTCCTTCTTACCCCGCTCTAAATGTAGGTGGACCCCACGGATGAGCTCATAGAAGGGAACCTTCATTCATGCCTTCTCACCCCGCTCTAAACGTAGGTGGACCCCAGAGATGAGCTGATAGAAGGGAGCCTTCATTCATGCCTTCTTACCCCGCTCTAAACGTAGGTGAACCCCATGGATGAGCTCATAGAAGGGAACCTTCATTCATGCCTTCTTACCACGCTCTAAACGTAGGTGGACCCCAGAGATGAGCGGATAGAAGGGAGCCTTCATTCATGCCTTCTTACCCCGCTCTAAACGTAGGTGGACCTCAGAGATGAGCTCATGGAAGGGAGCCTTCCTTCATGCCCTCTTATCCCGCTCTAAACGTAGGTGGACCCCAGAGATGAGCTCATAGAAGGGAGCCTTCATTCATGCCTTCTTACCCCGCTCTAAACGTAGGTGGACCCCACGGATGAGCTCATAGAAGGGAGCCTTCATTCATGCCTTCTTACGCCGCTCTAAACGTAGGTGGACCCCAGAAATGGGCTCATAGAAGGGAGCCTTCATTCATGCCTTCTTACACCGCTCTAAACGTAGGTGGACCCTAGAAATGAGCTCTTAGAAGGGAGCCTTCATTCATGCCTTCTTACCCCGCTCTAAACATAGGTGGACCCCAGAGATGAGCTCATAGAAGGGAGCTTTTATTCATGCCTTCTTACCCCGCTCTAAATGTAGGTGGACCCCAGAGATGAGCTCACGGAAGGGAGCCTTCATTCATGCCTTCTTACCCCACTCTAAATGTAGGTAGATCCCACGGATGAGCTCATAGAAGGGAACCTTCATTCATGCCTTCTTACCCCGCTATAAATGTAGGTGGGCCCCAGAGATGGGCTCATAGAAGGGGGCCTTCATTCATGCCTTCTTACCCCGCTCTAAACGTAGGTGGACCCCAGAGATGAGCTCATGGAAGGGAGCCTTCATTCATGCCTTCTTACCCCGCTCTAAACGTAGGTGGACCCCAGAGATGAGCTCATGGAAGGGAGCCTTCATTCATGCCTTATTACCCGGCTCTAAATGTAGGTTGACCCCACGGATGAGCTCATGGAAGGGAACCTTCATTCATGCCTTCTTACCCCGCTCTAAACGTAGGTGGACCCCAGAGATGAGCTGATAGAAGGGAGCCTTCATTCATGCCTTCTTACCCCGCTCTAAACGTAGGTGGACCTCAGAGATGAGCTCATGGAAGGGAGCCTTCATTCATGCCTTCTTACCCGGCTCTAAACGTAGGTGGACCCCAGAGATGAGCTCATAGAAGGGAGTTTTTATTCATGCCTTCTTACCCCGCTCTAAACGTAGGTGGCCCCCAGAGATGAGCTCATGGAAGGGAGCCTTCATTCATGCCTTCTTACCCCGCTCTAAACGTAGGTGGGCCTCACAGATTAGCTCATAGAAGGGAGCCTTCATTCATGCCTTCTTACCCCGCCCTATACTTAGGTGAACCCCACAGATGAGCTCATAGAAGGGAGCCTTCATTCATGCCTTCTTACCCCACTCTAAACGTAAGTGGGCCCCACAGATGAGCTCATAGAAGGGAGCCTTCATTCATGCCTTCTTACCCCGCTCTATACTTAGGTGAACCCCACAGATGAGCTCACAGAAGGGAGCCTTCATTCATGCCTTCTTACACTGCTCTAAACGTAGGTGGACCCCACGGATGAGCTCATAGAAGGGAGCCTTCATTCATGCCTTATGTCCCCGCTCTAAACGTAGGTGGACCCCACGGATGAGGTCATAGAAGGGAGCCTTCATTCATGCCTTCTTACCCCGCTCTAAATGTAGCTGGACCCCACGGATGAGATCATAGAAGGGAGACTTCATTCATGCCTTCTTACCCCGCTCTAAACGTAGGTGGACCCCATGGATGATCTCATAGAAGGGAGCCTTCATTCTTGCATTCTTACCCCGCTCTAAATGTAGGTGGACCCCACGGATGAGCTCATAGAAGGGAGCCTTCATTCATGCCTTCTTACCCCGCTCTAAACGTAGGTGGGCCCCACAGATGAGCTCATAGAAGGGAGCCTTCATTCATGCCTTCTTACCTCGCTTTATACTTTGGAGGACCCCAGAGATGAGCTCATGGAAGGGAGCCTTCATTCATGCCTTCTTACCCCGCTCTAAACGTAGGTGGGCCCCACAGGTGAGCTCATAGAAGGGAGCCTTCATTCATGCCTTCTTACCCCGCTCTAAACGTAGGTGGACCCCATGGATGAGCTCATGGAAGGGAGCCTTCATTCATGCATTCTTACCCCGCTCTAAATGTAGGTGGACCCCACGGATGAGCTCATAGAAGGGAGCCTTCATTCATGCCTTCTTACCTCGCTCTATACTTAGGTGGACCCCAGAGATGAGCTCATGGAAGGGAGCCTTCATTCATGCCTTCTTACCCCACTCTAAATGTAGGTAGATCCCACGGATGAGCCAATAGAAGGTAGTTTTCATTCATGCCTTCTTACCCCGCTCTAAACGTAGGTGTACCCCACGGATGAGCTCATAGAAGGGATCTTTCATTCATGCCTTCTTACCCCGCTCTAAACGTAGGTGGACCCCACAGGTGAGCTCATAGAAGGGAGCCTTCATTCATGCCTTCTTACCCCGCTCTAAACGTAGGTGGACCCCACAAATGAGCTCATAGAAGGGAGCCTTCCTTCATGCCCTCTTATCCCGCTCTAAACGTAGGTGGACCCCACAGATGAGTTCATAGAAGGGAGCCTTCATTCATGCCTTCTTACCCCGCTCTAAACGTAGGTGGACCCCACGGATGAGCTCATAGAAGGGAGCCTTCATTCATGCCTTCTGACCCCGCTCTAAACGTAGGTGGACCCCGGAGATGGGCTCATAGAAGGGAGCCTTCATTCATGCCTTCTTACCCCGCTCTAAACGTAGGTGGACCCTAGAAATGAGCTCATAGAAGGGAGCCTTCATTCATGCCTTCTTACCCCGCTCTAAATGTAGGTGGGCCCCACAGATGAGCTCACAGAAGGGAGCCTTCATTCATGCCTTCTTACACTGCTCTAAACGTAGGTGGACCCCACGATGAGCTCATAGAAGGGAGCCTTCATTCATGCCTTATTACCCCGCTCTAAACGTAGGTGGACCCCACGGATGAGGTCATAGAAGGGAGCCTTCATTCATGCATTCTCACCCCGCTCTAAATGTAGGTGGACCCCACGGATGAGCTCATAGAAGGGAGCCTTCATTCATGCCTTCTTACCCCGCTCTAAACGTAGGTGGGCCCCACAGATGAGCTCATAGAAGGGAGCCTTCATTCATGCCTTCTTACCTCGCTCTATACTTAGGTGGACCCCAGAGATGAGCTCATGGAAGGGAGCCTTCATTCATGCCTTCCTTCCCCACTCTAAACGTAGGTGGACCCCAGAGATGAGCTCATAGAAGGGAGCTTTTATTCATGCCTTCTTACCCCGCTCTAAACGTAGGTGGCCCCCAGAGATGAGCTCATGGAAGGGAGCCTTCATTCATGCCTTCTTACCCCGCTCTAAACGTAGGTGGGCCCCACAGGTGAGCTCATAGAAGGGAGCCTTCATTCATGCCTTCTTACCCCGCTCTAAACGTAGGTGGACCCCAAAAATGAGCTCATAGAAGGGAGCCTTCCTTCATGCCCTCTTATTCCGCTCTAAATGTAGGTGGACCCCAGAGATGAGCTCATAGAAGGGAGCCTTCATTCATGCCTTCTTACCCCGCTCTAAACGTAGGTGGACCCCACGGATGAGCTCATAGAAGGGAGCCTTCATTCATGCCTTCTTATGCCGCTCTAAACGTAGGTGGACCCCAGAAATGGGCTCATTGAAGGGAGCCTTCATTCATGCCTTCTTACACCGCTCTAAACGTAGGTGGACCCTAGAAATGAGCTCTTAGAAGGGAGCCTTCATTCATGCCTTCTTACCCCGCTCTAAATGTAGGTGGACCCCACGGATGAGCTCATGGAAGGGAACCTTCATTCATGCCTTCTTACCCCGCTCTAAACGTAGGTGGACCCCAGAGATGAGCTGATAGAAGGGAGCCTTCATTCATGCCTTCTTACCCCGCTCTAAACGTAGGTGGACCCCAGAGATGAGCTCATAGAAGGGAGCTTTTATTCATGCCTTCTTACCCCGCTCTAAACGTAGGTGGACCCCAGAGATGAGCTCACGGAAGGGAGCCTTCATTCATGCCTTCTTACCCCACTCTAAATGTAGGTAGATCCCACGGATGAGCTAATTGAAGGGAGTCTTCATTCATGCCTTCTTACCCCGCTCTAAACGTAGGTGTACCCCACGGATGAGCTCAAAGAAGGGATCTTTCATTCATGCCTTCTTACCCCGCTCTAAATGTAGGTGGGCCCCACAGGTGAGCTCTTAGAAGGGAGCCTTCCTTCATGCCCTCTTATCCCGCTCTAAACGAAGGTGGACCCCACAGATGAGCTCATGGAAGGGAGCCTTCATTCATGCCTTCTTACCCCGCTCTAAACGTAGGAGGACCCCAGAGATGAACTCATGAAAGGGAGCCTTCATTTATTCCTTCTTACCCCGCTCTAAATGTAGGTGGACCCCACGGATGAGCTCATAGAAGGGAACCTTCATTCATGCCTTCTCACCCCGCTCTAAACGTAGGTGGACCCCCGAGATGAGCTGATAGAAGGGAGCCTTCATTCATGCCTTCTTACCCCGCTCTAAACGTAGGTGAACCCCATGGATGAGCTCATAGAAGGGAACCTTCATTCATGCCTTCTTACCACGCTCTAAACGTAGGTGGACCCCAGAGATGAGCGGATAGAAGGGAGCCTTCATTCATGCCTTCTTACCCCGCTCTAAACGTAGGTGGACCTCAGAGATGAGCTCATGGAAGGGAGCCTTCCTTCATGCCCTCTTATCCCGCTCTAAACGTAGGTGGACCCCAGAGATGAGCTCATAGAAGGGAGCCTTCATTCATGCCTTCTTACCCCGCTCTAAACGTAGGTGGACCCCACGGATGAGCTCATAGAAGGGAGCCTTCATTCATGCCTTCTTACGCCGCTCTAAGCGTAGGTGGACCCCAGAAATGGGCTCATAGAAGGGAGCCTTCATTCATGCCTTCTTACACCGCTCTAAACGTAGGTGGACCCTAGAAATGAGCTCTTAGAAGGGAGCCTTCATTCATGCCTTCTTACCCCGCTCTAAACGTAGGTGGACCCCAGAGATGAGCTCATAGAAGGGAGCTTTTATTCATGCCTTCTTACCCCGCTCTAAACGTAGGTGGACCCCAGAGATGAGCTCACGGAAGGGAGCCTTCATTCATGCCTTCTTACCCCACTCTAAATGTAGGTAGATCCCACGGATGAGCTAATTGAAGGGAGTCTTCATTCATGCCTTCTTACCCCGCTCTAAACGTAGGTGTACCCCACGGATGAGCTCAAAGAAGGGATCTTTCATTCATGCCTTCTTACCCCGCTCTAAACGTAGGTGGGCCCCACAGGTGAGCTCATAGAAGGGAGCCTTCCTTCATGCCCTCTTATCCCGCTCTAAACGAAGGTGGACCCCACAGATGAGCTCATGGAAGGGAGCCTTCATTCATGCCTTCTTACCCCGCTCTAAACGTAGGAGGACCCCAGAGATGAACTCATGGAAGGGAGCCTTCATTTATTCCTTCTTACCCCGCTCTAAATGTAGGTGGACCCCACGGATGAGCTCATAGAAGGGAACCTTCATTCATGCCTTCTCACCCCGCTCTAAACGTAGGTGGACCCCAGAGATGAGCTGATAGAAGGGAGCCTTCATTCATGCCTTCTTACCCCGCTCTAAACGTAGGTGAACCCCATGGATGAGCTCATAGAAGGGAACCTTCATTCATGCCTTCTTACCACGCTCTAAACGTAGGTGGACCCCAGAGATGAGCGGATAGAAGGGAGCCTTCATTCATGCCTTCTTACCCCGCTCTAAACGTAGGTGGACCTCAGAGATGAGCTCATGGAAGGGAGCCTTCCTTCATGCCCTCTTATCCCGCTCTAAACGTAGGTGGACCCCAGAGATGAGCTCATAGAAGGGAGCCTTCATTCATGCCTTCTTACCCCGCTCTAAACGTAGGTGGACCCCACGGATGAGCTCATAGAAGGGAGCCTTCATTCATGCCTTCTTACGCCGCTCTAAACGTAGGTGGACCCCAGAAATGGGCTCATAGAAGGGAGCCTTCATTCATGCCTTCTTACACCGCTCAAAACGTAGGTGGACCCTAGAAATGAGCTCTTAGAAGGGAGCCTTCATTCATGCCTTCTTACCCCGCTCTAAATGTAGGTGGACCCCACGGATGAGCTCATGGAAGGGAACCTTCATTCATGCCTTCTTACCCCGCTCTAAACGTAGGTGGACCTCAGAGATGAGCTCATGGAAGGGAGCCTTCATTCATGCCTTCCTACCCCGCTCTAAACGTAGGTGGACCCCAGAGATGAGCTCATAGAAGGGAGCTTTTATTCATGCCTTCTTACCCCGCTCTAAACGTAGGTGGACCCCAGAGATGAGCTCATGGAAGGGAGCCTTCATTCATGCCTTCTTACCCCACTCTAAATGTAGGTAGATCCCACGGATGAGCTAATTGAAGGGAGTCTTCATTCATGCCTTCTTACCCCGCTCTAAACGTAGGTGTACCCCACGGATGAGCTCAAAGAAGGGATCTTTCATTCATGCCTTCTTACCCCGCTCTAAACGTAGGTGGGCCCCACAGGTGAGCTCATAGAAGGGAGCCTTCCTTCATGCCCTCTTATCCCGCTCTAAACGAAGGTGGACCCCACAGATGAGCTCATGGAAGGGAGCCTTCATTCATGCCTTCTTACCCCGCTCTAAACGTAGGAGGACCCCAGAGATGAACTCATGGAAGGGAGCCTTCATTTATTCCTTCTTACCCCGCTCTAAATGTAGGTGGACCCCACGGATGAGCTCATAGAAGGGAACCTTCATTCATGCCTTCTCACCCCGCTCTAAACGTAGGTGGACCCCAGAGATGAGCTGATAGAAGGGAGCCTTCATTCATGCCTTCATACCCCGCTCTAAACGTAGGTGAACCCCATGGATGAGCTCATAGAAGGGAACCTTCATTCATGCCTTCTTACCCCGTTCTAAACGTAGGTGGACCCCAGAGATGAGCGGATAGAAGGGAGCCTTCATTCATGCCTTCTTACCCCGCTCTAAACGTAGGTGGACCTCAGAGATGAGCTCATGGAAGGGAGCCTTCATTCATGCCTTCTTACCCGGCTCTAAACGTAGGTGGACCCCAGAGATGAGCTCATGGAAGGGAGCCTTCATTCATGCCTTCTTACCCCGCTCTAAACGTAGGTGGGCCTCACAGATTAGCTCATAGAAGGGAGCCTTCATTCATGCCTTCTTACCCCGCTCTATACTTAGGTGAACCCCACAGATGAGCTCATAGAAGGGAGCCTTCATTCATGCCTTCTTACCCCGCTCTAAACGTAAGTGGGCCTCACAGATGAGCTCATAGAAGGGAGCCTTCATTCATGCCTTCTTACCCCGCTCTATACTTAGGTGAACCCCACAGATGAGCTCACAGAAGGGAGCCTTCATTCATGCCTTCTTACACTGCTCTAAACGTAGGTGGACCCCACGGATGAGCTCATAGAAGGGAGCCTTCATTCATGCCTTATGTCCCCGCTCTAAACGTAGGTGGACCCCACGGATGAGGTCATAGAAGGGAGCCTTCATTCATGCCTTCTTACCCCGCTCTAAATGTAGCTGGACCCCACGGATGAGCTCATAGAAGGGAGACTTCATTCATGCCTTCTTACCCCGCTCTAAACGTAGGTGGACCCCATGGATGAGCTCATAGAAGGGAGCCTTCATTCATGCATTCTTACCCCGCTCTAAATGTAGGTGGACCCCACGGATGAGCTCATAGAAGGGAGCCTTCATTCATGCCTTCTTACCCAGCTCTAAACGTAGGTGGGCCCCACAGATGAGCTCATAGAAGGGAGCCTTCATTCATGCCTTCTTACCTCGCTTTATACTTAGGTGGACCCCAGAGATGAGCTCATGGAAGGGAGCCTTCATTCATGCCTTCTTACCCCGCTCTAAACGTAGGTGGGCCCCACAGGTGAGCTCATAGAAGGGAGCCTTCATTCATGCCTTCTTACCCCGCTCTAAACGTAGGTGGACCCCATGGATGAGCTCATAGAAGGGAGCCTTCATTCATGCATTCTTACCCCGCTCTAAATGTAGGTGGACCCCACGGATGTGCTCATAGAAGGGAGCCTTCATTCATGCCTTCTTACCTCGCTCTATACTTAGGTGGACCCCAGAGATGAGCTCATGGAAGGGAGCCTTCATTCATGCCTTCTTACCCCACTCTAAATGTAGGTAGATCCCACGGATGAGCCAATAGAAGGTAGTTTTCATTCATGCCTTCTTACCCCGCTCTAAACGTAGGTGTACCCCACGGATGAGCTCATAGAAGGGATCTTTCATTCATGCCTTCTTACCCCGCTCTAAACGTAGGTGGACCCCACAGGTGAGCTCATAGAAAGGAGCCTTCATTCATGCCTTCTTACCCCGCTCTAAACGTAGGTGGACCCCACAAATGAGCTCATAGAAGGGATCCTTCCTTCATGCCCTCTTATCCCGCTCTAAACGTAGGTGGACCCCACAGATGAGTACATAGAAGGGAGCCTTCATTCATGCCTTCTTACCCCGCTCTAAACGTAGGTGGACCCCACGGATGAGCTCATAGAAGGGAGCCTTCATTCATGCCTTCTTACCCCGCTCTAAACGTAGGTGGACCCCAGAGATGGGCTCATAGAAGGGAGCCTTCATTCATGCCTTCTTACCCCGCTCTAAACGTAGGTGGACCCTAGAAATGAGCTCATAGAAGGGAGCCTTCATTCATGCCTTCTTACCCCGCTCTAAATGTAGGTGGGCCCCACAGATGAGCTCACAGAAGGGAGCCTTCATTCATGCCTTCTTACACTGCTCTAAACGTAGGTGGACCCCACGATGAGCTCATAGAAGGGAGCCTTCATTCATGCCTTATTACCCCGCTCTAAACGTAGGTGGACCCCACGGATGAGGTCATAGAAGGGAGCCTTCATTCATGCCTTCTTACCCCGCTCTAAATGTAGCTGGACCCCACGGATGAGCTCATAGAAGGAAGACTTCATTCATGCCTTCTTACCCCACTCTAAACGTAGGTGGACCCCATGGATGAGCTCATAGAAGGGAGCCTTCATTCATGCATTCTTACCCCGCTCTAAATGTAGGTGGACCCCACGGATGAGCTCATAGAAGGGAGCCTTCATTCATGCCTTCTTACCCCGCTCTAAACGTAGGTGGGCCCCACAGATGAGCTCATAGAAGGGAGCCTTCATTCATGCCTTCTTACCTCGCTCTATACTTAGGTGGACCCCAGAGATGAGCTCATGGAAGGGAGCCTTCATTCATGCCTTCCTACCCCACTCTAAACGTAGGTGGACCCCAGAGATGAGCTCATAGAAGGGAGCTTTTATTCATGCCTTCTTACCCCGCTCTAAACGTAGGTGGCCCCCAGAGATGAGCTCATGGAAGGGAGCCTTCATTCATGCCTTCTTACCCCGCTCCACACGTAGGTGGGCCCCACAGGTGAGCTCATAGAAGGGAGCCTTCATTCCTGCCTTCTTACCCCGCTCTAAACGTAGGTGGACCCCAAAAATGAGCTCATAGAAGGGAGCCTTCATTCATGCCTTCTTACCCCGCTCTAAACGTAGGTGGGCCCCACAGATGAGCTCATAGAAGGGAGCCTTCATTCATGCCTTCTTACCTCGCTCTATACTTAGGTGGACCCCAGAGATGAGCTCATGGAAGGGAGCCTTCATTCATGCCTTCCTACCCCGCTCTAAACGTAGGTGGCCCCCAGAGATGAGCTCATGGAAGGGAGCCTTCATTCATGCCTTCTTACCCCGCTCCACACGTAGGTGGACCCCAGAGATGAGCTCATAGAAGGGAGCCTTCATTCATGCCTTCTTACCCCGCTCTAAACGTAGGTGGACCCCACGGATGAGCTCATAGAAGGGAGCCTTCATTCATGCCTTCTTACGCCGCTCTAAACGTAGGTGGACCCCAGAAATGGGCTCATAGAAGGGAGCCTTCATTCATGCCTTCTTACCCCGCTCTAAATGTAGGTGGACCCCACGGATGAGCTCATGGAAGGGAACCTTCATTCATGCCTTCTTACCGCGCTCTAAACGTAGGTGGACCCCAGAGATGAGCTGATAGAAGGGAGCCTTCATTCATGCCTTCTTACCCCGCTCTAAACGTAGGTGGACCTCAGAGATGAGCTCATGGAAGGGAGCCTTCATTCATGCCTTCCTACCCCGCTCTAAACGTAGGTGGACCCCAGAGATGAGCTCATAGAAGGGAGCTTTTATTCATGCCTTCTTACCCCGCCCTAAACGTAGGTGGACCCCAGAGATGAGCTCATGGAAGGGAGCCTTCATTCATGCCTTCTTACCCCACTCTAAATGTAGGTAGATCCCACGGATGAGCTAATTGAAGGGAGTCTTCATTCATGCCTTCTTACCCCGCTCTAAACGTAGGTGTACCCCACGGATGAGCTCATAGAAGGGATCTTTCATTCATGCCTTCTTACCCCGCTCTAAACGTAGGTGGGCCCCACATGTGAGCTCATAGAAGGGAGCCTTCCTTCATGCCCTCTTATCCCGCTCTAAACGAAGGTGGACCCCACAGATGAGCTCATAGAAGGGAGCCTTCATTCATGCCTTCTTACCCCGCTCTAAACGTAGGTGGACCCCACGGATGAGCTCATAGAAGGGAGCCTTCAGTCATGCCTTCTTACCCCGCTCTAAACGTAGGTCGACCCCAGAGATGGGCTCATAGAAGGGAGCCTTCATTCATGCCTTCTTACCCCGCTCTAAACGTAGGTGGACCCTAGAAATGAGCTCATAGAAGGGAGCCTTCATTTATGCCTTCTTACCCCGCTCTAAACGCAGGTTGACCCCAGAGATGAGCTGATACAAGGGAGCCTTCATTCATGCCTTCTTACCCCGCTCTAAACGTAGGTGGACCTCAGAGATGAGCTCATGGAAGGGAGCCTTCATTCATGCCTTCCTACCCCGCTCTAAACGTAGGTGGACCCCAGAGATGAGCTCATAGAAGGGAGTTTTTATTCATGCCTTCTTACCCCGCTCTAAACGTAGGTGGCCCCCAGAGATGAGCTCATGGAAGGGAGCCTTCATTCATGCCTTCTTACCCCGCTCTAAACGTAGGTGGGCCCCACAGATTAGCTCATAGAAGGGAGCCTTCATTCATGCCTTCTTACCCCGCTCTATACTTAGGTGAACCCCTCAGATGAGCTCATAGAAGGGAGCCTTCATTCATGCCTTCTTACCCCGCCCTAAACGTAAGTGGGCCCCACAGATGAGCTCATAGAAGGGAGCCTTCATTCATGCCTTCTTACCCCGCTCTATACTTAGGTGAACCCCACAGATGAGCTCACAGAAGGGAGCCTTCATTCATGCCTTCTTACACTGCTCTAAACGTAGGTGGACCCCACGGATGTGCTCATAGAAAAGAGCCTTCATTCATGCCTTATTACCCCGCTCTAAACGTAGGTGGACCCCACGGATGAGGTCATAAAAGGGAGCCTTCATTCATGCCTTCTTACCCCGCTCTAAATGTAGCTGGACCCCACAGATGAGCTCATAGAAGGGAGACTTCATTCATGCCTTCTTACCCCGCTCTAAACGTAGGTGGACCCCATGGATGAGCTCATAAAAGGGAGCCTTCATTCATGCCTTCGAACCCCGCTCTAAACGTAGGTGGGCCCCACAGATGAGCTCATAGAAGGGAGCCTTCATTCATGCCTTCTTACCTCGCTTTATACTTAGGTGGACCCCAGAGATGAGCTCATGGAAGGGAGCCTTCATTCATGCCTTCTTACCCCACTCTAAATGTAGGTAGATCCCACGGATGAGCTAATAGAAGGGAGTCTTCATTCATGCCTTCTTACCCCGCTCTAAACGTAGGTGTACCTCACGGATGAGCTCATAGAAGGGATCTTTCATTCATGCCTTCTTACCCCGCTCTAAATGTAGGTGAGCCCCACAGGTGAGCTCATAGAAGGGAGCCTTCATTCATGCCTTCTTACCCCGCTCTAAACGTAGGTGGACCCCACAAATGAGCTCATAGAAGGGAGCCTTCCTTCATGCCCTCTTATCCCGCTCTAAACGTAGCTGGACCCCACAGATGAGCTCATAGAAGGGAGCCTTCATTCATGCCTTCTTACCCCGCTCTAAACGTAGGTGGACCCCAGAGATGGGCTCATAGAAGGGAGCCTTCATTCATGCCTTCCTACCCCGCTCTAAACGTAGGTGGACCCTAGAAATGAGCTCATAGAAGGGAGCCTTCATTCATGCCTTCTTACCCCGCTCTAAATGTAGGTGGACCTCAGAGATGAGCTGATAGAAGGGAGCCTTCATTCATGCCTTCTTACCCCGATCTAAACGTAGGTGGACCTCAGAGATGAGCTGATAGAAGGGAGCCTTCATTCATGCCTTCTTACCCCGCTCTAAACGTAGGTGGACGTCAGAGATGAGCTCATAGAAGGGAGCCTTCATTCATGCCTTCCTACCCCGCTCTAAACATAGGTGGCCCCCAGAGATGAGCTCATGGAAGGGAGCCTTCATTCATACCTTCATACCCCGCTCTAAACGTAGGTGGGCCCCACAGATTAGCTCATAGAAGGGAGCCTTCATTCATGCCTTCTTACCCCGCTCTATACTTAGGTGAACCCCACAGATGAGCTCATAGAAGGGAGCCTTAATTCATGCCTTCTTACCCCGCTCTAAACGTAGGTGGACCCCACGGATAAGCTCATAGAAGGGAGCCTTCATTCATGCCTTCTTACCCCGCTCTAAATGTAGGTGGACCCCATGGATGAGCTCATGGAAGGGAGCCTTCATTCATGCCTTCTTACCCCGCTCTAAACGTAGGTGGACCCCAGAGATGAGCTCATAGAAGGGAGCCTTCATTCATGCCTTCTTACCCCGCTCTAAATGTAGGTGGACCCCATGGATGAGCTCATGGAAGGGAGCCTTCATTCATGCCTTCTTACCCCGCTCTAAACGTAGGTGGACCCCAGAGATGAGCTCATAGAAGGGAGCCTTCATTCATGCCTTCTTACCCCGCTCTAAACGTAGGTGGACCCCACAGATGAGCTCATAGAAGGGAGCCTTCATTCATGCCTTCTTACCCCGCTCTAAATGTGGGTGGACCCCACGGATGAGCTCATGGAAGGGAGCCTTCATTCATGCCTTCTTACCTCGCTCTAAACGTAGGTGGACGCTAGAGATGAGCTCATAGAAGGGAGCCTTCATTCATGCCTTCTTATCCCTCTCTAAACGTAGGTGAACCCCACGGATGAGCTCATAGAAGGGAGCCTTCATTCATGCCTTCTCACCACGCTCCATACTTAGGTGGACCCCACAGATGAGCTCATATAAGAGAGCCTTCATTCAAGCCTTCTTACCCGCTCTAAAGTAGGTGGACCCCACGCTTAAGCTCATGGAAGAGCGCCTTCATTCATGCCTTCTTACCCCGCTCTATACTTAGGTGGACCCCACAGATGAGCTCATAGAAGAGAACCTTCATTCATGCCTTCTTTTACCCTGCTCTAAACGTAGGTGGACCCCACAGATGAGCTCATAGAAGGGAGCCTTCATTCATGCATTCTTTCCCCGCTCTAAACGTAGGTGGACCCCACAGATGAGCTTATAGAAGAGAGCCTTCATTCATGCCTTCTTACCCTGCTCTAAACGTAGGTGGATCCCACAGATGAGCTCATAGAAGGGAGCCTTCATTCATGCCTTCTTTCCGCGCTCTAAACGTAGGTGGACCCCACAGATGAACTCATAGAAGTCGGCCTTCATTCATGCCTTCTTACCCCGCTCTAAACGTAGGTGGACCCCAGAGATGAGCTCATGGAAGGTATCCTTCATTCATGCCTTGTTACCCCGCTCGAAACGTAGGTAGATCCCACGGATGAGGTCATAGAAGGGAGCCTTCATTCATGCCTTCTTACCCCGCTCTAAACATAGGTGGACCCCGGAGATGAGCTCATGGAAGGGAGCCTTCATTCATGCCTTCTTACCCCACTCTAAACGTAGATAGACCTCACGGATGAGCTCATAGAAGGGAGACTTCATTCATGCCTTCTTACCCCGCTCTAAATGTAGGTGGACCCCACGGATAAGCTCATAGAAGGGAGCCTTCATTCATGCCTTCTTACCCCACTCTAAATGTAGGTGGACCCCACGGATGAGCTCATGGAAGGGAGCCTTCATTCATGCCTTCTTACCCCGCTATAAATGTAGGTGGGCCCCAGAGATGGGCTCATAGAAGGGGGCCTTCATTCATGCCTTCTTACCCCGCTCTAAACGTAGGTGGACCCCAGAGATGAGCTCATGGAAGGGAGCCTTCATTCATGCCTTCTTACCCCGCTGTAAACGTAGGTGGACCCCAGAGATGAGCTCATGGAAGGGAGTCTTCATTCATGCCTTCTTACCCCGCTCTAAATGTAGGTGGACCCCACGGATGAGCTCAAGGAAGGGAGCCTTCATTCATGCCTTCTTACCCCGCTCTAAACATAGGTGGACCCCACGGATGAGCTCATAGAAGGGAGCCTTCATTCATGCCTTCTTACCCCGCTCTAAATGTAGGTGGACCCCACGGATGAGCTCATAGAAGGGAGCCTTCATTCATGCCTTCTTACCACGCTCTAAACGTAGGTGGACCTCACGGAAGAGCTCATAGTAGTGAGCCTTCATTCATGCCTTCTTACCCGCTCTAAACGTAGGTGGGCCCCACAGATGAGCTCATAGAAGGGGGCCTACATTCATGCCTTCTTACCCCGCTCTAAACGTAGGTGGACCCCAGAGATGAGCTCATAGAAGGGAGCCTTCATTCATGCCTTCTTACCCCGCTCTAAATGTAGGTGGACCCCACAGATGAGCTCAAAGAAGGGAGCCTTCATTCATGCCTTCTTACCCCCCTCTAAATGTAGGTGGACCCCACGGATGAGCTCATGGAAGGGAGCCTTCATTCATGCCTTCTTACCCCGCTCTAAACGTAGGTGGACCCCAGAGATAGGCTCATAGAAGGGAGCCTTGATTCATGCCTTCTTACACCGCTCTAAAAATAGGTGGATCCCACGGATGAGCTGATAGAAGGGAGACTTCACTCATGCCTTCTTACCCCGCTCTAAATGTAGGTGGACCCCTTGAGTGAGCTCATGGAAGGGAGCCTTCATTCATGTCTTCTTACCCCGCTCTAAACGTAGGCGAACCCCAGAGATGAGCTCATAGAAGAGAGCCTTCATTCATGCCTTCTTACCCCGCTCTAAACGTAGGTGGACCCCACGTATGAGCTCACAGAAGGGAGCCTTCATTCATGCCTTCTTACCCCGCTCTAAACGTAGGTGGACCCCACGGATGAACTCATAGAAGGGAGCCTTCATTCATGCCTTCTTACCCCGCTCTAAACGTAGGTGGACCCCATGGATGAGCTCATAGAAGGGAGCCTTCATTCATGCATTCTTACCCCGCTCTAAATGTAGGTGGACCCCACGGATGAGCTCATAGAAGGGAGCCTTCAGTCATGCCTTCTTACCCCGCTCTAAACGTAGGTGGGCCCCACAGATGAGCTCATAGAAGGGAGCCTTCATTCATGCCTTCTTAGCTCGCTCTATACTTAGGTGGACCCCAGAGATGAGCTCACGGAAGGGAGCCTTCGTTCATGCCTTCTTACCCCGCTCTAAACGTAGGTGGACCCTAGAAATGAGCTCATAGAAGGGAGCCTTCATTTATGCCTTCTTACCCCGCTCTAAACGCAGGTTGACCCCAGAGATGAGCTGATAGAAGGGAGCCTTCATTCATGCCTTCTTACCCCGCTCTAAACGTAGGTGGACCTCAGAGATGAGCTCATGGAAGGGAGCCTTCATTCATGCCTTCCTACCCCGCTCTAAACGTAGGTGGACCCCAGAGATGAGCTCATAGAAGGGAGTTTTTATTCATGCCTTCTTACCCCGCTCTAAACGTAGGTGGCCCCCAGAGATGAGCTCATGGAAGGGAGCCTTCATTCATGCCTTCTTACCCCGCTCTAAACGTAGGTGGGCCCCACAGATTAGCTCATAGAAGGGAGCCTTCATTCATGCCTTCTTACCCCGCTCTATACTTAGGTGAACCCCACAGATGAGCTCATAGAAGGGAGCCTTCATTCATGCCTTCTTACCCCGCTCTAAACGTAAGTGGGCCCCACAGATGAGCTCATAGAAGGGAGCCTTCATTCATGCCTTCTTACCCCGCTCTATACTTAGGTGAACCCCACAGATGAGCTCACAGAAGGGAGCCTTCATTCATGCCTTCTTACACTGCTCTAAACGTAGGTGGACCCCACGGATGAGCTCATAGAAGGGAGAGTTCATTCATGCCTTATTACCCCGCTCTAAACGTAGGTGGACCCCACGGATGAGGTCATAGAAGGGAGCCTTCATTCATGCCTTCTTACCCCGCTCTAAATGTAGCTGGACCCCACAGATGAGCTCATAGAAGGGAGACTTCATTCATGCCTTCTTACCCCGCTCTAAACGTAGGTGGACCCCATGGATGAGCTCATAGAAGGGAGCCTTCATTCATGCATTCTTACCCTGCTCTAAATGTAGGTGGACCCCACGGATGAGCTCATAGAAGGGAGCCTTCATTCATGCCTTCGAACCCCACTCTAAACGTAGGTGGGCCCCACAGATGAGCTCATAGAAGGGAGCCTTCATTCATGCCTTCTTACCCCGCTCTAAATGTAGGTGGACCCCATGGATGAGCTCATAGAAGGGAGTCTTCATTCATGCCTTCTTACCCCGCTCTAAACGTAGGTGTACCTCACGGATGAGCTCATAGAAGGGATCTTTCATTCATGCCTTCTTACCCCGCTCTAAATGTAGGTGGGCCCCACAGATGAGCTCATAGAAGGGAGCCTTCATTCATGCCTTCTTAGCTCGCTCTATACTTAGGTGGACCCCAGAGATGAGCTCACGGAAGGGAGCCTTCATTCATGCCTTCTTACCCCACTCTAAATGTAGGTAGACCCCATGGATGAGCTAATAGAAGGGAGTCTTCATTCATGCCTTCTTACCCCGCTCTAAACGTAGGTGGACCCCACGGATGAGCTCATAGAAGGGATCTTTTGTTCATGCCTTCTTTCCGCGCTCTACACGTAGGTGGACCCCACAGATGAGCTCATGGAAGGGATCCTTCATTCATGCCTTGTTACCCCGCTCGAAACGTAGGTAGATCCCACGGATGAGGTCATAGAAGGGAGCCTTCATTCATGCCTCCTTACCCCGCTCTAAACATAGGTGGACCCCAGAGATGAGCTCATGGAAGGGAGCCTTCATTCATGCCTTCTTACCCCACGCTAAACGTAGATAGACCTCACGGATGAGCTCATAGAAGGGAGACTTCATTCATGCCTTCTTACCCCGCTCTAAATGTAGGCGGACCCCACGGATAAGCTCATAGAAGGGAGCCTTCATTCATGCCTTCTTACCCCACTCTAAATGTAGGTGGACCCCACGGATGAGCTCATGGAAGGGAGCCTTCATTAATGCCTTCTTAACCCGCTATAAATGTAGGTGGGCCCCAGAGATGGGCTCATAGAAGGGGGCCTTCATTCATGCCTTCTTACCCCGCTCTAAACGTAGGTGGACCCCAGAGATGAGCTCATGGAAGGGAGCCTTCATTCATGCCTTCTTACCCCGCTCTAAACGTAGGAGGACCCCAGAGATGAGCTCATGGAAGGGAGCCTTCATTTATGCCTTCTTACCCTGCTCTAAATGTAGGTGGACCCCACGGATGAGCTCATGGAAGGGAACCTTCATTCATGCCTTCTTACCCCGCTCTAAACGTAGGTGGACCCCAGAGATGAGCTGCTAGAAGGGAGCCTTCATTCATGCCTTCTTACCCCGCTCTAAACGTAGGTGGACCCCATGGATGAGCTCATAGAAGGGAACCTTCATTCATGCATTCTTACCCCGCTCTAAATGTAGCTGGACCCCACGGATGAGCTCATAGAAGGGAGACTACATTCATGCCTTCTTACCCCGCTCTAAACGTAGGTGGACCCCATGGATGAGCTCATAGAAGGGAGCCTTCATTCATGCATTCTTACCCCGCTCTAAATGTAGGTGGACCCCATGGATGAGCTCATAGAAGGGAGCCTTCATTCATGCATTCTTACCCCGCTCTAAATGTAGGTGGACCCCACGGATGAGCTCATGGAAGGGAACCTTCATTCATGCCTTCTTACCCCGCTCTAAACGTAGATGGACCTCAGAGATGAGCTCATGGAAGGGGGCCTTCATTCATGCCTTCCTACCCCGCTCTAAACGTAGGTGGACCCCAGAGATGAGCTCATAGAAGGGAGTTTTTATTCATGCCTTCTTACCCCGCTCTAAACGTAGGTGGCCCCCAGAGATGAGCTCATGGAAGGGAGCCTTCATTCATGCCTTCTTACCCCGCTCTAAACGTAGGTGGGCCTCACAGATTAGCTCATAGAAGGGAGCCTTCATTCATGCCTTCTTACCCCGCTCTATACTTAGGTGAACCCCACAGATGAGCTCATAGAAGGGAGCCTTCATTCATGCCTTCTTACCCCGCTCTAAACGTAAGTGGGCCCCACAGATGAGCTCATAGAAGGGAGCCTTCATTCATGCCTTCTTACCCCGCTCTATACTTAGGTGAACCCCACAGATGAGCTCACAGAAGGGAGCCTTCATTCATGCCTTCTTACACTGCTCTAAACATAGGTGGACCCCATGGATGAGCTCATAAAAGGGAGCCTTCATTCATGCCTTATGTCCCCGCTCTAAACGTAGGTGGACCCCACGGATGAGGTCATAGAAGGGAGCCTACATTCATGCCTTCTTACCCCGCTCTAAATGTAGCTGGACCCCACGGATGAGCTCATAGAAGGGAGACTTCATTCATGCCTTCTTACCCCGCTCTAAACGTAGGTGGACCCCATGGATGAGCTCATAGAAGGGAGCCTTCATTCATGCATTCTTACCCCGCTCTAAATGTAGGTGGACCCCATGGATGAGCTCATAGAAGGGAGCCTTCATTCATGCCTTCTTACCTCGCTTTATACTTAGGTGGACCCCAGAGATGAGCTCATGGAAGGGAGCCTTCATTCATGCCTTCTTACCCCGCTCTAAACGTAGGTGGGCCCCACAGGTGAGCTCATAGAAGGGAGCCTTCATTCATGCCTTCTTACCCCGCTCTAAACGTAGGTGGACCCCATGGATGAGCTCATAGAATGGAGCCTTCATTCATGCATTCTTACCCCGCTCTAAATGTAGGTGGACCCCACGGATGAGCTCATAGAAGGGATCCTTCATTCATGCCTTCTTACCTCGCTCTATACTTAGGTGGACCCCAGAGATGAGCTCATGGAAGGGAGCCTTCATTCATGCCTTCTTACCCCACTCTAAATGTAGGTAGATCCCACGGATGAGCTAATAGAAGGTAGTTTTCATTCATGCCTTCTTACCCCGCTCTAAACGTAGGTGTACCCCACGGATGAGCTCATAGAAGGGATCTTTCATTCATGCCTTCTTACCCCGCTCTAAACGTAGGTGGACCCCACAGGTCAGCTCATAGAAGGGAGCCTTCATTCATGCCTTCTTACCCCGCTCTAAACGTAGGTGGACCCCACAAATGAGCTCATAGAAGGGAGCCTTCCTTCATGCCCTCTTATCCCGCTCTAAACGTAGGTGGACCCCACAGATGAGCTCATAGAAGGGAGCCTTCATTCATGCCTTCTTACCCCGCTCTAAACGTAGGTGGACCCCACGGATGAGCTCATAGAAGGGAGCCTTCATTCATGCCTTCTTACCCCGCTCTAAACGTAGGTGGACCCCAGAGATGGGCTCATAGAAGGGAGCCTTCATTCATGCCTTCTTACCCCGCTCTAAATGTAGGTGGACCCTAGAAATGAGCTCATAGAAGGGAGCCTTCATTCATGCCTTCTTACCCCGCTCTAAATGTAGGTGGGCCCCACAGATGAGCTCACAGAAGGGAGCCTTCATTCATGCCTTCTTACCCCGCTCTAAACGTAGGTGGGCCCCACAGGTGAGCTCATAGAAGGGAGCCTTCATTCATGCCTTCTTACCCCGCTCTAAACGTAGGTGGCCCCCAGAGATGAGCTCATGGAAGGGAGCCTTCATTCATGCCTTCTTACCCCGCTCTAAGCGTAGGTGGGCCCCACAGGTGAGCTCATAGAAGGGAGCCTTCATTCATGCCTTCTTACCCCGCTCTAAACATAGGTGGACCCCAAAAATGAGCTCATAGAAGGGAGCCTTCCTTCATGCCCTCTTATCCCGCTCTAAACGTAGGTGGACCCCAGAGATGAGCTCATAGAAGGGAGCCTTCATTCATGCCTTCTTACCCCGCTCTAAACGTAGGTGGACCCCACGGATGAGCTCATAGAAGGGAGCCTTCATTCATGCCTTCTTACGCCGCTCTAAACGTAGGTGGACCCCAGAAATGGGCTCATAGAAGGGAGCCTTCATTCATGCCTTCTTACCCCGCTCTAAACGTAGGTGGACCCTAGAAATGAGCTCTTAGAAGGGAGCCTTCATTCATGCCGTCTTACCCCGCTCTAAATGTAGGTGGACCCCACGGATGAGCTCATGGAAGGGAACCTTCATTCATGCCTTCTTACCCCGCTCTAAATGTAGGTGGACCCCAGAGATGAGCTGATAGGATGGAGCCTTCATTCATGCCTTCTTACCCCGCTCTAAACGTAGGTGGACCTCAGAGATGAGCTCATGGAAGGGAGCCTTCATTCATGCCTTCCTACCCCGCTCTAAACGTAGGTGGACCCCAGAGATGAGCTCCTAGAAGGGAGCTTTTATTCATGCCTTCTTACCCCGCTCTAAACGTAGGTGGACCCCAGAGATGAGCTCATGGAAGGGAGCCTTCATTCATGCCTTCTTACCCCACTCTAAATGTAGGTAGATCCCACGGATGAGCTAATTGAAGGGAGTCTTCATTCATGCCTTCTTACCCCGCTCTAAACGTAGGTGTACCCCACGGATGAGCTCATATAAGGGATCTTTCATTCATGACTTCTTACCCCGCTCTAAACGTAGGTGGGCCCCACAGGTGAGCTCATAGAAGGGAGCCTTCCTTCATGCCCTCTTATCCCGCTCTAAACGAAGGTGGACCCCACGGATGAGCTCATAGAAGGGAGCCTTCATTCATGCCTTCTTACCTCGCTCTATACTTAGGTGGACCCCAGAGATGAGCTCATGGAAGGGAGCCTTCATTCATGCCTTCTTACCCCACTCTAAATGTAGGTAGATCCCACGGATGAGCCAATAGAAGGTAGTTTTCATTCATGCCTTCTTACCCCGCTCTAAACGTAGGTGTACCCCACGGATGAGCTCATAGAAGGGATCTTTCATTCATGCCTTCTTACCCCGCTCTAAACGTAGGTGGACCCCACAGGTGAGATCATAGAAGGGAGCCTTCATTCATGCCTTCTTACTCCGCTCTAAACGTAGGTGGACCCCACAAATGAGCTCATAGAAGGGATCCTTCCTTCATGCCCTCTTATCCCGCTCTAAACGTAGGTGGACCCCACAGATGAGTTCATAGAAGGGAGCCTTCATTCATGCCTTCTTACCCCGCTCTAAACGTAGGTGGACCCCACGGATGAGCTCATAGAAGGGAGCCTTCATTTATGCCTTCTTACCCCGCTCTAAACGTAGGTGGACCCCAGAGATGGGCTCATAGAAGGGAGCCTTCATTCATGCCTTCTAACCCCGCTCTAAACGTAGGTGGAACCTAGAAATGAGCTCATAGAAGGGAGCCTTCATTCATGCCTTCTTACCCCGCTCTAAATGTAGGTGGGCCCCACAGATGAGCTCACAGAAGGGATCCTTCATTCATGCCTTCTTACACTGCTCTAAATGTAGGTGGACCCCACGATGAGCTCATAGAAGGGAGCCTTCATTCATGCCTTATTACCCCGCTCTAAACGTAGGTGGACCCCACGGATGAGGTCATAGAAGGGAGCCTTCATTCATGCCTTGTTACCCCGCTCTAAATGTAGCTGGACCCCACGGATGAGCTCATAGAAGGAAGACTTCATTCATGCCTTCTTACCCCACTCTAAACGTAGGTGGACCCCATGGATGAGCTCATAGAAGGGAGCCTTCATTCATGCATTCTTACCCCGCTCTAAATGTAGGTGGACCCCACGGATGAGCTCATAGAAGGGAGCCTTCATTCATGCCTTCTTACCCCGCTCTAAACGTAGGTGGGCCCCACAGATGAGCTCATAGAAGGGAGCCTTCATTCATGCCTTCTTACCTCGCTCTATACTTAGGTGGACCCCAGAGATGAGCTCATGGAAGGGAGCCTTCATTCATGCCTTCCTACCCCACTCTAAACGTAGGTGGACCCCAGAGATGAGCTCATAGAAGGGAGCTTTTATTCATTCCTTCTTACCCCGCTCTAAACGTAGGTGGCCCCCAGAGATGAGCTCATGGAAGGGAGCCTTCATTCATGCCTTCTTACCCCGCTCTAAACGTAGGTGGGCCCCACAGGTGAGCTCATAGAAGGGAGCCTTCATTCATGCCTTCTTACCCCGCTCTAAACGTAGGTGGACCCGAAAAATGAGCTCATAGAAGGGAGCCTTTCTTCATGCCCTCTTATCCCGCTCTAAACGTAGGTGGACCCCAGAGATGAGCTCATAGAAGGGAGCCTTCATTCATGCCTTCTTACCCCGCTCTAAACGTAGGTGGACCCCACGGATGAGCTCATAGAAGGGAGCCTTCATTCATGCCTTCTTACGCCGCTCTAAACGTAGGTGGACCCCAGAAATGGGCTCATAGAAGGGAGCCTTCATTCATGCCTTCTTACCCCGCTCTAAACGTAGGTGGGCCCCACAGGTGAGCTCATAGAAGGGAGCCTTCCTTCATGCCCTCTTATCCCGCTCTAAACGAAGGTGGACCCCACAGATGAGCTCATAGAAGGGAGCCTTCATTCATGCCTTCTTACCCCGCTCTAAACGTAGGTGGACCTCACGGATGAGCTCATAGAAGGGAGCCTTCAGTCATGCCTTCTTACCCCGCTCTAAACGTAGGTGGACCCCAGAGATGGGTTCATAGAAGGGAGCCTTCATTCATGCCTTCTTACCCCGCTCTAAACGTAGGTGGACCCTAGAAATGAGCTCATAGAAGGGAGCCTTCATTTATGCCTTCTTACCCCGCTCTAAACACAGGTTGACCCCAGAGATGAGCTGATAGAAGGGAGCCTTCATTCATGCCTTCTTACCCCGCTCTAAACGTAGGTGGACCTCAGAGATGAGCTCATGGAAGGGAGCCTTCATTCATGCCTTCCTACCCCGCTCTAAACGTAGGTGGACCCCAGAGATGAGCTCATAGAAGGGAGTTTTTATTCATGCCTTCTTACCCCGCTCTAAACGTAGGTGGCCCCCAGAGATGAGCTCATGGAAGGGAGCCTTCATTCATGCCTTCTTACCCCGCTCTAAACGTAGGTGGGCCCCACAGATTAGCTCATAGAAGGGAGCCTTCATTCATGCCTTCTTACCCCGCTCTATACTTAGGTGAACCCCACAGATGAGCTCATAGAAGGGAGCCTTCATTCATGCCTTCTTACCCCGCTCTAAACGTAAGTGGGCCCCACAGATGAGCTCATAGAAGGGAGCCTTCATTCATGCCTTCTTACCCCGCTCTATACTTAGGTGAACCTCACAGATGAGCTCACAGAAGGGAGCCTTCATTCATGCCTTCTTACACTGCTCTAAACGTAGGTGGACCCCACGGATGAGCTCATAGAAGGGAGCCTTCATTCATGCCTTATTACCCCGCTCTAAACGTAGGTGGACCCCACGGATGAGGTCATAGAAGGGAGCCTTCATTCATGCCTTCTTACCCCGCTCTAAATGTAGCTGGACCCCACAGATGAGCTCATAGAAGGGAGACTTCATTCATGTCTTCTTACCCCGCTCTAAACGTAGGTGGACCCCATGGATGAGCTCATAGAAGGGAGCCTTCATTCATGCATTCTTACCCTGCTCTAAATGTAGGTGGACCCCACGGATGAGCTCATAGAAGGGAGCCTTCATTCATGCCTTCGAACCCCGCTCTAAACATAGGTGGGCCCCACAGATGAGCTCATAGAAGGGAGCCTTCATTCATGCCTTCTTACCTCGCTTTATACTTAGGTGGACCCCAGAGATGAGCTCATAGAAGGGAGCCTTCATTCATGCCTTCTTACCCCGCTCTAAACGTAGGTGTACCCCACGGATGAGCTCATAGAAGGGATCTTTCATTCATGCCTTCTTACCCCGCTCTAAATGTAGGTGGGCCCCACAGGTGAGCTCATAGAAGGGAGCCTTCATTCATGCCTTCTTACCCCGCTCTAAACGTAGGTGGACCCCACAAATGAGCTCATAGAAGGGAGCCTTCCTTCATGCCCTCTTATCCCGCTCTAAACGTAGCTGGACCCCACACATGAGCTCATAGAAGGGAGCCTTCATTCATGCCTTCTTACCCCGCTCTAAACGTAGGTGGACCCCACGGATGAGCTCATAGAAGGGAGCCTTTATTCATGCCTTCTTACCCCGCTCTAAACGTAGGTGGACCCCAGAGATGGGCTCATAGAAGGGAGCCTTCATTCATGCCTTCTTACCCCGCTCTAAACGTAGGTGGACCCTAGAAATGAGCTCATAGAAGGGAGCCTTCATTCATGCCTTCTTACCCCGCTCTAAATGTAGGTGGACCCCACTAATGAGATCATGGAAGGGAGCCTTCATTCATGCCTTCTTACCCCGATCTAAACGTAGGTGGACCCCAGAGATGAGCTCATGGAAGGGAGCCTTCATTCATGTCTTCCTACCCCGCTCTAAACATAGGTGGACCCCAGAGATGAGCTCATAGAAGGGATCTTTTATTCATGCCTTCTTACCCCGCTCTAAACGTAAGTGGCCCCCAGAGATGAGCTCATGGAAGGGAGCCTTCATTCATACCTTCATACCCCACTCTAAAACTCTAAACGTAGGTAGACCCCACGGATAAGCTCATAGAAGGGAGCCTTCATTCATGCCTTCTTACCCCGCTCTAAATGTAGGTGGACCCCACGGATGGGCTCATGGAAGGGAGCCTTCATTCATGCCTTCTTACCCCGCTCTAAACATAGGTGGACCCCACGGATGAGCTCATAGAAGGAAGCCTTAATTCATGCCTTCTTACCCCGCTCTAAATGTAGGTGGACCCCATGGATGAGCTCATGGAAGGGAGCCTTCATTCATGCCTTCTTACCCCGCTCTAAACGTAGGTGGACCCCAGAGATGAGCTCATAGAAGGGAGCCTTCATTCATGCATTCTTACCCCGCTCTAAACGTAGGTGGACCCCACAGATGAGCTCATAGAAGGGAGCCTTCATTCATGCCTTCTTACCCCGCTCTAAATGTGGGTGGACCCCACGGATGAGCTCATGGAAGGGAGCCTTCATTCATGCCTTCTTACCTCGCTCTAAACGTAGGTGGACACTAGAGATGAGCTCATAGAAGGGAGCCTTCATTCATGCCTTCTTATCCCTCTCTAAACGTAGGTGAACCCCACGGATGAGCTCATAGAAGGGAGCCTTCATTCATGACTTCTTACCCTGCTCTAAAAGTAGGTGGACCCCAGAGATGAGCTCATGAAACGGAGCCTTCATTCATGCCTTCTCACCACGCTCCATACTTAGGTGGACCCCACAGATGAGCTCATATAAGGGAGCCTTCATTCAAGCCTTCTTACCCGCTCTAAAGTAGGTGGACCCCACGCTTAAGCTCATGGAAGAGCACCTTCATTCATGCCTTCTTACCCCGCTCTATACTTAGGTGGACCCCACAGATGAGCTCATAGAAGAGAACCTTCATTCATGCCTTCTTACCCCGCTCTAAATGTAGGTGGACCCCACGGATAAGCTCATAGAAGGGAGCCTTCATTCATGCCTTCTTACCCCACTCTAAATGTAGGTGGACCCCACTGATGAGCTCATGGAAGGGAGCCTTCATTCATGCCTTCTTACCCCGCTATAAATGTAGGTGGGCCCCAGAGATGGGCTCATAGAAGGGGGCCTTCATTCATGCCTTCTTACCCCGCTCTAAACGTAGGTGGACCCCAGAGATGAGCTCATGGAAGGGAGCCTTCATTCATGCCTTCTTACCCCGCTCTAAACGTAGGTGGACCCCAGAGATGAGCTCATGGAAGGGAGCCTTCATTCATGCCTTCTTACCCCGCTCTAAATGTAGGTGGACCCCACGGATGAGCTCAAGGAAGGGAGCCTTAATTCATGCCTTCTTACCCCGCTCTAAACATAGGTGGACCCCACGGATGAGCTCATAGAAGGGAGCCTTCATTCATGCCTTCTTACCCCGCTCTAAATGTAGGTGGACCCCACGGATGAGCTCATAGAAGGGAGCCTTCATTCATGCCTTCTTACCACGCTCTAAACGTAGGTGGACCTCGCGGAAGAGCTCATAGTAGTGAGCCTTCATTCATGCCTTCTTACCCGCTCTAAACGTAGGTGGGCCCCACAGATGAGCTCATAGAAGGGGGCCTTCATTCATGCCTTCTTACCCCGCTCTAAACGTAGGTGGACCCCAGAGATGAGCTCATGAAACGGAGCCTTCATTCATGCCTTCTCACCACGCTCCATACTTAGGTGGACCCCACAGATGAGCTCATATAAGGGAGCCTTCATTCAAGCCTTCTTACCCGCTCTAAAGTAGGTGGACCCCACGCTTAAGCTCATGGAAGAGCACCTTCATTCATGCCTTCTTACCCCGCTCTATACTTAGGTGGACCCCACAGATGAGCTCATAGAAGAGAACCTTCATTCATGCCTTCTTTTACCCTGCTCTAAACGTAGGTGGACCCCACAGATGAGCTCATAGAAGGGAGCCTTCATTCATGCATTCTTTCCCCGCTCTAAACGTAGGTGGACCCCACAGATGAGCTCATAGAAGAGAACCTTCATTCATGCCTTCTTTTACCCTGCTCTAAACGTAGGTGGACCCCACAGATGAGCTCATAGAAGGGAGCCTTCATTCATGCCTTCTTTCCGCGCTCTAAACGTAGGTGGACCCCACAGATGAACTCATAGAAGTCGGCCTTCATTTATGCCTTCTTACCCCGCTCTAAACGTAGGTGGACCCCAGAGATGAGCTCATGGAAGGTATCCTTCATTCATGCCTTGTTACCCCGCTCGAAACGTAGGTAGATCCCACGGATGAGGTCATAGAAGGGAGCCTTCATTCATGCCTTCTTACCCCGCTCTAAACATAGGTGGACCCCGGAGATGAGCTCATGGAAGGGAGCCTTCATTCATGCCTTCTTACCCCACGCTAAACGTAGATAGACCTCACGGATGAGCTCATAGAAGGGAGACTTCATTCATGCCTTCTTACCCCGCTCTAAATGTAGGTGGACCCCACGGATAAGCTCATAGAAGGGAGCCTTCATTCATGCCTTCTTACCCCACTCTAAATGTAGGTGGACCCCACGGATGAGCTCATGGAAGGGAGCCTTCATTCATGCCTTCTTACCCCGCTATAAATGTAGGTGGGCCCCAGAGATGGGCTCATAGAAGGGGGCCTTCATTCATGCCTTCTTACCCCGCTCTAAACGTAGGTGGACCCCAGAGATGAGCTCATGGAAGGGAGCCTTCATTCATGCCTTCTTACCCCGCTCTAAACGTAGGTGGACCCCAGAGATGAGCTCATGGAAGGGAGCCTTCATTCATGCCTTCTTACCCCGCTCTAAATGTAGGTGGACCCCACGGATGAGCTCAAGGAAGGGAGCCTTAATTCATGCCTTCTTACCCCGCTCTAAACATAGGTGGACCCCACGGATGAGCTCATAGAAGGGAGCCTTCATTCATGCCTTCTTACCCCGCTCTAAATGTAGGTGGACCCCACGGATGAGCTCATAGAAGGGAGCCTTCATTCATGCCTTCTTACCACGCTCTAAACGTAGGTGGACCTCGCGGAAGAGCTCATAGTAGTGAGCCTTCATTCATGCCTTCTTACCCGCTCTAAACGTAGGTGGGCCCCACAGATGAGCTCATAGAAGGGGGCCTTCATTCATGCCTTCTTACCCCGCTCTAAACGTAGGTGGACCCCAGAGATGAGCTCATAGAAGGGACCCTTCATTCATGCCTTCGTACCCCGCTCTAAACGTAGGTGGATCCCATGGATGAGCTCATAGAAGGGAGCCTTCATTCATGCCTTCTTACCCCACTCTAAACGAAGGTAGACCCCAAGGATGAGCTCATAGAAGGGAGCCTTCATTCATGCCTTCTTACCCCGCTCTAAATGTAGGTGGACCCCACAGATGAGCTCAAAGAAGGGAGCCTTCATTCATGCCTTCTTACCCCGCTCTAAACATAGGTGGACCCCACGGATGAGCTCATAGAAGGGAGCCTTCATTCATGCCTTCTTACCCCACTCTAAATGTAGGTGGACCCCACGGATGAGCTCATAGAAGGGAGCCTTCATTCATGCCTTCTTACCACGCTCTAAACGTAGGTGGACCTCGCGGAAGAGCTCATAGTAGTGAGCCTTCATTCATGCCTTCTTACCCGCTCTAAACGTAGGTGGGCCCCACAGATGAGCTCATAGAAGGGGGCCTTCATTCATGCCTTCTTACCCCGCTCTAAACGTAGGTGGACCCCAGAGATGAGCTCATAGAAGGGACCCTTCATTCATGCCTTCGTACCCCGCTCTAAACGTAGGTGGATCCCACGGATGAGCTCATAGAAGGGAGCCTTCATTCATGCCTTCTTACCCCACTCTAAACGAAGGTAGACCCCAAGGATGAGCTCATAGAAGGGAGCCTTCATTCATGCCTTCTTACCCCGCTCTAAATGTAGGTGGACCCCACAGATGAGCTCAAAGAAGGGAGCCTTCATTCATGCCTTCTTACCCCCCTCTAAATGTAGGTGACCCCACGGATGAGCTCATGGAAGGGAGCCTTCATTCATGCCTTCTTACCCCGCTCTAAACGTAGGTGGACCCCAGAGATAGGCTCATAGAAGGGAGCCTTGATTCATGCCTTCTTACCCCGCTCTAAAAATAGGTGGATCCCACGGATGAGCTGATAGAAGGGAGCCTTCATTCATGCCTTCTTACCCCGCTCTAAATGTGGGTGGACCCCACGGATGAGCTCATGGAATGGAGCCTTCATTCATGCCTTCTTACCTCGCTCTAAACGTAGGTGGACGCTAGAGATGAGCTCATAGAAGGGAGCCTTCATTCATGCCTTCTTATCCCTCTCTCAACGTAGGTGAACCCCACGGATGAGCTCATAGAAGGGAGCCTTCATTCATGACTTCTTACCCCGCTCTAAACGTAGGTGGACCCCAGAGATGAGCTCATGGAAGGTATCCTTCATTCATGCCTTGTTACCCCGCTCGAAACGTAGGTAGATCCCACGGATGAGGTCATAGAAGGGAGCCTTCATTCATGCCTTCTTACCCCGCTCTAAACATAGGTGGACCCCGGAGATGAGCTCATGGAAGGGAGCCTTCATTCATGCCTTCTTACCCCACGCTAAACGTAGATAGACCTCACGGATGAGCTCATAGAAGGGAGACTTCATTCATGCCTTCTTACCCCGCTCTAAATGTAGGTGGACCCCACGGATAAGCTCATAGAAGGGAGCCTTCATTCATGCCTTCTTACCCCACTCTAAATGTAGGTGGACCCCACTGATGAGCTCATGGAAGGGAGCCTTCATTCATGCCTTCTTACCCCGCTATAAATGTAGGTGGGCCCCAGAGATGGGCTCATAGAAGGGGGCCTTCATTCATGCCTTCTTACCCCGCTCTAAACGTAGGTGGACCCCAGAGATGAGCTCATGGAAGGGAGCCTTCATTCATGCCTTCTTACCCCGCTCTAAACGTAGGTGGACCCCAGAGATGAGCTCATGGAAGGGAGCCTTCATTCATGCCTTCTTACCCCGCTCTAAATGTAGGTGGACCCCACGGATGAGCTCAAGGAAGGGAGCCTTAATTCATGCCTTCTTACCCCGCTCTAAACATAGGTGGACCCCACGGATGAGCTCATAGAAGGGAGCCTTCATTCATGCCTTCTTACCCCGCTCTAAATGTAGGTGGACCCCACGGATGAGCTCATAGAAGGGAGCCTTCATTCATGCCTTCTTACCACGCTCTAAACGTAGGTGGACCTCGCGGAAGAGCTCATAGTAGTGAGCCTTCATTCATGCCTTCTTACCCGCTCTAAACGTAGGTGGGCCCCACAGATGAGCTCATAGAAGGGGGCCTTCATTCATGCCTTCTTACCCCGCTCTAAACGTAGGTGGACCCCAGAGATGAGCTCATAGAAGGGACCCTTCATTCATGCCTTCGTACCCCGCTCTAAACGTAGGTGGATCCCATGGATGAGCTCATAGAAGGGAGCCTTCATTCATGCCTTCTTACCCCACTCTAAACGAAGGTAGACCCCAAGGATGAGCTCATAGAAGGGAGCCTTCATTCATGCCTTCTTACCCCGCTCTAAATGTAGGTGGACCCCACAGATGAGCTCAAAGAAGGGAGCCTTCATTCATGCCTTCTTACCCCGCTCTAAACATAGGTGGACCCCACGGATGAGCTCATAGAAGGGAGCCTTCATTCATGCCTTCTTACCCCGCTCTAAATGTAGGTGGACCCCACGGATGAGCTCATAGAAGGGAGCCTTCATTCATGCCTTCTTACCACGCTCTAAACGTAGGTGGACCTCGCGGAAGAGCTCATAGTAGTGAGCCTTCATTCATGCCTTCTTACCCGCTCTAAACGTAGGTGGGCCCCACAGATGAGCTCATAGAAGGGGGCCTTCATTCATGCCTTCTTACCCCGCTCTAAACGTAGGTGGACCCCAGAGATGAGCTCATAGAAGGGACCCTTCATTCATGCCTTCGTACCCCGCTCTAAACGTAGGTGGATCCCACGGATGAGCTCATAGAAGGGAGCCTTCATTCATGCCTTCTTACCCCACTCTAAACGAAGGTAGACCCCAAGGATGAGCTCATAGAAGGGAGCCTTCATTCATGCCTTCTTACCCCGCTCTAAATGTAGGTGGACCCCACAGATGAGCTCAAAGAAGGGAGCCTTCATTCATGCCTTCTTACCCCCCTCTAAATGTAGGTGACCCCACGGATGAGCTCATGGAAGGGAGCCTTCATTCATGCCTTCTTACCCCGCTCTAAACGTAGGTGGACCCCAGAGATAGGCTCATAGAAGGGAGCCTTGATTCATGCCTTCTTACCCCGCTCTAAAAATAGGTGGATCCCACGGATGAGCTGATAGAAGGGAGCCTTCATTCATGCCTTCTTACCCCGCTCTAAATGTGGGTGGACCCCACGGATGAGCTCATGGAATGGAGCCTTCATTCATGCCTTCTTACCTCGCTCTAAACGTAGGTGGACGCTAGAGATGAGCTCATAGAAGGGAGCCTTCATTCATGCCTTCTTATCCCTCTCTCAACGTAGGTGAACCCCACGGATGAGCTCATAGAAGGGAGCCTTCATTCATGACTTCTTACCCTGCTCTAAAAGTAGGTGGACCCCAGAGATGAGCTCATGAAACGGAGCCTTCATTCATGCCTTCTCACCACGCTCCATACTTAGGTGGACCCCACAGATGAGCTCATATAAGGGAGCCTTCATTCAAGCCTTCTTACCCGCTCTAAAGTAGGTGGACCCCACGCTTAAGCTCATGGAAGAGCGCCTTCATTCATGCCTTCTTACCCCGCTCTATACTTAGGTGGACCCCACAGATGAGCTCATAGAAGAGAACCTTCATTCATGCCTTCTTTTACCCTGCTCTAAACGTAGGTGGACCCCACAGATGAGCTCATAGAAGGGAGCCTTCATTCATGCATTCTTTCCCCGCTCTAAACGTAGGTGGACCCCACAGATGAGCTCATAGAAGAGAACCTTCATTCATGCCTTCTTTTACCCTGCTCTAAACGTAGGTGGACCCCACAGATGAGCTCATAGAAGGGAGCCTTCATTCATGCCTTCTTTCCGCGCTCTAAACGTAGGTGGACCCCACAGATGAACTCATAGAAGTCGGCCTTCATTTATGCCTTCTTACCCCGCTCTAAACGTAGGTGGACCCCAGAGATGAGCTCATGGAAGGTATCCTTCATTCATGCCTTGTTACCCCGCTCGAAACGTAGGTAGATCCCACGGATGAGGTCATAGAAGGGAGCCTTCATTCATGCCTTCTTACCCCGCTCTAAACATAGGTGGACCCCGGAGATGAGCTCATGGAAGGGAGCCTTCATTCATGCCTTCTTACCCCACGCTAAACGTAGATAGACCTCACGGATGAGCTCATAGAAGGGAGACTTCATTCATGCCTTCTTACCCCGCTCTAAATGTAGGTGGACCCCACGGATAAGCTCATAGAAGGGAGCCTTCATTCATGCCTTCTTACCCCACTCTAAATGTAGGTGGACCCCACGGATGAGCTCATGGAAGGGAGCCTTCATTCATGCCTTCTTACCCCGCTATAAATGTAGGTGGGCCCCAGAGATGGGCTCATAGAAGGGGGCCTTCATTCATGCCTTCTTACCCCGCTCTAAACGTAGGTGGACCCCAGAGATGAGCTCATGGAAGGGAGCCTTCATTCATGCCTTCTTACCCCGCTCTAAACGTAGGTGGACCCCAGAGATGAGCTCATGGAAGGGAGCCTTCATTCATGCCTTCTTACCCCGCTCTAAATGTAGGTGGACCCCACGGATGAGCTCAAGGAAGGGAGCCTTAATTCATGCCTTCTTACCCCGCTCTAAACATAGGTGGACCCCACGGATGAGCTCATAGAAGGGAGCCTTCATTCATGCCTTCTTACCCCGCTCTAAATGTAGGTGGACCCCACGGATGAGCTCATAGAAGGGAGCCTTCATTCATGCCTTCTTACCACGCTCTAAACGTAGGTGGACCTCGCGGAAGAGCTCATAGTAGTGAGCCTTCATTCATGCCTTCTTACCCGCTCTAAACGTAGGTGGGCCCCACAGATGAGCTCATAGAAGGGGGCCTTCATTCATGCCTTCTTACCCCGCTCTAAACGTAGGTGGACCCCAGAGATGAGCTCATAGAAGGGACCCTTCATTCATGCCTTCGTACCCCGCTCTAAACGTAGGTGGATCCCACAGATGAGCTCATAGAAGGGAGCCTTCATTCATGCCTTCTTACCCCACTCTAAACGAAGGTAGACCCCAAGGATGAGCTCATAGAAGGGAGCCTTCATTCATGCCTTCTTACCCCGCTCTAAATGTAGGTGGACCCCACAGATGAGCTCAAAGAAGGGAGCCTTCATTCATGCCTTCTTACCCCGCTCTAAACATAGGTGGACCCCACGGATGAGCTCATAGAAGGGAGCCTTCATTCATGCCTTCTTACCCCGCTCTAAATGTAGGTGGACCCCACGGATGAGCTCATAGAAGGGAGCCTTCATTCATGCCTTCTTACCACGCTCTAAACGTAGGTGGACCTCGCGGAAGAGCTCATAGTAGTGAGCCTTCATTCATGCCTTCTTACCCGCTCTAAACGTAGGTGGGCCCCACAGATGAGCTCATAGAAGGGGGCCTTCATTCATGCCTTCTTACCCCGCTCTAAACGTAGGTGGACCCCAGAGATGAGCTCATAGAAGGGACCCTTCATTCATGCCTTCGTACCCCGCTCTAAACGTAGGTGGATCCCACGGATGAGCTCATAGAAGGGAGCCTTCATTCATGCCTTCTTACCCCACTCTAAACGAAGGTAGACCCCAAGGATGAGCTCATAGAAGGGAGCCTTCATTCATGCCTTCTTACCCCGCTCTAAATGTAGGTGGACCCCACAGATGAGCTCAAAGAAGGGAGCCTTCATTCATGCCTTCTTACCCCCCTCTAAATGTAGGTGACCCCACGGATGAGCTCATGGAAGGGAGCCTTCATTCATGCCTTCTTACCCCGCTCTAAACGTAGGTGGACCCCAGAGATAGGCTCATAGAAGGGAGCCTTGATTCATGCCTTTTTACCCCGCTCTAAAAATAGGTGGATCCCACGGATGAGCTGATAGAAGGGAGACTTCACTCATGCCTTCTTACCCCGCTCTAAATGTAGGTGGACCCCTTGAGTGAGCTCATGGAAGGGAGCCTTCATTCATGTCTTCTTACCCCGCTCTAAACGTAGGCGAACCCCAGAGATGAGCTCATAGAAGAGAGCCTTCATTCATGCCTTCTTACCCCGCTCTAAACGTAGGTGGACCCCACGTATGAGCTCACAGAAGGGAGCCTTCATTCATGCCTTCTTACCCCGCTCTAAACGTAGGTGGACCCCACGAATGAACTCATAGAAGGGAGCCTTCATTCATGCCTTCTTACCCCGCTCTAAACGTAGGTGGACCCCATGGATGAGCTCATAGAAGGGAGCCTTCATTCATGCATTCTTACCCCGCTCTAAATGTAGGTGGACCCCACGGATGAGCTCATAGAAGGGAGCCTTCATTCATGCCTTCTTACCCCGCTCTAAACGTAGGTGGGCCCCACAGATGAGCTCATAGAAGGGAGCCTTCATTCATGCCTTCTTAGCTCGCTCTATACTTAGGTGGACCCCAGAGATGAGCTCACGGAAGGGAGCCTTCATTCATGCCTTCTTACCCCACTCTAAATGTAGGTAGACCCCACGGATGAGCTAATAGAAGGGAGTCTTCATTCATGCCTTCTTACCCCGCTCTAAACGTAGGTGGACCCCACGGATGAGCTCATAGAAGGGATCTTTCATTCATGCCTTCTTTCCGCGCTCTACACGTAGGTGGACCCCACAGATGAGCACATAGAAAGGGGCCTTCATTCATGCCTTCTTACCCCGCTCTAAACGTAGGTGGACCCCAGAGATGAGCTCATGGAAGGGATCCTTCATTCATGCCTTGTTACCCCGCTCGAAACGTAGGTAGATCCCACGGATGAGGTCATAGAAGGGAGCCTTCATTCATGCCTCCTTACCCCGCTCTAAACATAGGTGGACCCCAGAGATGAGCTCATGGAAGGGAGCCTTCATTCATGCCTTCTTACCCCACGCTAAACGTAGATAGACCTCACGGATGAGCTCATAGAAGGGAGACTTCATTCATGCCTTCTTACCTCGCTCTAAATGTAGGCGGACCCCACGGATAAGCTCATAGAAGGGAGCCTTCATTCATGCCTTCTTACCCCGCTCTAAATGTAGGCGGACCCCACGGATAAGCTCATAGAAGGGAGCCTTCATTCATGCCTTCTTACCCCGCTCTAAACGTAGGTGGACCCCATGGATGAGCTCATAGAAGGGAGCCTTCATTCATGCATTCTTACCCTGCTCTAAATGTAGGTGGACCCCACGGATGAGCTCATAGAAGGGAGCCTTCATTCATGCCTTCGAACCCCGCTCTAAACGTAGGTGGGCCCCACAGATGAGCTCATAGAAGGGAGCCTTCATTCATGCCTTCTTACCTCGCTTTATACTTAGGTGGACCCCAGAGATGAGCTCATAGAAGGGAGCCTTCATTCATGCCTTCTTACCCCGCTCTAAACGTAGGTGTACCCCACGGATGAGCTCATAGAAGGGATCTTTCATTCATGCCTTCTTACCCCGCTCTAAATGTAGGTGGGCCCCACAGGTGAGCTCATAGAAGGGAGCCTTCATTCATGCCTTCTTACCCCGCTCTAAACGTAGGTGGACCCCACAAATGAGCTCATAGAAGGGAGCCTTCCTTCATGCCCTCTTATCCCGCTCTAAACGTAGCTGGACCCCACACATGAGCTCATAGAAGGGAGCCTTCATTCATGCCTTCTTACCCCGCTCTAAACGTAGGTGGACCCCACGGATGAGCTCATAGAAGGGAGCCTTTATTCATGCCTTCTTACCCCGCTCTAAACGTAGGTGGACCCCAGAGATGGGCTCATAGAAGGGAGCCTTCATTCATGCCTTCTTACCCCGCTCTAAACGTAGGTGGACCCTAGAAATGAGCTCATAGAAGGGAGCCTTCATTCATGCCTTCTTACCCCGCTCTAAATGTAGGTGGACCCCACTAATGAGATCATGGAAGGGAGCCTTCATTCATGCCTTCTTACCCCGATCTAAACGTAGGTGGACCCCAGAGATGAGCTCATGGAAGGGAGCCTTCATTCATGTCTTCCTACCCCGCTCTAAACATAGGTGGACCCCAGAGATGAGCTCATAGAAGGGATCTTTTATTCATGCCTTCTTACCCCGCTCTAAACGTAAGTGGCCCCCAGAGATGAGCTCATGGAAGGGAGCCTTCATTCATACCTTCATACCCCACTCTAAAACTCTAAACGTAGGTAGACCCCACGGATAAGCTCATAGAAGGGAGCCTTCATTCATGCCTTCTTACCCCGCTCTAAATGTAGGTGGACCCCACGGATGGGCTCATGGAAGGGAGCCTTCATTCATGCCTTCTTACCCCGCTCTAAACATAGGTGGACCCCACGGATGAGCTCATAGAAGGAAGCCTTAATTCATGCCTTCTTACCCCGCTCTAAATGTAGGTGGACCCCATGGATGAGCTCATGGAAGGGAGCCTTCATTCATGCCTTCTTACCCCGCTCTAAACGTAGGTGGACCCCAGAGATGAGCTCATAGAAGGGAGCCTTCATTCATGCCTTCTTACCCCACTCTAAATGTGGGTGGACCCCACGGATGAGCTCATGGAAGGGAGCCTTCATTCATGCCTTCTTACCTCGCTCTAAACGTAGGTGGACGCTAGAGATGAGCTCATAGAAGGGAGCCTTCATTCATGCCTTCTTATCCCTCTCTAAACGTAGGTGAACCCCACGGATGAGCTCATAGAAGGGAGCCTTCATTCATGACTTCTTACCCTGCTCTAAAAGTAGGTGGACCCCAGAGATGAGCTCATGAAACGGAGCCTTCATTCATGCCTTCTCACCACGCTCCATACTTAGGTGGACCCCACAGATGAGCTCATATAAGGGAGCCTTCATTCAAGCCTTCTTACCCGCTCTAAAGTAGGTGGACCCCACGCTTAAGCTCATGGAAGAGCGCCTTCATTCATGCCTTCTTACCCCGCTCTATACTTAGGTGGACCCCACAGATGAGCTCATAGAAGAGAACCTTCATTCATGCCTTCTTTTACCCTGCTCTAAACGTAGGTGGACCCCACAGATGAGCTCATAGAAGGGAGCCTTCATTCATGCATTCTTTCCCCGCTCTAAACGTAGGTGGACCCCACAGATGAGCTCATAGAAGAGAACCTTCATTCATGCCTTCTTTTACCCTGCTCTAAACGTAGGTGGACCCCACAGATGAGCTCATAGAAGGGAGCCTTCATTCATGCCTTCTTTCCGCGCTCTAAACGTAGGTGGACCCCACAGATGAACTCATAGAAGTCGGCCTTCATTTATGCCTTCTTACCCCGCTCTAAACGTAGGTGGACCCCAGAGATGAGCTCATGGAAGGTATCCTTCATTCATGCCTTGTTACCCCGCTCGAAACGTAGGTAGATCCCACGGATGAGGTCATAGAAGGGAGCCTTCATTCATGCCTTCTTACCCCGCTCTAAACATAGGTGGACCCCGGAGATGAGCTCATGGAAGGGAGCCTTCATTCATGCCTTCTTACCCCACGCTAAACGTAGATAGACCTCACGGATGAGCTCATAGAAGGGAGACTTCATTCATGCCTTCTTACCCCGCTCTAAATGTAGGTGGACCCCACGGATAAGCTCATAGAAGGGAGCCTTCATTCATGCCTTCTTACCCCACTCTAAATGTAGGTGGACCCCACGGATGAGCTCATGGAAGGGAGCCTTCATTCATGCCTTCTTACCCCGCTATAAATGTAGGTGGGCCCCAGAGATGGGCTCATAGAAGGGGGCCTTCATTCATGCCTTCTTACCCCGCTCTAAACGTAGGTGGACCCCAGAGATGAGCTCATGGAAGGGAGCCTTCATTCATGCCTTCTTACCCCGCTCTAAACGTAGGTGGACCCCAGAGATGAGCTCATGGAAGGGAGCCTTCATTCATGCCTTCTTACCCCGCTCTAAATGTAGGTGGAACCCACGGATGAGCTCAAGGAAGGGAGCCTTAATTCATGCCTTCTTACCCCGCTCTAAACATAGGTGGACCCCACGGATGAGCTCATAGAAGGGAGCCTTCATTCATGCCTTCTTACCCCGCTCTAAATGTAGGTGGACCCCACGGATGAGCTCATAGAAGGGAGCCTTCATTCATGCCTTCTTACCACGCTCTAAACGTAGGTGGACCTCGCGGAAGAGCTCATAGTAGTGAGCCTTCATTCATGCCTTCTTACCCGCTCTAAACGTAGGTGGGCCCCACAGATGAGCTCATAGAAGGGGGCCTTCATTCATGCCTTCTTACCCTGCTCTAAACGTAGGTGGACCCCAGAGATGAGCTCATAGAAGGGACCCTTCATTCATGCCTTCGTACCCCGCTCTAAACGTAGGTGGATCCCACGGATGAGCTCATAGAAGGGAGCCTTCATTCATGCCTTCTTACCCCACTCTAAACGAAGGTAGACCCCAAGGATGAGCTCATAGAAGGGAGCCTTCATTCATGCCTTCTTACCCCGCTCTAAATGTAGGTGGACCCCACAGATGAGCTCAAAGAAGGGAGCCTTCATTCATGCCTTCTTACCCCGCTCTAAACATAGGTGGACCCCACGGATGAGCTCATAGAAGGGAGCCTTCATTCATGCCTTCTTACCCCGCTCTAAATGTAGGTGGACCCCACGGATGAGCTCATAGAAGGGAGCCTTCATTCATGACTTCTTACCACGCTCTAAACGTAGGTGGACCTCGCGGAAGAGCTCATAGTAGTGAGCCTTCATTCATGCCTTCTTACCCGCTCTAAACGTAGGTGGGCCCCACAGATGAGCTCATAGAAGGGGGCCTTTATTCATGCCTTCTTACCCCGCTCTAAACGTAGGTGGACCCCAGAGATGAGCTCATAGAAGGGACCCTTCATTCATGCCTTCGTACCCCGCTCTAAACGTAGGTGGATCCCACGGATGAGCTCATAGAAGGGAGCCTTCATTCATGCCTTCTTACCCCACTCTAAACGAAGGTAGACCCCAAGGATGAGCTCATAGAAGGGAGCCTTCATTCATGCCTTCTTACCCCGCTCTAAATGTAGGTGGACCCCACAGATGAGCTCAAAGAAGGGAGCCTTCATTCATGCCTTCTTACCCCCCTCTAAATGTAGGTGACCCCACGGATGAGCTCATGGAAGGGAGCCTTCATTCATGCCTTCTTACCCCGCTCTAAACGTAGGTGGACCCCACGGATGAGCTCATGGAAGAGAGCCTTCATTCATGCCTTCTTACCCCGCTCTAAATGTGGGTGGACCCCACGGATGAGCTCATGGAAGGGAGCCTTCATTCATGCCTTCTTACCTCGCTCTAAACGTAGGTGGACGCTAGAGATGAGCTCATAGAAGGGAGCCTTCATTCATGCCTTCTTATCCCTCTCTAAACGTAGGTGAACCCCACGGATGAGCTCATAGAAGGGAGCCTTCATTCATGACTTCTTACCCTGCTCTAAAAGTAGGTGGACCCCAGAGATGAGCTCATGAAACGGAGCCTTCATTCATGCCTTCTCACCACGCTCCATACTTAGGTGGACCCCACAGATGAGCTCATATAAGGGAGCCTTCATTCAAGCCTTCTTACCCGCTCTAAAGTAGGTGGACCCCACGCTTAAGCTCATGGAAGAGCGCCTTCATTCATGCCTTCTTACCCCGCTCTATACTTAGGTGGACCCCACAGATGAGCTCATAGAAGAGAACCTTCATTCATGCCTTCTTTTACCCTGCTCTAAACGTAGGTGGACCCCACAGATGAGCTCATAGAAGGGAGCCTTCATTCATGCATTCTTTCCCCGCTCTAAACGTAGGTGGACCCCACAGATGAGCTCATAGAAGAGAACCTTCATTCATGCCTTCTTTTACCCTGCTCTAAACGTAGGTGGACCCCACAGATGAGCTCATAGAAGGGAGCCTTCATTCATGCCTTCTTTCCGCGCTCTAAACGTAGGTGGACCCCACAGATGAACTCATAGAAGTCGGCCTTCATTTATGCCTTCTTACCCCGCTCTAAACGTAGGTGGACCCCAGAGATGAGCTCATGGAAGGTATCCTTCATTCATGCCTTGTTACCCCGCTCGAAACGTAGGTAGATCCCACGGATGAGGTCATAGAAGGGAGCCTTCATTCATGCCTTCTTACCCCGCTCTAAACATAGGTGGACCCCGGAGATGAGCTCATGGAAGGGAGCCTTCATTCATGCCTTCTTACCCCACGCTAAACGTAGATAGACCTCACGGATGAGCTCATAGAAGGGAGACTTCATTCATGCCTTCTTACCCCGCTCTAAATGTAGGTGGACCCCACGGATAAGCTCATAGAAGGGAGCCTTCATTCATGCCTTCTTACCCCACTCTAAATGTAGGTGGACCCCACGGATGAGCTCATGGAAGGGAGCCTTCATTCATGCCTTCTTACCCCGCTATAAATGTAGGTGGGCCCCAGAGATGGGCTCATAGAAGGGGGCCTTCATTCATGCCTTCTTACCCCGCTCTAAACGTAGGTGGACCCCAGAGATGAGCTCATGGAAGGGAGCCTTCATTCATGCCTTCTTACCCCGCTCTAAACGTAGGTGGACCCCAGAGATGAGCTCATGGAAGGGAGCCTTCATTCATGCCTTCTTACCCCGCTCTAAATGTAGGTGGACCCCACGGATGAGCTCAAGGAAGGGAGCCTTAATTCATGCCTTCTTACCCCGCTCTAAACATAGGTGGACCCCACGGATGAGCTCATAGAAGGGAGCCTTCATTCATGCCTTCTTACCCCGCTCTAAATGTAGGTGGACCCCACGGATGAGCTCATAGAAGGGAGCCTTCATTCATGCCTTCTTACCACGCTCTAAACGTAGGTGGACCTCGCGGAAGAGCTCATAGTAGTGAGCCTTCATTCATGCCTTCTTACCCGCTCTAAACGTAGGTGGGCCCCACAGATGAGCTCATAGAAGGGGGCCTTCATTCATGCCTTCTTACCCCGCTCTAAACGTAGGTGGACCCCAGAGATGAGCTCATAGAAGGGACCCTTCATTCATGCCTTCGTACCCCGCTCTAAACGTAGGTGGATCCCATGGATGAGCTCATAGAAGGGAGCCTTCATTCATGCCTTCTTACCCCACTCTAAACGAAGGTAGACCCCAAGGATGAGCTCATAGAAGGGAGCCTTCATTCATGCCTTCTTACCCCGCTCTAAATGTAGGTGGACCCCACAGATGAGCTCAAAGAAGGGAGCCTTCATTCATGCCTTCTTACCCCGCTCTAAACATAGGTGGACCCCACGGATGAGCTCATAGAAGGGAGCCTTCATTCATGCCTTCTTACCCCGCTCTAAATGTAGGTGGACCCCACGGATGAGCTCATAGAAGGGAGCCTTCATTCATGCCTTCTTACCACGCTCTAAACGTAAGTGGACCTCGCGGAAGAGCTCATAGTAGTGAGCCTTCATTCATGCCTTCTTACCCGCTCTAAACGTAGGTGGGCCCCACAGATGAGCTCATAGAAGGGGGCCTTCATTCATGCCTTCTTACCCCGCTCTAAACGTAGGTGGACCCCAGAGATGAGCTCATAGAAGGGACCCTTCATTCATGCCTTCGTACCCCGCTCTAAACGTAGGTGGATCCCACGGATGAGCTCATAGAAGGGAGCCTTCATTCATGCCTTCTTACCCCACTCTAAACGAAGGTAGACCCCAAGGATGAGCTCATAGAAGGGAGCCTTCATTCATGCCTTCTTACCCCGCTCTAAATGTAGGTGGACCCCACAGATGAGCTCAAAGAAGGGAGCCTTCATTCATGCCTTCTTACCCCCCTCTAAATGTAGGTGACCCCACGGATGAGCTCATGGAAGGGAGCCTTCATTCATGCCTTCTTACCCCGCTCTAAACGTAGGTGGACCCCAGAGATAGGCTCATAGAAGGGAGCCTTGATTCATGCCTTCTTACCCCGCTCTAAAAATAGGTGGATCCCACGGATGAGCTGATAGAAGGGAGCCTTCATTCATGCCTTCTTACCCCGCTCTAAATGTGGGTGGACCCCACGGATGAGCTCATGGAATGGAGCCTTCATTCATGCCTTCTTACCTCGCTCTAAACGTAGGTGGACGCTAGAGATGAGCTCATAGAAGGGAGCCTTCATTCATGCCTTCTTATCCCTCTCTCAACGTAGGTGAACCCCACGGATGAGCTCATAGAAGGGAGCCTTCATTCATGACTTCTTACCCTGCTCTAAAAGTAGGTGGACCCCAGAGATGAGCTCATGAAACGGAGCCTTCATTCATGCCTTCTCACCACGCTCCATACTTAGGTGGACCCCACAGATGAGCTCATATAAGGGAGCCTTCATTCAAGCCTTCTTACCCGCTCTAAAGTAGGTGGACCCCACGCTTAAGCTCATGGAAGAGCGCCTTCATTCATGCCTTCTTACCCCGCTCTATACTTAGGTGGACCCCACAGATGAGCTCATAGAAGAGAACCTTCATTCATGCCTTCTTTTACCCTGCTCTAAACGTAGGTGGACCCCACAGATGAGCTCATAGAAGGGAGCCTTCATTCATGCATTCTTTCCCCGCTCTAAACGTAGGTGGACCCCACAGATGAGCTCATAGAAGAGAACCTTCATTCATGCCTTCTTTTACCCTGCTCTAAACGTAGGTGGACCCCACAGATGAGCTCATAGAAGGGAGCCTTCATTCATGCCTTCTTTCCGCGCTCTAAACGTAGGTGGACCCCACAGATGAACTCATAGAAGTCGGCCTTCATTTATGCCTTCTTACCCCGCTCTAAACGTAGGTGGACCCCAGAGATGAGCTCATGGAAGGTATCCTTCATTCATGCCTTGTTACCCCGCTCGAAACGTAGGTAGATCCCACGGATGAGGTCATAGAAGGGAGCCTTCATTCATGCCTTCTTACCCCGCTCTAAACATAGGTGGACCCCGGAGATGAGCTCATGGAAGGGAGCCTTCATTCATGCCTTCTTACCCCACGCTAAACGTAGATAGACCTCACGGATGAGCTCATAGAAGGGAGACTTCATTCATGCCTTCTTACCCCGCTCTAAATGTAGGTGGACCCCACGGATAAGCTCATAGAAGGGAGCCTTCATTCATGCCTTCTTACCCCACTCTAAATGTAGGTGGACCCCACGGATGAGCTCATGGAAGGGAGCCTTCATTCATGCCTTCTTACCCCGCTATAAATGTAGGTGGGCCCCAGAGATGGGCTCATAGAAGGGGGCCTTCATTCATGCCTTCTTACCCCGCTCTAAACGTAGGTGGACCCCAGAGATGAGCTCATGGAAGGGAGCCTTCATTCATGCCTTCTTACCCCGCTCTAAACGTAGGTGGACCCCAGAGATGAGCTCATGGAAGGGAGCCTTCATTCATGCCTTCTTACCCCGCTCTAAATGTAGGTGGACCCCACGGATGAGCTCAAGGAAGGGAGCCTTAATTCATGCCTTCTTACCCCGCTCTAAACATAGGTGGACCCCACGGATGAGCTCATAGAAGGGAGCCTTCATTCATGCCTTCTTACCCCGCTCTAAATGTAGGTGGACCCCACGGATGAGCTCATAGAAGGGAGCCTTCATTCATGCCTTCTTACCACGCTCTAAACGTAGGTGGACCTCGCGGAAGAGCTCATAGTAGTGAGCCTTCATTCATGCCTTCTTACCCGCTCTAAACGTAGGTGGGCCCCACAGATGAGCTCATAGAAGGGGGCCTTCATTCATGCCTTCTTACCCCGCTCTAAACGTAGGTGGACCCCAGAGATGAGCTCATAGAAGGGACCCTTCATTCATGCCTTCGTACCCCGCTCTAAACGTAGGTGGATCCCACAGATGAGCTCATAGAAGGGAGCCTTCATTCATGCCTTCTTACCCCACTCTAAACGAAGGTGGACCCCACAGATGAGCTCAAAGAAGGGAGCCTTCATTCATGCCTTCTTACCCCGCTCTAAACATAGGTGGACCCCACGGATGAGCTCATAGAAGGGAGCCTTCATTCATGCCTTCTTACCCCGCTCTAAATGTAGGTGGACCCCACGGATGAGCTCATAGAAGGGAGCCTTCATTCATGCCTTCTTACCACGCTCTAAACGTAGGTGGACCTCGCGGAAGAGCTCATAGTAGTGAGCCTTCATTCATGCCTTCTTACCCGCTCTAAACGTAGGTGGGCCCCACAGATGAGCTCATAGAAGGGGGCCTTCATTCATGCCTTCTTACCCCGCTCTAAACGTAGGTGGACCCCAGAGATGAGCTCATAGAAGGGACCCTTCATTCATGCCTTCGTACCCCGCTCTAAACGTAGGTGGATCCCACGGATGAGCTCATAGAAGGGAGCCTTCATTCATGCCTTCTTACCCCACTCTAAACGAAGGTAGACCCCAAGGATGAGCTCATAGAAGGGAGCCTTCATTCATGCCTTCTTACCCCGCTCTAAATGTAGGTGGACCCCACAGATGAGCTCAAAGAAGGGAGCCTTCATTCATGCCTTCTTACCCCCCTCTAAATGTAGGTGACCCCACGGATGAGCTCATGGAAGGGAGCCTTCATTCATGCCTTCTTACCCCGCTCTAAACGTAGGTGGACCCCAGAGATAGGCTCATAGAAGGGAGCCTTGATTCATGCCTTCTTACCCCGCTCTAAAAATAGGTGGATCCCACGGATGAGCTGATAGAAGGGAGACTTCACTCATGCCTTCTTACCCCGCTCTAAATGTAGGTGGACCCCTTGAGTGAGCTCATGGAAGGGAGCCTTCATTCATGTCTTCTTACCCCGCTCTAAACGTAGGCGAACCCCAGAGATGAGCTCATAGAAGAGAGCCTTCATTCATGCCTTCTTACCCCGCTCTAAACGTAGGTGGACCCCACGTATGAGCTCACAGAAGGGAGCCTTCATTCATGCCTTCTTACCCCGCTCTAAACGTAGGTGGACCCCACGGATGAACTCATAGAAGGGAGCCTTCATTCATGCCTTCTTACCCCGCTCTAAACGTAGGTGGACCCCATGGATGAGCTCATAGAAGGGAGCCTTCATTCATGCATTCTTACCCCGCTCTAAATGTAGGTGGACCCCACGGATGAGCTCATAGAAGGGAGCCTTCATTCATGCCTTCTTACCCCGCTCTAAACGTAGGTGGGCCCCACAGATGAGCTCATAGAAGGGAGCCTTCATTCATGCCTTCTTAGCTCGCTCTATACTTAGGTGGACCCCAGAGATGAGCTCACGGAAGGGAGCCTTCATTCATGCCTTCTTACCCCACTCTAAATGTAGGTAGACCCCACGGATGAGCTAATAGAAGGGAGTCTTCATTCATGCCTTCTTACCCCGCTCTAAACGTAGGTGGACCCCACGGATGAGCTCATAGAAGGGATCTTTCATTCATGCCTTCTTTCCGCGCTCTACACGTAGGTGGACCCCACAGATGAGCACATAGAAAGGGGCCTTCATTCATGCCTTCTTACCCCGCTCTAAACGTAGGTGGACCCCAGAGATGAGCTCATGGAAGGGATCCTTCATTCATGCCTTGTTACCCCGCTCGAAACGTAGGTAGATCCCACGGATGAGGTCATAGAAGGGAGCCTTCATTCATGCCTCCTTACCCCGCTCTAAACATAGGTGGACCCCAGAGATGAGCTCATGGAAGGGAGCCTTCATTCATGCCTTCTTACCCCACGCTAAACGTAGATAGACCTCACGGATGAGCTCATAGAAGGGAGACTTCATTCATGCCTTCTTACCTCGCTCTAAATGTAGGCGGACCCCACGGATAAGCTCATAGAAGGGAGCCTTCATTCATGCCTTCTTACCCCGCTCTAAATGTAGGCGGACCCCACGGATAAGCTCATAGAAGGGAGCCTTCATTCATGCCTTCTTACCCCGCTCTAAACGTAGGTGGACCCCATGGATGAGCTCATAGAAGGGAGCCTTCATTCATGCATTCTTACCCTGCTCTAAATGTAGGTGGACCCCACGGATGAGCTCATAGAAGGGAGCCTTCATTCATGCCTTCGAACCCCGCTCTAAACGTAGGTGGGCCCCACAGATGAGCTCATAGAAGGGAGCCTTCATTCATGCCTTCTTACCTCGCTTTATACTTAGGTGGACCCCAGAGATGAGCTCATAGAAGGGAGCCTTCATTCATGCCTTCTTACCCCGCTCTAAACGTAGGTGTACCCCACGGATGAGCTCATAGAAGGGATCTTTCATTCATGCCTTCTTACCCCGCTCTAAATGTAGGTGGGCCCCACAGGTGAGCTCATAGAAGGGAGCCTTCATTCATGCCTTCTTACCCCGCTCTAAACGTAGGTGGACCCCACAAATGAGCTCATAGAAGGGAGCCTTCCTTCATGCCCTCTTATCCCGCTCTAAACGTAGCTGGACCCCACACATGAGCTCATAGAAGGGAGCCTTCATTCATGCCTTCTTACCCCGCTCTAAACGTAGGTGGACCCCACAGATGAGCTCATAGAAGGGAGCCTTTATTCATGCCTTCTTACCCCGCTCTAAACGTAGGTGGACCCCAGAGATGGGCTCATAGAAGGGAGCCTTCATTCATGCCTTCTTACCCCGCTCTAAACGTAGGTGGACCCTAGAAATGAGCTCATAGAAGGGAGCCTTCATTCATGCCTTCTTACCCCGCTCTAAATGTAGGTGGACCCCACTAATGAGATCATGGAAGGGAGCCTTCATTCATGCCTTCTTACCCCGATCTAAACGTAGGTGGACCCCAGAGATGAGCTCATGGAAGGGAGCCTTCATTCATGTCTTCCTACCCCGCTCTAAACATAGGTGGACCCCAGAGATGAGCTCATAGAAGGGATCTTTTATTCATGCCTTCTTACCCCGCTCTAAACGTAAGTGGCCCCCAGAGATGAGCTCATGGAAGGGAGCCTTCATTCATACCTTCATACCCCACTCTAAAACTCTAAACGTAGGTAGACCCCACGGATAAGCTCATAGAAGGGAGCCTTCATTCATGCCTTCTTACCCCGCTCTAAATGTAGGTGGACCCCACGGATGGGCTCATGGAAGGGAGCCTTCATTCATGCCTTCTTACCCCGCTCTAAACATAGGTGGACCCCACGGATGAGCTCATAGAAGGAAGCCTTAATTCATGCCTTCTTACCCCGCTCTAAATGTAGGTGGACCCCATGGATGAGCTCATGGAAGGGAGCCTTCATTCATGCCTTCTTACCCCGCTCTAAACGTAGGTGGACCCCAGAGATGAGCTCATAGAAGGGAGCCTTCATTCATGCCTTCTTACCCCACTCTAAATGTGGGTGGACCCCACGGATGAGCTCATGGAAGGGAGCCTTCATTCATGCCTTCTTACCTCGCTCTAAACGTAGGTGGACGCTAGAGATGAGCTCATAGAAGGGAGCCTTCATTCATGCCTTCTTATCCCTCTCTAAACGTAGGTGAACCCCACGGATGAGCTCATAGAAGGGAGCCTTCATTCATGACTTCTTACCCTGCTCTAAAAGTAGGTGGACCCCAGAGATGAGCTCATGAAACGGAGCCTTCATTCATGCCTTCTCACCACGCTCCATACTTAGGTGGACCCCACAGATGAGCTCATATAAGGGAGCCTTCATTCAAGCCTTCTTACCCGCTCTAAAGTAGGTGGACCCCACGCTTAAGCTCATGGAAGAGCGCCTTCATTCATGCCTTCTTACCCCGCTCTATACTTAGGTGGACCCCACAGATGAGCTCATAGAAGAGAACCTTCATTCATGCCTTCTTTTACCCTGCTCTAAACGTAGGTGGACCCCACAGATGAGCTCATAGAAGGGAGCCTTCATTCATGCATTCTTTCCCCGCTCTAAACGTAGGTGGACCCCACAGATGAGCTCATAGAAGAGAACCTTCATTCATGCCTTCTTTTACCCTGCTCTAAACGTAGGTGGACCCCACAGATGAGCTCATAGAAGGGAGCCTTCATTCATGCCTTCTTTCCGCGCTCTAAACGTAGGTGGACCCCACAGATGAACTCATAGAAGTCGGCCTTCATTTATGCCTTCTTACCCCGCTCTAAACGTAGGTGGACCCCAGAGATGAGCTCATGGAAGGTATCCTTCATTCATGCCTTGTTACCCCGCTCGAAACGTAGGTAGATCCCACGGATGAGGTCATAGAAGGGAGCCTTCATTCATGCCTTCTTACCCCGCTCTAAACATAGGTGGACCCCGGAGATGAGCTCATGGAAGGGAGCCTTCATTCATGCCTTCTTACCCCACGCTAAACGTAGATAGACCTCACGGATGAGCTCATAGAAGGGAGACTTCATTCATGCCTTCTTACCCCGCTCTAAATGTAGGTGGACCCCACGGATAAGCTCATAGAAGGGAGCCTTCATTCATGCCTTCTTACCCCACTCTAAATGTAGGTGGACCCCACGGATGAGCTCATGGAAGGGAGCCTTCATTCATGCCTTCTTACCCCGCTATAAATGTAGGTGGGCCCCAGAGATGGGCTCATAGAAGGGGGCCTTCATTCATGCCTTCTTACCCCGCTCTAAACGTAGGTGGACCCCAGAGATGAGCTCATGGAAGGGAGCCTTCATTCATGCCTTCTTACCCCGCTCTAAACGTAGGTGGACCCCAGAGATGAGCTCATGGAAGGGAGCCTTCATTCATGCCTTCTTACCCCGCTCTAAATGTAGGTGGAACCCACGGATGAGCTCAAGGAAGGGAGCCTTAATTCATGCCTTCTTACCCCGCTCTAAACATAGGTGGACCCCACGGATGAGCTCATAGAAGGGAGCCTTCATTCATGCCTTCTTACCCCGCTCTAAATGTAGGTGGACCCCACGGATGAGCTCATAGAAGGGAGCCTTCATTCATGCCTTCTTACCACGCTCTAAACGTAGGTGGACCTCGCGGAAGAGCTCATAGTAGTGAGCCTTCATTCATGCCTTCTTACCCGCTCTAAACGTAGGTGGGCCCCACAGATGAGCTCATAGAAGGGGGCCTTCATTCATGCCTTCTTACCCCGCTCTAAACGTAGGTGGACCCCAGAGATGAGCTCATAGACGGGACCCTTCATTCATGCCTTCGTACCCCGCTCTAAACGTAGGTGGATCCCACGGATGAGCTCATAGAAGGGAGCCTTCATTCATGCCTTCTTACCCCACTCTAAACGAAGGTAGACCCCAAGGATGAGCTCATAGAAGGGAGCCTTCATTCATGCCTTCTTACCCCGCTCTAAATGTAGGTGGACCCCACAGATGAGCTCAAAGAAGGGAGCCTTCATTCATGCCTTCTTACCCCGCTCTAAACATAGGTGGACCCCACGGATGAGCTCATAGAAGGGAGCCTTCATTCATGCCTTCTTACCCCGCTCTAAATGTAGGTGGACCCCACGGATGAGCTCATAGAAGGGAGCCTTCATTCATGACTTCTTACCACGCTCTAAACGTAGGTGGACCTCGCGGAAGAGCTCATAGTAGTGAGCCTTCATTCATGCCTTCTTACCCGCTCTAAACGTAGGTGGGCCCCACAGATGAGCTCATAGAAGGGGGCCTTCATTCATGCCTTCTTACCCCGCTCTAAACGTAGGTGGACCCCAGAGATGAGCTCATAGAAGGGACCCTTCATTCATGCCTTCGTACCCCGCTCTAAACGTAGGTGGATCCCACGGATGAGCTCATAGAAGGGAGCCTTCATTCATGCCTTCTTACCCCACTCTAAACGAAGGTAGACCCCAAGGATGAGCTCATAGAAGGGAGCCTTCATTCATGCCTTCTTACCCCGCTCTAAATGTAGGTGGACCCCACAGATGAGCTCAAAGAAGGGAGCCTTCATTCATGCCTTCTTACCCCCCTCTAAATGTAGGTGACCCCACGGATGAGCTCATGGAAGGGAGCCTTCATTCATGCCTTCTTACCCCGCTCTAAACGTAGGTGGACCCCACGGATGAGCTCATGGAAGAGAGCCTTCATTCATGCCTTCTTACCCCGCTCTAAATGTGGGTGGACCCCACGGATGAGCTCATGGAAGGGAGCCTTCATTCATGCCTTCTTACCTCGCTCTAAACGTAGGTGGACCCCACGGATGAGCTCATAGAAGGGAGCCTTCATTCATGCCTTCTTATCCCTCTCTAAACGTAGGTGAACCCCACGGATGAGCTCATAGAAGGGAGCCTTCATTCATGACTTCTTACCCTGCTCTAAAAGTAGGTGGACCCCAGAGATGAGCTCATGAAACGGAGCCTTCATTCATGCCTTCTCACCACGCTCCATACTTAGGTGGACCCCACAGATGAGCTCATATAAGGGAGCCTTCATTCAAGCCTTCTTACCCGCTCTAAAGTAGGTGGACCCCACGCTTAAGCTCATGGAAGAGCGCCTTCATTCATGCCTTCTTACCCCGCTCTATACTTAGGTGGACCCCACAGATGAGCTCATAGAAGGGAACCTTCATTCATGCCTTCTTTTACCCTGCTCTAAACGTAGGTGGACCCCACAGATGAGCTCATAGAAGGGAGCCTTCATTCATGCATTCTTTCCCCGCTCTAAACGTAGGTGGACCCCACAGATGAGCTCATAGAAGAGAACCTTCATTCATGCCTTCTTTTACCCTGCTCTAAACGTAGGTGGACCCCACAGATGAGCTCATAGAAGGGAGCCTTCATTCATGCCTTCTTTCCGCGCTCTAAACGTAGGTGGACCCCACAGATGAACTCATAGAAGTCGGCCTTCATTTATGCCTTCTTACCCCGCTCTAAACGTAGGTGGACCCCAGAGATGAGCTCATGGAAGGTATCCTTCATTCATGCCTTGTTACCCCGCTCGAAACGTAGGTAGATCCCACGGATGAGGTCATAGAAGGGAGCCTTCATTCATGCCTTCTTACCCCGCTCTAAACATAGGTGGACCCCGGAGATGAGCTCATGGAAGGGAGCCTTCATTCATGCCTTCTTACCCCACGCTAAACGTAGATAGACCTCACGGATGAGCTCATAGAAGGGAGACTTCATTCATGCCTTCTTACCCCGCTCTAAATGTAGGTGGACCCCACGGATAAGCTCATAGAAGGGAGCCTTCATTCATGCCTTCTTACCCCACTCTAAATGTAGGTGGACCCCACGGATGAGCTCATGGAAGGGAGCCTTCATTCATGCCTTCTTACCCCGCTATAAATGTAGGTGGGCCCCAGAGATGGGCTCATAGAAGGGGGCCTTCATTCATGCCTTCTTACCCCGCTCTAAACGTAGGTGGACCCCAGAGATGAGCTCATGGAAGGGAGCCTTCATTCATGCCTTCTTACCCCGCTCTAAACGTAGGTGGACCCCAGAGATGAGCTCATGGAAGGGAGCCTTCATTCATGCCTTCTTACCCCGCTCTAAATGTAGGTGGACCCCACGGATGAGCTCAAGGAAGGGAGCCTTAATTCATGCCTTCTTACCCCGCTCTAAACATAGGTGGACCCCACGGATGAGCTCATAGAAGGGAGCCTTCATTCATGCCTTCTTACCCCGCTCTAAATGTAGGTGGACCCCACGGATGAGCTCATAGAAGGGAGCCTTCATTTATGCCTTCTTACCACGCTCTAAACGTAGGTGGACCTCGCGGAAGAGCTCATAGTAGTGAGCCTTCATTCATGCCTTCTTACCCGCTCTAAACGTAGGTGGGCCCCACAGATGAGCTCATAGAAGGGGGCCTTCATTCATGCCTTCTTACCCCGCTCTAAACGTAGGTGGACCCCAGAGATGAGCTCATAGAAGGGACCCTTCATTCATGCCTTCGTACCCCGCTCTAAACGTAGGTGGATCCCACGGATGAGCTCATAGAAGGGAGCCTTCATTCATGCCTTCTTACCCCACTCTAAACGAAGGTAGACCCCAAGGATGAGCTCATAGAAGGGAGCCTTCATTCATGCCTTCTTACCCCGCTCTAAATGTAGGTGGACCCCACAGATGAGCTCAAAGAAGGGAGCCTTCATTCATGCCTTCTTACCCCGCTCTAAACATAGGTGGACCCCACGGATGAGCTCATAGAAGGGAGCCTTCATTCATGCCTTCTTACCCCGCTCTAAATGTAGGTGGACCCCACGGATGAGCTCATAGAAGGGAGCCTTCATTCATGCCTTCTTACCACGCTCTAAACGTAGGTGGACCTCGCGGAAGAGCTCATAGTAGTGAGCCTTCATTCATGCCTTCTTACCCGCTCTAAACGTAGGTGGGCCCCACAGATGAGCTCATAGAAGGGGGCCTTCATTCATGCCTTCTTACCCCGCTCTAAACGTAGGTGGACCCCAGAGATGAGCTCATAAAAGGGACCCTTCATTCATGCCTTCGTACCCCGCTCTAAACGTAGGTGGATCCCACGGATGAGCTCATAGAAGGGAGCCTTCATTCATGCCTTCTTACCCCACTCTAAACGAAGGTAGACCCCAAGGATGAGCTCATAGAAGGGAGCCTTCATTCATGCCTTCTTACCCCGCTCTAAATGTAGGTGGACCCCACAGATGAGCTCAAAGAAGGGAGCCTTCATTCATGCCTTCTTACCCCCCTCTAAATGTAGGTGACCCCACGGATGAGCTCATGGAAGGGAGCCTTCATTCATGCCTTCTTACCCCGCTCTAAACGTAGGTGGACCCCAGAGATAGGCTCATAGAAGGGAGCCTTGATTCATGCCTTCTTACCCCGCTCTAAAAATAGGTGGATCCCACGGATGAGCTGATAGAAGGGAGACTTCACTCATGCCTTCTTACCCCGCTCTAAATGTAGGTGGACCCCACGGATGAGCTCATAGAAGGGAGCCTTCATTCATGCCTTCTTACCCCGCTCTAAACGTAGGTGGGCCCCACAGATGAGCTCATAGAAGGGAGCCTTCATTCATGCCTTCTTAGCTCGCTCTATACTTAGGTGGACCCCAGAGATGAGCTCACGGAAGGGAGCCTTCATTCATGCCTTCTTACCCCACTCTAAATGTAGGTAGACCCCACGGATGAGCTAATAGAAGGGAGTCTTCATTCATGCCTTCTTACCCCGCTCTAAACGTAGGTGGACCCCACGGATGAGCTCATAGAAGGGATCTTTCATTCATGCCTTCTTTCCGCGCTCTACACGTAGGTGGACCCCACAGATGAGCACATAGAAAGGGGCCTTCATTCATGCCTTCTTACCCCGCTCTAAACGTAGGTGGACCCCAGAGATGAGCTCATGGAAGGGATCCTTCATTCATGCCTTGTTACCCCGCTCGAAACGTAGGTAGATCCCACGGATGAGGTCATAGAAGGGAGCCTTCATTCATGCCTCCTTACCCCGCTCTAAACATAGGTGGACCCCAGAGATGAGCTCATGGAAGGGAGCCTTCATTCATGCCTTCTTACCCCGCTCTAAATGTAGGCGGACCCCACGGATAAGCTCATAGAAGGGAGCCTTCATTCATGCCTTCTTACCCCACTCTAAATGTAGGTGGACCCCACGGATGAGCTCATGGAAGGGAGCCTTCATTCATGCCTTCTTAACCCGCTATAAATGTAGGTGGGCCCCAGAGATGGGCTCATAGAAGGGGGCCTTCATTCATGCCTTCTTACCCCGCTCTAAACGTAGGTGGACCCCAGAGATGAGCTCATGGAAGGGAGCCTTCATTCATGCCTTCTTACCCCGCTCTAAACGTAGGAGGACCCCAGAGATGAGCTCATGGAAGGGAGCCTTCATTTATGCCTTCTTACCCCGCTCTAAATGTAGGTGGACCCCACGGATGAGCTCATGGAAGGGAACCTTCATTCATGCCTTCTTACCCCGCTCTAAACGTAGGTGGACCCCAGAGATGAGCTGATAGAAGGGAGCCTTCATTCATGCCTTCTTACCCCGCTCTAAACGTAGGTGGACCCCATGGATGAGCTCATAGAAGGGAACCTTCATTCATGCATTCTTACCCCGCTCTAAATGTAGCTGGACCCCACGGATGAGCTCATAGAAGGGAGACTACATTCATGCCTTCTTACCCCGCTCTAAACGTAGGTGGACCCCATGGATGAGCTCATAGAAGGGAGCCTTCATTCATGCATTCTTACCCCGCTCTAAATGTAGGTGGACCCCATGGATGAGCTCATAGAAGGGAGCCTTCATTCATGCATTCTTACCCCGCTCTAAATGTAGGTGGACCCCACGGATGAGCTCATGGAAGGGAACCTTCATTCATGCCTTCTTACCCCGCTCTAAACGTAGGTGGACCTCAGAGATGAGCTCATGGAAGGGAGCCTTCATTCATGCCTTCCTACCCCGCTCTAAACGTAGGTGGACCCCAGAGATGAGCTCATAGAAGGGAGTTTTTATTCATGCCTTCTTACCCCGCTCTAAACGTAGGTGGCCCCCAGAGATGAGCTCATGGAAGGGAGCCTTCATTCATGCCTTCTTACCCCGCTCTAAACGTAGGTGGGCCTCACAGATTAGCTCATAGAAGGGAGCCTTCATTCATGCCTTCTTACCCCGCTCTATACTTAGGTGAACCCCACAGATGAGCTCATAGAAGGGAGCCTTCATTCATGCCTTCTTACCCCGCTCTAAACGTAAGTGGGCCCCACAGATGAGCTCATAGAAGGGAGCCTTCATTCATGCCTTCTTACCCCGCTCTATACTTAGGTGAACCCCACAGATGAGCTCACAGAAGGGAGCCTTCATTCATGCCTTCTTACACTGCTCTAAACGTAGGTGGACCCCACGGATGAGCTCATAGAAGGGAGCCTTCATTCATGCCTTCTTACCCCGCTCTAAATGTAGCTGGACCCCACGGAAGAGCTCATAGAAGGGAGACTTCATTCATGCCTTCTTACCCCGCTCTAAACGTAGGTGGACCCCATGGATGAGCTCATAGAAGGGAGCCTTCATTCATGCATTCTTACCCCGCTCTAAATGTAGGTGGACCCCACGGATGAGCTCATAGAAGGGAGCCTTCATTCAAGCCTTCTTACCTCGCTTTATACTTAGGTGGACCCCAGAGATGAGCTCATGGAAGGGAGCCTTCATTCATGCCTTCTTCCCCCGCTCTAAACGTAGGTGGGCCCCACAGGTGAGCTCATAGAAGGGAGCCTTCATTCATGCCTTCTTACCCCGCTCTAAACGTAGGTGGACCCCATGGATGAGCTCATAGAATGGAGCCTTCATTCATGCATTCTTACCCCGCTCTAAATGTAGGTGGACCCCACGGATGAGCTCATAGAAGGGAGCCTTCATTCATGCCTTCTTACCTCGCTCTATACTTAGGTGGACCCCAGAGATGAGCTCATGGAAGGGAGCCTTCATTCATGCCTTCTTACCCCACTCTAAATGTAGGTAGATCCCACGGATGAGCTAATAGAAGGTAGTTTTCATTCATGCCTTCTTACCCCGCTCTAAACGTAGGTGTACCCCACGGATGAGCTCATAGAAGGGATCTTTCATTCATGCCTTCTTACCCCGCTCTAAACGTAGGTGGACCCCACAGGTGAGCTCATAGAAGGGAGCCTTCATTCATGCCTTCTTACCCCGCTCAAAAACGTAGGTGGACCCCACAAATGAGCTCATAGAAGGGAGCCTTCCTTCATGCCCTCTTATCCCGCTCTAAACGTAGGTGGACCCCACAGATGAGCTCATAGAAGGGAGCCTTCATTCATGCCTTCTTACCCCGCTCTAAACGTAGGTGGACCCCACGGATGAGCTCATAGAAGGGAGCCTTCATTCATGCCTTCTTACCCCGCTCTAAACGTAGGTGGACCCCAGAGATGGGCTCATAGAAGGGAGCCTTCATTCATGCCTTCTTAACCCGCTCTAAATGTAGGTGGACCCTAGAAATGAGCTCATAGAAGGGAGCCTTCATTCATGCCTTCTTACCCCGCTCTAAATGTAGGTGGGCCCCACAGATGAGCTCACAGAAGGGAGCCTTCATTCATGCCTTCTTACCCCGCTCTAAACGTAGGTGGGCCCCACAGGTGAGCTCATAGAAGGGAGCCTTCATTCATGCCTTCTTACCCCGCTCTAAACGTAGGTGGCCCCCAGAGATGAGCTCATGGAAGGGAGCCTTCATTCATGCCTTCTTACCCCGCTCTAAACGTAGGTGGGCCCCACAGGTGAGCTCATAGAAGGGAGCCTTCATTCATGCCTTCTTACCCCGCTCTAAACATAGGTGGACCCCAAAAATGAGCTCATAGAAGGGAGCCTTCCTTCATGCCCTCTTATCCCGCTCTAAACGTAGGTGGACCCCAGAGATGACCTCATAGAAGGGAGCCTTCATTCATGCCTTCTTACCCCGCTCTAAACGTAGGTGGACCCCACGGATGAGCTCATAGAAGGGAGCCTTCATTCATGCCTTCTTACGCCGCTCTAAACGTAGGTGTACCCCAGAAATGGGCTCATAGAAGGGAGCCTTCATTCATGCCTTCTTACCCCGCTCTAAACGTAGGTGGACCCTAGAAATGAGCTCTTAGAAGGGAGCCTTCATTCATGCCTTCTTACCCCGCTCTAAATGTAGGTGGACCCCACGGATGAGCTCATGGAAGGGAACCTTCATTCATGCATTCTTATCCCACTCTAAACGTAGGTGGACCCCAGAGATGAGCTGATAGAAGGGAGCCTTCATTCATGCCTTCCTACCCCGCTCTAAACGTAGGTGGACCCCAGAGATGAGCTCATAGGAGGGAGCTTTTATTCATGCCTTCTTACCCCGCTCTAAACGTAGGTGGACCCCAGAGATGAGCTCATGGAAGGGAGCCTTCATTCATGCCTTCTTACCCCACTCTAAATGTAGGTAGATCCCACGGATGAGCTAATTGAAGGGAGTCTTCATTCATGCCTTCTTACCCCGCTCTAAACGTAGGTGTACCCCACGGATGAGCTCATAGAAGGGATCTTTCATTCATGCCTTCTTACCCCGCTCTAAACGTAGGTGGGCCCCACAGGTGAGCTCATAGAAGGGAGCCTTCCTTCATGCCCTCTTATCCCGCTCTAAACGAAGGTGGACCCCACAGATGAGCTCATAGAAGGGAGCCTTCATTCATGCCTTCTTACCACGCTCTAAACGTAGGTGGACCCCACGGATGAGCTCATAGAAGGGAGCCTTCAGTCATGCCTTCTTACCCCGCTCTAAACGTAGGTGGACCCCAGAGATGGGCTCATGGAAGGGAGCCTTCATTCATGCCTTCTTACCCCGCTCTAAACGTAGGTGGACCCTAGAAATGAGCTCATAGAAGGGAGCCTTCATTTATGCCTTCTTACCCCGCTCTAAATGCAGGTGGACCCCAGAGATGAGCTGATAGAAGGGAGCCTTCATTCATGCCTTCTTACCCCGCTCTAAACGTAGGTGGACCTCAGAGATGAGCTCATGGAAGGGAGCCTTCATTCATGCCTTCCTACCCCGATCTAAACGTAGGTGGACCCCAGAGATGAGCTCATAGAAGGGAGTTTTTATTCATGCCATCTTACCCCGCTCTAAACGTAGGTGGCCCCCAGAGATGAGCTCATGGAAGGGAGCCTTCATTCATGCCTTCTTACCCCGCTCTAAACGTAGGTGGGCCCCACAGATTAGCTCATAGAAGGGAGCCTTCATTCATGCCTTCTTACCCCGCTCTATACTTAGGTGAACCCCACAGATGAGCTCACAGAAGGGAGCCTTCATTCATGCCTTCTTTTTTTTTTTTCTTTTTTTTTTTTTTTTGACAGTGTCCACAAGGGGAGGAGTACAAATGTCGCCACGGTATTCGTTCCATTGACCCCACACCTTCACCCATGCCCTGGGTCTACCCCTGGCCACATAAACAGTTTTCTCACGGAACATGGACCAATCCATATTATCCTCCCATTGCGAGAGGGCAGGGGGCCTGGAGGCCCCCCAGAGTTGCGCAATATCTCGCTTCGCAATCATATAGCCCAGGGTGGCCCATCTAGTCTGTGCCACCGAATAGTCCGTGGGCTCCCAAACATTCAAAAGACAGCGACGAGGTTCCGGTCGCAAGGATATCCCCGTCACCACAGTCATCAGATCAAGCACGGCCACCCAATAAGCAGCCACCATCGGGCACTCCCAAAGAATATGCAGGAAAGTAGCACGCAAACCACATCCACGCTTACACAGTCCATCGGGGGAAAAGCCCATCACCATCAGTCGCGGGCCCGTCACGTACACCCGATGAAGGATCTTCAATTGGACCAGACGGAGTCGAGCCGGTATAGCCACCTCCTTCGGAGAGGAGAGGGCCGATTGCCAATCCTCATCATCAAGTTCCAACCCATCTCCCATCCACTGTTCCCGAATTCGGGCCAATAAGTCAGTCCGATTGTTGATCAACTTTTTATAAATCAGGGAGATAGTGCTATCAGGAAGATGTCCGTCAAGGATACGGTCTTCAAGTGGGGAAGAGTCAGGCGGAATCTCACCAGGAGCAAACACCGAAACCAAAGCGTGCCTGATCTGTAAATAACGAAAGAATTCCCGACTACTCAGGCCGTAGTCAGCCTGGAGGGCCTGAAACGGGCGCACAGAACCCTTAGAATATACATCCCCCACTTTAGAGATCCCAATCAAGTCCCAACGGTCAAAACCCTTGGAAGACCAAAGACCGCCCAAACGTTCCGAAGCATAAAGCGTGTTGCCAACGTCAAGCGATCCTCCCAGCCCAGGCTCACATTCGCAGCACGCCACACTGTCAAAGCAGTCAAAGTAGGTCCCACAAGACGGCGCCCAGCGGAGCGAGAATAGAGTACTCTGTTAAAGTCACCTCCCGGAAGCTGTAGTTTATCCATCTCAAACGCCGGATTACGACCCGGAGAGAACATAGCGTGATTAATAGCGGACAGATGGGAAGCCCAGTAGTATCTCTTAATATCGGGGAGCGCCATGCCCCCATCGTACCACGGGATGGAAAGTTTCGCGAGAGCAATGCGCGGTCGCCCATCCCAAATAAGTTGCCTCTGAAGGCTCTCAATCTCCCGAAAATAGGTCTTGGGGATAGGATCATAATAATTCTGGAGAGCGTAGAGAAACCGCGGTAGTGACAACATCTTAAACATGCCCGCCCGACCCAGTGGAGACAGGGGAAGTTTGCGCCAGTGGGCAACGTCCAAACGGAGCCTAAGCAACGGGGGAAGGAGATTACGATCAAAACGAAGGGACGGATCCAAGGTAACGAAAACCCCCAAGTATTTGAAACCATCCCGGACCACCTGAAGAGGAAGTCTACTCGGCAACGGAGGCAAGATACCAGATAAAACGTATACACAGGATTTAGACCAGTTGATGACGAGGCCTGAGTTAGTGCCGAAGGACGCAAGAACGTCAAATAAAACAGATAAAGACTTGCGAGGGGAAGTAAGATACAAGAGGATGTCGTCCGCATAAAGCGAGACGCGGTCTTCGAAGTCCGGGGCCCAACGAATACCTTTAAGGGACGGTTCCCAACGGAGCCAGGCCGCCAACGGTTCAAGAGCGAGCGCGAACAACAGAGGGGACAAGGGGCAACCCTGACGGGTACCCCTGCCCAAGGAGAAGGGGGCCGACACTCTACCGTTCACTACAACTTGCGCCAGAGGTTCCGCATACAACAGCCTAACCCAGCTAATAAACTCGCACCCGAATCCAAATTTCTCAAGTGTCGCCCATAAATAGGGCCACTCCACAGTATCAAAGGCCATGGAGGCATCCAGGGACGCCAAAATGGCCGGTTCAGTCAAAAGCCCCGCCCTCGCCAGCGCGCCGTGAAGGCGACGTAAATTCAGAGCAGTGTTGCGATGCGGGATAAAGCCAGACTGATCCGGATGGACCAACTCCCCAAGAACCGAAAGGAGACGGGTCGCCAAAAGTTTAGCCAACACCTTAGGTTCAACATTTAATAGGGATATGGGCCTATACGAGGAACAGAGGTCACGCGGTTTACCCTCTTTGGGAATGACGACGATCGTCGCCAGACGCTGATCATAGGGAAGCATGTTCCGCTCACGAGATTCTAGAAACATGGCGCGGAGATACGGCGCCACCTTATCGGGGCGTAATTTGTACAACTCAATAGGCAAACCGTTCGGGCCCAGTGCTTTGCCCGAACGGAGCGATCGAACTGCATTGGCTATCTCATCATTCGTAAAAGGGGAGTCCAAAGCAATACGGTCCAAGTCGGTGACGCAGGGCAAAGTGATATCACGCAGAAGAAGGCGGGAGTCGGCAACATCCCTCACAGACACGGGAGCATATACCACACGGAAATATTCCGCAAAACGATCAACAATGGCGGTCGGATCAATCACATTCTCACCACTCGCAGACTGAATCACGGGCACCACACGATTAACTCTTTCTTTCTTGTCCAACCACGCTAGGAGTTTGCCCGCCTTGTCACCCACATCGTACAATCTGCCCTGCTGCTCACGAAACATCACCTTTGCAGCGTCAGTGACCAGAGATTTATATGCAAACTGTTTTAGACCCAGGGCATGGAGTTTGTCAGGCGTGACACCAGATTCCAACTCGTCCTCCAAAGCAGAGATCTCCCCCTCAAGGTCCACCACCTCCTTCCTCCCTGCCCTCTTAGCTTCAACAATCAAGGAAAGGGCCTGTCCACGAATCACAGTTTTAAAAGCTTCCCACAGGGACACAGCCGAAGAGACCGATCCCTCATTTTCCAGGAAATATGCATCCATGGACTTGAGCAAGAGGGTACGAGTCTCAGGGGAGGAAAGATACCAAGGGTTAATGGGAGCCACTCGGCCCGCCGCCTCTACCCCAACCTCGAAACGAAGCCAGAGCGGCGAGTGATCAGAAATACCCCTCGGCAAGTGTAAAATCTCACGAACCGCCGATGATTGGGCTGCGGGCATCAGGAAATAATCCAGCCGGGACAGACTGCCATGGGCCCCAGAATGGAAGGTGTATTGGAGTTGAGTAGGATGCAACAGTCGCCAGCAGTCCACAAGGCCAAAGGTATCTAAAAACCCACCCAACCACTGCTGAGCCTGCGGGGTATCTCTAGGGGGATGGCGATCGTGAAGGCCGGAAAGCACCGAATTAAAATCACCGGCAAGAAAGAGAGTGCTATCAGGGAGATCCAACAGAACACGGCCCAAGTCCGTAAAAGTAGAGGCCTGCAAACCCGGGGGAACATAAACATTGAAGAGAGATAAGGTGCGACCTTCATATCTACCCACCAGGACAGTATATCTCCCACGGTCATCATGAATCACCTCATCGATAGCCAGGGGGAGGGAGGTTCGAACAAGAATACCCACACCCCTAGATCCGGAGGTAAACCCTGAGTGCGCCACAAGGCGGTAGCCCCATCTATTCATTGCATAACAAACATTACCAATCAAATGGGTTTCTTGCATGAAAACAATGTCCGGTGACAAACGTCGTATACATTTTAAGACAACACTGCGCTTAATACGATCTCCCAGGCCATTAACGTTCCAGGAAAGAAATTTCAACCCTCTACCCCCCATCCCAACCACCCGAGCCAAGACCCCTCGCCCATGAGCTAGACATCAGAAACAGCAGCAAACACAGGAGCAACTCGCCTTGAAAACAACACACAAAAAAGAAAAAACTTCCCAACCCCTCTCCCCCAAACTGAAGAGAAACACCCCCCACCCTGCACCCCTGCAAAAAGCTAAAGAGCCACCCCAACCTGCAGTGTGCCTGTCGCCCAAGAACCCCTATTCTACACAAAGACCCCGGAGGAGGAAAGGTCTCCGTTCCATCCACCCCCCGACCTCAGCAAGAACAAAAATAACAAACGAAAAGACAGAATGACCACAATGTAGAGGGACGCCGGCCAACACTCCTGAGAATGTATTCAAAATAAGACATAAGAGCCGAACAGTTAGATCTCCACACCACCTTCGGCACCGCCAGGGTGAGCGGCGGAGTCTGTCTCAGGAGGACGGTCAGGCAATGAGTCCAGCCAGTCATTAACAGCATCTGGCCGATCAAAGAAAAGGGTACGTTCATTGTATTCAACCCGGAGTCTAGTGGGAAAGAGCATGGCGTAACGTAGGCCCCGATCCCGGAGACGTTTCTTGGCAACACGAAACTCCATACGTTGTCTCTGAACCTGTTGGGAAAAGTCCGGGTAAAAGTTCACCGTAGCATTCTCAAAGGCCACCGGGCCCTTCACCCGCGAGGCCTGCAGGATAGCGTCCCGGTCTCTATAATGAAAAAGCTTCGCTACAATGGGTCTCGGCGGGGCTCCCGGCTTGACTTTGCCCCCTGGAACACGATGTGCACGTTCCACCGTGAAAAATTTTGTGAGACCAGAAGGGGCCAAATGGTTCAAGACCAGATCCTCAACCAGGAGATCCACCGAGTGGGGTTCAGGGTTTTCCGGTACACCAACCAGGCGAACATTGCAGCGACGCGCCCTATTTTCAAAGTCCTCCAGGCGACGGGTCATGAAGTCATTCCCCCGACGGAGATTTCCAATCTCTGTTTGGAGCTCCGAGACGTCATTCGTAAGGCTAGAGGATTTAATATCCAGTGATTGTACCCTCTCATTCGTCTTGCCGAGATCGGCACGAATCAGATTCACCTCAATAGCCACGGTGTCAAGTTTGTGGGCCAAGGCCTCGTACTGTAGGCCGATGGATTCCCTCACACCCGAGATGGCGCCCATGATATCCTGTAAGGAGGGCTCCGCCGACTCTTCCAAAATTCGTTCGGACGCAATACTAGAACCAGGCAGGGCAGCTCCGGGGGACCCCTTAGAATGGGTATAACGGTCCATGACATTTGATTGAACTGGAGCTCCGCGCAGAGGTGTTTTCGTCTTGCGCGTCTCTCTGTCCCCTCTGCCCGCCATTTTGAAGATGCGTCACAGGACAAGCCACTAGGTTCGACGGGCCCGACACTCAAAGTACAGGATCAAAAGTACATAAAAGGGGGGCACAACTCGGGTAGAGGTCGCCAAACCAGCAAATAGGTCACATGAAAGCCCAACAGCCGATCTGCCTCCAAGTCTCAGTCGCAACACGACATCCACATCCGTGGCCCAAGTCGGAACGGAATCGAAACCGAAACTTAGGAAGGGGGGACCCACAAGGCCAGATCTCCTGCCGTTGTTGTTCAATTGCAGGACGGCCACAGTACCGCACCCCGTCCCAGGCGTACCTCCAGGGTGGAGCCCAAAAGTTCAGAGCACCATATCTCAGGAATACGAGATCCAAATCGATTTCTGAAAAGTGCCAGGGTAATCAGCCAAACGTCCCCTACACGAATTCTTGCAAGAAATCAGGATTCAGCCAGGATAAAATGTCGGGAGCGGCGAGGGTCCGGAGAGCGCTGTGCTCAAGCGACCATCTCGGATGCCCGCCAAGCTCCTCCCCCTCATTCATGCCTTCTTACACTGCTCTAAACGTAGGTGGACCCCACGGATGAGCTCATAGAAGGGAGCCTTCATTCATGCCTTATGTCCCCGCTCTAAACGTAGGTGGACCCCACGGATGAGGTCATAGAAGGGAGCCTTCATTCATGCCTTCTTACCCCGCTCTAAATGTAGCTGGACCCCACGGATGAGCTCATAGAAGGGAGACTTCATTCATGCCTTCTTACCCCGCTCTAAACGTAGGTGGACCCCATGGATGAGCTCATAGAAGGGAGCCTTCATTCATGCATTCTTACCCCGCTCTAAATGTAGGTGGACCCCACGGATGAGCTCATAGAAGGGAGCCTTCATTCATGCCTTCTTACCTCGCTTTATACTTAGGTGGACCCCAGAGATGAGCTCATGGAAGGGAGCCTTCATTCATGCCTTCTTACCCCGCTCTAAACGTAGGTGGGCCCCACAGGTGAGCTCATAGAAGGGAGCCTTCATTCATGCCTTCTTACCCCGCTCTAAACGTAGGTGGACCCCATGGATGAGCTCATAGAATGGAGCCTTCATTCATGCATTCTTACCCCGCTCTAAATGTAGGTGGACCCCACGGATGAGCTCATAGAAGGGAGCCTTCATTCATGCCTTCTTACTCGCTCTATACTTAGGTGGACCCCAGAGATGAGCTCATGGAAGGGAGCCTTCATTCATGCCTTCTTACCCCACTCTAAATGTAGGTAGATCCCACGGATGAGCTAATAGAAGGTAGTTTTCATTCATGCCTTCTTACCCCGCTCTAAACGTAGGTGTACCCCACGGATGAGCTCATAGAAGGGATCTTTCATTCATGCCTTCTTACCCCGCTCTAAACGTAGGTGGACCCCACAGGTGAGCTCATAGAAGGGAGCCTTCATTCATGCCTTCTTACCCCGCTCTAAACGTAGGTGGACCCCACAAATGAGCTCATAGAAGGGAGCCTTCCTTCATGCCCTCTTATCCCGCTCTAAACGTAGGTGGACCCCACAGATGAGCTCATAGAAGGGAGCCTTCATTCATGCCTTCTTACCCCGCTCTAAACGTAGGTGGACCCCACGGATGAGCTCATAGAAGGGAGCCTTCATTCATGCCTTCTTACCCCGCTCTAAACGTAGGTGGACCCCAGAGATGGGCTCATAGAAGGGAGCCTTCATTCATGCCTTCTTACCCCGCTCTAAATGTAGGTGGACCCTAGAAATGAGCTCATAGAAGGGAGCCTTCATTCATGCCTTCTTACCCTGCTCTAAATGTAGGTGGGCCCCACAGATGAGCTCACAGAAGGGAGCCTTCATTCATGCCTTCTTACCCCGCTCTAAACGTAGGTGGGCCCCACAGGTGAGCTCATAGAAGGGAGCCTTCATTCATGCCTTCTTACCCCGCTCTAAACGAGGTGGCCCCCAGAGATGAGCTCATGGAAGGGAGCCTTCATTCATGCCTTCTTACCCCGCTCTAAACGTAGGTGGGCCCCACAGGTGAGCTCATAGAAGGGAGCCTTCATTCATGCCTTCTTACCCCGCTTTAAACATAGGTGGACCCCAAAAATGAGCTCATAGAAGGGAGCCTTCCTTCATGCCCTCTTATCCCGCTCTAAACGTAGGTGGACCCCAGAGATGAGCTCATAGAAGGGAGCCTTCATTCATGCCTTCTTACCCCGCTCTAAACGTAGGTGGACCCCACGGATGAGCTCATAGAAGGGAGCCTTCATTCATGCCTTCTTACGCCGCTCTAAACGTAGGTGGACCCCAGAAATGGGCTCATAGAAGGGAGCCTTCATTCATGCCTTCTTACCCCGCTCTAAACGTAGGTGGACCCTAGAAATGAGCTCTTAGAAGGGAGCCTTCATTCATGCCTTCTTACCCCGCTCTAAATGTAGGTGGACCCCACGGATGAGCTCATGGAAGGGAACCTTCATTCATGCCTTCTTACCCCGCTCTAAACGTAGGTGGACCCCAGAGATGAGCTGATAGAAGGGAGCCTTCATTCATGCCTTCTTACCCCGCTCTAAACGTAGGTGGACCTCAGAGATGAGCTCATGGAAGGGAGCCTTCATTCATGCCTTCCTACCCCGCTCTAAACGTAGGTGGACCCCAGAGATGAGCTCATAGAAGGGAGCTTTTATTCATGCCTTCTTACCCCGCTCTAAACGTAGGTGGACCCCAGAGATGAGCTCATGGTAGGGAGCCTTCATTCATGCCTTCTTACCCCACTCTAAATGTAGGTAGATCCCACGGATGAGCTAATTGAAGGGAGTCTTCATTCATGCCTTCTTACCCCGCTCTAAACGTAGGTGTACCCCACGGATGAGCTCATAGAAGGGATCTTTCATTCATGCCTTCTTACCCCGCTCTAAACGTAGGTGGGCCCCACAGGTGAGCTCATAGAAGGGAGCCTTCCTTCATGCCCTCTTATTCCGCTCTAAACGAAGGTGGACCCCACAGATGAGCTCATAGAAGGGAGCCTTCATTCATGCCTTCTTACCCCGCTCTAAACGTAGGTGGACCCCAGAGATGAGCTCATAGAAGGGAGTTTTTATTCATGCCTTCTTACCCCGCTCTAAACGTAGGTGGCCCCCAGAGATGAGCTCATGGAAGGGAGCCTTCATTCATGCCTTCTTACCCCGCTCTAAACGTAGGTGGGCCCCACAGATTAGCTCATAGAAGGGAGCCTTCATTCATGCCTTCTTACCCCGCTCTATACTTAGGTGAACCCCACAGATGAGCTCATAGAAGGGAGCCTTCATTCATGCCTTCTTACCCCGCTATAAATGTAGGTGGGCCCCAGAGATGGGCTCATAGAAGGGGGCCTTCATTCATGCCTTCTTACCCCGCTCTAAACGTAGGTGGACCTCAGAGATGAGCTCATGGAAGGGAGCCTTCATTCATGCCTTCCTACCCCGCTCTAAACGTAGGTGGACCCCAGAGATGAGCTCATAGAAGGGAGCCTTCATTCATGCCTTCTTACCCCGCTCTATACTTAGGTGAACCCCACAGATGAGCTCATAGAAGGGAGCCTTCATTCATGCCTTCTTACCCCGCTATAAATGTAGGTGGGCCCCAGAGATGGGCTCATAGAAGGGGGCCTTCATTCATGCCTTCTTACCCCGCTCTAAACGTAGGTGGACCCCAGAGATGAGCTCATGGAAGGGAGCCTTCATTCATGCCTTCTTACCCCGCTCTAAACGTAGGTGGACCCCAGAGATGAGCTCATGGAAAGGAGCCTTCATTCATGCCTTCTTACCCCGCTCTAAATGTGGGTGGACCCCACGGATGAGCTCAAGGAAGGGAGCCTTCATTCATGCCTTCTTACCCCGCTCTAAACATAGGTGGACCCCACGGATGAGCTCATAGATGGGAGCCTTCATTCATGCCTTCTTACCCCGCTCTAAATGTATGTGGACCCCACGGATGAGCTCATAGAAGGGAGCCTTCATTCATGCCTTCTTACCACGCTCTAAACGTAGGTGGACCTCACGGAAGAGCTCATAGTAGTGAGCCTTCATTCATGCCTTCTTACCCGCTCTAAACGTAGGTGAGCCCCACAGATGAGCTCATAGAAGGAGGCCTTCATTCATGCCTTCTTACCCCGCTCTAAACGTAGGTGGATCCCACGGATGAGCTCATAGAAGGGAGCCTTCATTCATGCCTTCTTACCCCACTCTAAACGAAGGTAGACCCCAAGGATGAGCTCATAGAAGGGAGCCTTCATTCATGCCTTCTTACCCCGCTCTAAATGTAGGTGGACCCCACAGATGAGCTCAAAGAAGGGAGCCTTCATTCATGCCTTCTTACCCCCTCTAAATGTAGGTGGACCCCACGGATGAGCTCATGGAAGGGAGCCTTCATTCATGCCTTCTTACCCCACTCTAAACGTAGGTGGACCCCAGAGATAGGCTCATAGAAGGGAGCCTTGATTCATGCCTTCTTACCCCGCTCTAAAAATAGGTGGATCCCACGGATGAGCTCATAGAAGGGAGACTTCACTCATGCCTTCTTACCCCGCTCTAAATGTAGGTGGACCCCTTGAGTGAGCTCATGGAAGGGAGCCTTCATTCATGTCTTCTTACCCCGCTCTAAACGTAGGCGAACCACAGAGATGAGCTCATAGAAGAGAGCCTTCATTCATGCCTTCTTACCCCGCTCTAAACGTAGGTGGACCCCACGTATGAGCTCACAGAAGGGAGCCTTCATTCATGCCTTCTTACCCCGCTCTAAACGTAGGTGGACCCCACAGATGAACTCATAGAAGGGAGCCTTCATTCATGCCTTCTTACCCCGCTCTAAATGTAGGTGGACCCCACGGATGAGCTCATAGAAGGGAGCCTTCATTCATGCCTTCTTACCCCGCTCTAAATGTAGGTGGACCCCACGGATGAGCTCATAGAAGGGAGCCTTCATTCATGCCTTCTTACCCCGCTCTAAACGTAGGTGGGCCCCACAGATGAGCTCATAGAAGGGAGCCTTCATTCATGCCTTCTTACCTCGCTCTATACTTAGGTGGACCCCAGAGATGAGCTCACGGAAGGGAGCCTTCATTCATGCCTTCTTACCCCACTCTAAATGTAGGTAGACCCCACGGATGAGCTAATAGAAGGGAGTCTTCATTCATGCCTTCTTACCCCGCTCTAAACGTAGGTGGACCCCACGGATGAGCTCATAGAAGGGATCTTTCATTCATGCCTTCTTTCCGCGCTCTACACGTAGGTGGACCCCACAGATGAGCACATAGAAGGGGGCCTTCATTCATGCCTTCTTACCCCGCTCTAAACGTAGGTGGACCCCAGAGATGAGCTCATGGAAGGGATCCTTCATTCATGCCTTGTTACCCCGCTCGAAACGTAGGTAGATCCCACGGATGAGGTCATAGAAGGGAGCCTTCATTCATGCCTCCTTACCCCGCTCTAAACATAGGTGGACCCCAGAGATGAGCTCATGGAAGGGAGCCTTCATTCATGCCTTCTTACCCCACGCTAAACGTAGATAGACCTCACGGATGAGCTCATAGAAGGGAGACTTCATTCATGCCTTCTTACCCCGCTCTAAATGTAGGCGGACCCCACGGATAAGCTCATAGAAGGGAGCCTTCATTCATGTCTTCTTACCCCATTCTAAATGTAGGTGGGCCCCAGAGATGGGCTCATAGAAGGGGGCCTTCATTCATGCCTTCTTACCCCGCTCTAAACGTAGGAGGACCCCAGAGATGAGCTCATGGAAGGGAGCCTTCATTTATGCCTTCTTACCCCGCTCTAAATGTAGGTGGACCCCACGGATGAGCTCATGGAAGGGAACCTTCATTCATGCCTTCTTACCCCGCTCTAAACGTAGGTGGACCCCAGAGATGAGCTGATAGAAGGGAGCCTTCATTCATGCCTTCTTACCCCGCTCTAAACGTAGGTGGACCCCATGGATGAGCTCATAGAAGGGAGCCTTCATTCATGCATTCTTACCCCGCTCTAAATGTAGCTGGACCCCACGGATGAGCTCATAGAAGGGAGACTTCATTCATGCCTTCTTACCCCGCTCTAAAAGTAGGTGGACCCCATGGATGAGCTCATAGAAGGGAGCCTTCATTCATGCATTCTTACCCCGCTCTAAATGTAGGTGGACCCCATGGATGAGCTCATAGAAGGGAGCCTTCATTCATGCATTCTTACCCCGCTCTAAATGTAGGTGGACCCCACGGATGAGCTCATGGAAGGGAACCTTCATTCATGCCTTTTTACCCCGCTCTAAACGTAGGTGGACCCCAGAGATGAGCTGATAGAAGGGAGCCTTCATTCATGCCTTCAAACCCCGCTCTAAACGTAGGTGGACCTCAGAGATGAGCTCATGGAAGGGAGCCTTCATTCATGCCTTCCTACCCCGCTCTAAACGTAGGTGGACCCCAGAGATGAGCTCATAGAAGGGAGTTTTTATTCATGCCTTCTTACCCCGCTCTAAACGTAGGTGGCCCCCAGAGATGAGCTCATGGAAGGGAGCCTTCATTCATGCCTTCTTACCCCGCTCTAAACGTAGGTGGGCCTCACAGATTAGCTCATAGAAGGGAGCCTTCATTCATGCCTTCTTACCCCGCTCTATACTTAGGTGAACCCCACAGATGAGCTCATAGAAGGGAGCCTTCATTCATGCCTTCTTACCCCGCTCTAAACGTAAGTGGGCCCCACAGATGAGCTCATAGAAGGGAGCCTTCATTCATGCCTTCTTACCCCGCTCTATACTTAGGTGAACCCCACAGATGAGCTCACAGAAGGGAGCCTTCATTCATGCCTTCTTACACTGCTCTAAACGTAGGTGGACCCCACGGATGAGCTCCTAGAAGGGATCCTTCATTCATGCCTTATGTCCCCGCTCTAAACGTAGGTGGACCCCACGGATGAGGTCATAGAAGGGAGCCTTCATTCATGCCTTCTTACCCCGCTCTAAATGTAGCTGGACCCCACGGATGAGCTCATAGAAGGGAGACTTAATTCATGCCTTCTTACCCCGCTCTAAACGTAGGTGGACCCCATGGATGAGCTCATAGAAGGGAGCCTTCATTCATGCATTCTTACCCCGCTCTAAATGTAGGTGGACCCAACGGATGAGCTCATAGAAGGGAGCCTTCATTCATGCCTTCTTACCCCGCTCTAAACGTAGGTGGGCCCCACAGATGAGCTCATAGAAGGGAGCCTTCATTCATGCCTTCTTACCTCGCTTTATACTTAGGTGGACCCCAGAGATGAGCTCATGGAAGGGAGCCTTCATTCATGCCTTCTTACCCCGCTCTAAACGTAGGTGGGCCCCACTGGTGAGCTCATAGAAGGGAGCCTTCATTCATGCCTTCTTACCCCGCTCTAAACGTAGGTGGACCCCATGGATGAGCTCATAGAAGGGAGCCTTCATTCATGCATTCTTACCCCGCTCTAAATGTAGGTGGACCCCACGGATGAGCTCATAGAAGGGAGCCTTCATTCATGCCTTCTTACCTCGCTCTATACTTAGGTGGACCCCAGAGATGAGCTCATGGAAGGGAGCCTTCATTCATGCCTTCTTACCCCACTCTAAATGTAGGTAGATCCCACGGATGAGCTAATAGAAGGTAGTTTTCATTCATGCCTTCTTACCCCGCTCTCAACGTAGGTGTACCCCACGGATGAGCTCATAGAAGGGATCTTTCATTCATGCCTTCTTACCCCGCTCTAAACGTAGGTGGACCCAACAGGTGAGCTCATAGAAGGGAGCCTTCATTCATGCCTTCTTACCCCGCTCTAAACGTAGTTGGACCCCACAAATGAGCTCATAGAAGGGAGCCTTCCTTCATGCCCTCTTATCCCGCTCTAAACGTAGGTGGACCCCACAGATGAGCTCATAGAAGGGAGCCTTCATTCATGCCTTCTTACCCCGCTCTAAACGTAGGTGGACCCCAGAGATGGGCTCATAGAAGGGAGCCTTCATTCATGCCTTCTTACCCCGCTCTAAATGTAGGTGGACCCTAGAAATGAGCTCATAGAAGGGAGTCTTCGTTCATGCCTTCTTACCCCGCTCTAAACGTAGGTGGGCCCCACAGGTGAGCTCATAGAAGGGAGCCGTCATTCATGCCTTCTTACCCCGCTCTAAACGTAGGTGGCCCCCAGAGATGAGCTCATGGAAGGGAGCCTTCATTCATGCCTTCTTACCCCGCTCTAAACGTAGGTGGGCCCCACAGGTGACCTCATAGAAGGGAGCCTTCATTCATGCCTTCTTACCCCGCTCTAAACGTAGGTGGACCCCAAAAATGAGCTCATAGAAGGGAGCCTTCATTCATGCCCTCTTATCCCGCTCTAAACGTAGGTGGACCCCAGAGATGAGCTCATAGAAGGGAGCCTTCATTCATGCCTTCTTACCCCGCTCTAAAAGTAGGTGGACCCCTCGGATGAGCTCATAGAAGGGAGCTTTCATTCATGCCTTCTTACGCCGCTCTAAACGTAGGTGGACCCCAGAAATGGGCTCATAGAAGGGAGCCTTCATTCATGCCTTCTTACCCCGCTCTAAACGTAGGTGGACCCTAGAAATGAGCTCTTAGAAGGGAGCCTTCATTCATGCCTTCTTACCCCGCTCTAAATGTAGGTGGACCCCACGGATGAGCTCATGGAAGGGAACCTTCATTCATGCCTTCTTACCCCGCTCTAAACGTAGGTGGACCCCAGAGATGAGCTGATAGAAGGGAGCCTTCATTCATGCCTTCTTACCCCGCTCTAAACGTAGGTGGACCTCAGAGATGAGCTCATGGAAGGGAGCCTTCATTCATGCCTTCCTACCCCGCTCTAAACGTAGGTGGACCCCAGAGATGAGCTCATAGAAGGGAGCTTTTATTCATGCCTTCTTACCCCGCTCTAAACGTAGGTGGACCCCAGAGATGAGCTCATGGAAGGGAGCCTTCATTCATGCCTTCTTACCCCACTCTAAATGTAGGTAGATCCCACGGATGAGCTAATTTGAAGGGAGTCTTCGTTCATGCCTTCTTACCCCGCTCTAAACGTAGGTGGGCCCCACAGGTGAGCTCATAGAAGGGAGCCTTCATTCATGCCTTCTTACCCCGCTCTAAACGTAGGTGGCCCCCAGAGATGAGCTCATGGAAGGGAGCCTTCATTCATGCCTTCTTACCCGCTCTAAACGTAGGTGGACCCCAGAGATGAGCTCATGGAAGGGAGCCTTCATTCATGCCTTCTTACCCCGCTCTAAATGTAGGTGGACCCCACGGAAGAGCTCATAGTAGTGACCCTTCATTCATGCCTTCTTACCCGCTCTAAACGTAGGTGGGCCCCACAGATGAGCTCATAGAAGGGGGCCTTCATTCATGCCTTCTTACCCCGCTCTAAACGTAGGTGGACCCCAGAGATGAGCTCATAGAAGGGACCCTTCATTCATGCCTTCGTACCCCGCTCTAAACGTAGGTGGATCCCACGGATAAGCTCATAGAAGGGAGCCTTCATTCATGCCTTCTTACCCCACTCTAAACGAAGGTAGACCCCAAGGATGAGCTCATAGAAGGGAGCCTTCATTCATGCCTTCTTACCCCGCTCTAAATGTAGGTGGACCCCACAGATGAGCTCAAAGAAGGGAGCCTTCATTCATGCCTTCTTACCCCCCTCTAAATGTAGGTGGACCCCACGGATGAGCTCATGGAAGGGAGCCTTCATTCATGCCTTCTTACCCCGCTCTAAACGTAGGTGGACCCCAGAGATAGGCTCATAGAAGGGAGCCTTGATTCATGCCTTCTTACCCTGCTCTAAAAATAGGTGGATCCCACGGATGAGCTCATAGAAGGGAGACTTCACTCATGCCTTCTTACCCCGCTCTAAATGTAGGTGGACCCCTTGGTTGAGCTCATGGAAGGGAGCCTTCATTCATGTCTTCTTACCCCGCTCTAAACGTAGGCGAACCCCAGAGATGAGCTCATAGAAGAGAGCCTTCATTCATGCCTTCTTACCCCGCTCTAAACGTAGGTGGACCCCACGTATGAGCTCACAGAAGGGAGCCTTCATTCATGCCTTCTTACCCCGCTCTAAACGTAGGTGGACCCCACGGATGAACTCATTGAAGGGAGCCTTCATTCATGCCTTCTTACCCCGCTCTAAACGTAGGTGGACCCCATGGATGAGCTCATAGAAGGGAGCCTTCATTCATGCATTCTTACCCCGCTCTAAATGTAGGTGGACCCCACGGATGAGCTCATAGAAGGGAGCCTTCATTCATGCCTTCTTACCCCGCTCTAAACGTAGGTGGGCCCCACAGATGAGCTCATAGAAGGGAGCCTTCATTCATGCCTTCTTACCTCGCTCTATACTTAGGTGGACCCCAGAGATGAGCTCATGGAAGGGAGCCTTCATTCATGCCTTCTTACCCCACTCTAAATGTAGGTATACCCCACGGATGAGCTAATAGAAGGGAGTCTTCATTCATGCCTTCTTACCCCGCTCTAAACGTAGGTGGACCCCACGGATGAGCTCATAGAAGGGATCTTTCATTCATGCCTTCTTTCCGCGCTCTACACGTAGGTGGACCCCACAGATGAGCACATAGAAGGGGGCCTTCATTCATGCCTTCTTACCCCGCTCTAAACGTAGGTGGACCCCAGAGATGAGCTCATGGAAGGGATCCTTCATTCATGCCTTGTTACCCCGCTCGAAACGTAGGTAGATCCCACGGATGAGGTCATAGAAGGGAGCCTTCATTCATGCCTTCTTACCCCGCTCTAAATGTAGGTGGACCCCACGGATAAGCTCATAGAAGGGAGCCTTCATTCATGCCTTCTTACCCCACTCTAAATATAGGTGGACCCCACGGATGAGCTCATGGAAGGGAGCCTTCATTCATGCCTTCTTACCCCGCTATGAATGTAGGTGGGCCCCAGAGATGGGCTCATAGAAGGGGGCCTTCATTCATGCCTTCTTACCCCGCTCTAAACGTAGGAGGACCCAAGAGATGAGCTCATGGAAGGGAGCCTTCATTCATGCCTTCTTACCCCGCTCTAAATGTAGGTGGACCCCACAGATGAGCTCATGGAAGGGAGCCTTCATTCATGCCTTCTTACCCCGCTCTAAACATAGGTGGACCCCACAGATGAGCTCATAGAAGGGAGCCTTCATTCATGCCTTCTTACCCCGCTCTAAATGTAGGTGGACCCCAGAGATGAGCTCATAGAAGGGACCCTACATTCATGCCTTCGTACCCCGCTCTAAACATAGGTGGACCCCACGGATGAGCTAATAGAAGGGAGCCTTCATTCATGCCTTCTTACCACGCTCTAAACGTAGGTGTACCTCACGGAAGAGCTCATAGTAGGGAGCCTTCATTCATGCCTTCTTACCCGCTCTAAACGTAGGTGGGCCCCACAGATGAGCTCATACAAGGGGGCCTTCATTCATGCCTTCTTACCCCGCTCTAAACGTAGGTGGACCCCAGAGATGAGCTCATAGAAGGGAACCTACATTCATGCCTTCGTACCCCGCTCTAAATGTAGGTGGATCCCACAGATGAGCTCATAGAAGGGAGCCTTCATTCATGCCTTCTTACCCCGCTCTAAATGTAGGTGGACCCCAAGGATGAGCTCATAGAATGGAGCCTTCATTCATGCCTTCTTACCCCGCTCTAAATGTAGGTGGACCCCACGGATGAGCTCAAAGAAGGGAGCCTTCATTCATGCCTTCTTACCCCGCTCTAAATGTAGGTGGACCCCACGGATGAGCTCATGGAAGGGAGCCTTCATTCATGCCTTCTTACCCCGCTCTAAACGTAGGTGGACCCCAGAGATAGGTTCATAGAAGGGAGCCTTGAATAATGCCTTCTTACCCCGCTCTAAACATAGGTGGATCCCACGGATGAGCTCATAGAAGGGAGACTTCACTCATGCCTTCTTACCCCGCTCTAAATGTAGGTGGACCCCACGGTTGAGCTCATGGAAGGGAGCCTTCATTCATGTCTTCTTACCCCGCTCTAAACGTAGGCGAACCCCAGAGATGAGCTCATGGAAGAGAGCCTTCATTCATGCCTTCTTACCCCGCTCTAAACGTAGGTGGACCCCACGTATGAGCTCATAGAGGGGAGCCTTCATTCATGCCTTCTTACCCCGCTCTAACCGTAGGTGGACCCCACGGATGAACTCATAGAAGGGAGCCTTCATTTATGCCTTCTTACCCCGCTCTAAACATAGGTGGACCCCATGGATGAGCTCATAGAAGGGAGCCTTCATTCATGCATTCTTACCCCGCTCTAAATGTAGGTGGACCCCACGGATGAGCTCATAGAAGGGAGCCTTCATTCATGCCTTCTTACCCCGCTCTAAACGTAGGTGGGCCCCACAGATGAGCTCATAGAAGGGAGCCTTCATTCATGCCTTCTTACCTCGCTCTATACTTAGGTGGACCCCAGAGATGAGCTCATGGAAGGGAGCCTTCATTCATGCCTTCTTACCCCGCTCTAAACGTAGGTGGGCCCCACAGGTGAGCTCATAGAAGGGAGCCTTCATTCATGCCCTCTTACCCCGCTCTAAACGTAGGTGGACCCCACAAATGAGCTTATAGAAGGGAGCCTTCCTTCATGCCCTCTTATCCCGCTCTAAACGTAGGTGGACCCCACGGATGAGCTCATAGAAGGGAGTCTTCATTCATGCCTTCTTAACCCGCTTTAAACGTAGGTGGACCCCAGAGATGGGCTCATAGAAGGGAGCCTTCATTTATGCCTTCTTACCCCGCTCTAAACGTAGGTGGACCCCAGAGATGAGCTGATAGAAGGGAGCCTTCATTCATGCCTTCTTACCCCGCTCTAAACGTAGGTGGACCTCAGAGATGAGCTCATGGAAGGGAGCCTTCATTCATGCCTTCCCACCCCGCTCTAAACGTAGGTGGACCCCAGAGATGAGCTCATAGAAGGGAGCTATTATTCATGCCTTCTTACCCCGCTCTAAACGTAGGTGGCCCCGAGAGATGAGCTCATGGAAGGGAGCCTTCATTCATGCCTTCATACCCCACTCCAAAACTCTAAACGTAGGTAGACCCCACGGATAAGCTCATAGAAGGGAGCCTTCATTCATGCCTTCTTACCCCGCTCTAAACGTAGGTGGATCCCAGAGATGAGTTCATAGAAGGGAGCCTTCATTCATGCCTTCTTACCCCGCTCTAAACGTAGGTGGACCCCACGGATGAGCTCATAGAAGGGAGCCTTCATTCATGCCTTCTTACCCCGCTCTAAATGTGGGTGGACCCCACGGATGAGCTCATGGAAGGGAGCCTTCATTCATGCCTTCTTACCCCGCTCTAAACGTAGGTGGACACCAGAGATGAGCTCATAGAAGGGAGCCTTCATTCATGCCTTCTTATCCGTCTCTAAAAGTAGGTGAACCCCATGGATAAGCTCATAGAAGGGAGCCTTAATTCATGCCTTCTTACCCTGCTCTAAAAGTAGGTGGACCCCAGAGATGTGCTCATGAAAGGGAGCCTTCATTCATGCCTTCTTACCCCGCTCCATACTTAGGTGGACCCCACAGATGAGCTCATATAAGGGAGCCTTCATTCAAGCCTTCTTACCCGCTCTAAAGTAGGTGGACACCACGGTTAAGCTCATGAAAGGGCACCTTCATTCATGCCTTCTTACCCCGCTCTATACTTAGGTGGACCCCACAGATGAGCTCATAGAAAAGAGCCTTCATTCATGCCTTCTTACCCTGCTCTAAACGTAGGTGGACCCCACGGATGAGCTCATAGAAGGGAGCCTTCATTCATGCCTTCTTACCCCGCTCTATACTTAGGTGAACCCCACAGATGAGCTCACAGAAGGGACCCTTCATTCATGCCTTCTTACACTGCTCTAAACGTAGGTGGACCCCACGGATGAGCTCATAGAAGGGAGCCTTCATTCATGCCTTATGTCCCCGCTCTAAACTTAGGTGGACCCCACGGATGAGGTCATAGAAGGGAGCCTTCATTCATGCCTTCTTACCCCGCTCTAAATGTAGCTGGACCCCACGGATGAGCTCATAGAAGGGAGACTTCATTCATGCCTTCTTACCCCGCTCTAAACGTAGGTGGACCCCATGGATGAGCTCATAGAAGGGAGCCTTCATTCATGCATTCTTACCCCGCTCTAAATGTAGGTGGACCCCACGGATGAGCTTATTGAAGGGAGCCTTCATTCATGCATTCTTACCCCGCTCTAAACGTAGGTGGGCCCCACAGATGAGCTCATAGAAGGTAGCCTTCATTCATGCCTTCTTACCTTGCTTTATACTTAGGTGGACCCCAGAGATGAGCTCATGGAAGGGAGCCTTCATTCATGCCTTCTTACCCCGCTCTAAACGTAGGTGGGCCCCACAGATGAGCTCATAGAAGGGAGCCTTCATTCATGCCTTCTTACCCCGCTCTAAACGTAGGTGGACCCCATGGATGAGCTCATAGAAGAGAGCCTTCATTCATGCATTCTTACCCCGCTCTATACTTAGGTGGACCCCAGAGATGAGCTCATGGAAGGGAGCCTTCATTCATGCCTTCTTACCCCACTCTAAATGTAGGTAGATCCCACGGATGAGCTAATAGAAGGTAGTTTTCATTCATGCCTTCTTACCCAGCTCTAAACGTAGGTGTACCCCAAGGATGAGCTCATAGAAGGGATCTTTCATTCATGCCTTCTTACCCCGCTCTAAACGTAGGTGGACCCCACAGGTGAGCTCATAGAAGGGAGCCTTCATTCATGCCTTCTTACCCCGCTCTAAACGTAGGTGGACCCCACAAATGAGCTCATAGAAGGGAGCCTTCCTTCATGCCCTCTTATCCCGCTCTAAACGTAGGTGGACCCCACAGATGAGCTCATAGAAGGGAGCCTTCATTCATGCCTTCTTACCCCGCTCTAAACGTAGGTGGACCCCACGGATGAGTTCATAGAAGGGAGCCTTCATTCATGCCTTCTTACCCCGCTCTAAACGTAGGTGGACCCCAGAGATGGGCTCATAGAAGGGAGCATTCATTCATGCCTTCTTACCCCGCTCTAAACGTAGGTGGACCCTAGAAATGAGCTCATAGAAGGGAGCCTTCATTCATGCCTTCTTACCCCGCTCTAAATGTAGGTGGGCCCCACAGATGAGCTCACAGAAGGGAGCCTTCATTCATGCCTTCTTACACTGCTCTAAACGTAGGTGGACCCCACGATGAGCTCATAGAAGGGAGCCTTCATTCATGCCTTATTACCCCGCTCTAAACGTAGGTGGACCCCACGGATGAGGTCATAGAAGGGAGCCTTCATTCATGCCTTCTTACCCCGCTCTAAATGTAGCTGGACCCCACGGATGAGCTCATAGAAGGAAGACTTCATTCATGCCTTCTTACCCCACTCTAAACGTAGGTGGACCCCATGGATGAGCTCATAGAAGGGAGCCTTCATTCATGCATTCTTACCCCGCTCTAAATGTAGGTGGACCCCACGGATGAGCTCATAGAAGGGAGCCTTCATTCATGCCTTCTTACCCCGCTCTAAACGTAGGTGGGCCCCACAGATGAGCTCATAGAAGGGAGCCTTCATTCATGCCTTCTTACCTCGCTCTACACTTAGGTGGACCCCAGAGATGAGCTCATGGAAGGGAGCCTTCATTCATGCCTTCCTACCCCACTCTAAACGTAGGTGGACCCCAGAGATGAGCTCAAAGAAGGGAGCTTTTATTCATGCCTTCTTACGCCGCTCTAAACGTAGGTGGACCCCAGAGATGGGCTCATAGAAGGGAACCTTCATTCATGCCTTCTTACCCCGCTCTAAGCGTAGGTGGACTTCAGAGATGAGCTCATGGAAGGGAGCCTTCATTCATGCCTTCCTACCCCGCTCTAAACGTAGGTGGACCCCAGAGATGAGCTCATAGAAGGGAGCTTTTATTCATGCCTTCTTACCCCTCTCTAAACGTAGGTGGACCCCAGAGATGAGCTCATGGAAGTGAGCCTTCATTCATGCCTTCTTACCCCACTCTAAATGTAGGTAGTTCCCACGGATGAGCTAATTGAAGGGAGTCTTCATTCTTGCCTTCTTACCCCGCTCTAAACGTAGGTGTACCCCACGGATGAGCTCATAGAAGGGATCTTTCATTCATGCCTTCTTACCCCGCTCTAAACGTAGGTGGGCCCCACAGGTGAGCTCATAGAAGGGAGCCTTCCTTCATGCCCTCTTATCCCGCTCTAAACGAAGGTGGACCCCACAGATGAGCTCATAGAAGGGATCCTTCATTCATGCCTTCTTACCCCGCTCTAAACGTAGGTGGACCCCACGGATGAGCTCATAGAAGGGAGCCTTCAGTCATGCCTTCTTACCCCGCTCTAAACGTAGGTGGACCCCAGAGATGGGCTCATAGAAGGGAGCCTTCATTCATGCCTTCTTACCCCGCTCTAAACGTAGGTGGACCCTAGAAATGAGCTCATAGAGGGGAGCCTTCATTCATGCCTTCTCACCTGGTCTAAATATAGGTGGAACCCACGGATGAGCTCATGGAAGGGAACCTTCATTTATGCCTTCTTACCCCGCTCTAAACGCAGGTGGACCCCAGAGATGAGCTGATAGAAGGGAGCCTTCATTCATGCCTTCTTACCCCGCTCTAAACGTAGGTGGACCTCAGAGATGAGCTCATGGAAGGGAGCCTTCATTCATGCCTTCCTACCCCGTTCTAAACGTAGGTGGACCCCACAGATGCGCTCATAGAAGGGAGCCTTCATTCATGCATTCTTTCCCCGCTCTAAACGTAGGTGGACCCCACAGATGAGCTCATAGAAGAGAGCCTTCATTCATGCCTTCTTACCCTGCTCTAAACGTAGGTGGATTCCACAGATGAGCTCATAGAAGGGAGCCTTCATTCATGCCTTCTTTCCGCGCTCTAAACGTAGGTGGACCCCACAGATGAGCTCATAGAAGTCGGCCTTCATTCATGCCTTCTTACCCCGCTCTAAACGTAGGTGGCCCCCAGAGATGAGCTCATGGGAGGGAGCCTTCATTCATGCCTTCTTACCCCGCTCTATACTTAGGTGAACCCCACAGATGAGCTCATAGAAGGGAGCCTTCATTCATGCCTTCTTACCCCACTCTATACTTAGGTGAACCCCACATATGAGCTCACAGAAGGGAGCCTTCATTCATGCCTTCTTACACTGCTCTAAACGTAGGTGGACCCCACGGATGAGCTCATAGAAGGGAGCCTTCATTCATGCCTTATTACCCCGCTCTAAACGTAGGTGGACCCCACGGATGAGGTCATAGAAGGGAGCCTTCATTCATGCCTTCTTACCCCGCTCTAAATGTAGGTGGACCCCATGGATGAGCTCATAGAAGGGAGCCTTCATTCATGCATTCTTACCCTGCTCTAAATGTAGGTGGACCCCACGGATGAGCTCATAGAAGGGAGCCTTCATTCATGCCTTCTTACCCCGCTCTAAACGTAGGTGGGCCCCACAGATGAGCTCATAGAAGGGAGCCTTCATTCATGCCTTCTTACCTCGCTCTATACTTAGGTGGACCCCAGAGATGAGCTCATGGAAGGGAGCCTTCATTCATGCCTTCTTACCCCACTCTAAATGTAGGTAGATCCCACGGATGAGCTAATAGAAGGGAGTCTTCATTCATGCCTTCTTACCCCGCTCTAAACGTAGGTGTACCCCACGGATGAGCTCATAGAAGGGATCTTTCATTCATGCCTCCTTACCCCGCTCTAAATGTAGGTGGGCCCCACAGGTGAGCTCATAGAAGGGAGCCTTCATTCATGCCTTCTTACCCCGCTCTAAACGTAGGTGGACCCCACAAATGAGCTCATAGAAGGGAGCCTTCCTTCATGCCCTCTTATCCCGCTCTAAACGTAGCTGGACCCCACAGATGTGCTCATAGAAGGGATCCTTCATTCATGCCTTCTTACCCCGCTCTAAACGTAGGTGGACCCCACGGATGAGCTCATAGAAGGGAGCCTTCATTCATGCCTTCTTACCCCGCTCTAAACATAGGTGGACCCTAGAAATGAGCTCATAGAAGGGAGCCTTCATTCATGCCTTCTAACCCCGCTCTAAATGTAGGTGGACCCCACTAATGAGATCATGGAAGGGAGCCGTCATTCATGCCTTCTTACCCCGATCTAAACATAGGTGGACCCCTGAGATGAGCTGATAGAAGGGAGCCTTCATTCATGCCTTCTTACCCCGCTCTAAACGTAGGTGGACCTCAGAGATGAGCTCATGGAAGGGAGCCTTCATTCATTCCTTCCTACCCCGCTCTAAACGTAGGTGGACCCCAGAGATGAGCTCATAGAAGGGATCTTTTATTCATGCCTTCTTACCCCGCTCTAAACGTAGGTGGCCCCCAGAGATGAGCTCATGGAAGGGAGCCTTCATTCATACCTTCATACCCCACTCTAAAACTCTAAACGTAGGTAGACCCCACGGATAAGCTCATAGAAGGGAGCCTTCATTCATGCCTTCTTACCCCGCTCTAAATGTAGGTGGACCCCACGGATGGGCTCATGGAAGGGAGCCTTCATTCATGCCTTCTTACCCCACTCTAAATGTAGGTAGTTCCCACGGATGAGCTAATTGAAGGGAGTCTTCATTCATGCCTTCTTACCCCGCTCTAAACGTAGGTGGACCCCACGGATGAGCTCATAGAAGGGATCTTTCATTCATGCCGTCTTACCCCGCTCTAAACGTAGGTGGGCCCCACAGGTGAGCTCATAGAAGGGAGCCTTCCTTCATGCCCTCTTATCCCGCTCTAAACGAAGGTGGACCCCACAGATGAGCTCATAGAAGGGATCCTTCATTCATGCCTTCTTACCCCGCTCTAAACGTAGGTGGACCCCACGGATGAGCTCATAGAAGGGAGCCTTCAGTCATGCCTTCTTACCCCGCTCTAAACGTAGGTGGACCCCAGAGATGGGCTCATAGAAGGGAGCCTTCATTCATGCCTTCTTACCCCGCTCTAAACGTAGGTGGACCCTAGAAATGAGCTCAGAGAAGGGAGCCTTCATTCATGCCTTCTCACCTGGTCTAAATGTAGGTGGACCCCACGGATGAGCTCATGGAAGGGAACCTTCATTTATGCCTTCTTACCCCGCTCTAAACGCAGGTGGACCCCAGAGATGAGCTGATAGAAGGGAGCCTTCATTCATGCCTTCTTACCCCGCTCTAAACGTAGGTGGACCTCAGAGATGAGCTCATGGAAGGGAGCATTCATTCATGCCTTCCTACCCCGTTCTAAACGTAGGTGGACCCCACAGATGCGCTCATAGAAGGGAGCCTTCATTCATGCATTCTTTCCCCGCTCTAAACGTAGGTGGACCCCACAGATGAGCTCATAGAAGAGAGCCTTCATTCATGCCTTCTTACCCTGCTCTAAACGTAGGTGGATCCCACAGATGAGCTCATAGAAGGGAGCCTTCATTCATGCCTTCTTTCCGCGCTCTAAACGTAGGTGGACCCCACAGATGAGCTCATAGAAGTCGGCCTTCATTCATGCCTTCTTACCCCGCTCTAAACGTAGGTGGCCCCCAGAGATGAGCTCATGGGAGGGAGCCTTCATTCATGCCTTCTTACCCCACTCTAAATGTAGGTAGTTCCCACGGATGAGCTAATTGAAGGGAGTCTTCATTCTTGCCTTCTTACCCCGCTCTAAACGTAGGTGTACCCCACGGATGAGCTCATAGAAGGGATCTTTCATTCATGCCTTCTTACCCCGCTCTAAACGTAGGTGGGCCCCACAGGTGAGCTCATAGAAGGGAGCCTTCCTTCATGCCCTCTTATCCCGCTCTAAACGAAGGTGGACCCCACAGATGAGCTCATAGAAGGGATCCTTCATTCATGCCTTCTTACCCCGCTCTAAACGTAGGTGGACCCCACGGATGAGCTCATAGAAGGGAGCCTTCAGTCATGCCTTCTTACCCCGCTCTAAACGTAGGTGGACCCCAGAGATGGGCTCATAGAAGGGAGCCTTCATTCATGCCTTCTTACCCCGCTCTAAACGTAGGTGGACCCTAGAAATGAGCTCATAGAGGGGAGCCTTCATTCATGCCTTCTCACCTGGTCTAAATATAGGTGGAACCCACGGATGAGCTCATGGAAGGGAACCTTCATTTATGCCTTCTTACCCCGCTCTAAACGCAGGTGGACCCCAGAGATGAGCTGATAGAAGGGAGCCTTCATTCATGCCTTCTTACCCCGCTCTAAACGTAGGTGGACCTCAGAGATGAGCTCATGGAAGGGAGCCTTCATTCATGCCTTCCTACCCCGTTCTAAACGTAGGTGGACCCCACAGATGCGCTCATAGAAGGGAGCCTTCATTCATGCATTCTTTCCCCGCTCTAAACGTAGGTGGACCCCACAGATGAGCTCATAGAAGAGAGCCTTCATTCATGCCTTCTTACCCTGCTCTAAACGTAGGTGGATTCCACAGATGAGCTCATAGAAGGGAGCCTTCATTCATGCCTTCTTTCCGCGCTCTAAACGTAGGTGGACCCCACAGATGAGCTCATAGAAGTCGGCCTTCATTCATGCCTTCTTACCCCGCTCTAAACGTAGGTGGCCCCCAGAGATGAGCTCATGGGAGGGAGCCTTCATTCATGCCTTCTTACCCCGCTCTATACTTAGGTGAACCCCACAGATGAGCTCATAGAAGGGAGCCTTCATTCATGCCTTCTTACCCCACTCTATACTTAGGTGAACCCCACATATGAGCTCACAGAAGGGAGCCTTCATTCATGCCTTCTTACACTGCTCTAAACGTAGGTGGACCCCACGGATGAGCTCATAGAAGGGAGCCTTCATTCATGCCTTATTACCCCGCTCTAAACGTAGGTGGACCCCACGGATGAGGTCATAGAAGGGAGCCTTCATTCATGCCTTCTTACCCCGCTCTAAATGTAGGTGGACCCCATGGATGAGCTCATAGAAGGGAGCCTTCATTCATGCATTCTTACCCTGCTCTAAATGTAGGTGGACCCCACGGATGAGCTCATAGAAGGGAGCCTTCATTCATGCCTTCTTACCCCGCTCTAAACGTAGGTGGGCCCCACAGATGAGCTCATAGAAGGGAGCCTTCATTCATGCCTTCTTACCTCGCTCTATACTTAGGTGGACCCCAGAGATGAGCTCATGGAAGGGAGCCTTCATTCATGCCTTCTTACCCCACTCTAAATGTAGGTAGATCCCACGGATGAGCTAATAGAAGGGAGTCTTCATTCATGCCTTCTTACCCCGCTCTAAACGTAGGTGTACCCCACGGATGAGCTCATAGAAGGGATCTTTCATTCATGCCTCCTTACCCCGCTCTAAATGTAGGTGGGCCCCACAGGTGAGCTCATAGAAGGGAGCCTTCATTCATGCCTTCTTACCCCGCTCTAAACGTAGGTGGACCCCACAAATGAGCTCATAGAAGGGAGCCTTCCTTCATGCCCTCTTATCCCGCTCTAAACGTAGCTGGACCCCACAGATGTGCTCATAGAAGGGATCCTTCATTCATGCCTTCTTACCCCGCTCTAAACGTAGGTGGACCCCACGGATGAGCTCATAGAAGGGAGCCTTCATTCATGCCTTCTTACCCCGCTCTAAACATAGGTGGACCCTAGAAATGAGCTCATAGAAGGGAGCCTTCATTCATGCCTTCTAACCCCGCTCTAAATGTAGGTGGACCCCACTAATGAGATCATGGAAGGGAGCCGTCATTCATGCCTTCTTACCCCGATCTAAACATAGGTGGACCCCTGAGATGAGCTGATAGAAGGGAGCCTTCATTCATGCCTTCTTACCCCGCTCTAAACGTAGGTGGACCTCAGAGATGAGCTCATGGAAGGGAGCCTTCATTCATTCCTTCCTACCCCGCTCTAAACGTAGGTGGACCCCAGAGATGAGCTCATAGAAGGGATCTTTTATTCATGCCTTCTTACCCCGCTCTAAACGTAGGTGGCCCCCAGAGATGAGCTCATGGAAGGGAGCCTTCATTCATACCTTCATACCCCACTCTAAAACTCTAAACGTAGGTAGACCCCACGGATAAGCTCATAGAAGGGAGCCTTCATTCATGCCTTCTTACCCCGCTCTAAATGTAGGTGGACCCCACGGATGGGCTCATGGAAGGGAGCCTTCATTCATGCCTTCTTACCCCACTCTAAATGTAGGTAGTTCCCACGGATGAGCTAATTGAAGGGAGTCTTCATTCATGCCTTCTTACCCCGCTCTAAACGTAGGTGGACCCCACGGATGAGCTCATAGAAGGGATCTTTCATTCATGCCGTCTTACCCCGCTCTAAACGTAGGTGGGCCCCACAGGTGAGCTCATAGAAGGGAGCCTTCCTTCATGCCCTCTTATCCCGCTCTAAACGAAGGTGGACCCCACAGATGAGCTCATAGAAGGGATCCTTCATTCATGCCTTCTTACCCCGCTCTAAACGTAGGTGGACCCCACGGATGAGCTCATAGAAGGGAGCCTTCAGTCATGCCTTCTTACCCCGCTCTAAACGTAGGTGGACCCCAGAGATGGGCTCATAGAAGGGAGCCTTCATTCATGCCTTCTTACCCCGCTCTAAACGTAGGTGGACCCTAGAAATGAGCTCAGAGAAGGGAGCCTTCATTCATGCCTTCTCACCTGGTCTAAATGTAGGTGGACCCCACGGATGAGCTCATGGAAGGGAACCTTCATTTATGCCTTCTTACCCCGCTCTAAACGCAGGTGGACCCCAGAGATGAGCTGATAGAAGGGAGCCTTCATTCATGCCTTCTTACCCCGCTCTAAACGTAGGTGGACCTCAGAGATGAGCTCATGGAAGGGAGCATTCATTCATGCCTTCCTACCCCGTTCTAAACGTAGGTGGACCCCACAGATGCGCTCATAGAAGGGAGCCTTCATTCATGCATTCTTTCCCCGCTCTAAACGTAGGTGGACCCCACAGATGAGCTCATAGAAGAGAGCCTTCATTCATGCCTTCTTACCCTGCTCTAAACGTAGGTGGATCCCACAGATGAGCTCATAGAAGGGAGCCTTCATTCATGCCTTCTTTCCGCGCTCTAAACGTAGGTGGACCCCACAGATGAGCTCATAGAAGTCGGCCTTCATTCATGCCTTCTTACCCCGCTCTAAACGTAGGTGGCCCCCAGAGATGAGCTCATGGGAGGGAGCCTTCATTCATGCCTTCTTACCCCGCTCTAAACGTAGGTGGGCCCCACAGATTAGCTCATAGAAGGGAGCCTTCATTCATGCCTTCTTACCCCGCTCTATACTTAGGTGAACCCCACAGATGAGCTCATAGAAGGGAGCCTTCATTCATGCCTTCTTACCCCGCTCTAAACGTAAGTGGGCCCCACAGATGAGCTCATAGAAGGGAGCCTTCATTCATGCCTTCTTACCCCACTCTATACTTAGGTGAACCCCACATATGAGCTCACAGAAGGGAGCCTTCATTCATGCCTTCTTACACTGCTCTAAACGTAGGTGGACCCCACGGATGAGCTCATAGAAGGGAGCCTTCATTCATGCCTTATTACCCCGCTCTAAACGTAGGTGGACCCCACGGATGAGGTCATAGAAGGGAGCCTTCATTCATGCCTTCTTACCCCGCTCTAAATGTAGCTGGACCCCACGGATGAGCTCATAGAAGGGAGACTTCATTCATGCCTTCTTACCCCGCTCTAAATGTAGGTGGACCCCATGGATGAGCTCATAGAAGGGAGCCTTCATTCATGCATTCTTACCCTGCTCTAAATGTAGGTGGACCCCACGGATGAGCTCATAGAAGGGAGCCTTCATTCATGCCTTCTTACCCCGCTCTAAACGTAGGCGGGCCCCACAGATGAGCTCATAGAAGGGAGCCTTCATTCATGCCTTCTTACCTCGCTCTATACTTAGGTGGACCCCAGAGATGAGCTCATGGAAGGGAGCCTTCATTCATGCCTTCTTACCCCACTCTAAATGTAGGTAGATCCCACGGATGAGCTAATAGAAGGGAGTCTTCATTCATGCCTTCTTATCCCGCTCTAAACGTAGGTGTACCCCACGGATGAGCTCATAGAAGGGATCTTTCATTCATGCCTTCTTACCCCGCTCTAAATGTAGGTGGGCCCCACAGGTGAGCTCATAGAAGGGAGCCTTCATTCATGCCTTCTTACCCCGCTCTAAACGTAGGTGGACCCCACAAATGAGCTCATAGAAGGGAGCCTTCCTTCATGCCCTCTTATCCCGCTCTAAACGTAGCTGGACCCCACAGATGAGCTCATAGAAGGGATCCTTCATTCATGCCTTCTTACCCCGCTCTAAACGTAGGTGGACCCCACGGATGAGCTCATAGAAGGGAGCCTTCATTCATGCCTTCTTACCCCGCTCTAAACGTAGGTGGACCCTAGAAATGAGCTCATAGAAGGGAGCCTTCATTCATGCCTTCTAACCCCGCTCTAAACGTAGGTGGACCCCACGGATGAGCTCATAGAAGGGAGCCTTCATTCATGCCTTCTTACCCCGCTCTAAACGTAGGTGGACCCTAGAAATGAGCTCATAGAAGGGAGCCTTCATTCATGCCTTCTAACCCCGATCTAAACATAGGTGGACCCCTGAGATGAGCTGATAGAAGGGAGCCTTCATTCATGCCTTCTTACCCCGCTCTAAACGTAGGTGGACCTCAGAGATGAGCTCATGGAAGGGAGCCTTCATTCATGCCTTCCTACCCCGCTCTAAACGTAGGTGGACCCCAGAGATGAGCTCATAGAAGGGATCTTTTATTCATGCCTTCTTACCCCGCTCTAAACGTAGGTGGCCCCCAGAGATGAGCTCATGGAAGGGAGCCTTCATTCATACCTTCATACCCCACTCTAAAACTCTAAACGTAGGTAGACCCCACGGATAAGCTCATAGAAGGGAGCCTTCATTCATGCCTTCTTACCCCGCTCTAAATGTAGGTGGACCCCACGGATGAGCTCATGGAAGGGAGCCTTCATTCATGCCTTCTTACCCCGCTCTAAACGTAGGTGGACGCTAGAGATGAGCTCATAGAAGGGAGGCTTCATTCATGCCTTCTTATCCCTCTCTAAACGTAGGTGAACCCCACGGATGAGCTCATAGAAGGGAGCCTTCATTCATGACTTCTTACCCTGCTCTAAAAGTAGGTGGACCCCAGAGATGAGCTCATAAAACGGAGCCTTCATTCATGCCTTCTTACCACGCTCCATACTTAGGTGGACCCCACAGATGAGCTCATATAAGGGAGCCTTCATTCAAGCCTTCTTACCCGCTATAAAGTAGGTGGACCCGACGGTTAAGCTCATGGAAGGGCGCCTTCATTCATGCCTTCTTACCCCGCTCTATACTTAGGTGGACCCCACAGATGAGCTCATAGAAGAGAGCCTTCATTCATGCCTTCTTTTACCCTGCTCTAAACGTAGGTGGACCCCACAGATGAGCTCATAGAAGGGAGCCTTCATTCATGCATTCTTTCCCCGCTCTAAACGTAGGTGGACCCCACAGATGAGCTCATAGAAGAGAGCCTTCATTCATGCCTTCTTACCCTGCTCTAAACGTAGGTGGATCCCACAGATGAGCTCATAGAAGGGAGCCTTCATTCATGCCTTCTTTCCGCGCTCTAAACGTAGGTGGACCCCACAGATGAGCTCATAGAAGTCGGCCTTCATTCATGCCTTCTTACCCCGCTCTAAACGTAGGTGGACCCCAGAGATGAGCTCATGGAAGGGATCCTTCATTCATGCCTTGTTACCCCGCTCGAAACGTAGGTAGATCCCACGGATGAGGTCATAGAAGGGAGCCTTCATTCATGCCTTATTACCCCGCTCTAAACGTAGGTGGACCCCACGGATGAGGTCATAGAAGGGAGCCTTCATTCATGCCTTCTTACCCCGCTCTAAATGTAGCTGGACCCCACGGATGAGCTCATAGAAGGGAGACTTCATTCATGCCTTCTTACACCGCTCTAAATGTAGGTGGACCCCATGGATGAGCTCATAGAAGGGAGCCTTCATTCATGCATTCTTACCCTGCTCTAAATGTAGGTGGACCCCACGGATGAGCTCATAGAAGGGAGCCTTCATTCATGCCTTCTTACCCCGCTCTAAACGTAGGCGGGCCCCACAGATGAGCTCATAGAAGGGAGCCTTCATTCATGCCTTCTTACCTCGCTCTATACTTAGGTGGACCCCAGAGATGAGCTCATGGAAGGGAGCCTTCATTCATGCCTTCTTACCCCACTCTAAATGTAGGTAGATCCCACGGATGAGCTAATAGAAGGGAGTCTTCATTCATGCCTTCTTATCCCGCTCTAAACGTAGGTGTACCCCACGGATGAGCTCATAGAAGGGATCTTTCATTCATGCCTTCTTACCCCGCTCTAAATGTAGGTGGGCCCCACAGGTGAGCTCATAGAAGGGAGCCTTCATTCATGCCTTCTTACCCCGCTCTAAACGTAGGTGGACCCCACAAATGAGCTCATAGAAGGGAGCCTTCCTTCATGCCCTCTTATCCCGCTCTAAACGTAGCTGGACCCTACAGATGAGCTCATAGAAGGGATCCTTCATTCATGCCTTCTTACCCCGCTCTAAACGTAGGTGGACCCCACGGATGAGCTCATAGAAGGGAGCCTTCATTCATGCCTTCTTACCCCGCTCTAAACGTAGGTGGACCCTAGAAATGAGCTCATAGAAGGGAGCCTTCATTCATGCCTTCTAACCCCGCTCTAAATGTAGGTGGACCCCACTAATGAGATCATGGAAGGGAGCCTTCATTCATGCCTTCTTACCCCGATCTAAACATAGGTGGACCCCTGAGATGAGCTGATAGAAGGGAGCCTTCATTCATGCCTTCTTACCCCGCTCTAAACGTAGGTGGACCTCAGAGATGAGCTCATGGAAGGGAGCCTTCATTCATGCCTTCTTACCCCGCTCTAAACGTAGGTGGCCCCCAGAGATGAGCTCATGGAAGGGAGCCTTCATTCATACCTTCATACCCCACTCTAAAACTCTAAACGTAGGTAGACCCCACGGATAAGCTCATAGAAGGGAGCCTTCATTCATGCCTTCTTACCCCGCTCTAAATGTAGGTGGACCCCACGGATGGGCTCATGGAAGGGAGCCTTCATTCATGCCTTCTTACCCTGCTCTAAACGTAGGTGGATCCCACAGATGAGCTCATAGAAGGGAGCCTTCATTCATGCCTTCTTTCCGCGCTCTAAACGTAGGTGGACCCCACAGATGAGCTCATAGAAGTCGGCCTTCATTCATGCCTTCTTACCCCGCTCTAAACGTAGGTGGCCCCCAGAGATGAGCTCATGGGAGGGAGCCTTCATTCATGCCTTCTTACCCCGCTCTAAACGTAGGTGGGCCCCACAGATTAGCTCATAGAAGGGAGCCTTCATTCATGCCTTCTTACCCCGCTCTATACTTAGGTGAACCCCACAGATGAGCTCATAGAAGGGAGCCTTAATTCATGCCTTCTTACCCCGCTCTAAACGTAAGTGGGCCCCACAGATGAGCTCATAGAAGGGAGCCTTCATTCATGCCTTCTTACCCCACTCTATACTTAGGTGAACCCCACATATGAGCTCACAGAAGGGAGCCTTCATTCATGCCTTCTTACACTGCTCTAAACGTAGGTGGACCCCACGGATGAGCTCATAGAAGGGAGCCTTCATTCATGCCTTATTACCCCGCTCTAAACGTAGGTGGACCCCACGGATGAGGTCATAGAAGGGAGCCTTCATTCATGCCTTCTTACCCCGCTCTAAATGTAGCTGGACCCCACGGATGAGCTCATAGAAGGGAGACTTCATTCATGCCTTCTTACCCCGCTCTAAATGTAGGTGGACCCCATGGATGAGCTCATAGAAGGGAGCCTTCATTCATGCATTCTTACCCTGCTCTAAATGTAGGTGGGCCCCACAGATGAGCTCATAGAAGGGAGCCTTCATTCATGCCTTCTTACCTCGCTCTATACTTAGGTGGACCCCAGAGATGAGCTCATGGAAGGGAGCCTTCATTCATGCCTTCTTACCCCACTCTAAATGTAGGTAGATCCCACGGATGAGCTAATAGAAGGGAGTCTTCATTCATGCCTTCTTATCCCGCTCTAAACGTAGGTGTACCCCACGGATGAGCTCATAGAAGGGATCTTTCATTCATGCCTTCTTACCCCGCTCTAAATGTAGGTGGGCCCCACAGGTGAGCTCATAGAAGGGAGCCTTCATTCATGCCTTCTTACCCCGCTCTAAACGTAGGTGGACCCCACAAATGAGCTCATAGAAGGGAGCCTTCCTTCATGCCCTCTTATCCCGCTCTAAACGTAGCTGGACCCCACAGATGAGCTCATAGAAGGGATCCTTCATTCATGCCTTCTTACCCCGCTCTAAACGTAGGTGGACCCCACGGATGAGCTCATAGAAGGGAGCCTTCATTCATGCCTTCTTACCCCGCTCTAAACGTAGGTGGACCCTAGAAATGAGCTCATAGAAGGGAGCCTTCATTCATGCCTTCTAACCCCGCTCTAAATGTAGGTGGACCCCACTAATGAGATCATGGAAGGGAGCCTTCATTCATGCCTTCTTACCCCGATCTAAACATAGGTGGACCCCTGAGATGAGCTGATAGAAGGGAGCCTTCATTCATGCCTTCTTACCCCGCTCTAAACGTAGGTGGACCTCAGAGATGAGCTCATGGAAGGGAGCCTTCATTCATGCCTTCCTACCCCGCTCTAAACGTAGGTGGACCCCAGAGATGAGCTCATAGAAGGGATCTTTTATTCATGCCTTCTTACCCCGCTCTAAACGTAGGTGGCCCCCAGAGATGAGCTCATGGAAGGGAGCCTTCATTCATACCTTCATACCCCACTCTAAAACTCTAAACGTAGGTAGACCCCACGGATAAGCTCATAGAAGAGAGCCTTCATTCATGCCTTCTTACCCCGCTCTAAATGTAGGTGGACCCCACGGATGGGCTCATGGAAGGGAGCCTTCATTCATGCCTTCTTACCCCGCTCCAAACATAGGTGGACCCCAGAGATGAGCTCATAGAAGGGAGCCTTCATTCATGCCTTCTTACCCCGCTCTAAACGTAGGTGGACCCCACGGATGAGCTCATAGAAGGGAGCCTTAATTCATGCCTTCTTACCCCGCTCTAAACGTAGGTGGACCCCACGGATGAGCTCATAGAAGGGAGCCTTAATTCATGCCTTCTTACCCCGCTCTAAATGTAGGTGGACCCCATGGATGAGCTCATGGAAGGGAGCCTTCATTCATGCCTTCTTACCCCGCTCTAAACGTAGGTGGACCCCAGAGATGAGCTCATAGAAGGGAGCCTTCATTCATGCCTTCTTACCCCGCTCTAAACGTAGGTGGACCCCACAGATGAGCTCATAGAAGGGAGCCTTCATTCATGCCTTCTTATCCCTCTCTAAACGTAGGTGGACGCTAGAGATGATCTCATAGAAGGGAGGCTTCATTCATGCCTTCTTATCCCTCTCTAAACGTAGGTGAACCCCACGGATGAGCTCATAGAAGGGAGCCTTCATTCATGACTTCTTACCCTGCTCTAAAAGTAGGTGGACCCCAGAGATGAGCTCATAAAACGGAGCCTTCATTCATGCCTTCTTACCACGCTCCATACTTAGGTGGACCCCACAGATGAGCTCATATAAGGGAGCCTTCATTCAAGCCTTCTTACCCGCTATAAAGTAGGTGGACCCGACGGTTAAGCTCATGGAAGGGCGCCTTCATTCATGCCTTCTTACCCCGCTCTATACTTAGGTGGACCCCACAGATGAGCTCATAGAAGAGAACCTTCATTCATGCCTTCTTTTACCCTGCTCTAAACGTAGGTGGACCCCACGGATGAGCTCATAGAAGGGAGCCTTCATTCATGCATTCTTTCCCCGCTCTAAACGTAGGTGGACCCCACAGATGAGCTCATAGAAGAGAGCCTTCATTCATGCCTTCTTACCCTGCTCTAAACGTAGGTGGATCCCACAGATGAGCTCATAGAAGGGAGCCTTCATTCATGCCTTCTTTCCGCGCTCTAAACGTAGGTGGACCCCACAGATGAGCTCATAGAAGTCGGCCTTCATTCATGCCTTCTTACCCCGCTCTAAACGTAGGTGGACCCCAGAGATGAGCTCATGGAAGGGATCCTTCATTCATGCCTTGTTACCCCGCTCGAAACGTAGGTAGATCCCACGGATGAGGTCATAGAAGGGAGCCTTCATTCATGCCTTCTTACCCCGCTCTAAACATAGGTGGACCCCAGAGATGAGCTCATGGAAGGGAGCCTTCATTCATGCCTTCTTACCCCACGCTAAACGTAGATAGACCTCACGGATGAGCTCATAGAAGGGAGACATCATTCATGCCTTCTTACCCCGCTCTAAATGTAGGTGGACCCCACAGATAAGCTCATAGAAGGGAGCCTTCATTCATGCCTTCTTACCCCACTCTAAATGTAGGTGGACCCCACGAATGAGCTCATGGAAGGGAGCCTTCATTCATGCCTTCTTACCCCGCTATAAATGTAGGTGGGCCCCAGAGATGGGCTCATAGAAGGGGGCCTTCATTCATGCCTTCTTACCCCGCTCTAAACCTAGGTGGACCCCAGAGATGAGCTCATGGAAGGGAGCCTTCATTCATGCCTTCTTACCCCGCTCTAAACGTAGGTGGACCCCAGAGATGAGCTCATGGAAGGGAGCCTTCATTCATGCCTTCTTACCCCGCTCTAAATGTAGGTGGACCCCACGGATGAGCTCATGGAAGGGAGCCTTCATTCATGCCTTCTTACCCCGCTCTAAACATAGGTGGACCCCACGGATGAGCTCATAGAAGGGAGCCTTCATTCATGCCTTCTTATCCCGCTCTAAATGTAGGTGGACCCCACGGATGAGCTCATAGAAGGGAGCCTTCATTCATGCCTTCTTACCACGCTCTAAACGTAGGTGGACCTCACGGAAGAGCTCAGAGTAGGGAGCCTTCATTCATGCCTTCTTACCCGCTCTAAACGTAGGTGGGCCCCACAGATGAGCTCATAGAAGGGGGCCTTCATTCATGCCTTCTTACGCCGCTCTAAACGTAGGTGGACCCCAGAGATGAGCTCATAGAAGGGACCCTTCATTCATGCCTTCGTACCCCGCTCTAAACGTAGGTGGATCCCACGGATGAGCTCATAGAAGGGAGCCTTCATTCATGCCTTCTTACCCCACTCTAAACGAAGGTAGACCCCAAGGATGAGCTCATAGAAGGGAGCCTTCATTCATGCCTTCTTACCCCGCTCTAAATGTAGGTGGACCCCACAGATGAGCTCAAAGAAGGGAGCCTTAATTCATGTCTTCTTACCCCCCTCTAAATGTAGGTGGACCCCACGGATGAGCTCATGGAAGGGAGCCTTCATTCATGCCTTCTTACCCTGCTCTAAACGTAGGTGGACCCCAGAGATAGGCTCATAGAAGAGAGCCTTGATTCATGCCTTCTTACCCTGCTCTAAAAATAGGTGGATCCCACGGATGAGCTCATAGAAGGGAGACTTCACTCATGCCTTCTTACCCCGCTCTAAATGTAGGTGGACCCCTTGGTTGAGCTCATGGAAGGGAGCCTTCATTCATGTCTTCTTTCCCCGCTCTAAACGTAGGCGAACCCCAGAGATGAGCTCATAGAAGAGAGCCTTCATTCATGCCTTCTTACCCCGCTCTAAACGTAGGTGGACCCCACGTATGAGCTCACAGAAGGGAGCCTTCATTCATGCCTTCTTACCCCGCTCTAAACGTAGGTGGACCCCACGGATGAACTCATAGAAGGGAGCCTTCATTCATGCCTTCTTACCCCGCTCTAAACGTAGGTGGGCCCCACAGATGAGCTCATAGAAGGGAGCCTTCATTCATGCCTTCTTACCTCGCTCTATACTTAGGTGGACCCCAGAGATGAGCTCATGGAAGGGAGCTTTCATTCATGCCTTCTTACCCCACTCTAAATGTAGGTAGACCCCACGGATGAGCTAATAGAAGGGAGTCTTCATTCATGCCTTCTTACCCCGCTCTAAACGTAGGTGGACCCCACGGATGAGCTCATAGAAGGGATCTTTCATTCATGCCTTCTTTCCGCGCTCTACACGTAGGTGGACCCCACAGATGAGCACATAGAAGGGGGCCTTCATTAATGCCTTCTTACCCCACTCTAAACGTAGGTGGACCCCAGAGATGAGCTCATGGAAGGGATCCTTCATTCATGCCTTGTTACCCCGCACGAAACGTAGGTAGATCCCACGGATGAGGTCATAGAAGGGAGCCTTCATTCATACCTTGTTACCCCGCACGAAACGTAGGTAGATCCCACGGATGAGGTCATAGAAGGGGGCCTTCATTAATGCCTTCTTACCCCGCTCTAAACGTAGGTGGACCCCAAAGATGAGCTCATGGAAGGGAGCCTTCATTCATGCCTTCTTACCCCACGCTAAACGTAGATAGACCTCACGGATGAGCTCATAGAAGGGAGACTTCATTCATACCTTCTTACCCCACTCTAAATGTAGGTGGACCCCACGGATGAGCTCATGGAAGGGAGCCTTCATTGATGCCTTCTTACCCCGCTATAAATGTAGGTGGGCCCCAGAGATGGGCTCATAGAAGGGAGCCTTCATTCATACCTTCTTACCCCACTCTAAATGTAGGTGGACCCCACGGATGAGCTCATGGAAGGGAGCCTTCATTGATGCCTTCTTACCCCGCTATAAATGTAGGTGGGCCCCAGAGATGGGCTCATAGAAGGGGGCCTTCATTCATGCCTTCTTACCCCGCTCTAAACGTAGGTGGACCCCAGAGATGAGCTCATGGAAGGGAGCCTTCATTCATGCCTTCTTACCCCTCTCTAAACGTAGGAGGACCCCAGAGATGAGCTCATGGAAGGGAGCCTTCATTTATGCCTTCTTACCCCTCTCTAAATGTAGGTGGACCCCACAGATGAGCTCATGGAAGGGAGCCTTCATTCATGCCTTCTTACCCCGCTCTAAACATAGGTGGACCGCACAGATGAGCTCATAGAAGGGAGCCTTCATTCATGCCTTCATACCCCGCTCTAAATGTAGGTGGACCCCACGGATGAGCTCATAGAAGGGAGCCTTCATTCATGCCTTCGTACCGCGCTCTAAACGTAGGTGTTTCTCACGGAAGAGCTCATAGTAGGGAGCCTTCATTCATGCCTTCTTACCCGCTCTAAACGTAGGTGGACCCCACAGATGAGCTCATACAAGGGGGCCTTCATTCATGCCTTCTTACCCCGCTCTAAACGTAGGTGGACCCCAGAGATGAGCTCATAGAAGGGACCCTTCATTCATGCCTTCGTACCCTGCTCTAAACGTAGGTGGATCCCACGGATGAGCTCATAGAAGGGAGCCTTCATTCATGCCTTCTTACCCCACTCTAAACGAAGGTAGACCCCAAGGATGAGCTCATAGAAGGGAGCCTTCATTCATGCCTTCTTACCCCGCTCTAAATGTAGGTGCGACCACGGTTGAGCTCATGGAAGGGAGCCTTCATTCATGTCTTCTTACCACGCTCTAAACGTAGGTGGACCCCAAAGATGAGCTCATGGAAGGGAGCCTTCATTCATGCCTTCTTACCCCACGCTAAACATAGATAGACCTCACGGATGAGCTCATAGAAGGGAGACTTCATTCATACCTTCTTACCCCACTCTAAATGTAGGTGGACCCCACGGATGAGCTCATGGAAGGGAGCCTTCATTGATGCCTTCTTACCCCGCTATAAATGTAGGTGGGCCCCAGAGATGGGCTCATAGAAGGGAGCCTTCATTCATACCTTCTTACCCCACTCTAAATGTAGGTGGACCCCACGGATGAGCTCATGGAAGGGAGCCTTCATTGATGCCTTCTTACCCCGCTATAAATGTAGGTGGGCCCCAGAGATGGGCTCATAGAAGGGGGCCTTCATTCATGCCTTCTTACCCCGCTCTAAACGTAGGTGGACCCCAGAGATGAGCTCATGGAAGGGAGCCTTCATTCATGCCTTCTTACCCCTCTCTAAACGTAGGAGGACCCCAGAGATGAGCTCATGGAAGGGAGCCTTCATTTATGCCTTCTTACCCCTCTCTAAATGTAGGTGGACCCCACAGATGAGCTCATGGAAGGGAGCCTTCATTCATGCCTTCTTACCCCGCTCTAAACATAGGTGGACCGCACAGATGAGCTCATAGAAGGGAGCCTTCATTCATGCCTTCATACCCCGCTCTAAACGTAGGTGGACCCCAGAGATGAGCTCATAGAAGGGACCCTTCATTCATGCCTTCGTACCCCGCTCTAAACGTAGGTGGATCCCACGGATGAGCTCATAGAAGGGAGCCTTCATTCATGCCTTCTTACCCCACTCTAAACGAAGGTAGACCCCAAGGATGAGCTCATAGAAGGGAGCCTTCATTCATGCCTTCTTACCCCGCTCTAAATGTAGGTGCGACCACGGTTGAGCTCATGGAAGGGAGCCTTCATTCATGTCTTCTTACCACGCTCTAAACGTAGGCGAACCCCAGAGATGAGCTCATAGAAGAGAGCCTTCATTCATGCCTTCTTACCCCGCTCTAACCGTAGGTGGACCCCACGGATGAACTCATAGAAGGGAGCCTTCATTTATGCCTTCTTACCCCGCTCTAAACATAGGTGTACCCCATGGATGAGCTCATAGAAGGGAGCCTTCATTCATGCATTCTTACCCCGCTCTAAATGTAGGTGGACCCCACGGATGAGCTCATAGAAGGGAGCCTTCCTTCATGCCCTCTTATCCCGCTCTAAACGTAGGTGGACCCCACGGATGAGCTCATAGAAGGGAGCCTTCATTCAGGCCTTCTTACACCGCTCTAAACGTAGGTGGGCCCCACAGATGAGCCCATAGAAGGGAGCCTTCATTCATGCCTTCTTACCCCGGTCTATACTTAGGTGGACCCCACGGATGAGCTCATAGAGGGGAGCCTTTATTCATGCCTTCTTACCCCGCTCTAAATGTAGGTGGACCCCACTGATGAGCTCATGGAAGGAAGCCTCCATTCATGCCTTCTTACCCCGCTCTAAACGTAGGTGGACCACACGGATGAGCTCATAGAAGGGAGCCTTCATTCAGGCCTTATTACCCCGCCCCAAACGTAGGTGGGCCCCACAGATGAGCTCATAGAAGGGAGCCTTCATTCATGCCTTCTTACCCTGGTCTATACTTAGGTGGACCCCACGGATGAGCTCATAGAGGGGTGCCTTTATTCATGCCTTCTTACCACGCTCCATACTTAGGTGGACCCCACAGATGAGCTCATATAAGGGAGCCTTCATTCAAGCCTTCTTACCCGCTCTAAAGTAGGTGGACCCGACGGTTAAGCTCATGGAAGGGCGCCTTCATTCATGCCTTCTTACCCCGCTCTATAGTTAGGTGGACCCCACAGATGAGCTCATAGAAGAGAACCTTCATTCATGCCTTCTTTTACCCTGCTCTAAACGTAGGTGGACCCCACGGATGAGCTCATAGAAGGGAGCCTTCATTCATGCATTCTTTCCCCGCTCTAAACGTAGGTGGACCCCACAGATGAGCTCATAGAAGAGAGCCTTCATTCATGCCTTCTTACCCTGCTCTAAACGTAGGTGGATCCCACAGATGAGCTCATAGAAGGGAGCCTTCATTCATGCCTTCTTTCCGCGCTCTAAACGTAGGTGGACCCCACAGATGAGCTCATAGAAGTCGGCCTTCATTCATGCCTTCTTACCCCGCTCTAAACGTAGGTGGACCCCAGAGATGAGCTCATGGAAGGGATCCTTCATTCATGCCTTGTTACCCCGCTCGAAACGTAGGTAGATCCCACGGATGAGGTCATAGAAGGGAGCCTTCATTCATGCCTTCTTACCCCGCTCTAAACATAGGTGGACCCCAGAGATGAGCTCATGGAAGGGAGCCTTCATTCATGCCTTCTTACCCCACGCTAAACGTAGATAGACCTCACGGATGAGCTCATAGAAGGGAGACTTCATTCATGCCTTCTTACCCCGCTCTAAATGTAGGTGGACCCCACGGATAAGCTCATAGAAGGGAGCCTTCATTCATGCCTTCTTACCCCACTCTAAATGTAGGTGGACCCCACGGATGAGCTCATGGGAGGGAGCCTTCATTCATGCCTTCTTACCCCGCTATAAATGTAGGTGGGCCCCAGAGATGGGCTCATAGAAGGGGGCCTTCATTCATGCCTTCTTACCCCGCTCTAAATGTAGGTGGACCCCAGAGATGAGCTCATGGAAGGGAGCCTTCATTCATGCCTTCTTACCCCGCTCTAAACGTAGGTGGACCCCAGAGATGAGCTCATGGAAGGGAGCCTTCATTCATGCCTTCTTACCCCGCTCTAAATGTAGGTGGACCCCACGGATGAGCTCATGGAAGGGAGCCTTCATTCATGCCTTCTTACCCCGCTCTAAACATAGGTGGACCCCACGGATGAGCTCATAGAAGGGAGCCTTCATTCATGCCTTCTTACCCCGCTCTAAATGTAGGTGGACCCCACGGATGAGCTCATAGAAGGGAGCCTTCATTCATGCCTTCTTACCACGCTCTAAACGTAGGTGGACCTCACGGAAGAGCTCATAGTAGGGAGCCTTCATTCATGCCTTCTTACCCGCTCTAAACGTAGGTGGGCCCCACAGATGAGCTCATAGAAGGGGGCCTTCATTCATGCCTTCTTACCCCGCTCTAAACGTAGGTGGACCCCAGAGATGAGCTAATAGAAGGGACCCTTCATTCATGCCTTTGTACCCGCTCTAAACGTAGGTGGATCCCACGGATGAGCTCATAGAAGGGAGCCTTCATTCATGCCTTCTTACCCCACTCTAAACGAAGGTAGACCCCAAGGATGAGCTCATAGAAGGGAGCCTTCATTCATGCCTTCTTACCCCGCTCTAAATGTAGGTGGACCCCACAGATGAGCTCAAAGAAGGGAGCCTTAATTCATGCCTTCTTACCCCCCTCTAAATGTAGGTGGACCCCACGGATGAGCTCATGGAAGGGAGCCTTCATTCATGCCTTCTTACCCCGCTCTAAACGTAGGTGGACCCCAGAGATAGGCTCATAGAAGAGAGCCTTGATTCATGCCTTCTTACCCTGCTCTAAAAATAGGTGGATCCCACGGATGAGCTCATAGAAGGGAGACTTCACTCATGCCTTCTTACCCCGCTCTAAATGTAGGTGGACCCCTTGGTTGAGCTCATGGAAGGGAGCCTTCATTCATGTCTTCTTACCCCGCTCTAAACGTAGGCGAACCCCAGAGATGAGCTCATAGAAGAGAGCCTTCATTCATGCCTTCTTACCCCGCTCTAAACGTAGGTGGACCCCACGTATGAGCTCACAGAAGGGAGCCTTCATTCATGCCTTCTTACCCCGCTCTAAACGTAGGTGGACCCCACGGATGAACTCATAGAAGGGAGCCTTCATTCATGCCTTCCTACCCCGCTCTAAACGTAGGTGGACCCCATGGATGAGCTCATAGAAGGGAGCCTTCATTCATGCATTCTTACCCCGCTCTAAATGTAGGTGGACCCCACGGATGAGCTCATAGAAGGGGGCCTTCATTCATGCCTTCTTACCCCGCTCTAAACGTAGGTGGGCCCCACAGATGAGCTCCTAGAAGGGAGCCTTCATTCATGCCTTCTTACCTCGCTCTATACTTAGGTGGACCCCAGAGATGAGCTCATGGAAGGGAGCCTTCATTCATGCCTTCTTACCCCACTCTAAATGTAGGTAGACCCCACGGATGAGCTAATAGAAGGGAGTCTTCATTCATGCCTTCTTACCCCGCTCTAAACGTAGGTGGACCCCACGGATGAGCTCATAGAAGGGATCTTTCATTCATGCCTTCTTTCCGCGCTCTACACGTAGGTGGACCCCACAGATGAGCACATAGAAGGGGGCCTTCATTAATGCCTTCTTACCCCGCTCTAAACGTAGGTGGACCCCAGAGATGAGCTCATGGAAGGGATCCTTGATTCATGCCTTGTTACCCCGCTCGAAACGTAGGTAGATCCCACGGATGAGGTCATAGAAGGTAGCCTTCATTCATGCCTCCTTACCCCGCTCTAAACATAGGTGGACCCCAAAGATGAGCTCATGGAAGGGAGCCTTCATTCATGCCTTCTTACCCCACGCTAAACGTAGATAGACCTCACGGATGAGCTCATAGAAGGGAGACTTCATTCATGCCTTCTTTCCCCGCTCTAAATGTAGGTGGACCCCACGGATAAGCTCATAGAAGGGAGCCTTCATTCATACCTTCTTACCCCACTCTAAATGTAGGTGGACCCCACGGATGAGCTCATGGAAGGGAGCCTTCATTCATGCCTTCTTACCCCGCTCTAAATGTAGGTGGACCCCACGGATGAGCTCATGGAAGGGAGCCTTCATTCATGCCTTCTTACCCCGCTCTAAACATAGGTGGACCCCACGGATGAGCTCATAGAAGGGAGCCTTCATTCATGCCTTCTTACCCCGCTCTAAATGTAGGTGGACCCCACGGATGAGCTCATAGAAGGGAGCCTTCATTCATGCCTTCTTACCACGCTCTAAACGTAGGTGGACCTCACGGAAGAGCTCATAGTAGGGAGCCTTCATTCATGCCTTCTTACCCGCTCTAAACGTAGGTGGGCCCCACAGATGAGCTCATAGAAGGGGGCCTTCATTCATGCCTTCTTACCCCGCTCTAAACGTAGGTGGACCCCAGAGATGAGCTAATAGAAGGGACCCTTCATTCATGCCTTTGTACCCGCTCTAAACGTAGGTGGATCCCACGGATGAGCTCATAGAAGGGAGCCTTCATTCATGCCTTCTTACCCCACTCTAAACGAAGGTAGACCCCAAGGATGAGCTCATAGAAGGGAGCCTTCATTCATGCCTTCTTACCCCGCTCTAAATGTAGGTGGACCCCACAGATGAGCTCAAAGAAGGGAGCCTTAATTCATGCCTTCTTACCCCCCTCTAAATGTAGGTGGACCCCACGGATGAGCTCATGGAAGGGAGCCTTCATTCATGCCTTCTTACCCCGCTCTAAACGTAGGTGGACCCCAGAGATAGGCTCATAGAAGAGAGCCTTGATTCATGCCTTCTTACCCTGCTCTAAAAATAGGTGGATCCCACGGATGAGCTCATAGAAGGGAGACTTCACTCATGCCTTCTTACCCCGCTCTAAATGTAGGTGGACCCCTTGGTTGAGCTCATGGAAGGGAGCCTTCATTCATGTCTTCTTACCCCGCTCTAAACGTAGGCGAACCCCAGAGATGAGCTCATAGAAGAGAGCCTTCATTCATGCCTTCTTACCCCGCTCTAAACGTAGGTGGACCCCACGTATGAGCTCACAGAAGGGAGCCTTCATTCATGCCTTCTTACCCCGCTCTAAACGTAGGTGGACCCCACGGATGAACTCATAGAAGGGAGCCTTCATTCATGCCTTCCTACCCCGCTCTAAACGTAGGTGGACCCCATGGATGAGCTCATAGAAGGGAGCCTTCATTCATGCATTCTTACCCCGCTCTAAATGTAGGTGGACCCCACGGATGAGCTCATAGAAGGGGGCCTTCATTCATGCCTTCTTACCCCGCTCTAAACGTAGGTGGGCCCCACAGATGAGCTCCTAGAAGGGAGCCTTCATTCATGCCTTCTTACCTCGCTCTATACTTAGGTGGACCCCAGAGATGAGCTCATGGAAGGGAGCCTTCATTCATGCCTTCTTACCCCACTCTAAATGTAGGTAGACCCCACGGATGAGCTAATAGAAGGGAGTCTTCATTCATGCCTTCTTACCCCGCTCTAAACGTAGGTGGACCCCACGGATGAGCTCATAGAAGGGATCTTTCATTCATGCCTTCTTTCCGCGCTCTACACGTAGGTGGACCCCACAGATGAGCACATAGAAGGGGGCCTTCATTAATGCCTTCTTACCCCGCTCTAAACGTAGGTGGACCCCAGAGATGAGCTCATGGAAGGGATCCTTGATTCATGCCTTGTTACCCCGCTCGAAACGTAGGTAGATCCCACGGATGAGGTCATAGAAGGGAGCCTTCATTCATGCCTCCTTACCCCGCTCTAAACATAGGTGGACCCCAAAGATGAGCTCATGGAAGGGAGCCTTCATTCATGCCTTCTTACCCCACGCTAAACGTAGATAGACCTCACGGATGAGCTCATAGAAGGGAGACTTCATTCATGCCTTCTTTCCCCGCTCTAAATGTAGGTGGACCCCACGGATAAGCTCATAGAAGGGAGCCTTCATTCATACCTTCTTACCCCACTCTAAATGTAGGTGGACCCCACGGATGAGCTCATGGAAGGGAGCCTTCATTGATGCCTTCTTACCCCGCTATAAATGTAGGTGGGCCCCAGAGATGGGCTCATAGAAGGGGGCCTTCATTCATGCCTTCTTACCCCGCTCTAAACGTAGGTGGACCCCAGAGATGAGCTCATGGAAGGGAGCCTTCATTCATGCCTTCTTACCCCGCTCTAAACGTAGGAGGACCCCAGAGATGAGCTCACGGAAGGGAGCCTTCATTTATGCCTTCTTACCCCGCTCTAAATGTAGGTGGACCCCACAGATGAGCTCATGGAAGGGAGCCTTCATTCATGCCTTCTTACCCCGCTCTAAACATAGGTGGACCGCACAGATGAGCTCATAGAAGGGAGCCTTCATTCATGCCTTCTTACCCCGCTCTAAATGTAGGTGGACCCCACAGATGAGCTCATAGAAGGGAGCCTTCATTCATGCCTTCGTACCACGCTCTAAACGTAGGTGTTTCTCACGGAAGAGCTCATAGTAGGGAGCCTTCATTCATGCCTTCTTACCCGCTCTAAACGTAGGTGGACCCCACAGATGAGCTCATACAAGGGGGCCTTCATTCATGCCTTCTTACCCCGCTCTAAACGTAGGTGGACCCCAGAGATGAGCTCATAGAAGGGACCCTTCATTCATGCCTTCGTACCCCGCTCTAAACGTAGGTGGATCCCACGGATGAGCTCATAGAAGGGAGCCTTCATTCATGCCTTCTTACCCCACTCTAAACGAAGGTAGACCCCAAGGATGAGCTCATAGAAGGGAGCCTTCATTCATGCCTTCTTACCCCGCTCTAAATTTAGGTGCGACCACGGTTGAGCTCATGGAAGGGAGCCTTCATTCATGTCTTCTTACCCCGCTCTAAACGTAGGCGAACCCCAGAGATGAGCTCATGGAAGAGAGCCTTCATTCATGCCTTCTTACCCCGCTCTAAACGTAGGTGGACCCCACGTATGAGCTCATAGAGGGGAGCCTTCATTCATGCCTTCTTACCCCGCTCTAACCGTAGGTGGACCCCACGGATGAACTCATAGAAGGGAGCCTTCATTTATGCCTTCTTACCCCGCTCTAAACATAGGTGTACCCCATGGATGAGCTCATAGAAGGGAGCCTTCATTCATGCATTCTTACCCCGCTCTAAATGTAGGTGGACCCCACGGATGAGCTCATAGAAGGGAGCCTTCATTCATGCCTTCTTACCCCGCTCTAAACGTAGGTGGGCCCCACAGATGAGCTCATAGAAGGGAGCCTTCATTCATGCCTTCTTACCTCGCTCTATACTTAGGTGGACCCCAGAGATGAGCTCATGGAAGGGAGCCTTCATTCAAGCCTTCTTACCCCACTCTAAATGTAGGTAGACCCCACGGAAGAGCTAATAGAAGGGAGTCTTCATTCATGCCTTCTTACCCCGCTCTAAACGTAGGTGGACCCCACGGATGAGCTCATAGAAGGGATCTTTCATTCATGCCTTCTTACCCCGCTCTAAACGTAGGTGGGCCCCACAGGTGAGCTCATAGAAGGGAGTCTTCATTCATGCCTTCTTACCCGGCTCTAAACGTAGGTGGACCCCACAAATGAGCTCATAGAAGGGAGCCTTCCTTCATGCCCTCTTATCCCGCTCTAAACGTAGGTGGACCCCACGGATGAGCTCATAGAAGGGATCTTTCATTCAGGCCTTCTTACACCGCTCTAAACGTAGGTGGGCCCCACAGATGAGCCCATAGAAGGGAGCCTTCATTCATGCCTTCTTACCCCGGTCTATACTTAGGTGGACCCCACGGATGAGCTCATAGAGGGGAGCCTTTATTCATGCCTTCTTACCCCGCTCTAAATGTAGGTGGACCCCACTGATGAGCTCATGGAAGGAAGCCTTCATTCATGCCTTCTTACCCCGCTCTAAACGTAGGTGGACCACACGGATGAGCTCATAGAAGGGAGCCTTCATTCAGGCCTTATTACCCCACCCCAAACGTAGGTGGGCCCCACAGATGAGCTCATAGAAGGGAGCCTTCATTCATGCCTTCTTACCCTGGTCTATACTTAGGTGGACCCCACGGATGAGCTCATAGAGGGGAGCCTTTATTCATGCCTTCTTACCCCGCTCTAAATGTAGGTGGACCGCACTGATGAGCTCATAGAAGGGAGCCTTCATTCATGCCTTCTTACCCCGCTCTATACTTCGGTGGACCCCACAGATGAGCTCATAGAAGGGAGCCTTCATTCATGCCTTCTTACCCCACTCTAAATGTAGGTGGACCCCAGAGATGAGCTCATAGAAGGGAGCCTTCATTCATGCCTTCTTACCCTGCTCTAAATGTAGGTGGACCCCAGAGATGAGCTCATAGAAGGGAGCTTTTATTCATGCCTTCTTACCCCGCTCTATACTTCGGTGGACCCCACAGATGAGCTCATAGAAGGGAGCCTTCATTCATGCCTTCTTACCCCACTCTAAATGTAGGTGGACCCCAGAGATGAGCTCATAGAAGGGAGCCTTCATTCATGCCTTCTTACCCTGGTCTATACTTAGGTGGACCCCACGGATGAGCTCATAGAGGGGAGCCTTTATTCATGCCTTCTTACCCCGCTCTAAATGTAGGTGGACCGCACTGATGAGCTCATAGAAGGGAGCCTTCATTCATGCCTTCTTACCCCACTCTAAATGTAGGTGGACCCCACAGATGAGCTCATAGAAGGGAGCCTTCATTCATGCCTTCTTACCCCACTCTAAATGTAGGTGGACCCCAGAGATGAGCTCATAGAAGGGAGCCTTCATTCATGCCTTCTTACCCTGCTCTAAATGTAGGTGGACCCCAGAGATGAGCTCATAGAAGGGAGCTTTTATTCATGCCTTCTTACCCCGCTCTATACTTCGGTGGACCCCACAGATGAGCTCATAGAAGGGAGCCTTCATTCATGCCTTCTTACCCCACTCTAAATGTAGGTGGACCCCAGAGATGAGCTCATAGAAGGGAGCCTTCATTCATGCCTTCTTACCCTGCTCTAAATGTAGGTGGACCCCAGAGATGAGCTCATAGAAGGGAGCTTTTATTCATGCCTTCTTACCCCGCTCTATACTTCGGTGGACCCCACAGATGAGCTCATAGAAGGGAGCCTTCATTCATGCCTTCTTACCCCACTCTAAATGTAGGTGGACCCCACAGATGAGCTCATAGAAGGGAGCCTTCATTCATGCCTTCTTACCCTGGTCTATACTTAGGTGGACCCCACGGATGAGCTCATAGAGGGGAGCCTTTATTCATGCCTTCTTACCCCGCTCTAAATGTAGGTGGACCGCACTGATGAGCTCATAGAAGGGAGCCTTCATTCATGCCTTCTTACCCCGCTCTATACTTCGGTGGACCCCACAGATGAGCTCATAGAAGGGAGCCTTCATTCATGCCTTCTTACCCCACTCTAAATGTAGGTGGACCCCAGAGATGAGCTCATAGAAGGGAGCCTTCATTCATGCCTTCTTACCCTGCTCTAAATGTAGGTGGACCCCAGAGATGAGCTCATAGTAGGGAGCTTTTATTCATGCCTTCTTACCCCGCTCTAAACGTAGGTGGCCCCGAGAGATGAGCTCATGGAAGGGAGCCTTCATTCATGCCTTCTTACCCCGCTCTAAACATAGGTGGATCCCAGAGATGAGTTCATAGAAGGGAGCCTTCATTCATGCCTTCTTACCCCGCTCTAAACGTAGGTGGACCCCACGGATGAGCTCATAGAAGGGAGCCTTCATTCATGCCTTCTTACCCCGCTCTAAACATAGGTGGATCCCAGAGATGAGTTCATAGAAGGGAGCCTTCATTCATGCCTTCTTACCCCGCTCTAAACGTAGGTGGACCCCACGGATGAGCTCATAGAAGGGAGCCTTCATTCATGCCTTCTTACCCCGCTCTAAATGTGGGTGGACCCCACGGATGAGCTCATGGAAGGGAGCCTTGATTCATGCCTTCTTACCCCGCTCTAAACGTAGGTGGACACCAGAGATGAGCTCATAGAAGGGAGCCTTCATTCATGCCTTCTTATCCGTCTCTAAAAGTAGGTGAACCCCACGGATAAGCTTATAGAAGGGAGCCTTCATTCATGCCTTCTTACCCCGCTCTAAATGTGGGTGGACCCCACGGATGAGCTCATGGAAGGGAGCCTTGATTCATGCCTTCTTACCCTGCTCTAAAAGTAGGTGGACCCCAGAGATGAGCTCATAGAAGGGAACCTTCATTCATGCCTTCTTACCCTGCTCTAAAAGTAGGTGGACCCCAGAGATGTGCTCATGAAAGGGATCCTTCATTCATGCCTTCTTACCCCGCTCCATACTTAGGTGGACCCCACAGATGAGCTCATAGAAGGGAGCCTTCATTCATGCCTTCTTACCCTGCTCTATACTTATGTGGACCCCACAGATGAGCTCATAGAAAAGAGCCTTCATTCATGCCTTCTTACCCTGCTCTAAACGTAGGTGGACCCCACAGATGAGCTCATAGAAGGGAGCCTTTATTCATGCCTTCTTTCCCCGCTCTAAACGTAGGTGGACCCCACAGATGAGCTCATAGAAGGGGGCCTTCATTCATGCCTTTTTACCCCGCTCTAAACGTAGGTGACCTCAGAGATGAGCTCATGGAAGGGATCCTTCATTCATGCCTAGTTACCCCGCTCAAAACGTAGGTAGATCACACGGATGAGGTAATAGAAGGGAGCTTTCATTCATGCCTTCTTACCCCGCTCTAAACATAGGTGGACCCCAGAGATGAGCTCATGGAAGGGAGCCTTCATTCATGCCTTCTTACCCCACGCTAAACGTAGATAGACCTCATGGATGAGCTCATAGAAGGGAGACTTCATTCATGCCTTCTTACCCCGCTCTAAATGTAGGTGGACCCCACGGATAAGCTCATAGAAGGGAGCCTTCATTCATGCCTTCTTACCCCGCTCTAAATGTAGGTGGACCCCACGGATGAGCTCATGGAAGGGATCCTTCATTCATGCCTTCTTACCCCGCTCTAAATGTAGGTGGGCCCCAGAGATGAGCTCATAGAAGGGGGCCTTCATTCATGCCTTCTTACCCCACTCTAAACGTAGGTGGACCCCAGAGATGAGCTCATGGAAGGGAGCCTTCATTCATGCCTTCTTACCCCGCTCTAAACGTAGGTGGACCCCAGAGATGAGCTCATGGAAGGGAGTCTTCATTCATGCCTTCTTACCCCGCTCTAAATGTAGGTGGACCCCACGGATGAGCTCATGGAAGGGAGCCTTCATTCATGCCTTCTTACCCCGCTCTAAACATAGGTGGACCCCACGGATGAGCTCATAGACGGGAGCCTTCATTCATGCCTTCTTACCACGCTATAAACGTAGGTGGACCTCACGGAAGAGCTCATAGAAGGGAGCCTTCATTCATGCCTTCTTACCCCGCTCTAAACGTAGTTGGGCCCCACAGATGAGCTCATAGAAGGGGGCCTTCATTCATGCCTTCGTACCCCGCTCTAAACGTAGGTGGATCTCACGGATGAGCTCATAGAAGGGAGCCTTCATTCATGCCTTCTTACCCCACTCTAAACGAAGGTAGACCCCAAGAATGAGTTCATAGAAGGGAGCCTTCATTCATGCCTTCTTACCCCGCTCTAAATGTAGGTGGACCCCACGGATGAGCTCAAAGAAGGGAGCCTTCATTCATGCCTTCTTACCCCGCTCTAAACATAGGTGGACCGCACAGATGAGCTCATAGAAGGGAGCCTTCATTCATGCCTTCATACCCCGCTCTAAATGTAGGTGGACCCCACGGATGAGCTCATAGAAGGGAGCCTTCATTCATGCCTTCGTACCGCGCTCTAAACGTAGGTGTTTCTCACGGAAGAGCTCATAGTAGGGAGCCTTCATTCATGCCTTCTTACCCGCTCTAAACGTAGGTGGACCCCACAGATGAGCTCATACAAGGGGGCCTTCATTCATGCCTTCTTACCCCGCTCTAAACGTAGGTGGACCCCAGAGATGAGCTCATAGAAGGGACCCTTCATTCATGCCTTCGTACCCCGCTCTAAACGTAGGTGGATCCCACGGATGAGCTCATAGAAGGGAGCCTTCATTCATGCCTTCTTACCCCACTCTAAACGAAGGTAGACCCCAAGGATGAGCTCATAGAAGGGAGCCTTCATTCATGCCTTCTTACCCCGCTCTAAATGTAGGTGCGACCACGGTTGAGCTCATGGAAGGGAGCCTTCATTCATGTCTTCTTACCACGCTCTAAACGTAGGCGAACCCCAGAGATGAGCTCATGGAAGAGAGCCTTCATTCATGCCTTCTTACCCCGCTCTAACCGTAGGTGGACCCCACGGATGAACTCATAGAAGGGAGCCTTCATTTATGCCTTCTTACCCCGCTCTAAACATAGGTGTACCCCATGGATGAGCTCATAGAAGGGAGCCTTCATTCATGCATTCTTACCCCGCTCTAAATGTAGGTGGACCCCACGGATGAGCTCATAGAAGGGAGCCTTCCTTCATGCCCTCTTATCCCGCTCTAAACGTAGGTGGACCCCACGGATGAGCTCATAGAAGGGAGCCTTCATTCAGGCCTTCTTACACCGCTCTAAACGTAGGTGGGCCCCACAGATGAGCCCATAGAAGGGAGCCTTCATTCATGCCTTCTTACCCCGGTCTATACTTAGGTGGACCCCACGGATGAGCTCATAGAGGGGAGCCTTTATTCATGCCTTCTTACCCCGCTCTAAATGTAGGTGGACCCCACTGATGAGCTCATGGAAGGAAGCCTTCATTCATGCCTTCTTACCCCGCTCTAAACGTAGGTGGACCACACGGATGAGCTCATAGAAGGGAGCCTTCATTCAGGCCTTATTACCCCGCCCCAAACGTAGGTGGGCCCCACAGATGAGCTCATAGAAGGGAGCCTTCATTCATGCCTTCTTACCCTGGTCTATACTTAGGTGGACCCCACGGATGAGCTCATAGAGGGGAGCCTTTATTCATGCCTTCTTACCACGCTCCATACTTAGGTGGACCCCACAGATGAGCTCATATAAGGGAGCCTTCATTCAAGCCTTCTTACCCGCTCTAAAGTAGGTGGACCCGACGGTTAAGCTCATGGAAGGGCGCCTTCATTCATGCCTTCTTACCCCGCTCTATAGTTAGGTGGACCCCACAGATGAGCTCATAGAAGAGAACCTTCATTCATGCCTTCTTTTACCCTGCTCTAAACGTAGGTGGACCCCACAGATGAGCTCATAGAAGGGAGCCTTCATTCATGCATTCTTTCCCCGCTCTAAACGTAGGTGGACCCCACAGATGAGCTCATAGAAGAGAGCCTTCATTCATGCCTTCTTACCCTGCTCTAAACGTAGGTGGATCCCACAGATGAGCTCATAGAAGGGAGCCTTCATTCATGCCTTCTTTCCGCGCTCTAAACGTAGGTGGACCCCACAGATGAGCTCATAGAAGTCGGCCTTCATTCATGCCTTCTTACCCCGCTCTAAACGTAGGTGGACCCCAGAGATGAGCTCATGGAAGGGATCCTTCATTCATGCCTTGTTACCCCGCTCGAAACGTAGGTAGATCCCACGGATGAGGTCATAGAAGGGAGCCTTCATTCATGCCTTCTTACCCCGCTCTAAACATAGGTGGACCCCAGAGATGAGCTCATGGAAGGGAGCCTTCATTCATGCCTTCTTACCCCACGCTAAACGTAGATAGACCTCACGGATGAGCTCATAGAAGGGAGACTTCATTCATGCCTTCTTACCCCGCTCTAAATGTAGGTGGACCCCACGGATAAGCTCATAGAAGGGAGCCTTCATTCATGCCTTCTTACCCCACTCTAAATGTAGGTGGACCCCACGGATGAGCTCATGGAAGGGAGCCTTCATTCATGCCTTCTTACCCCGCTATAAATGTAGGTGGGCCCCAGAGATGGGCTCATAGAAGGGGGCCTTCATTCATGCCTTCTTACCCCGCTCTAAATGTAGGTGGACCCCAGAGATGAGCTCATGGAAGGGAGCCTTCATTCATGCCTTCTTACCCCGCTCTAAACGTAGGTGGACCCCAGAGATGAGCTCATGGAAGGGAGCCTTCATTCATGCCTTCTTACCCCGCTCTAAATGTAGGTGGACCCCACGGATGAGCTCATGGAAGGGAGCCTTCATTCATGCCTTCTTACCCCGCTCTAAACATAGGTGGACCCCACGGATGAGCTCATAGAAGGGAGCCTTCATTCATGCCTTCTTACCCCGCTCTAAATGTAGGTGGACCCCACGGATGAGCTCATAGAAGGGAGCCTTCATTCATGCCTTCTTACCACGCTCTAAACGTAGGTGGACCTCACCGAAGAGCTCATAGTAGGGAGCCTTCATTCATGCCTTCTTACCCGCTCTAAACGTAGGTGGGCCCCACAGATGAGCTCATAGAAGGGGGCCTTCATTCATGCCTTCTTACCCCGCTCTAAACGTAGGTGGACCCCAGAGATGAGCTAATAGAAGGGACCCTTCATTCATGCCTTTGTACCCGCTCTAAACGTAGGTGGATCCCACGGATGAGCTCATAGAAGGGAGCCTTCATTCATGCCTTCTTACCCCACTCTAAACGAAGGTAGACCCCAAGGATGAGCTCATAGAAGGGAGCCTTCATTCATGCCTTCTTACCCCGCTCTAAATGTAGGTGGACCCCACAGATGAGCTCAAAGAAGGGAGCCTTAATTCATGCCTTCTTACCCCCCTCTCAATGTAGGTGGACCCCACGGATGAGCTCATGGAAGGGAGCCTTCATTCATGCCTTCTTACCCCGCTCTAAACGTAGGTGGACCCCAGAGATAGGCTCATAGAAGAGAGCCTTGATTCATGCCTTCTTACCCTGCTCTAAAAATAGGTGGATCCCACGGATGAGCTCATAGAAGGGAGACTTCACTCATGCCTTCTTACCCCGCTCTAAATGTAGGTGGACCCCTTGGTTGAGCTCATGGAAGGGAGCCTTCATTCATGTCTTCTTACCCCGCTCTAAACGTAGGCGAACCCCAGAGATGAGCTCATAGAAGAGAGCCTTCATTCATGCCTTCTTACCCCGCTCTAAACGTAGGTGGACCCCACGTATGAGCTCACAGAAGGGAGCCTTCATTCATGCCTTCTTACCCCGCTCTAAACGTAGGTGGACCCCACGGATGAACTCATAGAAGGGAGCCTTCATTCATGCCTTCCAACCCCGCTCTAAACGTAGGTGGACCCCATGGATGAGCTCATAGAAGGGAGCCTTCATTCATGCATTCTTACCCCGCTCTAAATGTAGGTGGACCCCACGGATGAGCTCATAGAAGGGGGCCTTCATTCATGCCTTCTTACCCCGCTCTAAACGTAGGTGGGCCCCACAGATGAGCTCCTAGAAGGGAGCCTTCATTCATGCCTTCTTACCTCGCTCTATACTTAGGTGGACCCCAGAGATGAGCTCATGGAAGGGAGCCTTCATTCATGCCTTCTTACCCCACTCTAAATGTAGGTAGACCCCACGGATGAGCTAATAGAAGGGAGTCTTCATTCATGCCTTCTTACCCCGCTCTAAACGTAGGTGGACCCCACGGATGAGCTCATAGAAGGGATCTTTCATTCATGCCTTCTTTCCGCGCTCTACACGTAGGTGGACCCCACAGATGAGCACATAGAAGGGGGCCTTCATTAATGCCTTCTTACTCCGCTCTAAACGTAGGTGGACCCCAGAGATGAGCTCATGGAAGGGATCCTTGATTCATGCCTTGTTTCCCCGCTCGAAACGTAGGTAGATCCCACGGATGAGGTCATAGAAGGGAGCCTTCATTCATGCCTCCTTACCCCGCTCTAAACATAGGTGGACCCCAAAGATGAGCTCATGGAAGGGAGCCTTCATTCATGCCTTCTTACCCCACGCTAAACGTAGATAGACCTCACGGATGAGCTCATAGAAGGGAGACTTCATTCATGCCTTCTTTCCCCGCTCTAAATGTAGGTGGACCCCACGGATAAGCTCATAGAAGGGAGCCTTCATTCATACCTTCTTACCCCACTCTAAATGTAGGTGGACCCCACGGATGAGCTCATGGAAGGGAGCCTTCATTCATGCCTTCTTACCCCGCTCTAAATGTAGGTGGACCCCACGGATGAGCTCATGGAAGGGAGCCTTCATTCATGCCTTCTTACCCCGCTCTAAACATAGGTGGACCCCACGGATGAGCTCATAGAAGGGAGCCTTCATTCATGCCTTCTTACCCCGCTCTAAATGTAGGTGGACCCCACGGATGAGCTCATAGAAGGGAGCCTTCATTCATGCCTTCTTACCACGCTCTAAACGTAGGTGGACCTCACGGAAGAGCTCATAGTAGGGAGCCTTCATTCATGCCTTCTTACCCGCTCTAAACGTAGGTGGGCCCCACAGATGAGCTCATAGAAGGGGGCCTTCATTCATGCCTTCTTACCCCGCTCTAAACGTAGGTGGACCCCAGAGATGAGCTAATAGAAGGGACCCTTCATTCATGCCTTTGTACCCGCTCTAAACGTAGGTGGATCCCACGGATGAGCTCATAGAAGGGAGCCTTCATTCATGCCTTCTTACCCCACTCTAAACGAAGGTAGACCCCAAGGATGAGCTCATAGAAGGGAGCCTTCATTCATGCCTTCTTACCCCGCTCTAAATGTAGGTGGACCCCACAGATGAGCTCAAAGAAGGGAGCCTTAATTCATGCCTTCTTACCCCCCTCTAAATGTAGGTGGACCCCACGGATGAGCTCATGGAAGGGAGCCTTCATTCATGCCTTCTTACCCCGCTCTAAACGTAGGTGGACCCCAGAGATAGGCTCATAGAAGAGAGCCTTGATTCATGCCTTCTTACCCTGCTCTAAAAATAGGTGGATCCCACGGATGAGCTCATAGAAGGGAGACTTCACTCATGCCTTCTTACCCCGCTCTAAATGTAGGTGGACCCCTTGGTTGAGCTCATGGAAGGGAGCCTTCATTCATGTCTTCTTACCCCGCTCTAAACGTAGGCGAACCCCAGAGATGAGCTCATAGAAGAGAGCCTTCATTCATGCCTTCTTACCCCGCTCTAAACGTAGGTGGACCCCACGTATGAGCTCACAGAAGGGAGCCTTCATTCATGCCTTCTTACCCCGCTCTAAACGTAGGTGGACCCCACGGATGAACTCATAGAAGGGAGCCTTCATTCATGCCTTCCTACCCCGCTCTAAACGTAGGTGGACCCCATGGATGAGCTCATAGAAGGGAGCCTTCATTCATGCATTCTTACCCCGCTCTAAATGTAGGTGGACCCCACGGATGAGCTCATAGAAGGGGGCCTTCATTCATGCCTTCTTACCCCGCTCTAAACGTAGGTGGGCCCCACAGATGAGCTCCTAGAAGGGAGCCTTCATTCATGCCTTCTTACCTCGCTCTATACTTAGGTGGACCCCAGAGATGAGCTCATGGAAGGGAGCCTTCATTCATGCCTTCTTACCCCACTCTAAATGTAGGTAGACCCCACGGATGAGCTAATAGAAGGGAGTCTTCATTCATGCCTTCTTACCCCGCTCTAAACGTAGGTGGACCCCACGGATGAGCTCATAGAAGGGATCTTTCATTCATGCCTTCTTTCCGCGCTCTACACGTAGGTGGACCCCACAGATGAGCACATAGAAGGGGGCCTTCATTAATGCCTTCTTACTCCGCTCTAAACGTAGGTGGACCCCAGAGATGAGCTCATGGAAGGGATCCTTGATTCATGCCTTGTTACCCCGCTCGAAACGTAGGTAGATCCCACGGATGAGGTCATAGAAGGGAGCCTTCATTCATGCCTCCTTACCCCGCTCTAAACATAGGTGGACCCCAAAGATGAGCTCATGGAAGGGAGCCTTCATTCATGCCTTCTTACCCCACGCTAAACGTAGATAGACCTCACGGATGAGCTCATAGAAGGGAGACTTCATTCATGCCTTCTTTCCCCGCTCTAAATGTAGGTGGACCCCACGGATAAGCTCATAGAAGGGAGCCTTCATTCATACCTTCTTACCCCACTCTAAATGTAGGTGGACCCCACGGATGAGCTCATGGAAGGGAGCCTTCATTCATGCCTTCTTACCCCGCTCTAAATGTAGGTGGACCCCACGGATGAGCTCATGGAAGGGAGCCGTCATTCATGCCTTCTTACCCCGCTCTAAACATAGGTGGACCCCACGGATGAGCTCATAGAAGGGAGCCTTCATTCATGCCTTCTTACCCCGCTCTAAATGTAGGTGGACCCCACGGATGAGCTCATAGAAGGGAGCCTTCATTCATGCCTTCTTACCACGCTCTAAACGTAGGTGGACCTCACGGAAGAGCTCATAGTAGGGAGCCTTCATTCATGCCTTCTTACCCGCTCTAAACGTAGGTGGGCCCCACAGATGAGCTCATAGAAGGGGGCCTTCATTCATGCCTTCTTACCCCGCTCTAAACGTAGGTGGACCCCAGAGATGAGCTAATAGAAGGGACCGTTCATTCATGCCTTTGTACCCGCTCTAAACGTAGGTGGATCCCACGGATGAGCTCATAGAAGGGAGCCTTCATTCATGCCTTCTTACCCCACTCTAAACGAAGGTAGACCCCAAGGATGAGCTCATAGAAGGGAGCCTTCATTCATGCCTTCTTACCCCGCTCTAAATGTAGGTGGACCCCACAGATGAGCTCAAAGAAGGGAGCCTTAATTCATGCCTTCTTACCCCCCTCTAAATGTAGGTGGACCCCACGGATGAGCTCATGGAAGGGAGCCTTCATTCATGCCTTCTTACCCCGCTCTAAACGTAGGTGGACCCCAGAGATAGGCTCATAGAAGAGAGCCTTGATTCATGCCTTCTTACCCTGCTCTAAAAATAGGTGGATCCCACGGATGAGCTCATAGAAGGGAGACTTCACTCATGCCTTCTTACCCCGCTCTAAATGTAGGTGGACCCCTTGGTTGAGCTCATGGAAGGGAGCCTTCATTCATGTCTTCTTACCCCGCTCTAAACGTAGGCGAACCCCAGAGATGAGCTCATAGAAGAGAGCCTTCATTCATGCCTTCTTACCCCGCTCTAAACGTAGGTGGACCCCACGTATGAGCTCACAGAAGGGAGCCTTCATTCATGCCTTCTTACCCCGCTCTAAACGTAGGTGGACCCCACGGATGAACTCATAGAAGGGAGCCTTCATTCATGCCTTCCTACCCCGCTCTAAACGTAGGTGGACCCCATGGATGAGCTCATAGAAGGGAGCCTTCATTCATGCATTCTTACCCCGCTCTAAATGTAGGTGGACCCCACGGATGAGCTCATAGAAGGGGGCCTTCATTCATGCCTTCTTACCCCGCTCTAAACGTAGGTGGGCCCCACAGATGAGCTCCTAGAAGGGAGCCTTCATTCATGCCTTCTTACCTCGCTCTATACTTAGGTGGACCCCAGAGATGAGCTCATGGAAGGGAGCCTTCATTCATGCCTTCTTACCCCACTCTAAATGTAGGTAGACCCCACGGATGAGCTAATAGAAGGGAGTCTTCATTCATGCCTTCTTACCCCGCTCTAAACGTAGGTGGACCCCACGGATGAGCTCATAGAAGGGATCTTTCATTCATGCCTTCTTTCCGCGCTCTACACGTAGGTGGACCCCACAGATGAGCACATAGAAGGGGGCCTTCATTAATGCCTTCTTACCCCGCTCTAAACGTAGGTGGACCCCAGAGATGAGCTCATGGAAGGGATCCTTGATTCATGCCTTGTTACCCCGCTCGAAACGTAGGTAGATCCCACGGATGAGGTCATAGAAGGGAGCCTTCATTCATGCCTCCTTACCCCGCTCTAAACATAGGTGGACCCCAAAGATGAGCTCATGGAAGGGAGCCTTCATTCATGCCTTCTTACCCCACGCTAAACGTAGATAGACCTCACGGATGAGCTCATAGAAGGGAGACTTCATTCATGCCTTCTTTCCCCGCTCTAAATGTAGGTGGACCCCACGGATAAGCTCATAGAAGGGAGCCTTCATTCATACCTTCTTACCCCACTCTAAATGTAGGTGGACCCCACGGATGAGCTCATGGAAGGGAGCCTTCATTGATGCCTTCTTACCCCGCTATAAATGTAGGTGGGCCCCAGAGATGGGCTCATAGAAGGGGGCCTTCATTCATGCCTTCTTACCCCGCTCTAAACGTAGGTGGACCCCAGAGATGAGCTCATGGAAGGGAGCCTTCATTCATGCCTTCTTACCCCGCTCTAAACGTAGGAGGACCCCAGAGATGAGCTCACGGAAGGGAGCCTTCATTTATGCCTTCTTACCCCGCTCTAAATGTAGGTGGACCCCACAGATGAGCTCATGGAAGGGAGCCTTCATTCATGCCTTCTTACCCCGCTCTAAACATAGGTGGACCGCACAGATGAGCTCATAGAAGGGAGCCTTCATTCATGCCTTCTTACCCCGCTCTAAATGTAGGTGGACCCCACGGATGAGCTCATAGAAGGGAGCCTTCATTCATGCCTTCGTACCACGCTCTAAACGTAGGTGTTTCTCACGGAAGAGCTCATAGTAGGGAGCCTTCATTCATGCCTTCTTACCCGCTCTAAACGTAGGTGGACCCCACAGATGAGCTCATACAAGGGGGCCTTCATTCATGCCTTCTTACCCCGCTCTAAACGTAGGTGGACCCCAGAGATGAGCTCATAGAAGGGACCCTTCATTCATGCCTTCGTACCCCGCTCTAAACGTAGGTGGATCCCACGGATGAGCTCATAGAAGGGAGCCTTCATTCATGCCTTCTTACCCCACTCTAAACGAAGGTAGACCCCAAGGATGAGCTCATAGAAGGGAGCCTTCATTCATGCCTTCTTACCCCGCTCTAAATGTAGGTGCGACCACGGTTGAGCTCATGGAAGGGAGCCTTCATTCATGTCTTCTTACCCCGCTCTAAACGTAGGCGAACCCCAGAGATGAGCTCATGGAAGAGAGCCTTCATTCATGCCTTCTTACCCCGCTCTAAACGTAGGTGGACCCCACGTATGAGCTCATAGAGGGGAGCCTTCATTCATGCCTTCTTACCCCGCTCTAACCGTAGGTGGACCCCACGGATGAACTCATAGAAGGGAGCCTTCATTTATGCCTTCTTACCCCGCTCTAAACATAGGTGTACCCCATGGATGAGCTCATAGAAGGGAGCCTTCATTCATGCATTCTTACCCCGCTCTAAATGTAGGTGGACCCCACGGATGAGCTCATAGAAGGGAGCCTTCATTCATGCCTTCTTACCCCGCTCTAAACGTAGGTGGGCCCCACAGATGAGCTCATAGAAGGGAGCCTTCATTCATGCCTTCTTACCTCGCTCTATACTTAGGTGGACCCCAGAGATGAGCTCATGGAAGGGAGCCTTCATTCAAGCCTTCTTACCCCACTCTAAATGTAGGTAGACCCCACGGAAGAGCTAATAGAAGGGAGTCTTCATTCATGCCTTCTTACCCCGCTCTAAACGTAGGTGGACCCCACGGATGAGCTCATAGAAGGGATCTTTCATTCATGCCTTCTTACCCCGCTCTAAACGTAGGTGGGCCCCACAGGTGAGCTCATAGAAGGGAGTCTTCCTTCATGCCCTCTTATCCCGCTCTAAACGTAGGTGGACCCCACGGATGAGCTCATAGAAGGGATCTTTCATTCAGGCCTTCTTACACCGCTCTAAACGTAGGTGGGCCCCACAGATGAGCCCATAGAAGGGAGCCTTCATTCATGCCTTCTTACCCCGGTCTATACTTAGGTGGACCCCACGGATGAGCTCATAGAGGGGAGCCTTTATTCATACCTTCTTACCCCGCTCTAAATGTAGGTGGACCCCACTGATGAGCTCATGGAAGGAAGCCTTCATTCATGCCTTCTTACCCCGCTCTAAACGTAGGTGGACCACACGGATGAGCTCATCGAAGGGAGCCTTCATTCAGGCCTTATTACCCCACCCCAAACGTAGGTGGGCCCCACAGATGAGCTCATAGAAGGGAGCCTTCATTCATGCCTTCTTACCCTGGTCTATACTTAGGTGGACCCCACGGATGAGCTCATAGAGGGGAGCCTTTATTCATGCCTTCTTACCCCGCTCTAAATGTAGGTGGACCGCACTGATGAGCTCATAGAAGGGAGCCTTCATTCATGCCTTCTTACCCCGCTCTATACTTCGGTGGACCCCACAGATGAGCTCATAGAAGGGAGCCTTCATTCATGCCTTCTTACCACACTCTAAATGTAGGTGGACCCCAGAGATGAGCTCATAGAAGGGAGCCTTTATTCATGCCTTCTTACCCCACTCTAAATGTAGGTGGACCCCAGAGATGAGCTCATAGAAGGGAGCCTTCATTCATGCCTTCTTACCCTGCTCTAAATGTAGGTGGACCCCAGAGATGAGCTCATAGAAGGGAGCTTTTATTCATGCCTTCTTACCCCGCTCTAAACGTAGGTGGCCCCGAGAGATGAGCTCATGGAAGGGAGCCTTCATTCATGCCTTCATACCCCACTCTAAAACTCTAAACGTAGGTAGACCCCACGGATAAGCTCATAGAAGGGAGCCTTCATTCATGCCTTCTTACCCCGCTCTAAACATAGGTGGATCCCAGAGATGAGTTCATAGAAGGGAGCCTTCATTCATGCCTTCTTACCCCGCTCTAAATGTGGGTGGACCCCACGGATGAGCTCATGGAAGGGAGCCTTGATTCATGCCTTCTTACCCCGCTCTAAACGTAGGTGGACACCAGAGATGAGCTCATAGAAGGGAGCCTTCATTCATGCCTTCTTATCCGTCTCTAAAAGTAGGTGAACCCCACGGATAAGCTCATAGAAGGGAGCCTTGATTCATGCCTTCTTACCCCGCTCTAAACATAGGTGGATCCCAGAGATGAGTTCATAGAAGGGAGCCTTCATTCATGCCTTCTTACCCCGCTCTAAATGTGGGTGGACCCCACGGATGAGCTCATGGAAGGGAGCCTTGATTCATGCCTTCTTACCCCGCTCTAAACGTAGGTGGACACCAGAGATGAGCTCATAGAAGGGAGCCTTCATTCATGCCTTCTTATCCGTCTCTAAAAGTAGGTGAACCCCACGGATAAGCTTATAGAAGGGAGCCTTGATTCATGCCTTCTTACCCCGCTCTAAACATAGGTGGATCCCAGAGATGAGTTCATAGAAGGGAGCCTTCATTCATGCCTTCTTACCCCGCTCTAAATGTGGGTGGACCCCACGGATGAGCTCATGGAAGGGAGCCTTGATTCATGCCTTCTTACCCCGCTCTAAACATAGGTGGATCCCAGAGATGAGTTCATAGAAGGGAGCCTTCATTCATGCCTTCTTACCCCGCTCTAAATGTGGGTGGACCCCACGGATGAGCTCATGGAAGGGAGCCTTGATTCATGCCTTCTTACCCCGCTCTAAACATAGGTGGATCCCAGAGATGAGTTCATAGAAGGGAGCCTTCATTCATGCCTTCTTACCCCGCTCTAAATGTGGGTGGACCCCACGGATGAGCTCATGGAAGGGAGCCTTGATTCATGCCTTCTTACCCCGCTCTAAACGTAGGTGGACACCAGAGATGAGCTCATAGAAGGGAGCCTTCATTCATGCCTTCTTACCCCGCTCTAAAAGTAGGTGGACCCCAGAGATGTGCTCATGAAAGGGATCCTTCATTCATGCCTTCTTACCCCGCTCCATACTTAGGTGGACCCCACAGATGAGCTCATAGAAGGGAGCCTTCATTCATGCCTTCTTACCCTGCTCTATACTTATGTGGACCCCACAGATGAGCTCATAGAAAAGAGCCTTCATTCATGCCTTCTTACCCTGCTCTAAACGTAGGTGGACCCCACAGATGAGCTCATAGAAGGGAGCCTTTATTCATGCCTTCTTTCCCCGCTCTAAACGTAGGTGGACCCCACAGATGAGCTCATAGAAGGGGGCCTTCATTCATGCCTTTTTACCCCGCTCTAAACGTAGGTGACCTCAGAGATGAGCTCATGGAAGGGATCCTTCATTCATGCCTAGTTACCCCGCTCAAAACGTAGGTAGATCACACGGATGAGGTAATAGAAGGGAGCTTTCATTCATGCCTTCTTACCCCGCTCTAAACATAGGTGGACCCCAGAGATGAGCTCATGGAAGGGAGCCTTCATTCATGCCTTCTTACCCCACGCTAAACGTAGATAGACCTCATGGATGAGCTCATAGAAGGGAGACTTCATTCATGCCTTCTTACCCCGCTCTAAATGTAGGTGGACCCCACGGATAAGCTCATAGAAGGGAGCCTTCATTCATGCCTTCTTACCCCGCTCTAAATGTAGGTGGACCCCACGGATGAGCTCATGGAAGGGATCCTTCATTCATGCCTTCTTACCCCGCTCTAAACGTAGGTGGACCCCATGGATGAGCTCATGGAAGGGAGCCTTCATTCATGCCTTCTTACCCCGCTCTAAATGTAGGTGGGCCCCAGAGATGAGCTCATAGAAGGGGGCCTTCATTCATGCCTTCTTACCCCACTCTAAACGTAGGTGGACCCCAGAGATGAGCTCATGGAAGGGAGCCTTCATTCATGCCTTCTTACCCCGCTCTAAACGTAGGTGGACCCCAGAGATGAGCTCATGGAAGGGAGTCTTCATTCATGCCTTCTTACCCCGCTCTAAATGTAGGTGGACCCCACGGATGAGCTCATGGAAGGGAGCCTTCATTCATGCCTTCTTACCCCGCTCTAAACATAGGTGGACCCCACGGATGAGCTCATAGACGGGAGCCTTCATTCATGCCTTCTTACCACGCTATAAACGTAGGTGGACCTCACGGAAGAGCTCATAGAAGGGAGCCTTCATTCATGCCTTCTTACCCCGCTCTAAACGTAGGTGGGCCCCACAGATGAGCTCATAGAAGGGGGCCTTCATTCATGCCTTCGTACCCCGCTCTAAACGTAGGTGGATCTCACGGATGAGCTCATAGAAGGGAGCCTTCATTCATGCCTTCTTACCCCACTCTAAACGAAGGTAGACCCCAAGAATGAGGTCATAGAAGGGAGCCTTCATTCATGCCTTCTTACCCTGCTCTAAATGTAGGTGGACCCCACAGATGAGCTCAAAGAAGGGAGCCTTCATTCATGCCTTCTTACCCCGCTCTAAATGTAGGTGGACCCCATGGATGAGCTCATGGAAGGGAGCCTTTATTCATGCCTTCTTACTCCGCTCTAAACGTAGGTGGACCCCAGAGATAGGCTCATAGAAGGGAGCCTTGATTCATGCCTTCTTACCCCGCTCTAAACATAGGTGGACCCCACGGATGAGCTCATGGAAGGGAGCCTTCATTCATGCCTTCTTTCCCCGCTCTAAACGTAGGTGGACCCCACAGATGAGCTCATAGAAGGGGTCCTTCATTCATGCCTTCTTACCCCGCTCTAAACGTAGGTGGACCCCAGAGATGAGCTCATGGAAGGGATCCTTCATTCATGCCTTGTTACCCCGCTCGAAACGTAGGTAGATCCCACGGATGAGGTCATAGAAAGGAGCCTTCATTCATGCCTTCTTTCCCCGCTCTAAACGTAGGTGGACCCCACAGATGAGCTCATAGAAGGGGCCTTCATTCATGCCTTCTTACCCCGCTCTAAACATAGGTGGACCCCAGAGATGAGCTCATGGAAGGGGTCCTTCATTCATGCCTTCTTACCCCGCTCTAAACGTAGGTGGACCCCAGAGATGAGCTCATGGAAGGGATCCTTCATTCATGCCTTGTTACCCCGCTCGAAACGTAGGTAGATCCCACGGATGAGGTCATAGAAAGGAGCCTTCATTCATGCCTTCTTACCCCGCTCTAAATGTAGGTGGACCCCACGGATAAGCTGATAGAAGGGAGCCTTCATTCATGCCTTCTTACCCCGCTCTAAATGTAGGTGGACCCCACGGATGAGCTCATGGAAGGGAGCCTTCATTCATGCCTTCTTACCCCGCTCTAAATGTAGGTGGGCCCCAGAGATGAGCTCATAGAAGGGGGCCTTCATTCATGCCTTCTTACCCCGCTCTAAACGTAGGTGGTCCCCAGAGATGAGCTCATGGAAGGGAGCCTTCATTCATGCCTTCTTACCCCGCTCTAAACGTAGGTGGACCCCAGGGATGAGCTCATGGAAGGGAGTCTTCATTCATGCCTTCTTACCCCGCTCTAAATGTAGGTGGACCCCACGGATGAGCTCATGGAAGGGAGCCTTCATTCATGCCTTCTTACCCCGCTCTAAACATAGGTGGACCCCACGGATGAGCTCATAGACGCGAGCCTTCATTCATGCCTTCTTACCACGCTCTAAACGTAGGTGGACCTCACGGAAGAGCTCATAGAAGGGAGCCTTCATTCATGCCTTCTTACCCCGCTCTAAACGTAGGTGGGCCCCACAGATGAGCTCATAGAAGGGGGCCTTCATTCATGCCTTCGTACCCCGCTCTAAACGTAGGTGGATCTCACGGATGAGCTCATAGAAGGGAGCCTTCATTCATGCCTTCTTACCCCACTCTAAACGAAGGTAGACCCCAAGGATGAGCTCATAGAAGGGAGCCTTCATTCATGCCTTCTTACCCCGCTCTAAATGTAGGTGGACCCCACGGATGAGCTCAAAGAAGGGAGCCTTCATTCATGCCTTCTTACCCCGCTCTAAATGTAGGTGGACCCCACGGATGAGCTCATGGAAGGGAGCCTTCATTCATGCCTTCTTACCCCGCTCTAAACGTAGGTGGACCCCAGAGATAGGCTCATAGAAGGGAGCCTTGATTCATGCCTTCTTACCCCGCTCTAAACATAGGTGGACCCCATGGATGAGCTCATAGAAGGGAGACTTCACTCATGCCTTCTTACCCCGCTCTAAATGTAGGTGGACCCCACGGTTGAGCTCATGGAAGGGAGCCTTCATTCATGTCTTCTTACCCCGCTCTAAACGTAGGCGAACCCCAGAGATGAGCTCATAGAAGAGAGCCTTCATTCATGCCTTCCTACCCCGCTCTAAACGTAGGTGGACCCCACGTATGAGCTCATAGAAGGGAGCCTTCATTCATGCCTTCTTACCCCGCTCTAAACGTAGGTGGACCCCACGGATGAGCTCATAGAAGGGAGCCTTCATTCAGGCCTTCTTACACCGCTCTAAACGTAGGTGGGCCCCACAGATGAGCCCATAGAAGGGAGCCTTCATTCATGCCTTCTTACCCCGGTCTATACTTAGGTGGACCCCACGGATGAGCTCATAGAGGGGAGCCTTTATTCATGCCTTCTTACCCCGCTCTAAATGTAGGTGGACCCCACTGATGAGCTCATGGAAGGAAGCCTTCATTCATGCCTTCTTACCCCGCTCTAAACGTAGGTGGACCACACGGATGAGCTCATAGAAGGGAGCCTTCATTCAGGCCTTATTACCCCGCTCTAAACGTAGGTGGGCCCCACAGATGAGCTCATAGAAGGGAGCCTTCATTCATGCCTTCTTACCCTGGTCTATACTTAGGTGGACCCCACGGATGAGCTCATAGAGGGGAGCCTTTATTCATGCCTTCTTACCCCGCTCTAAATGTAGGTGGACCGCACTGATGAGCTCATAGAAGGGAGCCTTCATTCATGCCTTCTTACCCCGTTCTATACTTCGGTGGACCCCACAGATGAGCTCATAGAAGGGAGCCTTCATTCATGCCTTCTTACCCCGCTCTATACTTCGGTGGACCCCACAGCTGAGCTCATAGAAGGGAGCCTTCATTCATGCCTTCTTACCCCACTCTAAATGTAGGTGGACCCCAGAGATGAGCTCATAGAAGGGAGCCTTTATTCATGCCTTCTTACCCCACTCTAAATGTAGGTGGACCCCAGAGATGAGCTCATAGAAGGGAGCCTTCATTCATGCCTTCTTACCCTGCTCTAAATGTAGGTGGACCCCAGAGATGAGCTCATAGAAGGGAGCCTTCATTCATGCCTTCTTACCCCGCTCTAAACATAGGTGGACCACCCGGATGAGCTCATAGAAGGGAGCCTTCATTCATGCCTTCTTACCCCGCTCTAAACATAGGTGGACCCCAGAGATGAGCTCATGGAAGGAAGCCTTCATTCATGCCTTCTTACCCCGCTCTATACTTAGGTGGACCCCACAGATGAGCTCATGGAAGGGAGCCTTCATTCATGCCTTCTTACCCCGCTCTATACGAAGGTGGACCCTACCGATGAGCTCATGGAAGGGAGCCTTCATTCATGCCTTCTTACCCCGCTCTAAACGTAGGTGGACCCCACGGATGAGCTCATAGAAGGGAGCCTTCATTCATGCCTTCTTACCCCGCTCTATACTTAGGTGGACCCCACAGATGAGCTCATAGAAGGGAGCCTTCATTCATGCCTTCTTACACCTCTCTATACAAAGGTGGACCACCCGGATGAGCTCATAGAAGGGAGCCTCATTGTCACACTCTAATAGGTATAACAGTTTAATTGTAAATAGCAGCTTATGTCCCCGATATTCAGGTATGGCCCCATACACTTCCACCTTGCCCACTTTATTAAAGGTTCCCTCCCTGCCAGTGCCACTGGACGTATAATCATGCACAAGCTCTCCAGATATTACTTTTCCAGGAGGAGGCTTGTGTTTTCCAACCTGTCGGGGTTCACTTCATCAGCATACTCCTTTGTATGCCGAAACCCGTAGCTCTTGATACATGCGTGCACATCCATTAGTGCTATGAGTGTCCCAAAAAGAAGTGGGAAGCGTAGTCCCACATGTGTTACTCTTTCAGCATAATTGTATGTGTGTTAACATACATGTGATAATGTGGTGTAACAGGGTCATTTAATTCTCAAGGCAATCTATGCACATTTTAGGTGCGTATATGTGCATTACATCCTCGTTCATCTTCCCCACTACAGTTCTTACCTGCAAGGTTCAATCTCCTTCCTGCAGAACCTGTTCCCTAGCTGACATACAAACAAATTCTCCCATAATGGCTGCCATTACTATGTGGCAGTAGAAAAGGTGAAGTAGTGACATCACATTGTGTATATATGAAAGCAAGTAAGAACAATCCTCAAAACATAATCAATCCCACCCCCATGGGCGGGCGGGTGGGAAAAAACAGGACTGTATTAGGGAAGACCTGGACTCGGAGTAATGAAGATTATCGGTAAGTAACCGGGCCAATACTTCCTCGTCCGTCTTCCCGGCTATAGTTCTTACCTGCGAGATTCTATCTCCGTGCCAAGGAACCTGTCCCCTAGCTGACTACAAAAAAATCCTCCCAACATAGCTGTCTCCGAGGGGTAATGATATCACAATAAGAGGTAGGTAGCGTAGTTCAGCATGTTTCTTTTTTTGCAGAATTGTATGTGTTCACATACGTGTGATGGTGAAATAGTGTAGTGTATCACTGTCATTTAATTCTCAAGGCAATCTATGCATATTTTAGGTGTGTATATGTGCATTACCACCTCGTCCATCTTCTCCCGCTACAGTCCTTACCTACGAGATTCAACCTCCGTCTCGCAGAACCTGTTCCCTAGCTGACGTAAAAAAATCCTCCCAACATGCCGCCATTCCGGTGAGGCAGCAGAAAAGGGGAGTAATAATAATGACATCACATCCTGTGATAAGCAAATTACAGCAATCCTCTATATTATAACCCCCCCCCCTCCCCCGGGCGGGCAGGTACGAAAAAACAGGACTGCATCAGGGAGGAACTGGACTCAGAGTAATGAAGATTACTGGTAAGTAACCGGGCCATTACTTATGATGGTTTTGTAGTCATCTCTGGAATCTCAATTTTTCATTTAATAGTCAAGGCATTCTATACTCCCAGCGGAGAGATATTGTTATACAAGATCTTGCTGAAAGGATGGACACGGAATGTACCATCATTTTATCAGGGAAAGTTAGTCACGCTTTAATATCAGTTTTTCTGTGTGCTGATACTCACTCTTTCATTAATAGTGTGAGTACATCATGATCAATTCATCTCCAACCATAGGATGTCGTCGTTCAGGCCCATCATATGGGTACATCGGTGATATAACCATCTTTGTTACATGTTAAGGAGACATTGTCGAATATTTGTGAGTTTGGAAGTACTTTTTTAATTACCACCCACTTAAGATTGTTTTCTGTATGCCTCATCTATCTCAAGGTAGTGGTTAGTCATGCTGGTCGAGCTCTTTTTGTACCTTATTATGCTACAGTGTTCATTGAATCTGATGTGTACCTTACATGACGTCATCCGTATGTACCTGAGCCCACATGGACAAGTGATCATACTGAAAACGTTATCACTGGTACTGTTCGTATGACTACTTATAACTGGCACACAGAGCATCAGCCACACGGGTAATAGCAAAGATTTGATATGAGTGGTCACACATGACAATTTCTATTTCTTCTTGAGCACCAACAAAGTATTTCTTCATATAGTTAGTGATCTATTGGCTATGTAACTAAATAGATTCAATCAGATGCTTGCACAAGAAATCCATTAATCCATCAGAAAGGTTCAATGAGTCACTCTTTGCTATTTCATAATCTCCAAGTGAGGTAACCAAAAATGGCAGGCATGGACTTCAGCCTCCAGCATCCTCAATCCCAAGAAAGCTCAAGGGCCTAGAGTTGATTCTCCTCACATTGTATGTTGTAAACGAAAGTGTATGTTGCAGCCTGTTGCAAGCAGGGTGGTACTGGGGCTGAAAATAGGCCCGGGCACCAAGCTAAAAGTGGTCACCATTAGTAATTTAGATAGTTAACAAAGGGACCCATTATGGAAACTGGGGACATTTTGAACTGGTAAAGACACAGGGTTTAATTCACAAAGGGCCTCCGCACTTGTGGACAGGCCCCGCAGTTGTGGTGGGGGCCCCACACTAGTGGTGGGGCCACCGCAATGAGAAGCTGCAATGCGTAGGTCCCACCATGAGTCTGGGCCCCCACCACAACTATGGGACCTCCGCCACAATGCAGAGCCGCTTTGCGCATGGGCCCACACAGCGTAAGTGTTTTGCAAAGCATGGAAGACTGCATGGATTTGAGCTTGCTGCAGGCAATGTTTGTTTTAATATCAGGGAAATCAATAGTGAAAACAATAACACCCAAGAATAGCCCCCCAAAATGCCCACATTCTGACGTCAGACCAGTCCATCTGGCAATGCCTGATTGCCATATAGACCAGTCCAATCCTGGTTGCAACCTGCTGCAAATGTACCATTTAATGGAATTCATCTAAGGGCGCCATTAGTAGATATTACACCACTTAAAGCTACAATACCATAGAAATACCAAGGATGTGAATAGATGTATGAAAGAAAAGCTAAATGTAATCATGATTAACAAATGTTTGCATCCTTTAAAATACATATTGTTTGCAGTCATTATATAATGAAAGGTACTAGGTATTTAAACAAAAGTGAATAAGCATGTTTTTTTGTCTAGCGTCCATGGCAGATTCACCCTTTTCCACTTGTGCAACACATGCTATGTGAGTGATAGCATTGAATAATGTTTGCGCACAAAAGTTTTTTTTGCGCTGAATATTACTGTGCTGTATAGTACAAAACCCAGCATAATGTATGGAAAGTGTGCCACACAGAGGGGCAACTTCATTAAGACCCATAGGAGCTAACGTAACCCCCTACCTACCTTAGTCATTCAAAGCTTCACGACATAATACTGAGTGGAATACTAGCTCCAAACAAGCATTTGCAATGCAATAGGTCTCCATTGCATTGCAAATGGTAGGCATCACGGACAATGGGAGGGAGGGCGGGACAGGGGGGCAAGAAGGCACAGACTACAGGAGGGTGGGTGGGGGGCGAGAATGCACGGACAACTGGAGGGAGGGTGGAAGAAGGCCCGACAATGGGAGGGGGTGGAGTAAAGAAGGCACCAAAGCATGTCATGCCTGCAGTAGGAGAATCTCATTTAAGAAAATAGTGCTCACAGTCTAAATACACTACCGAGTAACAACCAAAGTAAAGGGGCCAGTCGCTCTGGGAGGTGACAAACGAAGAGAAGGCGGTACTAAGGAGGGACTAACAAGCCTATTGACGAATCAGAAGCCAGCATTCAGGACGGACAATGACACAAGTCAATGGTAAATATGGGCACAGAAATGGCGAAGCTTCTATTCCCTACTCCTCTACAATAAGTATCACAGAGCAGCGCATATGCGCTGGCTCTAGGCTCGACCTAACAAAAACAGATGTAAACAATGCGTAAAAGTGTCAATTCACCTTAGTAATATGGCCCTCAGTTCCTTTCTAAGGTGTAAGTTCTACAGGTAAGAAACTGAAGTCCTTCTCAACCGTGCAGTCTTACTCTCCTGGAATGGGAGCTAAAAGCACACTGGGTTAGTTTATAACAGCCCCATATAGTTGAAAGCGAGTATGTTCAGCAAACGAATCTCACCCTGAATAGGGGCTATGGGGTGTCCCTCCTAATTTATTTAAAATGGTGAGAAGCATTTATTTATGGTGCCATTTCCCAGATTTATTTGCATGAGTCATTGATATTACAAGGCCTAGCATAGTAGCAAGAGCATTATTTCTCTCCATCCCAGTGCTTGAAATGGAAATATAAAAGTGCAAGTACTCACTATACAAGAGTGCCTGTTTGCAGCAGAGAAGTGCTGCTGCTCCTATTCAAATTATTGTACCTTGGTCTAAAGTGGTGAAACAGACTCAGAAGCGGTAGAACTCTCCCTTTTAAACAAAAGAACAGTCAATATAAAGCACTACTTCAGCCTCAAAGGCTGAGAATTTGTTTAAGAAAATTGTGTGCCACTCTAGGGCTACTTTCTGGGCAAGAGGGACTGAGACTCGTCCAGGCCTGAAACCCCAAATGCACCCCCGTCCAGCAGATGTAATTTACTAAACAAGTGCCTAGGTCTTATAGCGCTACATGTAGCAGCGTTGCAGCATAGGCACTAGGGGAATGAGGGCTTCAGCTGAGAGTACTGATGCCACACAATCTAGAGATGAGAGACTTTTGTCAGCCCAGAACCAAGCTCTGCCTGCTGACACTTCCCCTGCCTGCTGAGTGCAGCAAGTCACAGGAGCTGCTGAGGGCCACTGTTTCTAATCTGCTGGTACTTGGATGCTATAATGATGGGGGCCTGAGAAGTGTACACCTCCCTGGGCCCTGCTGTTGTCTTCTCCCCATAGGCTGATTAGACAGTCTCCCTGGCTGCACAAAACAAAAGGCGCAAAAGAAGGTCCCCGCACACCTGTCGAGTCCCGGATCCATGTGAGTGGCTCAAACAGTCCAGACTTTTGCTTGCATTCTGTGACCTTTAGCCCTGACAGCAAACACTATAAAATCAGTACTGTGGCTGCCACAAAGGAAAATCCTGTAACAAGGTAACACCCAATCATGCAGGAGCAACAGTTACAATAACCACATGATACACCAATGAATGGCTGAGTGGGACTGAACTACTGCCACTCTCTGTGTATTGTGTGTTGATGGTATGACCCATAGGATAGATCCAACTGCTTCTAGATGCTAGTCTAAAGAGAGCTTTGTCTCAGAAAGGAGGGACCAGTTGGAGTAAACCTACATAGCATGTGTACCATAGACTATATGTTTATCCGGCACTCTTTATGAAATCTAGGACGGATAAGTCCTGGCCAATGGCTGGGCTTTGGAAAGGGAGTCGTGCGAGGTCAGTTATACTGCTTATTTTTCACCCATCAGTCGATGGATGCCGCGGATAAGTGGGCCGAATGAGGGGTGGCCCCTTCAGACAGCTCTAGTTATCTTTCAGTCAACAGACCTTTGTATTCTTGGGGGCAGATTTACAAGAAACTGACACATCTGTAGAGATCCGTCAGTTTCCTTGTGCCAGCTTGCGATACCCTTGCACCACCATGGATGCACCGGATTTACAATACGGCGCACCATGGCACAAGGATTGACAGATGTGTCAGTAATTTCGACGCATCTGTTGGTCCAAAAGTCACGCATTGCTGGAGTCGTGTCGCAAGCACAACACAACTCCAGCAATGCATTGACTCATTGTACTGCATCACTCCTTACGCCTGCATCAAGAAGGCGTAAGGTTTTGACGCAGTGGCATCCTAGAAGTGGTGCAGTGAAATCTTATAGATTTTACTGCGCCACTTTTATGAGGATTTCCTGCGTGGGAACGCCCACTCTACATACATTATACTTGATGCAGGTATAATGTGACGCAGAGCTTTACAACGTGGCGCATCTCCCTAGATGAGTCACGTTGTAAATTGGCTGTATTATTTGCACCGCTGTTGCGTCAAAGAAAGTGACGCAATGGCGGCGCAAGGAGGTGCAAGGGGCTTGCAAATCTCCCCCTTGAACTTCAGGGTTTCCTTTGACCTTGGTAACAGCCCCGGCGTGCTCCATGCTGCTAACCAAAAGGACAGGAGTGACTCAAGATGTTACAAGTGACAAGCCACACATCAGCATGTTCCCTCTTTGTGCACGAGCCACCGTCCCATTATGTGCACAGCACTATGTTCCTAACCTGTGCATCCCATAATGCATAGCAGCCAGTGCTACCGTGGTATGTCATTCACTCCCCCCTGGGTTGCTTCACTGGAGTTCCCCTGGTGGACACTGTCATGTGTCTCTTGCTGCACATCCCCCTGAGCTCTGCAGACACACACAACCCCCTGCTCTGCGTGACGTGTGGCCTGTAAGTCAGTTTGTCTGTGTGCACAGGGGCACCATATGTTTGTTGGGCTTTGTGAACATAATTATCTGAAGTTGTGTTGGTGTGTGAGCATGTATGCCGCCACAATGTGAACTTCACAAACAACAAACTTAGCTTTGACAGTGTTTGTTTTATTTACGCACGTGGAAGCCATAACTGCAGGCTGCTTCCTGAACGTAGGAAACATATTTTGTTGTAAAGAACAAAAATATAAAGTGTCATTTAAGTGCTCATGGCTTCTCTCTCAGTGAACTCATCCAGGCCGGAGACGCCCTTCCTTTAGTCTTTGTTGCCTACATCCCACATGCAAACACACTCCTTAACGCAAACACCCATACGCTTCAGCCAAAATCCACTTTATTCAGACAACTAACAGACAAGAAAGCTGAGAAGCAAAGTCTGGAAGTAACACGGACCCAGTGGAGTTTTAATCTTATTTCCCAACTTTACCCACATGTTCTCAGCAGTAATACTGTGGCATACCTTCAAAAGAAATACATTTTGTATGAAATTTGCCGGCAATGAAACGTTGAATTGGCAGCGCAGGGAGCTGAAAGGGGAAATTCAGTCATTTTTTCATAGGAAGGACACTTACTGGAGGCTTAACCACTGGTGCCCTGTGTCGGATTTCAAATAGCATTTATATTCCTTTTTTCAGTGTCCAGCGCGGTCAGAAACTTGAAAAACCAATACTGTGAATTGTAGGCATCGCATTTTACTTTGGTTTCATTTCTCAATGCAAATGACACGTTATAAATAATCGCCAATAATCACAATAAAAAACGTTCATCTTTACTTCTGAAGCAGGCAGACATATCAGAAAGCCGTTGTGTGCACTCTCATTACCCAAAATAGTTTACCAAATACAGTGAAATCTGTAAATCAAGCACTGGGCAAGAGTCCAGGCCTGTGCAATCCAGACCCCAAGTGATGTGTACATTTTTTTTTTTTTACCAGCAGAGAGAACATAATGCCAAATCCATGCAACAGAGAGGGGGTCTGTTTTTAAGATGCAAATGGCCAGGAACACTGGCAACTAAAAATTACCCCTCCCCCCAACATTACACCTTTTTTTCCTGCATGTGTAATCTCAGTGAGGTGGAGGTATTCTTCTGCAACCTCCACCGACATTTTCCTTTAAATCTCTACCCATCACCTTCCCAGCTCTCTCATCAAAGCTGCTTCTCCAGCGCCATTGAGGGCAAAGATGACCAAACTAAAACTGGGATGCTGGGAAATATTTGGGGCAGAGGTACTAGAAGGAAAGCAGAAGCTTCTGGGTCCTCATCTCAGGATGATCTACATAAAAGGGAGAAAGAGGGTGGGGGAGGTTGCTGAAAGCCATTTATACCGGTCAATTGGTTCCCATGCTCAAATTTGTTCACCATGCTAACCTCAAAGGCAGTCACTCGTTCTAGTGTGACTGCTTCTACTTTTTAATAAAGTAATGGTCCCTTTTTAACCTTTAGGCCTATGGATTCCCTTTACCTTTACTCCTATCTATTTTGATCTGTCAGTATTGTGCCTAAAGATAGTTATCAGTGCGTTATGCACTTTTTTGCGTCTTCAATTATGAGATAATACTAGGTGTAACACAACATTCAAAAAACACAAATGCAAAAGAACACAGAAAAAGGCGGCTGCACTCCTGTGTTAATCGAATGCTTTACAGAGGCCTACACTTAAAAGGCGGACTGGTGAGTGCACTCGTGTTACTTTTTATGTTAATGTTCAAGGTTGTTCACCTAACAGATTCCATCTAATTGGTCAAATTACATTTAAATCACTGTATGCCTGAAAAAGGCATTAGAGGCTGGTTTGGTGGGAACAAGAAAAGGATGGGGCATGGGAAGGGTATGGCTGGAAAGGTCCTGCCTCAGGACTGTGGGCTGGTCACCTAACTATTGGGGCTCCTGAGCGAGGATCACTTGTGGTTGGAAGCAAATGTGAAGAGGGTGGGGATTCCTAGGGATAGGTGATTGGCAAATTTTTGTATGGAAAGGTGCTATAGCGTGCAGATTACTGCAGGTGGAGACAGTGGTCACAGTGGGAGGTTGATCAGGGGATTGGCCACTGACATCACAACTGGCATGCATCCAAGGAAGGCTTAAGATGTCCCTACCATGCTGATTTCTATACGGGCTAATGTAGAAACGCTGGATTCAAATCACCAAGTGGCAAATCCAGACCACTGTTAGTTGGGATGGTTCTGAATAAAATGCCTTGCTTGAAAATGTTTATTTTTCAAACATGCTCAATCTTTTAATCATGGTTACTTATCTAGATTTTTAATAAGTAGGCTCTGCAGCAGGTAAAGTATTTTTCTAAAACAATTTGCTAAAAAAACCTAACTAGAAATCATTTGGTTTTTTCCGAAACCACTGTGCCTGGTGGTAGAATGCGCACCCGTCTGCCAGAGGACCCCTTGTATGGGCCATGTCCCTGTGTTGCATACCAACAGTCATTTAATAGCAGCCATGGAAATTCATCAAAGTTTGCAGTATCGGATTGTCAAATAACACGTTTCGGCGCTGCGCTGAAGCGCACTGGTAGGAAAAACGCAAGAGTACCTTCTTGTAGATGCAATAACACCAGTGACATTGTGACACGACAACAGTGTGCACCGCTCAACCATCAGGTTAAACGAATGCCTTCCAACAGTCTTGTTGCCTATAAAGTTTACAATAGTGGCAAATTTCTTTGCTTAAGATGGATAGGGGATGGAAAGTGGCCTGTGCACGCACGTGAAAAAGGGAGCGACAGAGAACACAACTCAGAGAGAGTATGAAAGAGAGAAGCAGTGAAGGACGGAGAGAGCGAGTGTGTGTGCGTGTGTGTGAGAGATACATGGTTGGTGGTATATATGGTGGCCCCAGTACAAAAAAATCCAGAGCTTTCTAGAATCCCTGAAAGGTCTTGCTTAGCCTCTGTGTCATGACATGGGTGTGTCATACAGTTCTCTCTGCAGGGTAAATCAAAGTCAGCATAATGTTTGCAGCAGGAGTCTCCCATAATACAATAAAAGCAATACTGTACATTCATAACATAAATCATGGTTCAAGCACACCATTGTGCTGCAAGCAGTGGTGCAGAAAAGTATGTGCCTAGCAAGAACCAACTCAAATCAATCATGAAACCGCCAATTCTTCTGTGGCGAGCTGAACATTAAATAGGCTACACAGTAAGTACATTTCAATCCAGATTGCAGCCAAGAACACTAAGTAAATCACTGTGTAGAGAATACAATACAGAAAAAAATATATATTAAACATGTTTACGATGTGAAGACTCTATGTAAGGACCTTGCAGCAAGAAAAAAAAACGCCTCGCTAGGCTCCAAGTAATTGACAAACTTCATCCAAAAGAAACAGAAGAAAGACTACAATGGCAAAGGCCTTTCAGAGGCTCACAGGAGTCTGTGCACTCTATAAAATATTACTTTACATACCATATAAATAATTAAAATGCCTGTTTACTACTAGAGTTTTATATTTCAGTGAAAACACTTCTAACATGCACGAACTTTATATTTTGCCTAATTGTGGGAATGCTAAGTCAAAAATAGCCATTATAGTCTTTTTTCTGTATTTGTTCAAGGAAATGATGGCTTTAATAAATATGTTTTCATCCTTCAGATTGCCATCTTTTTTTAAATCAGTGCTTAATCTAGAGATATAGAAATAGAATATATCTGTAGGTGTCTATTCCTAAAGATATATTTTAACAAACATTTTACTATCACTGGAATGATTTCACTAACTGGCATATTTACCTGAAACATTTCAATGAGCGCCAACTGTAATATACTCTTGTATGAGCTAGGGGCACATTATGTCCAATACAAAGTAATATGGATAACTAGATGAATTGATTGGCAAGGCAGGACATTTCAATAATTGAGGAGTAGTCAACAAGCTGCTAATACAATTGACGTAGCCACTACCTTCAGCTGACTGCAGCTCAAGGAAGTCAGAATTGTCTAAGAGGTGCCCTCCCTTTTACTGAAGACCATGTGAATTATGCAAAGGCCTTTGTGAGAGTCCCAATTTGCAATTCCTTGAGAATCCAGGAGCCGAGCCAATACCAAACAAAGCCCACCTTGATCTGAGGTCCCCGGGGTATCTACCCTGCCAAGTTAGGAGCATCCAAGTCCTAATTCTGAACTAGATCACAACAAAACGAGTGTCTTCCCACCCATCTGCAAAAACAACATTTTGATCAATGAAAGTTTTTAAACTTTGAGCCCTGTGAAATACTTCACCTAGGAAACTTAGTAATAGCAACTCTCTGTAAATGACCTGTATTAACACCAGAAGACTTGAAGTGACATTGAATTACTTAAGCACCTTCTCATTTACATTGAAAGTGGATCTTAGGTTTCCACTGATGTTTTACAACTTCTGATTTGAATTCAGTTGACAATAATAAGAGTTCCTTGTCGCTTCACACCGGAGACATCCAGCAAGCACAATAGTTGTACACGAATCCAATCCTTACACAATACAATAAGAAAGCTAAGTGACAGCTACTTTTTTCTTTTTAACTTTTGGCCTCGTTGAATAAGCTATTACGATCCAAAGGATTCCAACTTTTCTTCTGCCGCAAAGAAGCCATGGACATCTACAATACTTCTACAGGCTGCAGTGTAGTGAAAGGTACAGACAGATAATCTCGTAGGCGAAGGTGTTGGAGTCCCTCTATTGCCTTTGGATGAAAAGGACGCAAATTCTCTTCCTACGGCTGGGCCTTGGTGTCCGGCTCCTTGTCGTAGATGTAACTTCCAACGGATCCAGTGTTTACTCCTGTAGGGGCACAGAGAGGAGAAGAGCTCTATCAGATCCACAATTTATGAGTATGACCAGTGTTTTCCTGTTCTGCCAATGATGAGTGATTTGTCATAATTATGGGCTCTTACAACCGCAACACAAAGCTAATTCTTGAGGATGAGCAATTCCAAAAACACCGGCCTCAGGGTACTAGAGGCTGAAAAGTCTACATTAGAAGGATATTTAGCTTTTCTCTATACTTCTAAAATAATCCCTAAATAGCCAGTTCAATCAGATTTCTCTTCAAAATATGAATTTCTAATAGAATCCACGTATATTGATAAACAGAGACTATAGTAATACTATTAATTACAGTTTTCTTTCAGGAAAATCATTAGAAATCAGAAAATACAAAGATTAAGGTGATGGTTGACCTATAAAATCCATTTGACAGTTTCATTTTCGAAGCAAGTGCTGTCATTAATTTATTTGAAGAAAAGGAAAACGTGAATATTAAGAAAAGTACTAAGACCTTTTTTTGGGTAAGGGGTCTGATGAATTCACAACAGAAACATTATGAGAGAACTTGCTGTTGGCAATCGGCATGGTGAAGTGACTTCGGACCATGAGACAAAAAAGAGTTTAAGAAGACTCTTGAGGTACTGCCACTGCCATCTAGGAGCCACACTGGGCTCACAGGCCTGAATACTACTCCCCAAGATGTGCAAGCAGGCTACCTAGGTAAGTCTGAGGGGCAACACTGGCTGCTAATGGGTGAGCAATGCCTCCTGAGAGGTAGATGGGTATCAAAACACATGCCTAGATCCCTTTATGCTCTTAATGTCATCTTGATATCTGAATATTTTTCACCTTTGAGAATTTTGGCAGTGTTTTTTTGTTTTGGGAGTTCTTGCTTCGGAGTAAGGCTTGGTACTTTCAGAAACCAAATCCAAGAAAGACAAGCACCTCCAAGGACAAGGAGAAATATGGGACCTGAAGGACCACTTCTGATTGTGTAAACCTCCACGTATACTTAAGAGGCATTCCTAAGGACTAAGGGTTCGATTTGGAGTTTGGCAGAGAAGGTACTCTGTCACAAAGGTGATGGAATACCCTCTTCATCAAACTGGAGGTCCGCCCACTCTGATTTTCAGGCGAGCGGACCTTCAGTATGTAGATGGCAGAAACTGCTCCTTCTCCGCCGACTAGCATCCCTTCGATGGCCCAACAGACTAAGGGTCGTAGATGGTTTGGCCATGTCTCTGTCCACCTGATTTTATATAAACAGACACTTGGCCAGTTTTTACCTATACAAACTACCACCTAAAACGTGCTATTATGTATAGGTAAAAACTTATATAACCCCCACGCCATCTGGAGGACAGCGTCATTGCTTTTTTATTTTTACAAACAAAGTCCGTATTTGGGATTTTGCTTTTGAAAATCGAAACTGTGAAAATTGAAAATGAAAAAATGAAAGTGTGCAGTGTGGCACCATCATGCTGACGAGCCATATGGCACACATTCAGTGCATTTACAAGAAATGCCATGGTGGCGGTTCCTGTAAATGCAAGAGATGTCCGCTGGGCCAGTGGACATCTGTCAATTTGGAGGGCTGAGTACTTTCGCTATGGTGGAAATAAAGTACGCCGCCATGGAACGGTATTAACACCATCTGCCAAAGTCAAAATCAGGCTCTAACTTTGAGCTGATAACTCTAGTTAATTCTTCAGGCTCACCAGCCTCCAAACAAATCCCATTCACAAAAAGGTGCTTCAAAAGCAGTCTATAAAACCGTGTTAATGTGTCAGAACCGTCCTATGGATGTTTTGTACACAAAGGCTCATTCTAAAAACAAAATAATTAGGGGCACCCTAAATTCTTTAGCAAGTGAATGCAGAGGCAGCCCAGCCTTTAAGAAAAATAGGAGGCATGTCAGCAAGGGCCGGCGATAATTATTGCTCAGCGCGCTTAGCGCGAGGATAAATATCGCCGGCTAACGCTCAGCTTTATCGCTGAGATAGCGTGCTATCAGCAACGCTTATCTCAACAGCGATAAAATTCCAGGCGCAAGTTGCAAAATGTGGGATTATCGTTGGCAATCCAGCGATAATCGCACAACGTTTGGTGATAGCTTGATCATAGGGCAGGGCAGATTCAGCCATGATATCCACCTTCCATTGGATATCATGGCTAAGTAAGACTAAAAGCAGGCATAAGGAAAGTAGCGATAACCGCGGTTAGCGCTACTTTTCTTAACGCTATGCATGTTAGCGTGCAGCTTGATCATTGGAGAAATGTTGGTTAGTGAAATTTCTCCTGTTATTTTGGGGAGGAACGCCCACTTTGCATCTCATTAGAGATGCAAAGCTGGACGTTAAGGTAAATGGCGTTGAGGCATGGAAACACGCGTTAGCGGGTCCATGCTGATAGTGCAATAAAATTATCGCCACTTTTCGTCTGAAAACGGATGCTAAAGCAGCGATAATTTTATCGCTGGCCCTTGCTGATATGCCCCGATAGGTATTTGCAAAGAAGTTACTGTCTCTGAAAAGGTAATGGAGATATGGATGAATACACACCCCAGGCTTAGCAAATGTGCACAGTTTGAATTTTTGCCTGACATGTGATTATCTGTCCTGAGAGATAACTTAATGTTAACAACCTTATGATCATTTTAAAGGCAGGGAACTATTAGGAAAGCTCTGAATGTCACTTCAGAACTAGCTCAAAGGAAGAAGCAAGAGGAGTAAGAGTGATAATGCAAAATATCTCACCCTTTGGTCCAAAGAGAATGCCATAGCAAGGCTTGTGGCAGTAGGGTTGTCCATCGTGCTGTCGGAGACGAAGAAGGAGAGAAGAAAACATTGGGTTAACAAACAGATCTGTCTTTTCTGCATGGTCAGCTACATATATTTACTCTAAAATAACATAAGTAATTGGTTGTATGGAGACACTTGGTGCATTAAGATTGTCTTTCTTCAAATTACCAGGACCTACACAATATTCTATTGATGTCAACTAGGAAGGTCAACAAATCATTTCAATAAATCAACAATATTTTTGTAGAGTTAACTCAAATTTAGTAATCAATAAAGTAACTAATCCTGTTGGAAAACCATTTTTCTTTCCCCAGGAAAGCATGACTGGCTAAGGTACAATTACTCTTAAGAACAGGTAAAGCAAGATAATAATATGAAAGGACAAAGGAAGCATTCCCACTGCCCAAATAGTAGCCCTTAAAGAAGTCCCAGGTCAGAGGAACAAAACTCTCGTCCACATCTCCTTTCATTGTGGCCTGTATTTGCTCCTGGTATCCCTCACCAGATTGACGCGATAAATGTAATGGGTCCGTCGAAAATACACATGTAAAATAACTTGGAAAGAAATTTCACAGCTCAAGTATCTTTACATTACATAGGGATACGATAGACTTCCCATCTACCAGTCTCACATATATAGTGGGCTAGATATTTAAAAAAGGGTAAATGTTTGCCATTTTAATACCCAGTAACTGTCCTACATTTCCATTTCCCCCCCAAATATATTGATTAATTAATTTATGAATTTATAAAGCAAGAATCTTGTAGAAGACAAAGCGCTGTACAAAGACCATCATTTTTGTTTGGTGGTGTGTATAAAAAAAATATTGTTTTGCATATACTCCTTTAATAAATTTAGTTGAACGTAGGGGTCCCCTGGTGTTAAATGTAGTTTTGATGTTCTCTGGAGGCTAGCTTCCAAAGACCCAACCTGAATGTATGCACCACTGGAATAAGGATTGAAGGAAGGTCACTCACAACAATGTTAAACAGGGTTCATGCAAGGACACAACACTCAGCAATGCATTTTCTATAACCAACTACTCAGAAACGGTGAGCTGTCCCACCTTTACTGATCCACAAGCACCTGAGCGCAGCATAAGAAGGGCAACAAGGATCCCCAGAGGGTATTGTACATAAAGCCTTCCTTGCCTGTGGACCAGCATTCCTGAAAGATACATGAGTGAAATAAAAAGCCTCTCCACTAAGATCCAAGACGCAGCAGTTCCAGGGACCATGTCACCCTGTCTTGCCACGTCTGGAATTGTCCGGCTTTGGGATTTTTGCGTGCAGGTGTCTACTCTCAGGAGCCCCTGCAAATCCACATCTCTTTGTAAAACTACTACTTGCAGCTTAGGAAAGACTTCTTTGCAATCAATAATGGTGGCCTATTTTGTTTTCTTTGCGACTTGAAAATTCACTAAGAGACATCCTTTAGTGTAGAAGAGCACAATACAAAAGCGATTACATAACTTTAAATAGGATTTGCCCCAGCTTGGACACATTTTAGGAAGTATCTAAAAACACCGCTCCTGCTCAAACCGTGAGCCACTCCAACCCTGCGGGTTCTCCGCAGACTCCTTGTTTAGCTCACTGTCCTTCACCAACACTTATCACTATTAGGTTCTAACAGTCTGTCAAACTATGTGCATAACACCATATAATGTATCATTTTACAGGTTTCCAAACTCCAATACCGAAGTAGTCTCTGCATTTCAGGTCTTTGAAGACCCCTGGTCTTGAGTCAACCACCACTGAGGTGCACAAAACAAAGATGAGCTGAGCTGCGTCCACTTCTTGAGTCACTTCTCACACAAACCTTATGCGGTCAAAGGATGAAGAGCATACCAACAGCTGGATAAAGAACATGGAGGAGGAATTGAAACACTGGAGTGGCCAGAATATAAGAAAAGGGAGAAAGAGAACTTGAACTGATTGGCACCATAATGTTCAGCTTTTCTTGGAGCTCAGTCAGAGATTTGACTAGGCAAAGGCAGGGTAGCAGGTGTAGTTATAAAAGAGTGTGTTCAACAAGTGTGCTGGCTCAAAACTGCAAGTCACTTTCTCCAATTAAGATGCATGCTGGTAACAGAACATAATTCATCCCCAGCAAAGATGGACACTACAGTAAGGTCAGCTCCAAGTGAAGGTGGGAACTTAGTGGGGGGTGAGCTTAACTTGAAGAGAGTAAAAGGATAGGTAAGAATTTTATAAGGCACTCCTCGTACATGGGAGATCCAGGTGAAGGCTATTACTCGATGAAAGCTTAGGTTCAAGGGAAGGTGAATGCATAAAATAAGCTGATGTTCAAATGATTGACATCGCAGTTAAAGAGTGCAGCCTAAGAAATTGATGTCCTGTGGCTGGTAGCCTCTGAAGAAGACTGGGGTTCAAATGCAATGGATATCTGAAGGAGATGATGGCCCATGTAAAAAAGGTACAAGAAACATGTTTGAGGCTCAAATGAAAGTGGCCATTAATGGTGTACTGGGGCACAGTGGGTTGGAAACAAAGCTCAGGCTCCTTTTGAAATTTGAGAATCGGCAGGTTGCTGAAGGTGGACTCGAGAAGAGGTTCTAGTGCAACTGAAGTGGCATGCTGACGTACAGCTGAAGGTGGGCTGGGGTAGAGTGTGTAGCAACATGTTTCATCAAAGCCTAGGCCTTACCAGAACTCGCAAGTATCAAGAGAAAGATAGTGCATGTCCTGCACCGGAGGCAGCATGTCGTCGGACACCACACTCAGCCTGTGCCTGGGTGTACTTTCGGCCTTGACTACGCTGGAGTTTCCATGGTCACATTCGATCTAAGGGGTGTCCCGCAATCAGGATATGCAACAATGTTAGATTGCAGCTTATCTGTTCGGCCGAAGCCATGAATTACAAGAAAGGAGTATGGGAAAACCTTATGAACTTCTCTTTTCAAGATGATAGCCTATTCTGGGAACTCTGCCTGAAGTTCCCAATCTAAGATGAATTTGAGACTTTTGTTGGGATGTCTGTTTCTGTTCAAATCATACAGAAAGAGGTGTTTAAGAGTGATGGATGTCTCATAAAATGTTTGTTCCCTTATTTTTCATCAAGTTTATTGTCTTCTTGCTACTATTTTTGTCCCTCATTGCCTCTCCTTAGTGTTAGAATTTTCTTGTGGATTTCCTGCCGGATGTGTCTGCTTGGTTCTTTCCGCTCCCTAATGTAAAGGAGAGATTGGAGACTTGCAATTTACATTTGCATTAAACTTCAATCATGAACTACAAGAATGTCAAGGTGTTTTTTTGCCCTTTGAGGTTTTTCCTCCTAACTGGGACTCTCTTAAGTAGTCACTTGACAACTTACACACTTACATCAAAGCACAGGATGGTAACACGGCTACTGGGAGGCATCACCCTTTCCTCGGACAGTCAGAAATGAAACTTGACAGATTCCTAGTAGTTTTTTTGAATTACAACCCATTATACGAAATGAATTGTCACAATGTGGTAGTAATGTTTTTTAACCTCACAAATGATTTTATCTTTAGAAAATGTATTAAAGTATTTGATAGTTGTCAACGAATTGTATCTTAGATATTTATATAATCGGTCTTAAAATGTATGTTTTTAGATTGGATTGAATTTTGATGAATGTTTTTTAATGTTTGTACTTTTATGACTTAACTGTCGAATAAAGTTTATGATAATGAAACTTGACAGACCTTCTCAGCAACCAGTCCTTGACAGCACAGCTCAATCTGGGCCTGCAATACTGCTCCTAGTTAAGGTGTGCACCCGATAAGATGTATGTATAAATAAAGGGTCTTCCGGACCATGCTAAAGGACTGGCAAAGGAGGGTACAACAAGCAGTCGCAGCAAACCCAGTACACATACTCAAAGGTAACAGGGGTACAAAAATCTGCAAAAGGGCTACTGGTTGATATCCAGCCTGGGAAGCAAATGAGTCCAGACTCCTGCTCCCATTTTATTCTGAGAGTTCAGATATTTTTCATTTTATTCTTTTGAACTATGTGTGAACCTAAAATTGGTCCTGATCTTGCTTTAAAACTATTTATTTGTCTGCGTGGCTTTATTTAACAATGAATGCGGCGCAGCCTTGCTACATAAATGAAACGTTCTTGCTTGGTCACATTAAACATAAAAATCTTACTTTGCTTCTCTACTTACAAAAACACATTCAAGAATGTCTGGCTGACCCCCAACCCATCCACTAGCTTGCTTCCAAGCCACAGACTGTGGAATTCGCAGACAATTAGACAACAATGAACGCATGAATAATACTCAGGCATCTACCACATGCCAGCCCCCTCGAAGGGTTTGGACGCCCTCTTAATTTATTCACGTATTGCTGAGTTTCAGGGTCAACGGAAGCTTTATAAATCCTTAACCAAATTGAGTGGGGTCACTGGACTGAAAATGGCGTCACGGCACGAAACTAAAGCAAGGGAGACTGGTTCATCTTTTGACCAGAGGGAAATAGGAGCCAAGTCCAATTACGGTCATATTCAAAAGGACAGCATGTGATTGGACGGACACTGTGCTGCAGCCAAGCAACATAAGGTCGGATTCAAAGCGTGATGGACAGGTTACTTCGTCTCACGCGTCACGCATGTCCCGTTGCCTCATTACAACTCCATTATCTCCTATAGCACTTGTAATCAGATGACTTGGATGACCTTGTGATGGAGTAACTCATCCACAGAGCTCTAACTCATGCCCATAGCAACTAAAACGTCTTCTGTGCAACACGCTCCTCATCGGCAGTCGCAGCTTAAAATATTACTGGGCATTCCGTAAGGCAATCAAAACTCACCTCTGCTCTCCATTGTAGGCTGCCTGTGTGGTCTGTAGTTCTCCAGTTTTCTGCTATCAGCGCTGGGACGCCCCTTTGCTAGGGCAGCTGTGCGCTTTATAAAACGATATAACATAACGTAACATAACTACCAGTGCCTCTTTTTGAGTCAATGGCCCTCATCACGAGCGGCCTGGTAAGTGGTGTGATATACATTGCACCTGCTAAAATTCTACTCCGCCAAGTTGGAATTTATTGGGTACTATAAATATGAGTCAATTATCACTTTTTGGATAAAAGCAAGTGGATTTTGGACCAGATTCCTCATTGTCTGGTAAATGCTGGGCATCTTCCTCAGAGAAATATTAGGATTGACTTGTTTATATTAATCACAAAACCCATGGTTGAGATATGTGCAGTGGCAGAGGTTACCAGGTCTCTCATAATGAGGAGCACAGTCTTTGTATTCTTTATTTTCATATTTTGGTTGGCGCCTGGCTGTGTTTGACTAGAGCTACAAAAGGTATGCAAGCATCACTGCCTTCAAGACGTGCTGCCAGGGGCACATAATTATAAAATAATAATAATAAAGAAATTTATATTGCGCATGGTTACGCCATCTCGGCGTGTCCCCGCGCTGTGTGTGAGAGGGATGAGACAGTTCACCGCAGCTGAGGACCACTACATGCTGCCAGAGAAAAGATATGTTTTAAGCATCTTTCTGAACTTAATCTCAGAGCTTTCCAACCTGAGTTTGGGAGAGAGCTAGCTCGCCACCGGCTGCCTCCGTTATTATGAGTCTGTCAGCGCCAGGATGCCTTCTCTAGGTGACAGCTGCGCTTTATAAAGGAAATAAATAATTCCAGTTCTGAGTGGCCCGGAACCTAAAAGAGCGAACCCCCATCATGGCCTTCTTTACCTTAGGGATCACCACTAGCCTGGTTCCAGTAGACCTCAAAGACCTCCCAGGCACATACCTTGTGATCAAGTCACTCAGATAAGACGGACCAGCATTGTTAAGAATTCGATGACAGGTGCATAATGTCTTAAACATAACTCTTTCCTTCACTGGCAACCAGTGCAATGAGTTAAGGGCTTTTTTTGAGACAGCCCTCCTAGGCTGCTTAAGGACCAGCCGAGCGGCGGCGTTCTGTAGAACCTGTAGTCGCCCGAGACCCTTATCCGTGGCCCCAAGATAGAGTATGTTGGCATAATTGAGGTGTGATGTAATAAGCGCATGCACTATAGTCTTTCTGGCCCCTACCGGGAGAAGATCCAGCGTTTTACGCAAGTTTTTCAGGACTCCAAAACACTTTTCAACTACCCTTCTAATATGTCCTTCATAGGAGAGAGCAAGATCTACCCAGACCCCCAGATTCTTCGCCTCGATGCACGGTACGGGGGTAGGACCCAAACTCGAAGGCCACCATTCCGTTAACCAACTCTAGGTACTGCCTCCCACCACCAGCACCTCGGTCTTGCTGCCATTCAATTTCAGGCAGTTCTTATCCATCCAGGAGGCAAGCTCCTGCATGCACGCCCTGAAGTTGGAGGCAGCAATCTCTGGTGCCTGGGATAAGGAGATCAGCAGCTGGGTGTCATCCGCATAGGAGACCACCCCAACTCCATAGCCCTGCACTATCTCTGCCAGTGGTGACATATATATATATTGAACAAGGTGGGACTCAGGGCAGAGCCCTGAGGCACTCCCTGCCGCAAGTTAATATCTTTGGAATAGTGTGCACCTAGTCTAACCTGAAAACTACGTTCAGTTAAGAAGGATTTCAGCCACTTCAGAGCGGAGCCCGAGACGCCGCCTTTATTCAGACACTGCAGCAAGGTGTTGTGTGCTACAGTGTCGAAGGCGGCACTAAGATCTAACATTATTAGAGCCATAGTGTGTCCCGCATCCACCCCCTGCCTGATGGTTTCCGTGGCCCTTAATAGAGCAGTTTCCGTGGAATACCCTGGCCGAAATCCAGATTGCGACGGGTGAAGGAGACTCGCGTCTTCCAAATGTGTCATAAGTTGGCAGTTAGCCACCTTCTCCGCCACCTTTGCCAGGAAAGGCAGAAGCGAAATAGGCCGCAGATTATCTAAATTGTCTAGGCTAACATTCGGCTTCTTCTTAACAGGAAGAACGATAGCACGTTTCCAGTTTTCTGGCAGCGTATGCAGCCTAAACGAGAGATCCAGCACGTGTCTAATGAATGGTTCAAGAATATCCAAACTCTCACATATCACCTTAGGAGGAGCAGGATATCTGGGTGACCCAGATTTGACACCAAGGCAAATGGTCTTAAGAGTCTCAGGAGTGGGAACAAAGAAGTTGTTTAGTCTCAGCGCTGCCTTAGACTCTACCATCAGTTCTTCAAGATCCGCCTCTCTTCTTACAATCCCAGAGAAGGATGAGTAGATAACCTCTACCTTCTCAGAGAAGTAGTTTGCGATGCGATTACATACCTCAACATCACCTCTGCTAGGCATAGCCCTCGCAGCCAAGGAGGAGATTTCCTTGTATATTTTAAAAAGTTCCTTTGTAGAATTCTCCGCCATTTCGATTTTGGCCTTGTAGTAAGTGGCTTTGGCCTGTCTCAACTGTCTTTGGTATTTCCTCTGTTCCAACCTATATAACAGTCTATCCTGGTTGCGAAATCCCTTTCTCCACTGCCTCTCCAAACGTTTACATTCCGCTTTTGCGCTATGTAACGCTTGGGTGAACCAAGGAGCAGTTTTACGCTCTCTGCCTCCAATTTTGTTTGATTGCAACGGAGCCACCTTGTTAAGAGCATTGATTATGCGCCTCTCCAGATTCAGACATGCGGTTTCACTGTCGAACCCACCTGGAGGGCCACCCTCTATCAGCGCTCTATTAAAGTCGTCCTGAACAAAGGTTTTCCACTTCCTACACGGGTGGATACCGCTGACTGCCTTCCGACTTTCACTCTCTGGCATCCTTATCGCAAATGGCACCACGAAATGATCCGACCAAGGGACGGGGAGAGGAGTAGACACTACTACATCCTCCCAGCTTGCGAACACCGGAGCAAGTAGGCGTCCGTGTTGATGGGTTGGGGCGAGAGATCTCAAGCCTAGATGAAATGACTGAAGGTCGTGACATAAATTTGATGATTCCTTATTCAAGGGGTCTTCTAAATGAAGATTCAGGTCCCCCAAACCAAGAAGCTTGTCTTGTCTTAAGGCTAGGTGAGCAATACCCTCCGACAGACTCGGCAGAAAGCGTGCGGAGGGACCCGGGGGGTCTGTAAATCAGAAGCCCTTTCAACGTCAGGTTAGGGCTTACCTTTAGTGTAAAAGCACCGGCCTCACTATCACATAATGTAACAGATTCAATGAAGCACTCCAGGGGAGATCTAAAAATCACCGCTATCCCACCTCCTCTGCCTACCGCTCTGTCAATTCTCGCTATAGTATATCCGGGGGGGGGGGGAGTGCCGCTATAATATCTGGGTCGGAGTTAGCGTCCAACCAAGTCTCAGTAAGAAAAAGAAAGTCCAGCTTACTGTCAGCTAGCAAATCCGAAATTTCTATTTTATGCTTACAGAGAGATATACAATTCAATAGACCCCCACAAAGAAGACACACTCCTCCCTTCCTAGTGTTGTCTAAACTCCAGCTAAATGAACAGTGCCGACAGACGCTACCTTGAGTAGCCATCATGCTGTGCTTGCAAATCCTTTCCATATGGGGGCACAAGGCCAGCAGTTCCGCCCTATCATAATGTAATATCACCACATTTTGGCCAGGGGTACTGGCCCCCGTCCGGCCGCGGACGGGGCGCAGACGGGCTTGCCTTTGGCACGCCTTCGGCGCGCCAGCAGCGCGTCCGCTGCGCAGTTGCGGAAGCATTAGCCTTATATCCCCAACGACTGATCAGGGGCTGGCGACTAGAACGCTAACCGTCCCCCTAGCCGACCGGAAGTACCTGTCTCTACCCTTCCTCGCCCTCCGTGCAACGGTGCTATTCACCGCGTCGGACCGGGGCGGGAAGGAGGAGATCGAGAGCAGGCCTTGGGAGATCTTTAACGTGCCCTCCAGAGCAGGTAAAGTGCAGTCTAAAAAATTATTGTTAAAAGCACAAGTGACCACTCTAACATAAAAATGCACGCTCCAGGTGCAGCACCCACAGCCTTCAGCAGCGTAGTAAAACAGCGGTAAGAGGCCCTGCCACAGCCCATTCACCACCCTGCTACCCATGCTACTGCCGTGGGGTCTGTGTTCCCTTTTAGTTAGCCATGTAGTTTGAGATAAGTGACCCCACGTTTGTGGAAAAAGAGGAAAAAGAAAATTGTGAAAGTGAATTGCTCAACTCAAGTGAATTTGTATCCTTTTACTGGTCCAGGGGTATCGTCCCACACTGCATTTTGTTTAAAACCATTTCCCTTTTGGTTTTTATTTCAAGACTGCTTTGCTTGAAGGAGGTGTGGTCTAGCAGTTACTTTGGAGCCTCAGTTCTAGTCCTGGCTCTAGGGTTTATCTTAAAAGCACGTAAATCTGGCAAATCACATAATGTTTCTAAAAATATGTGTGCAACATAATCATGCAAATTCCCAGCTGATGCGCTTGATCTTGTACAGATTTCAGTCTCTGTGTAGGAGATAAATGTACTTGCAATGAATCTAAATGGGAATTGCTTACTTATTCTGTGAAAATCTTGAAGAGAGCCAGCTCTCCTGGACCGAAGTTGTAAAATCCCATCCATCCTTTTAATGAACGTAAGCGCAAGAGTCTGAAACCAAGGCTTGGATTCCTAGTATACTTTTAAAAGCATGAACTTAAGAAACTGGCATAACCTTCCCACAGACATGCTTTAAAAAGTATAAAGGCAGTCTAGGTCTGCTGTTATATTTAGGAGTGGGGAAAAGTTTGGAAAGTGATCGTAGTTGTTCTTTATTTTTTATTTTGCAGTTTTGATAAGTGTGAACCAGGCCCCAGAGGGTGCCAAAGAGTTTACAGAGATCAGTGAAGTAGCACTAATTTAGTATAACTTTTAAAAATAATATATTATGCATATCACTCGTATTAATTAAGTGAAAAATGTATGTTGTATATATTAATACAGAGACTATGTAAATTGATTAAAGTAGAGCAGCAATAATGTGGCAAGAGGAACTGAGTTCAGCTGAGATAAATGGCATAACGGTAGGACATTCAAATGGCCCACATAGAAGATGTCTCTCAAGAAGGTGTTCTTCAGCAAGGTGCTTGGAGCTCCATGTTCCGTGGTCGCGCCATAGAGAAAATGTACTTAGAGTCATTGGAAGAGGTGACTCTTCTGAGGAACCAGGTAGAGTAGAGAAAACAAGCCAGATCTCTTGATCCAGTTCCACATCTCTAACAATCACCAACATTCAGGCAACCACAAGTATTTATTTTATTTTTATTTTACAGAGTTTTAAATAGTGTGAACTTGACCCAAAGGAATCGGGTATCAGAGCGCTTTACATGAGCACCAGTTGCTGTTACATGAGGACACATTCATGTTTTTTTTTTGGGGGGGGGGGTTTGGTTGGGCGTGGGGAGATTAAGTGATTTGCCCAGAATCACAGGATGTTGTGCGTCTTTGCCGAGACTCGAACCCGGTTCCCCAGATTGGAGGTCCACCGCCCTAGCCGTTAGGCCAACTCCTCTCCCCACAATATTCCCTTGTCTGATGATGCCTGCTTGAGTTTTGAGATCGACTGATATGCCATTCACTGAATGGTCCCTATAGCTACTGTGCCACAGAGTGCTCCTTCATGGGTTATTCTGCCAAATAATGTTTGTGAGTGAGCAGTTATTGTGCCACAGGATTCCTTCTTATTACTTACGGTGGCTGAAGGTTTATCAATCAGCAGCCCTGTACATACAATGGTTGCTACATAGGGGGAAACATCCTTTACAACAAAACTTTTACAACGCAGTGCTTTTACAACGCAGGTTTTACAACGAAAACTATTACAACGCATTGCACTGGGGGGCGCTCTAGGATAGGGAATAGTTTTAATTAACTATCCAACACCTTTCCTACAATCCACGGGGACTGGAGTTGGAATAGTAAATTAAACTATTCACTATCCAGCACCCCAAAGCGCTATACGTTGTAAAAACTGCGTTGTAGCAGCATGCGTGGTAAAAGCATGCGTTGTAATGTCATACATCCCTACATAGGCACACAATCTGAAAGCTGTGCATCTCATCCTAGCCTTCTCAAGTTGTTACCAACACACTTATACAACTACATTCGTGAAACACTCGGAGACATTACATAAAGTTCCTGAGGGCACAAAAGGCATGTGCGCCAACTTTCTGTGGCCGCGGGGACTTTGTTATTAGAGAAGGGACCAAAGACACTTGACCAACCCCTTCTGTAATATAGATTACGCTGATGCACATATAACGCCAGCATGGTCCCAAAGGGTGCTTTCCCTCATTTGCATGAGAATGCGTTTCCATGCAAATGAGGGAAACACTTTGCACTGTGCCTGCGTCATATTATGGATGTGGGATCAGAGGCAAAGAGGATGTGAGAAGACGCACAGACTGTGAGCCACAAAGAGCAGACATAAAGTCAGTGCCGCTCCACACCTGAGGTCAACCTTCACAAGGGGGAATAGGCAGACTTATGGAGCCACAGATATTGGCCCGTAGAAGGGTGTACTTATTCACTGTATCCGCCTGCAGGGCGATCATAAGTGCACTGCCACAGGGCAGATCCAACTTTGTGGCTGCCCTGGGACTGCACATTATCTGAAATTGGGCACACTGTTGTGCCTGGTGCACCTTGTTAAAAGGTGCACCATGGTGCAAACAGGGGCAGTGCACCCTTTACATAATGCGGCCCGTGGTGAGAAAACCCTACACGTGGGAGAAAGATATAAGGGGCCTTGGGTATCTCAACTTCCCTCTCTTGCAACCACTGAGTGATACCCGGTGAGATCAGTGTCCGCCCTTTGATTATACATCCTATGCCAAGTCTTGTCATGAGAATCTAATTTGCCACATATGCTTCCAACCAAACAATACTGCCAGCTTCCTTTGCTTGTCCAAAGCTAATATATGAAGAAGCTGCTGTACCCAGGCAACGTAAAGAGAACGGTACTTGCCTGTAAGAATCAGTGAGGGGAACTGTGGATATCCCAAACCACCACCTTATCAGAGAAACATACCAGTTAGGGTTCTCAAATGTGTTACTAAATCATGTGTTCGGGTTTCCGAATTGCTAGTCCTCCCCTAACCCCCGCCCAATGATCTGAAAATAAGTATATGTCAGGTCTTTGCATTGACAGGCAGTGGCTGTAATGTGTACACACTGGATAACAACCATATCAAGAAAATACAATCATAACTCTGTGGCAGAACTTACTGAGTTATCTATATAAACATATATGTTCAACAATAGCTTTAACAAAGTCCTGAATTACACAGATTCATACACTAAAGTGTGTGTAGGAAATATTGGTGAGCAGACACTCCACTAAATACATGTATACACACATGCATAGGCTCACAAACATTCCCACACATGTGCATAACATTGGTCCGCCTTCGAACTAGCACAAACACACAAGTTAGACAACCTCACCTGCTGTGAACACAGAGGAAGGAATATGCCTAGTTTTCCTGCATTCTTTTTTTACACATGCCATTACAACGCGGACATTACTGCTTGTAACAATGCATGCCATTACTCCGCAAGTCGGAACAATGCCTTGCTCTGGGGGGGGACGCTGGAAGTTGAAATAGTAAAATTTATTATTTCAACTCCAGACTGTGCAACAGTAGGGAAGGTGTTAGATTTAAAATCCAACACCTTCCGACCAACAGAGCAAGTCGTTGTTCTGACTTGCGGAGTAATTGCAAAGACCGGGTTATAATGGCATGCAGGGTTCCGGTTTCGGGGTGAACGATGTTTACCCAGACAAAGCTGTCTAAGCAGTGGCATAGCTAGACCTACTGCCACCTGGGGCAGTAGTTTGCCGCCCGGTGCAGGTAAGAGCGGGGGCGTGCAGATGACTTGTTCTCAGGGCGGGGGACTAACGCACAGCGCTGCTGCCTTCATAAGAGAATTTTCCAGCTCGCAGAAATAAGACATCTTTCTTCTTCTGAAAACGTTGACATGCACACTGAGCTTCTGAAATGAATCTTCCTTCCCTCTGATGGGCAGTTTTGTGATGGAGACGGGTGCTGGGACCAAAGGATGAAAAGTAACAAAGGCAACAGACCAGTTATCCTCTTGAGCAACAGACGCAGGCGGGTGTTTGCCAACACAACATCATTTCCCTGAGCTGCAGGCCGCCTGCGAAGCGTGACCCCCAGCAGCACCAGCGCTGCAAACAGTTTATCATCTGACACTCCACAAAATACCAGCAGGCGGCGCTGTTAGCTGCTCAAGAGAGGGCTCTCTGGCTGTCATTTCTAAATTCAGTGTGCGCCATTCATTCCGGAGTCCTTCAAAAATCGAGGGGGTTGTAGTGTTTGGGACTGCGGGTTAGCAGTCCAGTTAACCGCGCACACTGGCGTGCGCATACGCAAGCGTAGTACGTCACGCGTATGAGCTATAAAATAAAGAAGGCGTGGCCGGCGAGACAGTCCGGACCACGCGGAAAGTAAAACTGGTGTCCCGAGTCTCTGTGCGGCCGTAGCGCTTATCCCCACCATGCGCATGCGGCCACGGGACTCCGCAATGGCGACGAGGGAGTAAGGACCCCTGCTGTGCCCCGTCCGCCTCACCCCATCTGCCCTCCGGTGATGTGCAGACGCTTGACCGGCAGCCTGCCCCCGTGTGCAGCGGGCCGAGACTGAGCAGCCCGCCCGAGACACGGAGGCCGCCGAAGGCGTGAAGAGCCCCGAGTGGCAGTGCTAGCGCCTGGATCCCAGGTGCAGGGGTAAGAGCGCCGCCCCCTGGCCATGCGACAGGCGGCAGAAGCCCTAGGCCGTAGCACTGCCTCTGGAAGTGAATTTGCCACTGCGTGAGGCCCCAGCTGCGCCGGCCTAGCTGCACCAGCAGCCAGTTTGACCCCAGCGAGGCAGAACAATGGTGAGGCTGCGCCAGACACGAACTGCACCTGCATCGCTCCTTGCCACATGCTAGACCGCTCCACGTGCCAGCATGACAGCCATTCCCCCAATTGAGCCTTTTGTGGTGGACGGCGCCCCCGCTTCCTTGGCGCCGCGCTGGAAGTACTGGACGGAACGCCTACAATTCTACTGTGAGGGCGCAGGCACAGCGAGAGAACGCCGCAGGGCGCTACTACTCCATCTGGGAGGGAAGGATATCCATAGGATCTATAAGACCCTAGTAGAAGCCACACCGCACACCTACGTCACGCTCCTCAATGCGCTCAACGCACATTTCGAACCGATGGCCAGCAAAGATTATGAGCGATTCATATTCAGGCAAGCCAAACAGGAGGCGGAAGAATCGCTTGATGCATTCCATGGTAGGCTTAAAGAACTCGCCAGCACCTGTGGGTTCCGCGATGAGCAAGAGGAGATACGAGGTCAAATAATACAAGGGTGCTACTCGTCCAACCTGAGAGTGAAGATCCTCCAAGAAGACGGTAAACCGCTGACAGACATCCTGAAGTTAGGACGCTCCAAGGAACTGTCGCAAGTGAGAGCGTCACACATGGAAGCTGCCCTCCATAGGCCCGTCAAAGCAGAACAAGTCAATACGGCCGAACAGGGCAATGTCGTCCGGCCGAAATCGCGCCAATTCGGAGGAAGGAGGCCACAGGAAAGGCGCAAAGAATGTGGGTACTGCAGAGGCGTGCCCCACCGCGCTCAAGACTGCCCAGCGTGCGGGAAAAGATGCAGCTCGTGCGGACGGATGAACCATTTGCTGCAGTATGCAGATCCACGAAGGCAAAGAGTGAAGCAGCCCACGCCATCAGAGAAAGCCCAGACAGTGAAGACATGAACGATGACTCCAACGACTACCCGGCCCACTATGTGTTCGCCATCGACCAACCACAGAGGAAGAAGAGGCGTCTCCCAAAGTGTCGCATAAGAATACACCAACAGGAAGTACGAGCCACGATCGACACGGGGGCCTCGATCGAGCTCATGGCGGCAAACGTATACAACCAACTGCGAGAGAAACCAACCTTGAAAGCAGCAAGAATCCGGGTATTCGCATACGGACAGAAGACCCCAATCCCGCTAATCGGATGTTTCCAAACGGAACTACAGCACCAAGACCGGAAAGTTCTGACGACTGTCTACGTCACAAAAGAGGGCAGTGGTATGCTCCTCAGTGGGCAGGCAGCTGAAGAACTCCAACTAATATCTTTCGCAATGGCGGTGTTAGAAGAGGAGCTCGACACAATACTAGAGGAGTTCGAAGACACGTTCCGAGGCATCGGATGCCTCAAGGGGAAGGAGGTATCGCTCCACATTGATCCATCCATCCAACCTGTTGCCCTCAGACTTTGGAGAATGAATATGCTACTTACCAGTATGCATCTGTTCTTGGCATGTAGGGCTGCTAACATTCATATCTATTGCATAGATCGCCGCCTAGTGTTGGGTCCGGATGATTGCACATTGTTGTCCTGGAAGAGTCTTCGAAGTATCACGAGATAGGTGGCTCCTCCCCTGGACCACAGTGCGCATGGGCATCGACTCCATCCCCAGATTGTTTTTAGCCATTGTGTCAGAGATGGAGTGAAATAGTGTAACTGATGTCCATGCTAATGATTGAATGCAAGAAATAATCTGCAGCCGCTACGGGCACCGGGGAGGAGGGTGGGCGATATGAATGTTAGCAGCCCTACATGCCAAGAACAGATGCATACTGGTAAGTAGCATATTCAGTTTGAGGCATGTGGGCTGCTAAATTCATATCTATTGCATAGAATACATAGCAGTCCCTCCATTAACGGCGGCCGCCCGTGCCAGCTGCAGAAGTCTGAAAAAGAGTTTTGAGAACAGCCTGTCCTACAGCTGCCTGCTGCTTGGAATGCACATCTACACAGTAATGTTTGGTAAACGTGTGTGGTGTTGACCACGTGGCTGCTCTGCAAATGTCTTCCAAAGGAATGTTCCCCTGGAAAGCCATGGAGGCTCCCAACTTGCGTGTGGAGTGTGCTCTGGGGGGGACCGTTAAAGTGCGTTTAGCTTTCTGATAACAAATCTGAATACATTTAACGATCCACCTGGCTATTCCTGCCTTGGAAATTGGGTTGCCTTTGTGCTGGGCTGAGAAGGCAACAAAAAGTTGCTGTGTCTTTCTAAATTGCTGTGTTCTGTCAATGTAGTACATCAATGCCCTTTTGACGTCCAGCGTATGGAGCATTCTTTCTGCTACTGTTTCCGGTTTTGGAAAGAATGCGGGCAGTTCAATTGTTTGATTGACATGAAAGTGTGACACAACCTTTGGAAGGAACTTGGGGTTAGTGCGGAGCACGACCCTGTTTGCGTGAATTTGTATAAATGGCTCTTGTATTGTGAGCGCCTGTAGCTCACTAACACGTCTAAGAGATGTAATCGCAATGAGGAAAGCCACTTTCCATGTTAAGAACTGAATCTCACATGAATGTAGAGGCTCAAAAGGTGGGCCCATCAACCTAGTGAGAACCACATTGAGATTCCACATAGGAGCTGGTGGGGCTCTGGGAGGAATGACTCGTTTCAGACCTTCCAGGAAGGCTTTAATGGCAGGCACCCTGAAAACAGAGAGATGCTGCCTGTTCTGGAGATAAGCCGCTATGGCGGATAAGTGTACCGAATGGAAGCGTACGCTAGATTGCATTTGTAAAGATGTAACAAATAACAGATGATGTTAGGAATAGATGCATCTAGCGGGTTTATGTGATGTTCTGTACAGTAAATGACAAACCGCTTCCATTTTGCAGCATAGCAAGCTCTGGTAGTGGGCTTCCTTGCCTCCCTGATGATGTCCATGCATTCCGGAGGCAGGTTAAGGTAGCCAAACTCTAAGACTTCAGGAGCCAGATCGCCAGATTGAGCTGTTGCGGATCTGGATGCTGAATGTCGCCATGGTTCTGCGTCAAGAGCCTGGGTGTGAGACGCAACCTTTGATACGGTACCACGGAGAGTTCTAGAAACGTGGTGTACCAAGGTTGGCGTGCCCACGTTGGAGCAACCAGGATGAGCGTCAGCGAGTGTTGTTTTAGCTTTCTTGCCACCAGCGGGATGAGAGGTGCTGGGGGAAAAGCGTACGCAAATCTGCCTGACCAGTTCATCCATATCGCATTGCCCTGCGAGTGTGGGTGAGGGAACCTGGCGGCAAAGCTTTGGCATTTTGCGTTTTCCCTTGTGGCAAACAGGTCGATCTCTGGATGACCCCACTGCTGGAAGTACGGGTGGAGTACTGATGGGTGTATCTCCCACTCGTGCATTTGATGGCTGTACCTGATGAGCAGATCCGCCATCTGATTGTCCTCGCCCGGAAGGTGTTCCGCCATGAGGAAGATGTTCCTTTGAATGGCCCACTTCCACATGCTCTGAGCCAGATGAGACAGCTGTGGAGAGTGCGTACCTCCCTGCTTCTGGATGTAGTACATGGCTGTCATGTTGTCCGTCCGGATCAACACGACTTTGTTGCACAGATGTTCCTTGAAGGACTTGAGTGCCATGAAGATTGCCATCAACTCTAGATAGTTGATGTGCATCTTCCTTTGCTGTGTCGTCCATAGTCCCTGCACCGTGTAGTGGAGCACATGAGCTCCCCAACCCTGGAGAGAAGCGTCCGTCGTCAGGATGATCTGTGGCACAGGCTCTTGGAACGGTCGGCCCTTGCAAAGGTTGTGTGGAATCCACCAATGCAGAGAGTTGTATGCCCGACCGGTTACCAACACTAGGTCTTTTAACTGTCCTTGAGCCTGAGTCCACTGATTCGCCAAGCATTCTTGGAGCGGACGCATATGCAATCTCGCGTGCGGGACTATGAAGATGCAGGAGGTCATCATGCCTATCAACTGCATGAACACTCTCGCTGGGAGTGAGTGTTGCGGTCTGAACCTCTGGATGAGCGACTGTATGTTGTCGATTCTCGCTGGGTTCGGCTGAGCTGTAGCAGTCAGAGTATTTATTGTCGCGCCCAGATACTGCCGCACATGGGCTGGCAGGAGGTGCGACTTCGGATAGTTTAACGAAAACCCCAGACTGTGAAGGAGGTGAATGGTGTGGGACATGTGTGCGGCGCACTGCTGTGCCGACTTGGCTTGAACGAGCCAGTCGTCCAGGTAAGGGTAGACATGTATGTTTTGTCTCCTGAGGTGCGCAGCCACGGTCGCCAGACACTTTGCGAACACTCTGGGGGCAGTGGTCACTCCGAAGGGTAGGACCTTGAACTGGTAATGCCTGTTTTGTATTGTGAACCTGAGGTACTTTCTGTGGGATGGGTGGAGTGGTATGTGAAAATAAGCATCCTTGAGGTCCAAGGTTGCGAGGAAGTCTCCCTGGTTTAACAATGGAAGAACCTGCTGTAGTGTTAACATGTGAAAGTGTTCTGAGAGTATGTACAGGTTGAGGGGGCGTAGGTCCAGAATGGGTCTGAGCGAGCCGTCCTTCTTTGGGATTAAGAAGTACAGGGAATAAACCCCTGTGCCTTCTTCCTCCACCGGCACGAGCTCTATTGCTCCTTTTTGCAGCATTACAAGGACTTCCTGCTGCAATAAGTGCAAGTGCTCTGCTGACATAGGACGTTGTCTTGGGGGTATGTTGGGTGGAGTGGACGTTAACTCCAGACAATAGCCGAACTGGATAAGTTTCCTTACCCACCTGTCTGTGGTGATGGACTTCCAGACTGGCAGGAACTGTTGGAGTCTCCCTGCGACGGGTGTTAGATGGTCGGGGGGGCAGTGACAGGGAGTCACTGTTTGTTGGCAGCAGAGGAACGGGAACTGTTGTTGCCTCTGCCTCTGCCCTTGGCGCTGTTTCCTCTGTAACCTCCTCTACCCTGTTTGGGGTATGAGGACTGTGCGCCTCCTCGATTGAACTGCGTCTGCTGTGCCAAGTGTCCTCTGGTAACACCCCGTGAACTTGAGCGACGAAAAGTGTTCCCTCTGAATTGCTGAGACTGAAGCGCACCCATGGATTTAGCTGTCTCAGTATTTTTTTGATCTTCTCGAGGGTGGTGTCAACCTCTGGGCCAAACAGTCTGTCTGGGTTAACGGGCTGGTTGAGGATGGTTGTCTGGATCTCTGGCTTGAACCCTGAGATGCGGAGCCATGCTTGACGCCTCAACATCACACTAGTGTTTATCGCTCGTGCCGCAGTATCTGCAACATCGAGCGCACATTTGATTGCAGCGTTGGAAATGAGCTTGCCCTCCTGTATTAGCATCTCAGCTCCTTCTTTAAACTTGTCTGGAAGGTGTTGTAATAGCTGCTCTAAAGTGTCATAGTGTGCCCTATCATATCTAGCCAACAGGGCTTGTGTGTTAGCTATGCGCCAGATGTTGGCTGCTTGCGCTGCCACCCTTTTCCCCGATGCCTCCAGCACTTTTGACTCCTTGTCTGGGGGAGGAGCTTCACCCGTGGTTTGTGAATTCGCCCTCTTGCAGGCATTTGAAACCACCAAAGAGTCCAGAGGCAACTGGCCCCGTTTATAAGTCGGGTCTCCGGGTGCCGGTCTGTATTTCTTTTCTATCCGAGGATTTACCACCCCAGCTCGCGTGGGTTCCTTGAAAATGTCTGTGGCATGCTTGAGAACCCCTATGAGCATAGGAAGTGTTTTCACAGTCTTTTCTGATGCAGAGAAAGTGTCAAACAAAAAGTCAACTTCTACCGGGTCGGCATGCAGTTCCACCTTATGGTTTGTAGTCGCCCTTTCAATTAAGGCATTAAATGCCGCAGTCTTCCGTTGGAGAAGTTTTCACACCAAAAACCTGTGGGTCATGTACCACTTGTTGGTCCCCCTGATCACCAGAGTCCACCCATGAGTCCTGCTGCTCATCAGGGTCCGTATTGTCTGGAAAGTTATACTCTTCATCCTGTTCACCCTCATCTCCATCTGAGCAAGTGGGTGAAGGTGTTGGACTCCTCCTAGGTCTTTGAGGGAGGGGTTCAACGAGTTCTGGTGTTTCTGGCGCCGGCCTCTTCTTCTTTAGAGGTATCACAAACGACTCCAAAGGCGCGGAAGTAATTTTCCTCTTGTGGAGTGTTAATCTTCCCGTGTCGGCGTCGATATAATGTTCCGACTGCTCTTCCAGTGAAGGTTGCCGATCGGAACGTCCACTTTGTAGCGTTTTCCCCGACCCTTCTGTGTCCCTTGGCACCGATCGGGGTGCAAAGGCTTTCGGCGCCACCTTCGGCGGTAGAGTATAAAGTAACGGCGTCGAAGTCTTCTTCGGTGGGGCTATCGACTGTGGTACCGAGGGCGTTTTCGGCTCCGACGTCAACCCCTTTTCCCGTATCCGCTTAAGGGAGTCTGCTACCTGCTTAGTAAAAGAAGCGGATGGCTTCGTCGATCCGACCGATGACCTCGGTCCACCTACAGGGGAAGATCCGAGCGTCGACGATTTCTCTTTGGTCGCCGGAGACGCAGACTCTCCCTCGACGACCGCACTCCGGCCCCCTGCTACGGGTTTAGGCGTCGACGCCGCAGGCTGCGGATCGACAGCTTTTTCTTTTTGCGTCGGGGCTCCAGACTTTGGCTCGGCGCCCTTCGCGGACTTCGGTTCGACTGCCCGTTTGCCTGTTGGTGCGGTAGTCGTGGCTGAAGGCGTTTCGACAGTCTTCCTTGACTTCGACTCGACCGCTTTGCTCGACACTTGCTCGACGACCTTTTTCGAGCTTGGCTCCTTGACCCCTTTTGGTACGTTAGCCTGTTCGACAGCCTTCTTCGGCTTCGAAGTCTCCAAGGACGACGGCGCCGATGGAGTCGCAGACGTCTTCGGTTTCGATGGTGTGTCGGCCATCTTTGTTGCTTTCGATTCCGATGTTTTTAGTTTCGGTTTCGATTTAGGTAATGGAGGCTCCACTAGTATGTCCGTAGCCGGGCCAGAAGGCGGGGCCGAGGATTGAGGTGTAGGGTCGTGGGTAAGGCCGTGTGGCGATCCCGTGACCTGAGCCTTAGTAATTGTACGTACGGGGCATAGCTCTTCCTCCGAGCTATCTTCCACGGCCCCATAAGCTTCCTCGTCGTCCCCTACCTCTTCGATGTATTCTAGGTCCTGGCCCTCGACAGGTTCCCCATAGTCGGGCTCGACCTCCGCCGATGCGGGTGAGATCTGCAGGTGAAGCTCTTGCTCGTCTGCTTCGGGGTCAACGAAGATGTCGACAGGCGCCGGTGCCGATCGCTGGGCCTCGAGGCACGTCACGCGCCGTAGCTTGAGCGTCTTCTTCGACCTGAATTTGGAACAGGCCATACAGTTGGCCTCGTTGTGGTCCGGCGACAGGCACTTGTTGCATACAGGATGCACGTCGATGTGTGGGTACTTCTTCCAGGACAACAATGTGCAATCATCCGGACCCAACACTAGGCGGCGATCTATGCAATAGATATGAATTTAGCAGCCCACATGCCTCGAACTAGCATTCCACCTGAGAAAAAAAGTGGAGGAAGAACTAGAGGCCCTCGAGAGACAGGGCATCATTGAGAAGGTCAGTGGACCCACCCCGTGGGTGTCTCCAATCGTGGGGGCGCGCAAGCCCAAGCAACCAGGCCAGGTCCGCATCTGCGTAGACATGCGCCTACCCAACGCAGCAGTCAAGAGGGAACGGCATTTAACCCCCACCATTGACGACATTCTAGGAGAACTGAACGGGGCAAAGTGGTTCTCCAAGATGGATCTCCAATCGGGCTATCACCAGCTGCCCCTTCACCCAGACTCCCGCTACATAACCACTTTCTCCACCCACGTAGGCCTCAGGCGGTATCGACGTCTCAACTTCGGCATCTCCAGTGCGGCGGAAGTCTTCCGGAACACGATCAGAGAGGTCCTAAGCGGGCTCCCAGGAGTCCTGAACGTGAGCGATGATCTGCTCATATATGCGAACTCCGTTGAAGAACACCACCGAAGGCTGAGAGGCGTGCTGCGAAGAATCAAAGACTCAGGCCTGACCCTGCACCGCGAGAAGTGCCAATTCCTCCAAAATAAGATCAGTTTCTTTGGCTACACCTTCTCGGATTAAGGGATCGCCCCCGATCCAGACAAAGTGAGAGATGTGCAAGCAGCCCCGGCCCCCTCTAACATATCGGAGGTACGGAGTTTCCTGGGCATGGTGAATTTCTGCGTGAGATTCATCCCGGATTTATCCAATCTCACCATACCCCTCAGAGAGCTCACCAAGTCCACCACCCCCTGGCAGTGGGGGGAAGAACAGGACACCGCCTTCCAGAACACCAAGGCCGCACTGTCGGCGGACAAGACCCTATCGTACTTCGACCCGGCAAAGCCTACCAACATAGCCGTGGATGCCAGCCCGTACGGCTTAGGAGCTGTGCTGACTCAACGCCAAGGAGAAGACGACTGGGCACCCATTGCCTATGCCAGTCGGTCCCTAACCGAAACAGAACAACAGTACTCTCAGATCGAGAGAGAGGCGATTGCAATCCATTGGGCCTGTAGGCATTTCCATGTCTACGTATATGGACACCCATTCATCGTCTCCACGGACCACAAGCCTCTGATCCCACTATTCCGAGGGTCAGTGTCCAAACCGCCACCCCGAATAGAGAAGTGGATCCTGCAACTACAAGAATACAACTACCAATTGGAATACAAGCCGGGAGCGACAAACCCAGCGGATTACCTCTCGAGGCATCCCCGCACTGCAACCCATGGCGAAATGGAAGATGCAGAAGAAACCGAGGAATACGTGAAGGTCGTGCTAGAAAGATCAAGACCCCTGCCAATGAGTATGGAGATGATCATCGAAGCAACTCGCAGTGACGAAATCCTCCAACTGGTGGTGAGCGCCTTACAAGCCAACGACTGGAAGGCCATTCAAGCATCACTGAGCAAAAGGACGCCGCAAGCGAGAAGCTCTATGGAGACTTTCCTGAAGGTGAAGGAAGAACTGTTGGTCGACAGCCAAGGGTGCCTACTGAGAGGACCACGGATCGTGATGCCTCAAAGCCTAACCCCACAAGCAATCGAGCTAGCACACCGCGGACACTAGGGGATAGTGAAGATCAAGAGCAGGCTCCGCGCAAAAGTGTGGTTCCCGGACATGGACGCCAGAGTGGAACTAGCCGTCAGAGAGTGCCGATGGTGCCAAGCTGCGGGGCCACCCGAACATCCACCCCCGATCATCACCGAAGACGACCCACAGAGGCCATGGGAACGTGTCAGCGCAGACTTTGGGCACCTTCCAGATGGAAGACATATGCTCGTCACAAAATACCTGGAGGTGGAAATCGTAGCAACTCTTACTGCCAAAGAAGTCATTGCAAAATTTGAGAAAGCAATCGCCACGCATGGCATCTTCGAGTGCGTCAAGACGGACAATGGGCCACCATTTCAAGGACAAGAATTTGAAGACTACCTCAAGGAGTGGGGGATACGTCACCGGAAAGTGACCCCCCGCTGGCCTCAAGCCAACGGGGAGGTAGAGAGGTTCATGCGCACGCTGAACAAAGTCATCCGGATCGCCCATGCAGAGGAAGCCCCCTTAGAGAGAGCAATCTACACATTCCTGAGAGAATATCGACTCACACCACATCGCACCACAGAAGCAGCCCCAGGCCCCTCTGCGATGGGAAGGATAGTCAGAGACACAATCCCCAATCATCACACCTGGTCCCCGAACAGCGCAGACCCACAGAAGACTCTATCTAACCGGAGCCGGTCAAACGATTATGCCAGCTTCCGACGCAGAGCCAAAGAACCGCTAATCCGAGTAAGATACCAGGTCTACGTAAAGGACAGATATCCGGGGAGCAAATTCAGACTCCCATTTGAACCTCGACCATGGACAGTCATGCGCCGCACGGGCACCATGGGGACCGCTCAACGGGGAATGGAAACAGTCACGCGCAACATCTCATTCTTCAAGAAAGCTTCCCCAAACTCCCCAGGTCCTCAAGGCCAAGAACCATCAGATCAGGCAGAAAGACCTGGCAGTCCAAGAGGAGGTGAACTTGAAACCCGGTACGAGGACTCGGCGATGGGTCCATCGGTCACAGAGTCGCCGATAATCAACAGCCCCCGGTCCCCAAATGACCCCTGGAGTGCCAGAGAATCGCCTCAAGAGACCCCACGGAGGGCACTCCACCGGGGAGAAGCAGCGGGGTATGGACTGAAAAGAAATCCGGCCCCGTCTTCACAACTGGCGGACTTTGCCGTGGGCTGATCGCAGACTTTCTACTTACCAGACTGGTAAATGGCTGGATGGCCCAATATCTTTATTTTTCTCACTGCCACAATGACTATACCCGTATGTTTTGTTTTTGTTTCAAATAAAGGTTGAAAGGAATGTAGTGTTTGGGACTGCGGGTTAGCAGTCCAGTTAACCGCGCACACTGGCGTGCGCATACGCAAGCGTAGTACGTCACGCGTATGAGCTATAAAATAAAGAAGGCGTGGCTGGCGAGACAGTCCGGACCACGCGGAAAGTAAAACTGGTGTCCCGAGTCTCTGTGCGGCCGTAGCGCTTATCCCCACCATGCGCATGCGGCCACGGGACTCCACAGGGGTTATACTTTAAAATAAAGCAAACACGAACCCTTCCTCCAAAGACAGAAAAGGGACGCAGTGATGACGTCATAGCCGCCAGAATCTATGACACTCGAATATGATGTCATACGATGTGTGACATAGTACTGTGTGATAAGATTTATTATTTCAATCGGGGTAAAAGTTACAACTGTGAGGAATGGCAAATATTACAAATATTCAAGCATCGAAAGAAGGGGCTACTGATGGCGTACGTTGGCCTCTCAGATGTGCTCTGTGCTGCCTGCAGGGTTTAGGTGTCACGACTAGAATGTTTCAGACACTGCAATGGAGGTGCTGGAGCAAAGCTGATTCAAGCTTCAAGAGCGACCCCTGCAGGCACAAAGGAGATAAGGCATTTAGTGTTTGCTGGATGACAAAGATCTGCAGCTGGCCCAAAAGCAAGAGTATGTTTAGAGGCAATGAAAAAAATTCAGCGACTCCATAGAGCCACTATCACTCAATGGGGCTACTGTTAATCAATGGGGTCACTGTCAATCAATGGGGTCACTGTTAATCAATGAGGCTACTGTCACGCAATGGGGCCCTTGTCACTGTCACTCAATGGGGCCCCTGTTGCTCAATGAGGCCGCTGTCAATCAATGGAGAAACTGTCACTCAATGGGGCCACTGTCAATCAATGGAGATACTGTCAGTCGATGGGGCCCTTGTTGCTCAATGGGGCCACTGTCACTCAATGGGTCCACTGTCAATGAATGGAGCTATTGTCACTCAATGGAGCCACTGTCACTCAATGTGGCAATTGTCACTCAATGGAGCCACTGTCAATCAATGGAGATACTGTCAGTCGATGGGGCCCTTGTTGCTCAATGGGGCCACTGTCACTCAATGGGTCCACTGTCAATGAATGAAAGCTATTGTCACTCAATGGAGCCACTGTCACTCAATGTGGCAATTGACACTCAATGGAGTCACAGCCAATCAATGGAGAGACTGTCACACAACAGGGCCACTGTCACTCAACGGGTCCACAGTCACTCAATGGGGCAACTGTCAATCAATGGAGATACTGTCACTCAAAGAGGCCACTGTCACTCAATGGGGCCACTGTCACTCAATGGGGTCACTGTCACTCAATGGGGCCACTGTCACTCAATGGGGTCACTGTTACTCAATGGGGACACTGTCACTCAATGGGGCCACTGTCACTCAATGGGGCTACTGTCACTCAATGGGGCCACTGTCACTCAATGGGGTCACTGTCACTCAATGGGACCACTGTCACTCAATGGGGCTACTGTCACTCAATGGAGCTACTGTCATTTCCAGTTGGAAGGGTAATGGAAAAGGACAGAGAGAATACACGTGTTCCCACTGAACACACATCCTTTCTATGGACGGATGTTCTACCTGTGAGCATGAAGTATCATCACAGCGTGTTCCCTGGGACTACCGATGAAATGGAAGTCTATCGGTCATGGTGCACATAGCTGAGACACCTGCACAGGGGCACTTCCTAGCAACCCTGGATGTACCACAAATTATGAAGCTGCTTGAAATATGGAGTCTGTGCCCCTAAATTCCAACGAGGCTGTCTCCTTCACAGATGTGCACATGCAATGGCCTGAGAAGATGCCTGGTGAGGGGTGCGAGACCCTGCACTACATGGGCTTGTGTCATGCCTCTGCCTAGGACACGCCCGTTAGCACTAGGGGATTCAGCATGCCATATACATTCAACACGGACAATGGAACCTTCAGGAGGGACGCACAGTTATTGTGAACAGCTACTCACAAGGTGGAGGGATGCACTGGCTTGGTAGTAGTGGTTAATACAATCACTACAGCAGTGAGCGCCAGCTGTGTTTTACACATACATGCACTCTTATTACGATGGCAAGGTGTAGGGGCAGCTCTACCAATGAGGTCAGACTAGCTTCCCCTGGGGCGCCAGAAGGTGTGAGACTCTCTGGGAAGGATGTGGGGTGTGAACTGCTAGAGTTGTGTGTCAATTTAGAGGTGCGTGTGATACCAGAAGGTATCCCCACCTAATGCTGCAAACCCCAACGCCTACAAAAATGAACACTATGAACTGAGGTCCTCATTTACTAAAGTTTTACGTGGGTGCTCGCGCAACACAACGCAATGCAAGAAAATAGTGTCAATGTACTTATCACTGTAAAGGCACACATGTGCATGGCAGGACAGGATTGCTCAGTGCAAGAGACCACATAAACTTTAGTAAATGAAGGTCAATAGTGTTCTCCAGCAATGTGCCAAAACCATGGCCCTCACTTAGGTCGCACAAGACCTTAAAACTCACCTTTTCAAGGAATATCAACTAAAACTAGTGGAGTAACGCAAAATGATGGGGTTCCCCTGCAGAATGTGATGAGGTAACCCGAGTAGACAATATCTCACAAATATGTATGCATGTATAAGGTTTATTTTGACCGCTTGTCTCAAAAAAGCTATAAAAACACCAGTTAGAATAATAAAAAAGGTATATAAAGATAAAAAAAACTCATGCAACAGCATGTTCTTACCTTTAAATATTTATATGCTTTGGCCTGAATGGCCTGAAGAGTTGAGCACCCCTTGCGCGGCAGGGGTTGCAGGGGCCTGTGTTACGCCCCTTGCTAAAATGCTCATCTTACTTGTTGTTACTGTTGTTCTAATAGAACACTAGGCCTATGGGCAGCGACATACACTAAAAGGGAAAGTTGTTATTCTCCCACAAATTACAAGTGTAGCAGAGACACGTGTTACTTTGTTACTTTATAAGCAGCACATATCACAGTGTGTTCGCGTGGAATAACTAAGTATCACGAACCTCTTTTCCCCATGAAATCTCTCAGGAAATAAACAGAAGGCTGAAAGATGACTGTTGTCAATGGGAATTTGCAGCTGCTGAAGTTGGAAAAAGTTACAGAAGATACACCGAAAAAAATAAAATGACTGAATGATTCTGGTGTTTCTGTGTTGTTTGGCCATTCAACGCCCAGAAAATATGTAGGGTGGAACTTTACTTTCAAGGAGTTAGTCCAGACATACAACCATCAAAGTTTGAGAGCACATGTTTTGTCGTTTAAAGAGCTTTCCACGGGCGCCTTGACATATAAAATTCCAACTTAATGCTTATGACACGAGATGCTGATTAGGGTACTGGGTATGCGCTATAATAGTTCTAGCAGTTTAGCTGCTTGCTGATATCAAACCTCCAAGTTAAAACTCAGAGGCCTCCAAAGAGGATTCTCTTAGAAGAGAGGACATAGGTCTCCCAAGTTTTGGGAAACATTCGCTCTTCAAAGAGGAACTGCTGATGCCTATAACGCAAGAAAGACCCACTTAACTTGTCAAATGGGAGTGTTTCTTAGTGTTGAAGTTTCCAAATGACTAGTCATTTTCCAGACGCGTCAGGGCATGAATAAGCCACAATGAGCATGTGTATGAGGTTTTGCCTTAATACACTGTCAGATTACCTGTAAGAGCCTTTTCACGCCTGCCTCGTGCCTGAGATGGTTATCTGTGGAGATCAGTAGGTGGTCTTCTCGCAGGAGGTGTATCTAAGAGAGCTCAAACCTGGTTGTCTTCCACATTTGGCTTAACTCCAATTTATCCTGGTAGAAAGGCTGGCCTGGAAGCTAAAAACAGCCCAGGAAAACATGTCAATTCTAATCAAGCAAAGTACTGAGCGGGTGCGTGTGTGAGCGAGCGAGTGCGCGCATGAGCGAGCGAGTGAGCGAGTGAGTGATTGAGTGAGTGAGTGAGTGATTGAGTGAGTGAAATGATTTTTTTTACCCTGTCCGAAGACTGTGTCGAAGGGAATCTCATCAAAAATATTTTAGGGCTCTATAATTAATTGCACACCATAATGTATAAATAAATCAACATTTTTTGGCGGCAGAAACAGAAGTTCACGGCGTAGTCTAATACTTTGAGGTCTATCATGTTTGCAGATGTATTGTTTCTCTGCAGCAAGAAAACACGTATGTGTCCATAAGAATAATCATGTGCCGCTCTCTCAGAGCCGATGTCAGGGTTTGGGGTTTGGGGTTGGGTGGCAAAGAATCCTATTGGCAACCCAGCCCAGAAAGTAGCTCACAGTCCCCCCAGGCCACTAGGGTTTGCCCTGTGTCCTGTATGGCCAGTATGGTCTTGCCTGACATATCTGTTTCTGCTTCTGCCGCGCCTCACATAGGGTGGAAACGTCTCTAGCAGCAACAGTTGGAGCTGCAAACTTTCCACTTGTTGGCTCATCTGTCAGCTGCCTGGGAACTCGCTGTTGAGGTCTCTGAATGGGCCTGGGCAGTGTTCTTTAGATTGTCCCTTTCCTGGAAGGGCTTTCTTCCTGTTTTCCCCTCACAGGAAGGCGTCTGTATTTAGTTCCTCTGGTAATGTGCTCAGAAGCCAGTGCTGTGTCCTGTGCCAGATCCAATCAGGCAGAAGTTATTTACATCCTCTGATCAAAGGATGCTGGAGTGCGCGGAGGAGGGCAAACAGCACCCATTGACTTCATGCAGTTTGCCATGCAATGGGCAGCTGATTATATCCTGCTCAGAGGCAGATGGGTCTTTTATTCTTTGAAATCTCAAGCTAAAGTGCCCACCACTAGTAACTGGGGCTCTGCATGATGCAAGGCTGAGAGGCTAGATCATTGTAGTGCACCCTGTAAACTAATCGGGCAAATGTTAAAGGGTCTTTGAACCATGGGGTACATGTCACCTGCTTCATCAGTTCCAATGAGGCAGGGACTGGCTGTGCATAGTACAGATGCATGGGACTGAGGCCTGCTATGGACAGCAGACCTTGGTCTGAAAATTCCCTTCCATATAAAGACAAAGGGGTTAAAAGCCTGAAAAAGAAGACACAATGGGAAAGTCACATGGAGGGAAGCATGCAGTAGGTTATGGGTCTGCTGTTTGCTCCGCCTGACACAAGCAGCTTGTACATACAGAGAGTAAGCTGTCCAAAACTGGCTCATTATAACAACTGAAAATCACAATGCTTTTTAGTGCACTACAAATCAACACTGTGCATGTAAAAAGGTAATCACGCTGTGCAGTGGCGACTTTGGAAATCTGCAAAACTTGTATCTACATAAGTTCTTGGATCTGCTTAGCTAAGATAAGAAAATGCCCAAAGACCTAAACATCACATGTTCCAACGCAACCGTTAAACTTTCACAGTCAAATAAAATTTGCACCACCGCGTTGGATACAGCATCGAATATTCCACTGCTTGTCAAGTGGCAGGGTCAAGGGCAACATTGTGGCACTAATTAGGAGACTACACATAGGAACAGGGCTTTTATTTGCTTCTGGCCTCTTCTTAGCAGCTAGTAAGAGTGGTCACTGACGTAACTATGAAAAGCCATTCCACGTACACTGGGTGCCAAACCTGGAGCGGGAAGTGCTGGAGACGCACCGCTCAAGCGCCGCCCACTGAAGGTGGAGTCAGACGTTCCGGAAATACGTCACAAGGCCTGGGCAAATGAGTATCAAGGATCTCACAAAGTGAAATATGGTCAATAACCAATGCAGAAGAGTAGGATCCAATGCCAACTCCCTCCTCCGACCGCTGTGGATTGCACACTCAAGCACCGCCAAACAGATGACAATTCAGAATGGGAATTTTGCTTCCCACTGCAACAAAAACTGCTGAATTGGTTTACGCCAATCCTGGCTCATCATAAATCCTTGCTTTGGTGTAAATCCCTTCAGTGTTCGTTGAAGACCCTACAAAAGCGGTATGTAGCCCTTTGTGTCGTAAATACATTCACACGCCGAAGTTTGAAGTCTAGAATATGATTGGCTGATCATTTTTAGTACAGACTACCAATTTTGGAGAATCACTGTTGACTAACTGTTCAAAATCATCGCAGTGAAAAAAATATTATGGCCATATAACCTCACTCTTTGTGGGCCAAAGTATTCCCAAGAAGAGAGGTAAGTGCCCATTTTCACACAAAAAATACCTATGTGCGATAAGAGGTTCTTACATCAGTTCAGAAGGCCAATTTAACAAATTGTCTTCCAGTAAGCACATCAGACACAAATATAAAACTGAACACCAGCAGGGGATTACAACATGCCAACGGTTCACACAAATATATTACTGAGAAGTACTGAGAACAGGGAATGGCCAAAGCACATGTTGTATGTCCAGTGAACGATGACACAGCTTCAGGCCATATATACTGAGTATTATTACTCCATTGTTGACCGGACTGCAGAATATGTCCAGTGGATTCTGCCCCAGCGGTTACCCTGTGCTCTTGGAAACAGTGCAAGGTGTCAGCCTTCAGGCTCAGGCTCTGTGGTAATAAGCAGTGGGATTGCTGCAAGGCTGCCCACTTCCTGCTGGGTAATGCTATGTTATTCGTGAGGTCACTAGCAGTGCATTGGTGAACATGAGGGTTGTATAGCTTAGCGACCTCCCCGATAACAAATTAAACTCTCCGACTCCTAATGCCCCCAATTTGTCTACCGGAGCAAAGACGCCCTGGGGAGCACAAAGGGGATCCCTGAAAAAACTAATCGCTCCTGCTATCATCACGCCAGCAAGTCTGGACACTCAAAGATCAATCTGACCTTTAAATGTCCGCCACGCGAGACCCTCTCTTCAAAGAATAGGTCCCCCCATCTATTAGCGCATCCTCCAGACCAGCAGAGGTCACTCACCCGACCTCATCAACAAGACTAGCGCGGCTGCATGGAACACGCTGGCCTAACCACGACCCGGCAATAAGTCTGGTAGTGTGAGTAGCTAACCAACCCTAAAATGGCTGCCATGTGTAACCCCCGCCCTTAAAGAATAGGTCCCGTCGCCCAATAGTGCGCCCACCAGCACAGAAGAGGCCACCCACTCTGCCTCAACATCAAGACTAGCGGTATTTCATTTGAACGTGCTGGCTATACTAAGATCCGTTGCCTACACCTCTGGCACAAGTCTCCCTCTGCCTACACCTATGGCACAAGTCTCCCTCTGTCCCATAACCAAGATGAATCCTCTTCCATAGAGCCCCCACCCCAGCAAAAAGCTCCTCGCCCCCTGCCAAGGCTGTTTGACCTCAAAACGCCTACCCCCTAGATCCCTACGAGCCACAGCCTACCTCAACATCAAGACTTGCGTCATTTCACTTGAACGCGCTGGCTATATTGAGATCTGATGCCTACACCTCTGGCACAAATCTCCCTCTACCACATAAGTAAGATGAATCCTCTTCCATAGAACCCACACCCCAGCAAAAAACTCCTCGCCCCCTGCCAAGGCTGTTTGACCTTAGGACGCCTACCCCCTAGATCTCTTCGAGCCACAGCCTACCATCTAAACAGATCCCACGCCCTGCCTTAAGAAGATCCCGGGAAGTAGATCACTAAGCCAACCAGAATCTACGACCCCTCCTAGGTCCCTATCTGGCCTGAGTCCTGGCTACACCTATCAACAGTCCCGACCAGTCCCCAACGGGAAATATTAACACAGTCTCGCACCGCACATCCATCTTGATAGACTCACTCCGTCCGTCCCCCCCCCCCCCCCGCACAGGCACCCTTCTGTTCATAGAACCCACGCCCGAATACCTGGTGAAAAAACTCAAAAAAGCAGGCCAATCCAGGAATCTGAGAAGCTCTAACTCACTCATACTCATCCCACCTAAAACTGGAAGGAAAAGAACAGCAGAATGCTCTTTCACTGGAAGCGCCCCCAAAATTTGTATTTCCATCCCCCAGCACATCAGAACCTTACCTTCCTTTGTGGAATTCAAAAGAAAACTCAAATCCCTGTTCCTCAACCGCTCCCTAGGCTGTGGATAACCTGGGAGAGACAGCAACCACAGAGCTATGCTCCAATCCTAAGACTCCGAAGAATCTTGAAGCCAAAGAGGCTTTGCATTACAATACGCCGCTCTTTACTCTGACACTCGTTGGTTGTTATATCGCTCCTATGTTATGTATCTGATGATTATATGCTATACTCCTACTGTAAAGCTCTCCAATACCCTTGGGTCTGGACAGCCCTATAGAAAACTTCTTAAATAAATTGTCGTCGCTGAACACATAGAAATTCACATACACATACACACACACACACACGTGTGTGTAGACAATCATATTAATGTTTGTTTGCATACTTACCTACGTGGTATTTTAAAGAAACTTGATGAGTGGAAATCTATTTATTGTATATAGTGCAGTTTTTGTAAATAACTGCCATTATTGTCATTATATAATCTTCTTTTTAAAAGACAGTATTTTGGTCGCTTTTTTGTAGTCGCTATTCACTAGAAATACATTTACAACAGTAGTACAGGAAGATAATCAATTCGTGTTTACTACGGGTAACATATTTTCTTTTCACTTTCTAAATCGCACAATAAGCGCAAAATTGTTCCTGGTTTATTGGTCACATGGCGCCACCTGGTGGCAATGTCTGGAACATCATCAATACCTATCTACTGTGAATGTGACCCAAACAGGGCTGCCGAACTGCTATTTCAATTTTCGATTAATACAATACTTGAAGATGTGCAGCTATCAATGAACACGGAAAGAGCTAGGAATGTAAGCATTTTAATCTGAGTACATATTAATAGAGTGTGATGTGAAGACTTGGGGGTGGGCGACAGCACAGGGATGGATAGAATATGTACGTATGCATAGCTGCCAAGGTTTCAGAATGCTGTGTGTAGCATTTTCATAATTTCAGTGTAACTAATGAGTGACACTTTCTCGCGAGCAAATTCAAGCAATGAAGATAAGAGAAACATAAATAGCAGAAAGTACACCCATTTGAGCTGCAAGGAACTCTAAGAGGATCTTAAAACTGGTGCAAAGCACCAGAAATGGAAGCACACTTCACTAACCAAGTGCCCCTACTTAGCAGTGTAATTAAAAAGCAATAGCTGAGCACTACCCCGAGGTCCAGCGTGTGGTGCCGCCTGCTATTATTGATAAGGCTGAGAGTTGCACAGTTTGCTAAGTAATTAAACTATGGTTACAGCCAGTGTTTTAAATCGGCTGTTACTGTCCGGTACTGAGTACCAGCACTTTTTTTATTTTGAGCGGGAGAGTACTGGAACTTCTCAAGAGAAATGTAAAACTTTTAATTGGAGTGTACCTGCACTTCTCAGAAACAAGCCGGTACTTTGTTACAGGGAAGTTGCACATGGGAAAGTTTGCTTTTTGTGGCTCAGAGCAAACACTGGTCCAAGTGACGACTGCATGGCCTGCCCAATATCTTCTAAACCTGGAATTATTTTTGTTCAAAGAAGCATTAGTTCAGTTAAGGGACACGTGGTGATTAAAAAATTGTTTCAAAGAAGAGAAAGCAAAGGCAGGATTTCATGTTGTTGTCACTTGCAAGCCTCCATGCCTTTGTTTGCATCCACTCATGGACAAGGGCGTACCTAGCATTGGTGCAGTTATGGAGCTTTTCTAAGTGCTGCTCTGGTAGAACCCACCTGCAACATGTACCAAGTCGCCACTGGGAAAGTCTGAAAATTCCCTTTTGTGCATGGTGACTATAGGGTGGAGGGCCAACAAAAAGTGTTCTCAATGTCCATAACATAATGGTAGTGTTTGAAAAGCTGTGCATTTTGGTTACCATATCGTATTCCTTTATCTGAATGAAATGCTGCAGCTACCGCATCAGAAGGAAGGGTGATGAACTCCTTGAACTGTGAAACGATGAAGCTTTGAGACTCTACAACCCTTTGAAGGGTGTCCCCCAGGTGCGTGCTTTGAGATATGGACTTTTCCAGTGCTCCTGGTTACAGCATTCAGCAGAGGACTTAAAAATGTTTTACTCTTGAGCCCCCTAACCAAAATATTTTGAAGTCGCCCGAACCCCCAAAACGTTATGGAAAGACTTGGTGGGGCAAGAGGGGCAGGGATGAGTTAATTCAGCGGGTGTATTATGGTAGCTTTTCAGTATCTCACAAGCTACACTAAATGTGAGACTTTTAAATAAGAAAATACATTAAATAAAATCCTGAACTAGATACAAATACTTCTCCCATTATTTGGGGTCTTGTGAACCCATCACACTGCTGGACCAAAATGCAACTGCACTTTCTTCACTAATGATAGCTGCAGCACTGAGTAGCAGGCTATCCCCATCAAACCTGGCCATCACTCTGATCTTGAAACAGAGTCTGTTCTTTTCAGAAAAAAGTAGCATTCATGCGTTGCCTGCCTCTTTGCAGCAAGGGGGCTCTCAGCCCTAACGCTACCCACCATGCCATGATTGTACAGTAAGACAGTCATAATTTGGATGCAGTGGGCCCTTCACACTCCTGGGGCCCAGTGCCAGTGCCACTGCACCTGCCTCACTAATAAGAGTTAATGCCTCATGCACCAGGCAGCCTCCTCTGTCCCTTGTTAAACTGCCCCATCCTCCTTTCTGCCACACACTGAAGCTCAAGCTAAGGTGTTTCCTCTGCTTCAGTGTTTTCATTTCATGGGCCATTGGATCAAAGCCCAAAGCAAAGCTGACACAGCAAGGGTGCACTAAGCCTGAACACATGCAAGGAATGATGGTAAAACTGCTGGTAGAGGTGTAGTTTGGGTCCCCACACCTCTTGGCCCCAGTGCTACTGCACCTACAACGCCAATAATACATACTCCTCTGCCCACACTACTGGGTCATTACTCATAGGCTACAGGGCCAAAACGGGCTGTCTGCCCCCTTGTGTATCAAAAGTGGGAAAAAGCCCCACATCTCGCCCTTCCGGGTTTCTTGGAACCTGTTCCCTATGCCGCAAGTTGGACCTGAACCACAAAGCTAACAAGGAAATGGCTCCCCACCCTCCTTTTGGTAGTAACATTTCCTTAATTGGAGTGCAGTGGTACCTCGCACCATTGCCCCTGTGCCAGTGCACCTGCTGAACTAATGATAGTGATGGTAATTTTTTTTTTAAATCAGTCCGCATTTCTCAACACCTTCTTCAGGGCATCTCTTTGGGGAAGTGGGGAAGATATCTCTGTTCATTTGTAAAAGAAAATATTAGAACCCCACATAGCGTCCCCTTCGCTAACCCATCACTTTGACGCTATCCATGGATTTTGCTCCATTCTGCTTTCTCCTGGGCTAATACTCTGATGGCCCAGGGGTCAGGGCGTTCAGGGCTCTGAATATGACCCATTTGGCCTCCTCCCTGCCATGCCCTCAACTCACCTGAGAGGACAACTGCATGTAAACAGAGGTCAAAGTTGTTCAGTTGGATGGCGATCTACATGCTTTTTATTTCACGAAAAAAAGTTCCTATACATTATGTTAAAAATGACCATCCCTCAATTGTTAATGTGGACCTGGAGTACCTGAAGAGTACTGACAGGGAGGATAATCTAAAGTGCATTGATTTAATGAGTCACTTGAAGTATGAAGACAAACATTACTTATTTTTTAGAGCTAATGTAAAGATGCTGACTTTTGAAAAGAGTCTTTTTAATTAACCTATACAAATGTCTGCACTAAGTATAGTCTGGTTAGCTATGACTAATATGTATTCTTGGAAAGCACTTGTTTTTATCAGATACACTAAATCAGTGTGTGGCAGTGTATCTGATGCTGTGTGTAATACAATTTTAAAATAATGACTTACATATTCACAGTGCTTTCTGTTACTTGTTGGGCTCTAATAATACACAGGTCACTATTCTACACTGCATCAAGGGGGATTACATTATGTGACTCTCTAGCCTCACAAAATACATCTGCAGTGAGCACATTAACTAATTATTGTGAATTATTGTGAAGTAGTGTGGCTCACTGGTTAGAGGCGGCAGACCCGAGAGCAGAGGACGGCCCGGGACCAGGGTTCGATTCCCGGCGCGGCAGGTTTCTGGACCAGGGTCAGCGGACTCGATAATTCTCTCGCCTCGGTGCCCACTCTGATCAGCGATCACACTCGGCGACTCTGGGCATTAGCTTGCCTCATCTTCACTAACGGCCCCACCAGACCGCCGGGGATGCCTGGTCTCACCCTGGAGATACCCATTGAGGGACCATCCCTCAGGGAAGCCAGGAAGGGTTTTGCAGCGGTCGAAGCGCCTTGGGACCCTACGGGTAAGTAGTGCGCTATATAAATGCCTATACATACATACATACATACATACATTGTTTCATAATATAAAAGAGTGCATTTCCCATCTAACAGTTTAATTTGCATTCATTTTTCATTTAAGGTGTATGCGTTATTTCAGATGCAGTTGCTGGGAAGGTGAAAAAAAAAATGAATAGAATATGTTGTTTTTAGCCACCACAGGGCTCAGGATCGCACTTACCGGCATGGCCCGTATTTTAATGTCTGGTATAAAAATTAGAAAAGTAACCTAAAGCTGGTATTTTTCCCTGTTATCAGTACATACTTTGAACAGAAAATGTAAGGAGAAAACGCTTTGAAAAACCATGTTAAGAATGAATACAGACGAGTTCATATAACGTTCTACTTAGCCATGTCCAGGCCTTTGCAGAATCATAAAACATGAGCAGATGGGCTTTTCTCTGTGAAAGGAGGTATTCCTAATTTTGTTCGCTTCTTGTAAAAGAAGACGGCCTGTAAGTGCAAAAAGTAAACAAAATCACACCTCCAGGCCAACTTTATTTACAAGTGTTTACTGATGCATTTGTGCCCCCCTGTGAATGCCACAATGACCCCCAGGGGGGTGCGCCCAACAGTTTGAAGACCACTGGTATATGGGGGTTGAATGCCAGACATATTTCAAATGGCATGTAACCCTTGGTGCACCACTCTTGCAATGTATCTGTTGATTAAAGGTATATCCAAAGACTGTAAAGTAGTTGTTTAGAAAATCTTCCTTTTATTGTGCTTAATAGGTATGTGTCAAAGACAACAAGCCAATGCGTTTCGTCCACATCAAGGTGGACTTCTTCAGGGCACAAGAATGTATCAAAGAGTGTAATCGTCATCCAAAGTAATGGTCCTAAATTAATCCAATATTTGTTTCAAGAGTGAAATAAAAACTCTGGTAATAGTCCATCCACGTTAGAGAATGTTCAAACTTTCATTCATGGTGCACATCATTGGACCTATTAGGTCTACCATATGAAGAAATGATTGAAGCATATGAGGGACAACATGCCCTTCCTCCAGCACTTAGATTGGTGCCGGTCTTCAGGAACTGCGGTAATCCTCACGGTCCCGGGAGAAATACCAGCATAGGGTTTGCCAGTTTAAGTAATTTCTGGGTAATTGCAACCTCCTGCGATGCTGAGGAAAATGTCAGTGTCAGATGTGAGGCCTAGCAAGATGCCCTGCATAGCCTTTACTCCATAGGCCTTTACTCCGCATGGCTTTTCTCCGCAAGTGAATGTATTTTTAGAGTTTAGGGATGGGTAGAGGTAAATGGGGTAAGGGTGATTTTAGGGCTAAGGGTTGGGTAAAGTTAAAGGGAGGTAAGGGTGATTTAGGGTTAATTGGTTGGTAGAGATTGGGGTAAAGGTTATTTTAAGATTTAGGGGTGGGTAGAAGCAAAGAAGGTAAATGTGATTTTAAGAGCTGGGGGACACAGTCAAAGGGGGTAAGGGTGATTTTAGGGTTAAGGGGTGGATAGAGGTAAAGGGAGATTTTAGGGTTAAGGGGTGAGTACAGGTAAAAAGAGAAAGGGTTAGTTAGGGTTCAGGGGTGGGTAAAAGTAAAGTGAAGTAAGGGATTTTTATAATAAAATCTGGGATTTGAGGGTTACCTCCAAAATATTAAAAAGCACTAAAAAAGGGCCGGGCTTGGGGGTAAAACCTCATATATATGTGTGTATGTGTGTGTGAACATTTTGATATACACACATCCATATTTATATATACATATATATATATGTGATCAAGACCGGGGTGACCAGATCGAAACGCGTCATGTTGGGAGAAAGGAGAAATAAAGCACTTTAACTTCACTTGATACCTGAGTGGTGGCCCGTTCCTGTCTTTACGTCTTGGCAAGTACTTTGAGGTGGACAGGATTGGGTGTTTTATATATATATATATATACATATAAATATATATATATATATATATATATATATATATATATATATATATATATATATATATATATATATATATATATATATATATATATATATATATATATATATATATATATATATATATATATATATATCAAAGCTCACGTGTGAAAACACAGACCTCACTCACGGGGATACTGTCCAGAAGCCTTTATTACTAATAGCAAGCTTCAAATAGCAGAGAGACCCAGAGAAACGTTCATGAATGTCCTGTTTCGTCTGATATATATATATGAGAAACCACAATCCTGAAGCGCCGAACAGCAAACGGACACAGCCAGGTACAGACCACAAACCAAGGATTTAGAAGAAAGTAATGTGCTTTATTCCATCAATGGGGATGGCAGCATGACGCGTATATATATATACTCGGAGCCGAAACGTCATGCGGCTAACTTGCACTAAATAAATGAGTTTAGCACCTCAATTGGTCCGTGTCTGCGTGATCCTTGGCGTGGAGGATTCCTAGCACTTGGAGAAGAGACGCTGATATTCTGATATATATATATATATATATAAAACTTACCAGTAGGTAGTTACAGTTAGGACCTAGTGCTTTTTGTTTCGCTAACAACCTTGATGCCATTTGACGAATCTTCACTAGATTTTCAAAACTAGTTTGCCTCTCACTTCAGCTGCTGTTTGGAAAGTTTTGGGGTGATTTGTAAAGTGGGGGCAGGGAAAACGGGGGGTCCCAAAACACATTTTACTCATGCAACTTCCCATGGGGATTTTGAACACAACTAAGCAAAAACTGCTGAAATGAATTACACCATATTTGGCAGAAAGCTAAATCTTGACCTACAAAGAGTGCTTTTTGTAATTTGGTGCAAATCTGTTCAGTAGTTTTGGAGTTAATAGAAAAAAAAAAGATTTATGTATATCTAAGGACATGGTTCCTCTGCATATCAGATAGATCTCAAAATGAGATCTGATTGGCTACCACCACTTCAACCAGGAAGTGGTGGCAGCCTTATTGGGACTCAGGACTCAGCCTGAGTCCCCAAAATAAAAATAAAACAGAAGGGGGCAGGGTGGGAATATCCAGAATCCATAGGCGAGGTGGAAGCGTTAAAGTGTTGCCTCACATTCATGGTGGATCCCCGGCAAAATAAAACAAGCGTTACCTCCCACTCTTCACTTATTTCTGCCCCCTTGGTCAACCAGGTCCTGGAGGGATTTATATATTTATTCTGATTGCAATCACAAGTGTGTGAGGATGGAGAAGAGGCTAGCTTTAATGAGCTAACAGATCTGACATATCCGACTGCAATTTGTAGGCTAGGACAATACGCGGAAGCTGGGTTGTGGGTGCTTCTGATAATGTTGTTTCTTCGGTCTCCTCCCTTGATTCAACACTGGTTACATGAAGCAATCATGTGCATCATTGATGTAGCTCTCTTACGAAACGGTGCCTTCCGTGTTCGACAGGTTGAGGCAATGCCTAGTTCATTCTTCCTTGGATCAAGACCAGAGCATCAGTTCTTCCTGTCCCTCAACTTGGCCCCAATTATTACAGGGGAATAATGGAATGTTTTACCCTCTATTCTTTTGTTCACCTAGTGCTAACAATGGAACCTCTTAGGTCAGCAGTGGCCATATGATTTACTAAATAATAATTATTATTATTATTAAGCATTCTTATATAGCGCTCGATTACCCGTAGGCATCTCGGCGCTTGCCTTGGGAACCCGTCCTGGTTTTTCCCTGTGAGAACCCGTACTGGGCATCCCCAAGGTGAAAGCCAGGCATCCCGCCACGGGGGGGCCATAGTGGAGATTAAGCAAGCTAATGCCCAGAGCTGCAGAGTGTGAACCTGTAACTCGAGTAGGCACCGAAACGAGAATTATCGAGTCCGTGGATATTTGGGCTCAAGACCCTGCCGCGTCGGGAATTGAACTCTGGTCCCGGGTCTGACCTCTGCTTCAGGGTCTGCCACCTCTAACCAGTGAGACATAATCTTGCTAGCATTTGAAATGTTGCTACTGTTAGTGGTGAACCACTAAATGTATGTAATATGAAATGGAAGGTTATCATCTGTGTGTGTTAATACTGATTTAAGGAATACACGCCGGCATTTTTAAGGATATTTTTGTAAACGAGTTTGTTAGGGAGTTTACAAAGACTATGCCACACAATAAGCTTGGAAGAGGATTTACAGATCTGACAGGCAAACACCTATCTTTTCTCGGTCTCCTAAACATGCTCACAATAAACATTAAAGGGCATATTTACAATCCCCTACTGCCATCACATCACTTTTCACGACGTTGTGGTGGTGATAGAGCCTTCACCTTATTTACAAGGCAGCATTAAGCCACTTAACCCTTTAAGTGCGCCCGTCGGCCAACATCCGTCGCGAGCACTACCTCGGTAGTGCTGCGCACGTCCATTGGCCGACGTGGCCCCGCCCACCTAATGGAACGCCCCGCACCGCGGCGGAATTGCCGCCGCGGTTAAGGCATTAATGTGGCTTAACGTCACTTTGTGAATAAGGCACCCTTTCACACTATACTTAGCGTGAAAGGAGTGGGCAATGGATGTCGCAGTGGGTGTTTCAAAAATTAAGACCAGGGAAAACATGGTCCTACCCTGGCGCAATGAGGAGAAATGTTTTAATTTCTCCTCGTTTTTGCAGTTTGCATGTGTGCTGCATTGTGCAGCACACATGGAAACAGAAAAACGCCATGGATTGTTTATGTGCAGGAAGGTGTCTCTTCCTGCACAAGCATAATCTTTAAAAAGATTAGCACCAGTGCAAGGGGAAAGGCAGGGCTGCACCATATTGTTGTAAACATGGTGCAGCCCTGTGTTTCAGAAGTGGCGGTGCGCGGCGTTAAGCCAAGGAGGCTAACGCTGCGCTCCACCACTTCTATTGTAAATATGCTCCTGAGTGCCACCCGTTTTGTCCACGATTAAATGGAAAAGCGACGCAGGCCTGATGAAGAAATTGCGTCAAAAAAGTCAAGGCGCTGGCAAAAATTCCAAGCACAATGTTTTAAAAAAACGAATATATGATGATTTGGTTTGGAGCATGGGACATCAACTTAAATTACAATTTTAATGCTTCTCTCCAGGAACAGAAGTGCATTGGGGGTTTTTTTTAGCCTAAGAAATAAAATAAAAAATGATGTATTCTCTAAATGTAAAAGAAAAAATATTGGAACTTTGAAAACGATTCTCAAAAAAGTAGTTGGAGTATATAGAACAATACATACAATTAGTGGAGCTCTGTTTCCAATGATAACTGCTCATTCCCACTTCTGACTACTAAGCATCATTTTAACAATAATATTGTGTATCAACATATTTTGCAGCGCTTTATTTTTGCTGATGTTACTGTTTTTTATACTGTGAAATGGCAATATTTATTCACAAGTCATATTCAAATGCCCTCACCCTATCAGTTCTCATCCTAATACCGTGGTTAAGGTATTTGTTTGGAATTATGTCGGATTAGTAGTAAGCACCCGAGAGCACATAAAATGGGTGATTTCGGTATGCGCCACTAAAAACCACAGTGAATGTAACTGCAATAGAACCAGCAAAGCAAAGGTCACAGAATAAGCCTCTTATGAAACAAAATGGCTGCTGACATCAATCACTTTCAAGAAATAATTACAGAGCTAATTACCCAAAACCCTGCCGCCGCTAGTAATTTGTACAGTAGCTTATTCTCAATTTATTTTTCATAAGGTGGACTCCTCCCAGACTCAGTGATTTTCAGGAGGGCACGGTAATGGCAGCAGCAGCCCTCCTCCCCCGCGGGGGGAGCTGTCGGGCTGCCAAGCTCGCCTGTAATTACATTTTCAGCAGAGTGCCCGGATGGAACGGCTCCAGCTGCAGCCAAAGGGTCGTGCACAGTAATATTATGCAGGCAGCACCGCCCATCGCTTTTATATCTGGACTTAAAAAAGGAACTCAACAAGAAGTGCCTGGACTCTCAGGAATCAGGAAGTAACTTCAAATAGTAATGGGATATTATTTTATTCGAGTTCTTTGTCTGTCACACTGAGGATTTCATGGCACTAAAAGCGACTTCATAAACAACATCCTAGGCCTTTCAATACAGCTAGACTTCCACAAACTGGTCACAGCCTTCATGACCCCATCGATACAGACCAAAGAAGACAAAGACCTGATCGACCTCCTACTCACCGCAGCGATCAAGACGATCCTGAACAACTGGAAAGATACGGGGAGAGCATCATTCAAGACGTGGGTCAACTGGATCACCTTTCTACGCGGGGCAGACGCCATAACATCAAATCAAACAACAGCAACACATGCCAGACCAGAAATGTGGCTATCCCTGGCCAACTACCTGTCCTCACACAAGCCCCCCTAGACGCAAGCAACCACCCTAGCAACACACAATCAGAGCGGCGCAGGCGGACAAGCCTGTCCAAAGCCAAAAGATATAGCGCACTGTTGTTCCTCCATCTCCTCACTCCCTTTTCTCTTTTCTCTTCTCAATTTCCTTTCCAGTCACCTAGAGGAGAACTTCCGCACCACCTATAAAACGACATATAAGCATACGAATGTTTTGACGCAGGCCCTACAAGCCGTTGTAACCCCACCGGCAAACATAACTGTTCTGAATACTTTGCTTCCTCCCCTCTGTTGTGAAGTTAGCAGACTAGTGGTTGTGGGTGGAGACAGGGGAGGGCAGGAAGAGGAGGAGCCGGAGCGAGAGGAAGTTAGTTAGAGTAGGGACAGGGCATGAGTAAGATGTATTAAATAAAGCTCCAGTATAATGCAATCAGAGTGTGTGATTATTTGTAGCACGATGCTACAACTGGCGACGAAGGTGGGATAGGCATGTCCAGTGCCCCAGAACCCTAGCAAGAACACCCTGTCCCGAGCGGCGTCTTAAGAAGGAGAACGCTGCTGTGTGGCGCTGTGTACCGCCCAAAGAAAAAGGCCAGCAGTGAGTGACCCTCGCCAGGGGATCGCCTGAGGCCCAAAGGAACCGGAAAACGAGCACCAGAGCGTCGGCAGAAAAGAAACGCGCACTCGCGCCAAAACGGGACTCACGCTTGATGCGTGTAACTTGATGTGCCCCGACTGCAACAGAGGTCGGGTGCCCACCCCGGCTCTGCCCTGCGCCCCACAGTGAAGGAGAGGTGCTCAAAGTAAAGGGGAGTGCCCCCGAAGGATCCGCTGGCAGGCGCCAACGAACGCAACAGAAACTGAGCTCAGGACGGAGCTCGAGGAATCCCAGCATCGGAGAATCTCACGCCCGATGCGTGAGGCTTAGCAGGTTGTCGGCGAGAGAGAGAGCGGGAACTGTGGAGGTGAGCTGGGAGCCCACACCGATCTCACCTGATGTCCATGGTGGCTGAGGAGGAGTGAATCCTGGCGTGGACTGCCCCAGAAGCCGACCGCCGGTGAGTCCTGAGTGCCCCCGAACGAATGAGCCTGGAGAGCCAGCCTCGTGTGTGCCTGCAGTGACGGCGGCCATTTTGAAGTCAGGCATCTGGGAAGGACAACCCTGTGCAAAGTAAAGGCGGCCATTTTGAAGTCAGGCACAGGTACAACAAACAAGCATTGGCTAACAAACAAGCATTGGTACCTAAAACAAACAAGCATTGGTACCTGAAAATAATCAAGCATTGGCAAAGAAAACAAGCAGTGGTAGCTGAAAATAAACAAGCATTGGCGAGACCAAGTGAGCGTGATAGAAACATTAACGGACACGGCAACGATGTCTGATGACGATCGCCAGGCGGCAGATGTCAAGCCTACGGTCCCAGGCGGTTCACACCTGCGAGCGCCCGAGCCCCTCAAAGTGACCACTGGGGGAACCATGGGCCCCAAATGGCAAGAATGGCTCGAAGAATTCGAAGACTATATCGAAGGATCAGAAGTGACTGAAGATAAAAAGAAGTTGATTGCCCTGCGTAACTTGGCGGGGCGGGAAATTGTCAAAATAATTAAGGACCTTCCTGCCACAGAGGCGGACACATATGACAAAGTGCGTGACGCACTGAACAAAAGGTTCCTTCACAAAAAGAACGTCGACTATGAACGACACACCTTCCACTCAGCGCGTCAAGGGAAGGAAGAACCGATGAGTGCGTTTATGATGCGACTGAGGAGACTAGCCAAGCATTGTGCATTTGATAACTTCTCTACTGATGCTGCAGTAAAATCACAAATAATTGATGGTTGTCACTCCGACCAACTGAGGAGACGGTTGTTGAGGAAAGAACATACACTAGATGAGATCGAGGAGATGACTCGGATCTTTGATCAAGCGGAGGAGCATGCAGCTGCTATCGAAACAGGGCACAAAGGGAGTCGCGAGTTAGTGCGACGTGTGCACACCAGAAGTGACCAGTGAAGAAGCTCGAGAGAAAAGCAGTGGAGGTCACGCCCGTCATCTCGTCAAGAACAATCACGACATCAGCGGCGAGAACCATGGAAGAAAGAAAGAAGATCTGACAATATAAGGAAATGTTTTCGGTGTGGGTATGATTACCCCCATGTGGATAGCTGCCCTGCCATGGGTCAGAAATGCCGGAAATGCGGCAGAACCAATCATTTTGAAGCGATGTGTGGGGAGTACCACAAAGAGAGAAGAGGTGGAACCAACAGGACAGTTCAGCCTGAGCCACGAGGAGGTACCTCACGAACGTCCCGATCTGATAGCCGAAGATACCATGCACGAGCGAGCGGTTCAAGACCAAACTGAGCTGTCGTCAGGGTCGTCACACTCCAGCAGGGAGTCACGTCGGTCCAGGTGGGACCGGAGATCACAGTCCAAGGAGTCCAGGCCGTCATCCAGAGACTCTGTATATACTATTGAATATTTGAACTTAGCTGCGGATCCAGATCAGCTCAAAACATATCCGAGGCTAGACATCAAGGTTGGCAATCACGACACCAAATTTGTACTGGACTCAGGTGCGTCTCTGAACTATATTCCAGTCACTGAATACGAAAGAATGAGTCCGCGTCCCCCTCTGTCGTTCGCACCCGTCAGAGTCTTCACATGGATGGCCAAGAAGCCACTTCCTTGCCTGGGGAAGTTCTCGACAACCCTTCAACATGAAGACACAACCATTTCGGCAGTCATCCACGTTATCAAAGGCCCCGAAGCAGACTGTCTGTTGAGCTTACCGACAGCAGAACGCCTTCACCTAGTGGAAATTCTTTTCAAAGTTAGTGGAAACCAAGACGTGACCCGTCAGTTCCCCAGACTATTTCAAGGGCTAGGCAAGTTAAAGGACTGTCAAGTGCGGCTGCACATCAACGAACAAGTCAGGCCAGCTGCTCAGCATCCACGAAGGGTGCTATTCCATTTACAGACCGCGGTGGAAGAAGAACTCCAGGACCTGCTAGCCGCTGACATCATCGAGCGCACCGAAGGCCCAACACCATGGGTATCCCCAGTAGTCATTGTCCCCAAAAAGGGCACCGCCAACAAAGTCAGACTCTGTGTAGACATGCGTTTGCCCAACACTGCAATCGAGAGAGAGAGACATCCAGGACCACACTTGAGCGACATGATCTCAGCTCTCAACGGGGCGAAGGTGTTCTCCAAATTGGACTTAAATAAGGGATACCATCAACTGGAACTAGAGGCAAAATCCAGATACATCACCACATTTGCAACTCATCTTGGGTTGTTTAGATATAAGAGGCTCAGCTTTGGAGTCTCTTCAGCAGCTGAAATATTTCAAGAAGCTATTAGACAAGTCATCCAGAACATTCCCAATACGCTCAACTATAGTGATGACATCCTTGTGTATGGCTCTGATCTACGAGAACATGACATTGCACTCAATCGTGTCTGTCACGCACTACTAGAAGCAAACCTGACCCTGAACAGGGACAAATGGGAATTTCATCAAGACACATTAAAATTCTTTGGTCATATCTTCTCCGGTGCTGGCATGAAACCTGACCCCGACAAAATTGGGACTCTGAATAACACCAAGAGTCCTCAAGACGTCAATGAGCTCCGGTCATTCCTCGGGATGGCCAGTTACTGTGCTCGGTATATACAGGACTATGCGACGATCAGCCACCCCCTCCGCCTCTTGACCAAACAGGGTCAACCGTTTGAATGGACTCCCCAATGTGAGAAAGCATTCAAAGAAATCAAGAAGGCGGTGGCAACTGCAGATCACTTGTCATACTTCAATCCACAACGAAAAACGGAAATAACTGTGGATGCCAGCCCTGTTGGGCTTGGAGCCATCCTGGCACAGTATGACAACGATTCAGATCAACGTCGAATCATTGCTTATGCGAGTCGCAGCCTAACTGACCCGGAGAGGGCATACTCGCAGCCCGAGAAGGAAAGTCTTGCCGTAGTGTGGGCATGTGAACATTTTCATGTTTTCATATATGGTAAGCACTTCACTCTAATCACAGACCACCAAGCCCTTGTCACCATTTACGGAAATCCCCGATCCAAGATGCCCCCAAGAATTGAGAGGTGGGGCCTAAGGTTACAGGAATACACATTCACCATCGTCCACAAGCCGGGGAAGTCAGAAAACCCGGCTGATTACATGTCTAGGCATCCACTTGCATCGTCAGCCTCCAATCCCTCCATTGCGGAAGAATACATACACTTTGTGACAGATCAAGCTCTCCCTCCTGCCATTCCAATGGACACCATCCGAGAAAGTACGTCCCACGACATTGTCATGCAGAAGGTCTTACACCGAATTCGACACAACAGGTGGAGACACGACTCTAAGGATGAAGAAACTGATCCACTCCTCAAACAGGAAATGCAAGCTTTCCAACATGTATGCAGTGAACTGTCTGCCACCACTGATGGCATACTGCTGAGAGACCAGCGAATCGTGATTCCTACCAAACTGAGACAAGGAGTAGTTGCACTTGCTCATGAAGGACATCGGGGTATTGTATCAACCAAGCGTGCACTGAGAGAGCGGGTATGGTTTCCATACCTTGACCAAATGGTGGAAGCCACTTTGAAGGATTGTCACCTCTGTCAGCTCACAAGCAAAAATGATCCTCCAGCACCATTGAACATGACCCCCCTTCCACCGGGAGTGTGGCAAGGGATTGCCATTGATTTCTATGGACCCTTGTCATCGGGCAAATATGTGTTGGCCATCATTGATGAACATTCCAGATATCCCTTTGCACACTTTGTACCATCGACTAATGCCGCGAGCACTCTCAAGGTGCTTGATTAAGTCTTTGCGGCTTGGGGAGTTCCCTCTAAAGTGAAAACGGACAATGGGCCCCCATTCAATGGACAAGACTTTGCAGCGTTTGCAAAACATCTAGATTTCCACCACCGTAAGATTACGCCTCTCTGGCCACAGGCCAATGGAACAATCGAAAGATTCATGGCCACGCTTAAAAAGACTTTTCAGCATGCCACGGCGGAGGGAAAGGACTTACAAGTAGCCCTCAATGAGGTCCTCCGAGCCTACCGAACAACCCCTCATGCAACCACAGGGCAATGCCCAGCGACTCTCATGTTGGGACGTCCCATGCGGAACCGCATTCCAACGTGGGAAGGGGCCTTACGACCATCAGTGTCACCTGCTCGAGAACATCAAGAGATGATGGTGACTGACAAACACCGAAAAGACAAGATGAAGTCATACGCAGATCGACGGAGGAGAGCAAGGTCACTCTCGTTACATGAAGGGGACCAGGTACTTGTCAGACAAGAGCAGCAGAGGAAGACTGACTGCCCTTTCAAGGATGAACCGCTAGTAATCACAAAACGGAAAGGAACTATGTTGACTGCCGAATCGGAGCAGCGGCGAATCACCAGAAACATTTCACACTTCAAGAAACTATCACAAGACACCACTGAAACTGCATCTAGTGAAGTAGCCAGTCCTGGTTCGGCTGAACCACGGACAGATGATTGCGAGAACATTAGTCCTGTCAATGAAACACCGAACAGCATTGTTCCGAGTGTCAAGTCGCCACGACCTCATCGGGACACCCGTCCACCCAGAACACTTATTGCAGAAATGGACTAAGAAGTCAGAGTTTTCATTTGTTTTGTTACAAAAGGGGGAGATGTTGTGAAGTTAGCAGACTAGTGGTTGTGGGTGGAGACAGGGGAGGGCAGGAAGAGGAGGAGCCGGAGCGAGAGGAAGTTAGTTAGAGTAGGGACAGGGCATGAGTAAGATGTATTAAATAAAGCTCCAGTATAATGCAATCAGAGTGTGTGATTATTTGTAGCACAATGCTACACCCTCTAGGGGACAGTGACTCTACTCCTGTATACTGTACCTTGTAAATACCTCAATAAAAAGTATTGGAAATAAAAAAAAAAGCCTACCCTGAGCAATATAACAGCGAGGGTCATTACTCGGGGAAAGGTAGGTTTTAAAAGACTTCCTAACGCTAAAGAGGCTTTTCTCGATTATGAAAGCAACAGGAAGATTGTCCCACAAGAATGGATCCAGAAATTAGAAGCTGGTGTCACCTCAGATGCCTGCATCACAGAAAAGAAATAGAGATTCGATAGGACCTGCTTCACAGTAGGGTAAGGTGGGAGTGTCTCTATTAAGCAGCTGGAAAAGTGGGGTTTCTGAGCCAAGCAGAAAAGACTTAAAGGCAAATCCTCACCAGCTGCTGAGGGAGGGACAGGATGTGGTGGAAGACACAATCACTTTTTTTCAACTGTGCTTTGTGGAATTAACTCAGCCCAAAATGTTTTGTTGGTTCTGTTATTGCCCCAACTCTCCTCATTTGGAACAGCTGTTTTTTTCTTCTTTCTGAAGCTTTGGAGAGGAAATAGTCATCAAGAAGAAAGTTTTGCACACTGTGCGCTGCAATCTTTATTAGCCGCCACTTCCTGTGATGAGGCGGGACTTCCTCTCATGATACAGTAGAGTCACGGTGCTCAGAGTTAGTCCACCATAACATTAAGAGTTTGTGAGGGTAAAATACAGCAACTCTTGAAGACCACGAACAAGAGGGCCCTATCAAAAGTAAAAGCAGGTTCCACATTTCCCATTCCGGATATTGGAGCCAATTAAAATACCGAACATTGCCTGGAGATGCCCCTTCAGCTACAAAAGGTGTATGTTCTTGTAGGTAGGTGTGAAATATTTTTAGTTCAGGATTGTTCTCTCTGCTACAGTAGCTACATTCACCCGTGGGCATCATGGTGCTGAATAACAGATGCTGATTGTTGCCCAACTCAATGGTACTCATTTTATCGACCTCAGGAGGATGAAAGGCTGAGTGAACCTGCCGGGATTTGAACCTGTGAACATAAGGTCGAACATAGGTGCCTACAGTGGACGCATTAGTCAACTAAGCCACCAGAACAGGAAGGCGCACATTTGATTCTAATTTGGAGTATGGCCTGAAAGGGATCTACTGAGAGCGGTTTGTCGCTTGCTAATATCTGGTTCACATTCTGGCTATACTCTGTATGCAGATTTGTGCTATACAAATACCACATATATATGTACACATATACAGTAGTCACCTTAAAGAGTCTTTGAACCTTCTTCCAAGTGTTCAAACTATGTAAAACAATACCTTATTATTGATGTTATATATTTCTCCAGCCATTTCAGTTATGTGTTTGGAGAGGTGAAGATCACACATTGAAACAAACTGGACTTCATTAACAAACAGGATTTGGTGTGAAATATAATGGCCTCGTCCCACCTTCGTTGAGAGGTAAAATCACAGACTGGGAATGTTCTGTTCAGCTAGGACCACCTCTGAGACTAGAGCGTAGAGTCCACATAGAAGCTTTGTTTTGGTGTGTTCTTACCTCGGCATGCCCTCCTGGGGTCAGGGTCTTCGAACAGCGTTCACAACGTAGACAGGGGCGATGCCAGTCTTTGCCCAGGGAAGTCACCTTCTCAGCTTCAGAAAAGGAAACACAATTAAAAATGAAGATCAATAAAAATGTATATAGCAACGCTGGATGCTGCGATTACGGGCGGCGTGTTCAAGTGTGATGGCCGAACAAGTTAGCATTTTGACTTTGTCAGCGGGGGAAAGCCCAGTGAAACCGGAGAAAGGTCGGTCCACTGAAACAGTGCCCCGAGTTGGGCCAGTGTACAAGGAATGTACACAAGACAGGCATAGCCCACACCTAAGTAACTCAGTGAGGACCGCAGAGCCTGGTTCAGGTCGTAGCTGCCTGATTTCTTCTTGTTCTGCGGATTTCATTTTGATTGCGAAGCAATATTAGAGTGTCTTCCAGTGGCAGAGGCGTACAGAACTTGTTGGGACCGAGAGACTTTGAATCTGGCTTCCTCCATTATTCCAGCATGGGGTTAAGTCAGCTCTAGATTCCAGCTCCCCACATTCCTACAACAGCTGGCCTCATCCTGGCTCATTGGAAGGTGTGGGCCTCAGTGTTTTCAGATGCCAGTTACCACTCCATGATCAATAATGTTTTGGACCAATTTTCATGCAGATTTCTTACGTAATTTGACACATATTCTACTGGGAACTGGTCTGACACATTCAACCTGACAACAGTATAACAGTAAATGTGTCTCAATTTTCTGATTTACAATATGGCTCTTGTGCTGTGGAATGTGCCATTGGATTTAGACACTGACTGACGCAAGAAACAAGTTAACTGTATCCACGATTCTCCAACTTTGGCATCTTTGATAGATTGGCGTGCTAGAATTATTCCACATTGCCAGCCCAGAAATCCAATGATGGGCAATAATCCAAATGTGAATCTATGAAAGATTCAATCCAGGTAAAGAAGTAACAATTAATATATTACTGAGTCTGATTAAGGAGAATAATTCAGCTATGTGAATCTAAGAAAGATCCGATGCTGGAGATATGGTTACAAACGTCCAAAGATCCCAAATTGCCCCAGGTCAGCATAGCTAATTATGTGTTTGTCTTTCTGCCATGGCACTTGTAGACCTGGGTTTGTAAACAGAACATCAAAATTAGAAACACCAGAAAAGATGGGAATACAGAACTGGACCAACTACTGACATATGGAGCAAATTTAGATATTATAGCAAAGAAAATGCAGGCTTCATAGTTTGTGAACATCAGCAGTCGGTATTATCTTCATGCCAAGCCTGGTCAGACCACTCCTTTCAAACAAATTAGGAGCTCATCCCTTACAGGAGATTGTACACTATCCTGCAGGTGTATATAAGGGTGCTGAGGAACTCATTTTGTTGTCTTATAAAGATTTAATACCATATTAATGACTGTCACTTTGATTAACCTGCAGTCGTTTTGCATGCCATACGTTTGAGTTCTCTCAACTCTGATGTGCCCAGTATTTTTTTGCTTTTGACACAGCTCTCAATTAAGCTAACTCACTCACTGTCTGAGATGTCCACTGTTGCATCTCTTCAGTACGTTTCTGTTTCCTAATATGAAAACCATGCACCTGTTAGTACCATTAACTAAAAGTTTCCATTTCTGTCACATGCACCCTACTATGTGAGTGAAAAAGTTGGGGAAATTTGGTGAGGGGTCAGCCTTAGATGGTCAAATGCTTGGTCAGACAAATCTCTGGATGGCTGGGCTGTGATATCGCTGCTTGTTTATTTGTGTATAATAAACATGTTTTAGACTTCAAGTTGACTAGAAGCTAATATTTTTCTTTTTGAGTGCTGAAAATTATTTGTTGTATTGCAAAAGCAACCACGTTCACAAATTAATGAATGTGCAATGTTTGTCACCTTTGCAACACTTTGTTTCCTGTTATAAATTCCTCCCATCAACGGTTTTGTGGACTCATTTTCTCACAATAAAATGTTATTTGCAACAAGATTATCCCAATAAAAGTGTGCATTTACTTGGCTTACATCCTTCAAAAACCACTATTGCAGAATTGCTGTCCAGAAAGATTTTTTTCAGTTTCCTAACAGAATTCTCATGAAGGTTTTGAAAATAAAATTTGCGAATGACAGCTTTGCAACTTCCCTACCATCAATCCTTAGCCTACGTGAAGACGAGATGAAATATGAGGCAAGCCTTACCGAAATACACCTTCTTGGCACAGCGTGGACACATGTTGGGCTCTCCGGTGAAAGTGGTCACAGAAGAAGCTAGAAAACAAAGAGAGAAGATTCAGCCACCCTCCATGCCCTGATTCACCTCATTCTGCGAGTGTAAACAAGTGTTCAAACATAAACCACAACCCCTGATACGAATGTACATCGCCTCAACACTCGTTTTTTGAGGCACAATCTCCATCGGAGTCTCTTCCTGGGCCATTTTAAATTATTTTTACAGTAGCGGCTTGGCCCCTCCCAAAGTGGGGGGGCGTGGGGGTGGAGGGCATGCAGGAGGAAGGAGGAGGGAAATGGGGAGGGTTCGGGCACAAAAAATAAATAAACTTACCTTAACGCCACCGCCGTCTCCTACCACATCGCACTCTTCCTGCTTCTGGCCCTGGGCACAGGCTCCCTGCCTGCCCTGCGGCCAATAAGGAAGCTGCTCTCGCATGAGAGCCGCTACAGGATTGGACTGAGTGTCGGCAACTTGCGCTCCCAGTCAGAATGGGAGCCTGCGCTTTCTCTCTCAAGGCCCAGCAGTGCAGTTGGGGCTGGAGAGAGCTTCACTGCAAATGAGGAGTTTGGCCGGCCTGAGACGGCTGGCCAAACACCTCATGTGCAGTGAAGGGAGTGCCCACCACTCCCTCACCAGCAGTGTCCTCCTCTGGACCCGCCCCCATGACTCATCAGAGTACTGGGGGTGGGTCCAAGGAATTAAAATAAAATGATCATAAAACGGGATAAAAACCATTTTATTAACATTTTAATTTGCTGGTGGTGGCAGGGGGGTGGCGATCCTCTGCTTTAATGGAGTGGCCGCTGCTGCTATTTTCAAAACTCAGTTTCCTTAAAACATTTTAAAGGGGCATTTGAAAATGTCCATGTATCTAGCTCAAAACATCTCTGTGTTTGACTCTAATGTTTGAATGTATGCAAATACTGCTGTATATCATCTGGTGGCAGAGCGCCTACAAATTAATCCAGGAGCAGTGACGTCAACAGTTGGTCGATTCCAGAGCAGGCCAGGCACTATTAAAACAGTTAGAGCTTTTGATTATATTTAAGTCCTTGATACATATCTTTGATAAAAAAAAGAACTCAAAATCTCTAATAAATGTTTTGTGCATATAGTCCAGCAGTTACTTACTATTACATAATAATAGTTCTGGAGTAGCTAGCTACTCACCAAAAAAGCACTTTGACGCCTTATCAGGGATAGTAAGCACTATATAAATGCAATTACAATTACATTAATCTCATATAAACAGTATGTCATTAAAATAACACAACAGGTACAAAATGGTAGATTATTGAAGCTGTAGGACCCAAAACATGTATACAGGAACCAGAAAAAAAAAAACTATTTTAGGGTATTGCAAAAACTCACTGAGACACAGTATGAACTGATTAAAAAGTCCCAGGTCTGGGTCTGGCAGCAGAGACAGCTTCAGGGTGTTGGACACTAGAGGCAGTCAAACTAAGTACATTACAGATGCAAGAGGATGGCTTTCGACCCGCCCTCGAAATCTATATTTTCTCAGCCAGACACACAGGCTGCCAAAAGAAAGCACCCCCTAGGTGAGGCAGCAACCCTTGTGTGGATATGCAGAATGGCACTTAAACCAAGTTCATAAAACCTGTGTGGATCTATGCGGCTACCTCATGTGCCAGTGCCCCCTCTGATGATATGATTTGTTCATGATCATGACTGTCTTCCTATTGTTGAAATGCAAATTTAAAAAAATGTAATTAAAAAAACTCTTGAGTGGACTGCCTCAGGGTAGTGGCGGCTAGAGCAGACAAAGAGCGGAGGGATGAGGTCAACTGTACAGGTCCCATTGGCCAGTCAAGTGACACAGTCCCATTGGCCAGTCAAGTGACTGAGTGACGCTTGCTCATGAGCTGGGCCAGTGCAAAAGGTAACCACAGCCATACAATGGGTGGCTAACTTGCCACCTATCCTACATAAAAAAGGTCTTTGGTGGCAATATAAATCTAGGAAGGAGGTAGAAAAGGTTTCACATATAGTTTTTGGACTGCATAATAATCTCAAAGGCTATAATGCAATGGGAGAAAAAGTAAAGGCTACTGAAGCCAAGCCCTCTAGAAACGCACACCTGTGAAAAACGGTAGCACGCTGAATGAGTGTGATTAACCAACCATATGTCTGCATTCAACACATGGGCTGTAGAGAGGTTTGGCGATGAACCAGAGAAATGTCATACAGCAGAGCGCGGCCAAGCCAGTGTCTTTGAGCAACTTTTGTTGGTGTTGCCAGGAGTGGTGATGGTTACTTGTGAACAGCTGCAGAAGCTGGTGCAGTTGGAGAGTGCGCTAGTGTACTGGTACAAGACTGAGGGTTTGAGGAATGGATGGGACTTTACAAACACTGGCTTGTATGAAATCATAGTACACTGTTCCATTAGGGATGCTTGTAATTACTAGACAGGTTTAAAGTGCACATGTCTATCTGGCTAGGTGTCTTGCGACGGCCAGGCAGACATGCGCATTGACACCTTTCTAACCCAGTTAGAGAAAGTACAGGCCTCCAGCGCTATTGAGAGCACTGAGAGAGGCCTCTCCCTCCAATTCTGGCACTTTTCTGATGTTGGTTAACAGCACGTAAACAGTGCCAGGATTGATTAGGAGAATTGGCTGGAACCCGAGGAGCCTGGAGGAGAAAGAAGTAGAAGACGGACCTGAGCAAGGAGGATGTTGTGCAGCAAGCAAGGTAGTTGGATATTTCTTTTTATTTATAGTCGTCACTCGTCCTGCATGCTTGCACCCACCCAGCACCCATTTGCCTATCCAAGACCATCATTCGAATGTGCCAGGCCCAGCTGGCCATAACTGCAGTATAAAGTAGTTGTGTTATCCTGCGTCACATCATAAAAAGCACAGCCAATCAGGTTCATTTCACACCAGATGAAGCTCGGAAATGGCCCTCTAGGTCGTTCTTTCCCCCTCTCCGTCTTTTATGCTCTCTTTATTAATTAGTGAAGGGAAAGTGATAGGTTTTAAAAGGTGATGGAAGTAGGACTACAATTAATTATAGTAGATTAGACGTCTTTATCTTTGCAGCCACAAGGGGGCGCCAAGACCTTTAGAATGAGAACTGGACGGCGCACAAAAGGCAAAATAACGTGTTTACATGTCACAACGGTTCAGCGTGTCTGGTCTAGACCCGGGAGAAACCGCTGCAATAAACTGGTAATGGACAAGCGAGCGCAACGTGAATATGTGTTGTGCAATGGTCGATAAGTAGACAGCACTGGTCTGGAGCATAAGGTATTCTTCACAGTCACAAAATAAAACAAATAATGGGGTAGGGTGAGCCCCATGCTCACGATTGGGGGCTTCACTATCCATCTCACTTCCATGCTCCTAATCAAAAGCTTTCCTCCCTATTCTTGTTTTGTCCCGCCCCTGGAGTATTACTTCTTTAGCATCCTTTTGATTGGTTGATTTGTATTCTTCCACTGCTGGCATCAGGAAGCTACTTTTTCATTTTCTACATAATATTCCATATACGAGCAAGTCTTTTCTCCTCTCCTTTGTTCCCTCCAAATTCTTTTTTCTATGCCCGTTATGTTTATTTATCATCTTTAATTTGTTTTACTTATTAATGATGGCCTGGCATCTGTACACAGCTGCCAGGCTTCATGCTTCTCTCTGATGCTCTCCAACCCACATTTTTCCTTCTCGATTTTGTTTTTCATTGTGAGGGCCTTGCAGCTGCACACGCCTGATGGACCGCTCCTCCTCTCCACTCCTCCCCCTCTCTTGGCTTATTATTTTTTTCTACTTTTTTTCCAAGTGCCAGCAGCTGTGCTCCGTTGTTGGGTAATTTGGTTCTTTATTTTTGCGTTCCCGCGCTTCACTTTTGGGAATGGAATTTACAGATGAAAAATAGCTATGGGAAATCTTCAAACGGTAAATTATAAACAATACAAATTGCAACCTTACTGCTGGTGCATGGTGACGGATAAACACACAGGGATGAGTATAGTGAAAATTGTTTTCTCTGAGAACTCACCGTGCCAGGATGGCCATCAGTGCCTGCGATTGGGTTGAGACATCACAATACGTGCACACCGCAGTGCCCATGGTGTTTTCGTATCGAACACACATTCCAAAATAACCACTACGGCAAGTTCGGGTGTCTTGATGTCACAGCACCTTCACATGCACCAGCAATCGTTTTCAGATTTTTAGGTCTCGCCTACGCAGCTCGCAAGCGCTACCTTGGAGTGAACTCTTGGAATCACTCGGGGCTTTTGTTGAAACTCGTGCATGTTTTGCACTGTTTCCTATTAGTACTCATGCATGTACAGCATTTACCTTGCGGGAGCAAGCAGCGGCGCCATCGGTTTGCAATTATCCCGCTCGCTCCCACAAGGTAAACGCCATACATGGACTGAGCCTCGAAGCTGCGCCCCCTTTCCCCACCGTGAGATTCAAAACGTAGTGACACGTCTGTCCGCTCAGCCGATTTTTCCCCTTCACTTCTCCTTCCCATTGTCATTCGACTCTTCCTTTCTCTCCTCCCCTTTATCTCCACCACCCCTTTGGAAACCCCACCCCAGTCGCCTTCTTTACATGTCCATTTTCCTCTCGGTTTTTCTCTCTCGCCCCCTCCTCTTCCCCCTTCCCCTGCTGCCTCCTCCTATCGATGTCCTCGCCTCCTCCAACCCCCCTTCCTCCTTCCCCTCTTTTCTCCACTCTCTGTTTTTTCTCAGATTGGAAACTTGTGTTTTTTTGCCTCCTTTGTGCTCTCGCTCGCCCAGCGCTTCGCCCCCGGTTATGGTGCTAATACCGGGGCCCGGCGCATCGGTTCAGTCCCAAGGTTCTCGGTTTAGGCCCCGGGTGTCGACCCCCGTGGACCCTCCAGGCTCCCCGAACCGCTGGATCTTTCCGTACCCTTGGACCCTCTCGCACCATTGCATCTCCCGGGGAAACCAGTGGATTGCACCGAACGGGTCTCGGATTTCACAAAGAGTCGTATCCGACAGGCCGGGTGGATCGGCGGGTCTTGATGGGGCTGCAATTGCCTTAGCAAGGTATGTCAGACCCCCTGCCCAGAGCCTCCATTATCATCATTAACCTTTATCTGAACAAAGACTCCCCCCACTGCCCCCCACCACCAAGGGATCCACCCCGTTCCTCACTGCCTGCATGCTAGCCCCGCTTCCTTTAGCACCCGTTCACGCATCACTTCCAACCTTAATGCCCACCATGGAGGCTTCTATTTACCCAGGAACCCCTCACCCCATTACCGCGCGCGATTGGGCCCTATAAAGAACTCAAGACCGCGCATCATGTCCTAGGCTGCCCCCTAACGTCCCCACCATTGCCATACATTACAGCAGCTGGCGCTGTTTTCATACTGTGGGCTGAGATGTGCTGATTTTTTACACCTCGAATAGTAACCAGTGATTGCAGCGCCCAAAAACCCTAAGCACAAGGGTGCTTGGACACCCCTGGCTCGAGCTCCTCCTATTAGCAGAGATAAAAGGAGAGTCCCTGGTGTCTATGGTTTGGAGAGGGGCGGCCTGTGTGTTGTGAGGCAAGGGGTGGGACTTTCAGTGGGGTTATATGAACAGCGACAACGTTACCCGTGGGAGTAGAAATGTCTCCAGCAGCTGGAAATGATTACATGCAGTGCCTTTAAAGGGCAGCTCCTGAGGAGCTGGGTGCGTTGTTTAGGGTGGTTGTCTCGCTTCATGTACTCATTAATGCTGTTTTCCCCGGACTGGGCTTTCCAGTGACTCCTTGATGCATTCTGGGTGTTGTAGGCTTGGTTTTAATTCCACTGATTTTTCAACATCAATACTTTGTGTTGCAATTAATTGGAAGTAAAAGGCCCGCACCAGAAACACAGGGTACGTGATGAACATGGAGTGAGTTTGGTGGTCACCCAAGGTGTGGGGCTGAGATGGTACCAAGGTGGGTTGGTAATTGCAGATTACCCCCACCTAACTGTACTGCACCACTGTACACCCCACTCCCTTCCGCTACGCATCCCAAGCCAGTACAGTCCACCCTGCCACCATGGACCGACCATTATTAGACCACATCTGCCATCATCGGCACCTCTCATACATTTCATCTGTCTTCGTGGACCACTTGCCGTCACATGCAAAGCTTTTTGAACTCCTCATTACGCAGTGTCTACCACTGTAGAGACCTCATCATACATCTGTCACACTTGGGGAGAGTGAGCAATTTGCTTAGCTTTTTTGTAAGCACTGGTTCGTATGGAGTGAGGTGCTCTGGTTGCATTACAGAAGGAGGCATTCATTTTTAGGCACAGGAAGAGTGAGCGATTTGCCTAGCGTTCTGCGAGCACTCGTAGCAGTACAGACGGCGGATTCATTTTTAGGCACGGGGAGAGTGCAAGGCACAAATTCCCCTAACCTTACTTAACTAATTGTTCCTCGCCTACCATATTAAATGGAGAAACTTTACCACAGAGGTGGAGTGCTGCTGTCCTTTGCAGACGGAAGTTACAGCGCTTGCTGCTGTGTGCACTGAGGCGCACAGACGATTCATGCCATTATTAATATTAATTAAGCATGGAGCCCGCGCCTCAATGGGTGAAGTAGGCGCTCTGTGCACAAGACTGATAGTATGTTCACTGCAGTACAGAGTCACACCCGCTTGCAGCTTATAACAAAAACATAGCGCTGCATGCAGCCTCTCTGTGCATATGGCCCTGAGAGTGCATGAAAATGGCACAGGCTCAGCAGGAGGGGTGGTATGCTGTGTATTTTACCTCTAGTTTTGTCTTCCTTCCTGCGTTGCGTTGTAAAGGCGAGTTGTTAATCAGTGCTACGGCACAAATTACTTTGCTGTGCCAACAACAGACCTTGGAAAAAAAACTTCTGTTGTATCTTGGGAAAGGCAGAACATTCATTATTGTGTGAGTCACGCATGCTCTCAACTTCGTGCAAGCAATGACAACACATGCATTTATGGAGTTGATCATTTTTTTAGTTGAACTTTTTTTGTTTATTTAAATGCTCCTTCTCACCTTCCGTTCTTCTTGCTTGCCCCTCTCTCTCCATCACCCACCCATGTTCCGATGGTTCATAACAAACTTCCTCCTTCCATTTCACGTGTTACGATTTTGTTGCTCCTCATCCTCCTCACACCCCTTCATTGATCTGATGCCTTGGGCCTGCTGTTTCGGTCCACAATTAACTCTACCCTCTCCATGGTAATTAACATTGTAAACAAGACATAGTAATCCCTTCACTTTTTATACGTAATGAGTGTCCAACAGCCCACGAGGGCAAACATCAAATTCATAATTATAACATGTTTATTTTTATTGCCAAAGCTTACATTTATGAATAACATTCCATGACATTGGATATTTTAAAATTGTGTTGTTTTTGCTAAAGGCTTCTCTATGCCTTTCTTTCCCCGTGCTGTTGGAAAGACAAGTTGTTAAACAGTGCTTGAGCAGAAATTACTTTAAAGGTGCATGACATAAGGTCCAAAAGGCGAGACCTATTGGCTATGCCAATGCTTGTTTTTTTGACGCAACAAATAGTTCGAAGGCCACAGGGGGCCGAAGGAAATTGGAGGGAGCGGTGGGGTATGTTCAGGATCCCGTATGAGTAGAGCAAAACCACCCCGGCAGGCGTGGGTGTTATCAACAGATTAAAGGATCTGTGTTAGTTGGGTCATGTGCGAAGCCGGGACAAATCTCCGATGTCTTCTTCGGTTGGCTGGGCAGTCGCGGACGGCATGACTCGCGGGAGGGGAGGCGGGGCGGAAGCGTGGGGAGTAGAGGTCACGGCGGGTCACGTGTCGTCTCTGCTCTCTAGGAACAGGAAGCAGAAGAACAGGAAGGAGAAGCAGTCAGCCAGGCTCTCTCCTTCCCCTAAGCCAATCACAATGCTGCAAGCAGTGTTGTGATTGGTCTGGATGCCGTCCAGCCAGGAGCTTATGGGGACGCCATTTTCTCCATGTAGGCTGCATTGCAGCCTGCGTGGAGAAGGGCAGATTGTGCATGACTGGTTTGGGCGGCCCCAGGGGGCCGACCAAACAGTCTTTGCGCATTCAGGAGTGGGCAGGCACCACTCCTCCGCTGCTCTACTTTCAGATCAACCCTGCCCACCCGCCCGCCCGCAACTAAACATAAAATGGTAATAACTGAAACTTATTACCATTTTATGTTTCTGCTTCTCGCACTGCGAGAAAGCAGTGGGCGACGCTCCAACACCCACGTGGAGGAGACTCCCCTGTACCTGGATGTCCTTTCTGTACTAGCATCAACACTCCCTTCTGTGTCAACACTCCCTTCTGTGGCTAAAAGGATCTTTGCATGGTTGCAAAAGCTGTGCCATCCTCCCTGTGCGTTTTACTATACATTCGTAATGTATTTTTTCAGTTATTTGACCATTAGCACCTCCGTGGAGGTGCTCCCTTTGGACAAGAGACTGTCCTCCACAAAGATATGTACACCTTCAGCAATCTTATGTACATCTATGCCCACCTCCCTTTAGTTTCCTGTGATATAGTCCTTAGAGGGCCCTTAAGACATGTTGGAAAGTACTACAAAGGGTCCAAATAGAATTTGAGCCTATGTAATCACTCAACTTCAGAAGAAGCACACCCCTAACTGCTCTTGCCTTGATCTTTGCCAAGGCACTTACCACCAGCTTGAATATGCCTCAGTGAGATGAAATGAAAAATATCTTATAAAGTGCTCACATGCCCAAAGGCTTCAGGGCGATAAGTACACAGAAACCCAACAGTATCAGTTCAATCGCATTCCATGCACAGGAGAAGACCTTGTGCTCTTTTCGTAATCTCTTTTATGCTTTTTATTATTATTTTCAATTTTTTTAGAGCGCGAACTAGACCCGAGACTTCGGGTATCAAAGCGCCTTACATGAGCACCAGTTTCATTATAGATGGACACATTCATGCACAGGGAGATTGAGTGATTTGCCCAGAATCACAGGATGTTGAGCGTCGTTGCTGAGACTCGAACCTGGTTTCCTAGCTTCGAGGTTGACCGCTCTAACCGCAAGGCTACATCCTCTCCCCTTTATTAGAGCCCTGGTAAACCTGGCTCCCAGAACCAGCTCTCCATGCTAAAAGCACAGTGCTGGCGCTGTCACCTGCCCTCTCAAGCCAAAGGCTAGGGAAGACGACTTCTCGCGTCTTGTGGAGGTCGTTTCATCATTCACATGGGCACGCTTTCATGGATCACTAGGGATATTTAGTTTATTCCCATGAACAAATCTGCACAACTCATTATGGGGCCAGACCTTCGTTCTCCTTAAAAATGTATACAACTAAAATGTCCTAATCTTTAACAAAAAGAAAGTCCTTAAGGAATACAGGAATTAACAAGCATTAGCAAAGCCAATAAGTCTGGCAATGCTGTGCCATGGTTATTTCTTGTTATTATTTTTTCAATGCAACCATATGCTACAAAACTAAAACAGAAGGAAAAAAGAAACCATCTCCTCTCTTATACATAGCAGCTGACTACATGCAATAAAATATATTTTGAAAAAATGAGCCTTTGCATATAATTTCATTAGAAGAGTACAGGAGCTTCCTAGCCATTAGATGTTCTTAGAACAAGTATGAAACTCTTTTTAGTTTAATTAACATTACAGGACAGTCTGATTCTCACTACCTCAAGGACAATGTACTATTAGCTTTGAATTACTGTAACCTGACGACATAGTTTAAACACACAAAGATGACTAAGAAAAAAAAGAAGAGTAAACAATAGAAATAATAAAGCAGCAGCAAAGTAAACAATTGCTCGCCCCACCTCACTGCAAATAAAGTGCACTTTTTAAGAGGATATTCACAGGCAAATAATCAAAATGTGTTCACTTCACTCATAGTGCAAAAGAGCCACTAGCTGAAGTGGATTGACACACTGCTCCATGTTGTAGGGGGCACCAGGAAAATGTGAATTGCAGATGAAAACACCAATGAGTCAGGAGGGCTGACCCAAAGCCTCTATGTATTTATAAATATTTGTATGCATGTCTTATTTATGTTTTTAATTAGATGAGGCTGGTAAAGCTACTGAGGAACAAGGGTGATATCCATCACAGAGTTAAGGTCACTGTTGGCTGTTGAGCGAAACTGCTGCAAGCACCGCAAATGAATCAGCAATAAACCCTGAAAGATCTCGGATTTGAATGACAACCCCTGAAGGTTTTGGTGCCAAGTCTCTTTGATAAGAAGATATCTCCTGTGAAAATCATTGGTCGCAGATCGGGGATAGTGGGAGTGCAGGTAACACTTGGCAGATGTGTATCACTTTCCAAATGACTTAAAACTGATTCTGAGGGATGTGCCTCTTAAGTGTTGCATCTCGATTTTTGGCATAGTCTGATGCAAGGGTGTACAACATCCTGTGCCCAGATCAAGTTCAATGCCCATGTGACTGAAATCACCCACTGGATGAAGATCAACTGTCTAAAGCTGAACACCGACAAGTCCAAAATAGTGCTCTTTGGGACGAGCACTTTACCGTGGGGCTCCATCTGGTGGCCAACAGAGCCAGGACTGACACCTATCCCCAACAACCATGCCAAGAACCTCGGAGTCGTCATCGACAGCACACTCAACAGGACCAACCAAGCCAATGCTGTCACCACCTCATGATTCCATACCCTGAAGATGCTGAGGAAGATTTTTGTAAAACTCCGAATCAACACACAGAAAACCATCACACACGCCCTTGTCACAAGCAAGTTGGCCTACAAGATAACCATCTATGCAGAGATCAGCAAAAAACTCACTAGAGGAAAACCGCATCCGGCGGTCGAGGCTTCTCCTACATCACTCCTAAAGTGTGGAATTACCTGTAACTACGCATATGAGTCTCCTCCTCTCTTTTTGAATTCTACGAAGCAGGAGACACTGCTTTTTGAGTAGGCCCTAGGTTTTGTTAGGCTCACACCTGCTCAGTGCCAGGTCATACTCCTGGGTCTTAGTGTGCTCTACACATCTATATACCTAAACATAGCATTGGTCCTTTGAGACCAGAGCCATGCCAGATTTCCAGCCTAACCATGTAAGATAAATGTACATACAATTATTCTAAAAGGGAATCATTGATAGTGAGTATCCCTCTCTGTCATCAAGCGAGGGGCTCAAAGGCATCACCCCACATTCACGACTAACCTGTTTCTAAAGCTCTTAGCTAAAGAGCTGAACCCTGCCTGGTGATTGTGCACCTCACACCCAATGGCCTAATCCACTGGCATTACTGTGTTTACTCCCTCAAGCGACACATCAGTTTCACACACATTTATCAAGGCTTATCTTCACCGCCAAAGTCACTAATCTTTTTTCCAGATGCAGGAAGCAGCCGGGTGTGATCTGCTCATCCCTTCCAGCAGTTCTGTGAGTGGGAACTGGCAGCCTCTCTGATATGGTTGATAAGTGTTAACATCTGGAATGGCCTAAATTGAATACAGTGGAAACACTCAGCGGGGAACAAACACTCTCCGCTCCCAATGTATCCCAAAAAACAAAACCTGGGACTTCCTGTGCTGCTGTTTTATGACGTCAATGCCAAGAGCTACAGTTTATGTCTAAACAGTGGAGCAAACATGGTCCCTAAAATGCATTTTCTGCATGTGGTGGTAATGAGGGGTCAACATCTGCAGTGTGCATCTGTCAATCCACAATGCTTCCAAAACAGCATCCCTTTTGTTTAACCACAAATATAATTCCTTGCACAAGTGATAATTGATAGGTAGGATTACTAAAATGATGCAGCCGCTGAGGAGCAAATTATGCATCAGCCTCCACTAAATTATGTGACAAGAAAAGGCCAAGTATGCTGCAATAACACTGCACTTCTTTTGATTAAGACAGCTCTGCAGAACAGTTTAGTATATTTTAGATTTACTATGTACATGTCTCACTAAGATGTACTCTAGGTTTCAAAACATGGAGCACTAAAATGAGGTGCAACATATTTGTGATTCTTCTAAAGTCTATAAACTCTGTTCAAATAACTGCAGCTTTGAGAACAGTGCATGCAATGCAAACATGAATCTGTGGAAACAGAGAAATACAAAAGCATGAGAAGAAAGACTCATTCGATGTAGATTATTTGCATTACACTTAAGAATGTAAAGTGTTTGTTTCCTGCTGCAGAAAAAAAGCACTACCTCCTAGCCCATGAATAAGAGTGTTTATTGTATGGAGCAAAATTGCCTTATGTTTAAAGGTCAGATGTACTATAAGGTTTAATCCCAATTTGCAACTGCCAAAGGTTTTTTTTATGTACTAATAGCATTTTAGGAGTCAGTACATTTTTACTGAATCCTAAAAGTATTTTGCGATTCCATAGCAAATGGACATTTGGAAAGGGCGTGTAAAACAAACTTTTTTAAAACAGTAAACCTTGTTTTTTTTAAACGCAGCACTCGTTAGTTTAAAGAAAGCTGCTACTAAAAAAAGTTTTCTTTATTTAAAGGAGATCACAGAAATGATCTGTTGACCCTAGCAGGCCACAAGTCATGTAATGACCACTATGGGAGTGAGTGGCAAGTTGCGACCCACCTCATTAATATTCATGGCAATTTCACAAAATGAACTATTAGTACATTGGTCCATTCATAAAAATGTTTCCTGGTCTCGAAAATACTGGTCGCAAATAGGGACCAGTTTTTTGTGACTAGTTTTAGTACATCAGGCCCTAAGTGATTACCTACAGTGATCAATGGCTGAGGCTGGTCAAGCAACTCTCGTAAAGTGTCTGACACAGCACTACACCATGTGTGCAGCAGTTTTAACAACTTTTGATCGGTTTGCTAGAAAAAAACAATTTGGTAAAATTTTCAAATTCTGTAGCATATAATGTAGCACATGGCAAGTGTGGCAAGTTCATATCGAAGTATAAAACACCAGGACCCAGATTTACTATGGTTTTGCATCAGCTTTGCATTCCTTTTATGGCACAGCCCTATGCAAAATACGTTTTGCCATTTTCTAAGCCACGCAAAACCACTTTGCATGGTATTGCGCAGCATACATAGACAGAGGAGAGTGCTTCTAAGGATTGTTTTTGTGCAGGAATCTACCTTCCTGCACAAAAACAATTCTGCCTGTAACACAAACGCCCTTGGACCGTTATGCAAAGTGTCTGCGTTGGCTCTAGGCAGCATACAGTGCACCAGCGCTAGAAGACATCAGAAATGTGCCATATCTTAGCAGACATGGTGCATTTTTTAGCTATCTCCCTTTCACACAACACTGTGCAGCAACTTTGCTTGCTGTCCTGCGTTCTGTGGAATGTTTGTAAATATGCCCCCTAAGTCCATCCAACTGCATTTTTCAAATGGACCTACTCAGAAATCCCCATAGTATCTGAAGGCACTGCGATTCAATTATGTCTTGAAAAACTACACACATATCCATATATATTGAAGTCACTTAATTTCTGTATACTTTATTTCAGGTCTTCATATAGAGTGGATCTAGCCCATAGACTATATTGGAGGACCAGAGGCACGAGCCAACATGTCATTATGCATCATAATCAGATGCAGCAACATCAGACAAGCATTGCTCTCTGGTGGTTGACCAGAGGAACAACAGACTCGCAGATAAAACTACAGCAGCGCTGTACTGACACCTGGCAGACTGGGTTCTTCTTTCCTAGGTCCTTTGACTTTAGACAGAAGCAGCTCACCTCTGCTCGTTCCTGGACAACAGACAGATGGTGCTCATGTTTTCATGCTTTTTTCATAATAGATGCTGGGTGCACTTACCTCTGCTGGGACCCTTGGGTGGTGCATTGCTTTTCCTTTCTTCCAGTAGTTTGGGAACAAAGTCAGTGGGAGGTGGAGAAATGGGCTGGTCTTCACTGGGAGTTCTTTCATAGATGTATGAACCAGCCCCACCAATATTAACACCTGGAACAAGAGAAACATGCAGCCTTATTAAACTGGTTGAAGAAGACCCACAACTGTCCCCTTGGTTTGATAAATGGTCCCCTATATGTGACCTGAGAATGAGGTTACAGAACAAAGGTTGTACAAGATCTTGAAAAACAATATAGGGGCTCTCCTTGTGCAGCGTTCACTGGTACACATAAGACTTGACGAAGGATATCTCTAACCCACTCTGCATGTATTACTTGCAAAACAAAGTATCACCAGCAAAGAAGAACTCTGGTGACATTATCGTGGTCAAGAATAAAGGCGGTCAAGGCATTTGAGTAGGCCAATAAAATATAACATGCTATATGTATATATCGACATCTTGGCAGAGGTCATATTATTTTACGTGATTCTCATACAAGAATAGGCTGTAGGTGAGAAGTCTGAGGAGGGATGCATAACAAATACAAGGCAGTAGGTAAGGTCTGATCTAAGCAAGATGGTGGCCTCAATAGTGAGGTCACAGCCATGTTCCCTTAGACTGGAGCCACAGAGGCCTGGTCCTGTCGAAGGGAGCCATATTTTGTTGATGAACATGTGCTCCTTCTTCCTGCAGGACAAAGGGTATTTAACAGCCAGAAAGACCACTCTCTGGGCACTTCAGATACTGTACACAGAACAGTCAATCGTGATTTCAAACAATGCATCAATGGCGTATGTACGATCACAGCTTCTCACTATAACAACCTTTGGCGACTAACTCACATACCTGATTAGATGAATGGCGCACATCACTGGCCTCATCCACAGTACACTAATCTTCCCATGTAGGGCAACTGCAGGCATGGACTTCTCCAGCCGTCCAGCAGGACACAGCCACTGCCATTTCACCACTTCCGGATGCCATCAGGCTTAGGTGCTCGCCGCTACTCAACAACAGCTAATCTCTTACCTTCACGCATGACAGCCAACCCTCTACATATAGGATATGCTGGACCAATGCATTGATCTGAGCTCCAGCTTGTAAAACCTTTGGACACAGCTGTGCACTAGACAAATGCCAATGAGGATGGCCCAGGTTTATAGCTTAAAGGATAAGGAGGCAGAGATTTGTCTAGAATTGCAAAACTGTTGATGAAGTGGAAAATCCAGGATTGGAGTCCAATTTTCTTGGGCCTGAGATTGGCAACTTATCCATAAAACCAAGCCTCTACAGCATGTTGTGGAGCCCCCCTTTTTTAAGAGCTGTGAGGAAGAAACTATTTTTTGATTGACAAAGAAGCCAAAAAATACTATATAGGGTTTACTCCCACTTTTGGAGCTAATTCAGATTTTTTAGGAATTCACAGACAGCTTCAGGGACACTGTTAGTAAACTGTAATTGCCGTAGCTTCCCACAAGTACTCATACATGTGAACATTTATTCAAAAATGTAACAGGTGAACACTTCCAAATTGAAAAATGTAATAGGTAAGTGCATCTTTCATTTCATTTCTGTACGTAGAACAACTTTTTTCGCGGTAGAGGTTATCTTTCTGTACACCTCTTATGGAGGTGTTCCTTCCCCATTCCTACCACAAAAACGATTAGTAAATCTTGGACAATTTTCAAGAGACTAAACTATATGCAAAGGAGTTGAAAAACACTCACAAACTTACAAGTAGGGATCAACAAAGTTTGCAGGCGGACCCCACCTTGAAAAGTCCACAACTTGCACCTGTGCAAACATTTGCTTCCACAAAACATTACCATGCTGTTGTAATTTTGTGTGAGAAAATCCCTTTTCGAACCTCCTCTTCTTTTGACAACGCCATCTTCCTCCACACCGGCAACCACCATCCCGTCACCATCGCGACTGCAGCCAAAAAAACCAACATGTGTCCTGCCATGTGCAGCCAGGTCAAACATCCTGATGGTGAGCCACTTTGAACCGACAAGGACAGACCTGCACAGCCCCGAAGTAGAGTCTCCATGGGCCAGGTGAACAACCCTTCCATTTTGCGAGTCGCAAATTGTGACATTTTGCTACTCGCAATTTGCGACTCTCAAAAAGTAGAATGTACCACAGTGTCTGAGACACTGTTTACGATTCCTAATGGGGTCGCAAATGACATGTCTCATTAATATTCATGAGGCAGGTCGCAATTTGCGACCCATTGGGAATGGCCAGCACTCTCAGGGGTGGTGGCCTGCTGGCGACAGCAGGCCCCAATGTCTGCATTTGCTTTTTCAACAAAGCTATATTTTTTTCAAATGCAGCTCGTTTGCCTTAAAGTAAAACGGGATGCGTTAAAATTTAAAAAATTGAAAGTTTCTTTTCATTCCTGGACCAATGCCTGCTCTTAAAAAATATTTTCGCACTAATTCTCAAAAGGGAAGAGGTCCCATTTGCGGGTAGATTACCACTTACTTGAAGTAGGTGATAAACTGTGAATGTTTTGCAACCGCAAATGCAGTTGCAAAATAATGGTGCATACCACTCTGACTCGCTTCCAGGAAGGGACGCCCTTGGCACGCCCCTTCCTAATAGCGACTCACAAACACTATTTTGCGAGTCACCGATTTGCAAAATTGCGTTTGTACTTACCACCACCCTTTTTTGCTGTTGCATACAAGCCGATTTCCCATTTGCGACCGCAAAAGACAGTTGTACATCTGGCCCTAAGTTGATCCCTTTAGAAGTCTACTTCTCAGACACTACAATGGGTTAGGAAATCAAAGAACCATCATTCCTTCATCTGGCAGGTGATGAAGTCTCTCAATCATAGAACTTACTGACTTAAATTAGGCCTTTCTTCACATATGACACAGCTCTTATGGCCATCAATGCACATTTCGGTCCAAAGGCCAATCCTCATTATGAGATGCGTGACAGCGTGATGATAAACCTATCAGCACAGGATTACTGTGCTTCTCTGCAGAACAGTCATACTTTTAAAGGGCCAGGATTAAAAAGATTGGGATACTGCGGGGACCTCTAAACCTTGGTGCCATGTTTTTAAATCGGTTGTACTGACACTCATCAACTGGATTTGGGTGCCAAGAAAGTAGAGTCATTCAGAGATATTCAGGTCAAGACAATCAAAAAGCTAAACAACAAAACAGCTGGTGTAGCTTCAAAAGGTTTAGTAAAATAATGCATTGTGAATTTACGTACCTTTGGGACCAAAGAGCGTAGCATAGCAGGGCTTGTGGCAGTATGGCTTCCCATCATGCTGTAAATGAAACAAAAGCAGAAAAAGAGGCAGGTTAAAAAATAGAAGAAGAAACATCTGCACACAATCACAATGAATTTAGCAACGATTTTCATGTACAAGTCCAGAGGTTGAAGTGAACAACAGCTAATGGGAACAGCATTCCAATACTTTTATTTTTCTGAGTTATGCTTGCAGTAGTATTACAATTATTTTCACAGTTCGGTGACTGTCTTTTTGACGTTCATGCATCCTTCTTTAATTTACAATGGTAATACGCACAATTTAAAGCTGTTTCACTTGTGCTCCTGATGAACTAGGAGGCCTCTCAACTGTAATATATTTTGACAAGCCACAATTCCATCACAACATCCAGCCCTGCCTTATCCCCACCCAGCCAGTTACAGTCACGTTTGGGACAGAAAGGTCCACTTCATGCTAACGGACGTGCCCCCCTGCCCTGAGTGCCTAACTGTACTGATGTTTGGATCACTAATGCTGACTTTTGTTATCAGAGGCAAACATGGATCATGCATGTGCACCATGACTGTCTCATGGATTGCGGTCTAGTTGGACTGGGAGGGTTGCCCAAAGTGCTGCCCTTAAAGTGGTGGAAGATTGCTAACTTCGCCAGAAGTGAAGCAGCACGAGCGCGATGGTGGAAGAATACAGCGTAGTGATCAGTAGGAGTGAACAGGTCCTTTTTAATCTTCATCACTTGAGTGAGGCCTACAGGCGGACTCACTTTTATAAAGGTTCCGCTGCTGTGTGCTTAACTCACCCTTGGCCTACATCAGGTCAGTGTGGAATGCTGCGCAGCGCAGAAGTGGTGTACCTGCGCCTGGGAAGGGTGCCATACAGGTATAATGCAGTACAGAGTAGTGTGTGCATAGTGCATGCATGTGCTGGAGGTGCATGTGCCTATTAGTGGGAGAGTACCTGAAGGAATTAGTGCTGTGCAGTCAGGCTAGGATGCTCGACCGCGGACCTGAGAATCGGGGTTCGAGTCTCGATAACGACGCCAAACATCCTGTGATTCTGGGCAAATCACTTAATCTCCCCGTGCCTAAAAAAAATGAATGTGTGTCCTCATGTAACGTAATTGGTGCTATGTAAAGCGCTCTGATACCCAATTCGGTTCAGGTCAAGTTCGCGCTATATAAAACCCTACAAAAAATAAAAAATAAAACGTCATGTGCTGGTTGTATGTGTACCCGTGAGTGGCGCAATACATGGAGGGTGCAGTGCGTGCATGTTAGATGCAAATGCTGGATGAATGTGTACCTACGAGTGGTACAGTAGATAAAGGATTCAGTGCTGGGCAGTGGGTATGTGTCAAATACATATGTATATGTGCCTGTGAGTGGCACAGTACAGGGAAGATACAGCACTGTGCAGTGTGTGCATGCTGTATAAATGCACTGGGTGTATGTGCGAACTGTGGATGGTATAATACATGGAGGGCCTTGGGTTCCATAAAGGGAGACAAAGGCATGCATGGTGAAACATGGTGTGGAGGTACAGATATTCCCCCAGATTTGTCGATGGCTACATTCCTATAAGCTGAGTGGGGCACACACTAGGCAGGGGGGACCCTGTACACTTCAAGGGGTCTCTTTGATTCAATGAGAGGTCATAAGGAAGTGGCCTGGACACATCTCAGGAAGGAGATGGGGTTGAATAGGGAATCATAAAGAGTATGGCTGGAAGCCCTGGGCCAAACTTCGGAAACACTTATCACTGTGTCTGACATCCAGGTGGACCTCTAGTCACTCTCATGGCCTGAGTTGGTGGACTATAAGCTTCGGAGACACTCCTACTGTGACAGACTGCTCTTCCAGAGGAAGGGGGAAAAGAAGAGTAGATAGTTCTAAAGGAGCAGAACCCCTACATAAATCTGTGAAGACTCAGACCTTAAATAACATTTGGCATCTGGAAAAGGACTACAGAAGCAGAGGTTAAGAGGCCACAAATTGTCATTTGCTAAGCAGAAAGACAGGCTGAATGAGGGGAGTTAGCTCTGCAAGAGTGACCAGGACTGGAGGCCCAGGACTGCTAGTCTCCCTGCTGAATGAGAGGACATCACCCAAGAAATCAAGACCACCCACCCTGGAGCCTGGACTACCAGTACCTGCCTGCTTGCCAAGACCAGTGTGCCTAGTGAGGAAGAGGAGCGTGTCAGAGGGAGCAAAGTCCAGCGGGGAACCATGTCGAGTGGACTTCCTGAGCAAGGTGTGAGAAAACGACTATTGATCCAATCGGATCTTTGCCCATGTGCAAGACTGAGTCGTGACCCTCGTATGCCAGGAAAAGGCCGCCGTGAATATAGCCATGGAAAAGCCTGCTGCGTGGTAAGGGCTGAAGCCTTGAGTGGTAACGCTGCGGCAACCCCATAGGCAGGAGTGACTGCTTTGGTAAACACTGCCGTGCGGTAAGGGCCGAAGCCTGGGCAGCAGCGTTGCTGTGACCCTGCATGCTAAATAAAGACTGCCATGCTGTGTGAGCTAAAGCCTTGTGTGGCAGCTGTGTGTTAACCCCATATACCAGGAGGGTCTGTCGGGAATACTTGTGGAGTGTTGATCAGCCGGAGCCTGTAGACCGTGAGCGGTGGTGGCCCGTAGGTCTCCGAGAGCAACAAGGACTGTGACTGGTCCGACCTCATTAAGCGAGTGAGGACAGCTTGAAAGCATTGTCTCTCAATTTCAGGTTTGAGGACCAGAGCGTAGGAATCATTACCCCCAATCAGGAGGATGGAGACACTTACCCCGCAGAAGGAGTGCAGGAAAACTCTGAGCGCTTTTGTGAGGGAAACAGAGCTTGCACTTGCTGCTGAGTCTGCGTGCAGCTGACTCACCTGATCCAGACCTGAGTTGCTGCGACCTCCCGCAGAAGGTCACATTCCAGGACCCTGCACTCTCCACTCTTACTGGCCCCAGGGGAACTCGCTGCTGAGAGCGCTGTCGCGCCAGGACACTTTTGACTTGAATTTAAGAGTCAGAGTGGACTCTTGAGACACGGACTGCTGGTAAGGCATTTCCTGGATGTTGCCAACAGTGAATGGGGAATAACCACTAGTGCTAACAGGAGGGAACTAGAAAGGGTATTGGCATTGAAATACTAGAGCCTCGACCTCAGATGGAATAGTGTTCTTGTTTATGAATGCTGTATTTTTCCTTTGTGTGGTTAGCAATAGAAATAAAATACTTCTCTTGTTTAATAAAAGTCTTCATTTACCTGGACAGTGATTTATTGCTGCTGCACACGTTTTGAGTTGGGAGACCATGTTCACTAATGTATCCCCTCCCCTCCCCCCCCCCACACCCCTCCATTGCGGGAGCCTTGGACTGCTTGACAGAGTTTACCACTGAGAGTCCAGTGCAGAAGGGGTACTTCGCCCAGTTGCTCAGAATCCATAGTAGGCCAGGCCCAGGGACACCCGGGGTAAAGTGCCTCAATCTCCATGGTTGGGGGCAATACCCTCTGCGTGCCCCGTGGCCCTCTGAAACGAGTTCTGACAGTTTTTTCTACTTCTTTTGTTAAATCTCAACTTCTGTGCGTGTCACACCTGCAGGGAATATGAAGCTCAGGACTCAGGCAAAGCCAGGGCAGCCTATCGACACAAAGCAGACCCCTTAACTGTGATTTGCATTTGACCCTGCTTAGTACTGGTCTACGATTTCCGGTTTCAAAATACAAATCAAATAACATCGTTTCTAACTGCAGAAGAAAAAAAACAAGCCTTGGCACAGCCAGTAGGTCACACCTTTGGATTTGGGATTTTTTAATATCTATATTATACAATTCACATACAGACGCCAGGCCCCCAACGTCGAAGGAGAAACTTGTTCATTGATGTTGAACCTATAGTTTAGTAATGAACCCACATGATGGGTCTTCAGCCTCAGTGGTCACGGATTCGGAGCCCAAAAAAATGCCTTTTTATGGGAGCCCCGTCCCATAAAAAGGCTTCCGGGTGGCCGACGTCCACCATTCCCGGTTCCTCGGAGCTGAGACAGCTGGTTATCAGTTCTCCTTTCCCCGAGTTTCCCCCCCCCCTCCCCCCCCCCAAGGCCTGCAGAGGCAGGCGATTAGGACGGCTCGCGCGCACCCTGCCGGGGGTGTCACCGCCTAATCTGACGGATGCCATTGCTACTATGGGCAGATTGGAGCTGTCAGGATGCGAAATCCAGATGGCTGCCGGGCACGTACTCCGGCTCCCACACCGCAGGTCACTCACAGCGAACACAGCCGGGGTAGAGCCTTTTTACGCACATTCTGCACCCCACCAGAACGCGTCACACTTCTGCCAACTACCGCCTCACCCACCGAGCTATCCCAGTAGACGTAGATCACACCACCTGTCTTTATTAGGATGACGTCACATTCTTGTTATCATTCAGACCGTCCTCAAACTTCAGAGGCGCCATCTTCGCGGTGCACCCGCGCCGATCATATGAAACGGTTCACGACAACAAACAGCACTTATATAGCGCACACCACCCGTCTGGGCCTCTTGGCGCTGACCTCCAGTGACTGGAGTGGGCTAGTCTGCATTGATATGGTTCCTCACCAGCGATCCCAGTGGAAACCCCCAGGAGCGATGCCAGGGTTTTAGAGGCCCAGGCGAAATAGGCTTTCGCAGGTTGGAGCACTCCCCTTACAACCGAAAAAGTCGATTTTCAGAGCTCGCACAGATCTAGTTCGGCACAGAGGAGCTCACAGAAATATTGTGAACATCACAGTGTGGCATTTGCTTTCTGAAGTGTGCGCTTCAATTCTTTGGACAGACCATGCATACCTCAAACCCTTTGGAAAACATCATTGTCTTGTGGAAACTATCTTTATCAAATTTCTCCCGTTTTCAAAATGAAACTTTCCTGAACACCAAGTTGTGCGATTTAGCGTCCTAGCCAATGCCTTGTGTTTATTGAGTGTGCAGGTCCCAAGAAGAGGATGTGTTTCATCTATTAACTGCTGACCTAGGAGGTGGTATTGTGTTTCGAGACTTCCATCATACGCGGCCTTCTATTCAACCAATCACCGACCTCCCCTTGAAGATCATCACCCACACTCCATTCTCGTGCCCTTCATACTGCCTTTTGTGCAGCTCGATTCTTCATTAACGGCCTTAGCTGCCGACCTTGGAACTGGATGAGCAACAGAGTTGAGTCCCGGCGCAGCCTCAACATTCTGTGATCCTGGGCATATCACTTCATCGCCCGAGCCTTAGAAATATCAACCAGATCTTGTGTAATGTAATCTGGTGGACATGTAGAGTGCTCCAAAGCCCGTGGGCTGAGATTGCGCTATATAAACCTGCAAAAAAACTATTGCGCTCCACCATATCTGCCATTCGCCCTCAGTTACCCCCTTCTCCATCTCAAGCCCACCTTTGCAAAATTCCCTATTGTAAAGTCACCCTCCTGTGCAGCACTATATTGCTTTGTAGGTAGGTGTATGCTGTGCGGCAGTGGTCTTCAAATTTTTGGAAAAAAAAAATCATCGGCTCCCCCCCTCAACGTTTTTCACAGAAATTCTATTAAACTGGCAATGTTTAAATATTTCTAGACTTATTTAAACATGGCACGTAAGTTCTGTTACCATTTAAAAAATGCAATCAATTACATGATTGCCAAACATACTATTCTGCTCAGGCAGGTCTTATTAACGTGTAAAAGTATTCCCAGTGTGGTTATTAAAAATGGGGATGGGGTTTGAAGAATATTTGGAGTCCCTTCCCTTTTGACACTTTCTCCCGGCCGGGATTTAACTGACAAAAGATATGTTAGTGGTGGCTTACTACAGAGCGGCTTCTGCCACTCATCTTGCTCCGCTCATTTTTTCCTGATGAAAACAAAGCACTGTTATCAGCATAATGCTTCTTTTGGCTAGAGCCTGGCACACCACCCTCCCTCTCACCCCCCCCCCCCCCGGATCACTGGAGGACCCCCTAGGGAGCCCCCCCCCAGTTTCTTCGATACAGCCACATACGTTAATGCATTGCCGTTGTTCTAGTCCATTAAGTCATGTCTGACTCTTGGTGATTCAATGGATAAAATTCCTCCAATTGTTTCAGTCGATAATTCTTTAGGTCTTTAGTGCATAAAGAACTGGAATCGAGCAGAAAAGTCCAAGAAGGCTAGACTGAGAGCCCAGCCAGAGAGACTGTATCAATTGGCACTGAAAGTAGAGGTAGCCTGACCTACTGGATATTAGAACAAGCATTTGCAATGCAATAGGTCTCGCATTTAGGCGAGTTTGAGCTATTGACATTGGAAATAACAATGCCTTTTATTTTTGTTTTTGTTTTTAAAATTTAAATAAAATGCATTGTCATTTACAATGCCAAATAGCTTAAACTCGCATAAATGCGAGACCTATAGCATAGCAAATGCTTGTTTTTTGGGGGATTACAAAAAATGATTGGCTGGATTATGACTGAAGAATGTTTTGTTAGCGCCATTTGAATCTCGTGAATCCAGTTTCGCCCACAGCCGTGAGGGCTCTACCAAAGATGGAAGGCTACTCGGATGAGAACAGGATTTCTACTCGTGCTAGAAAAAAAGTTAGAAGCCACATCTTCTACAAACCCTGTGCACAGCAAGCAAGCACCACGAGGCAGGACGCCACTTAGTACAAGCGAGTTTTACCACTAAAAAAAAATCACACGTCATCTTTACATACCATTAGGAACTCAAAAAAGAACACACTCGGGTCGTGAAATTCTATCCTGTGAAAACGGGCAGCAAGCAGAACAAGCTCGGCCACTAAAGTGAGCGGACCGAGCTCCAAATTAATTAAATAAATAAACCAAGAGTGTCCGATTGCTTCTACTTTGCCCCTGAACCTAGACAACTTTATTATGCGAAGGCGAGGGAGGTAATAACAATAAAAATGCATAAATAAATAAATAAAGTAATTGGTAAACATGCGCATTCTTCCAGCTTGTATCTCACTCCTACCATTGTACTTCTAGCCCGTAATTGCGAAATATGTGAGAGCAAGGCGTGTCATTGCTCTCACATATTTTGTTTACTCACAACTATCACTTTTACCTTATGTAAGTTAGCGTCTGCTTTTGTAATATGTTCACGTGTTATGTTCTCCTCATGTATCAGTTCTGTTCCTAGTGTGAAGCGCTCTGACGCCTCGGGGTAAAGTCAGTAGTACATAAAAATGCATAAATAAATAAATAAAGTAATTGGTAAACATGCGCATTCTCCCAGCTTGTATCTCACTCCTACCATTGAACTTCTCTGTATCGATAAAGACACACGCGTGCGTGGTACAGCAAGGCGTGTCATTTCTATTACTGTTCCTTAAAGCACGCCGTTCAACAAAAAAAAAAAGGCCCGTAATTGCGAAACACACGCGTGCGCTACAGCAAGGCGTGTCATTGCTCTCATGTATTTTGTTTACTCACAACTATCCCTTTTACCTTATGTAAGTTAACGTCTGCTTTTGTAATATGTTCACGTGTTATGTTCTCCTCATGTATCAGTTCTGTTCCTAGTGTGAAGCGCTCTGACGCCTCGGGTTAAAGTCCGTAGTACATAAAAATGCATAAATAAATAAATAAAGTAATTGGTAAACATGCGCATTCTCCCAGCTTGTATCTCACTCCTACCATTGTACTTCTCTGTATCGATAAAGACACACGCGTGCGCGGTACAGCAAGGCGTGTCATTTCTATTACTGTTCCTTAAAGCACGCGTTCAACAAAAAAAAAAGGCCCGTAATTGCGAAACACACGCGTGCGCTACAGCAAGGCGTGTCATTGCTCTCATGTATTTTGTTTACTCACAACTATCACTTTTACCTTATGTAAGTTAACGTCTGCTTTTGTAATATGTTCAAGTGTTATGTTCTCCTCATGTATCAGTTCTGTTCCTAGTGTGAAGCGCTCTGACGCCTCGGTAAAGTCCGTAGTACATAAAAATGCATAAATAAATAAGTAAAGTAATTGGTAAACATGCGCATTCTTCCAGCTTGTATCTCACTCCTACCATTGTACTTCTATGTATCGATAAAGACACACGCGTGCGCGCTACAGCAAGGCGTGTCATTTCGAAGCCCATAATTGCTAAACACACGCGCGCGCGCTACAGCAAGGCGTGTCATTTCTGTTACCATGCCCGTAGCTCTGTTGCTCCTCCTACGGCCTATTGGTGTCAGTTACGAGCTTCATGCGCGTAATAGACACCAATAGGCCATGGGAGGAGCAATGCTCGCGGAAAAAGCCAATAGATTTAAGTCTTTCATTATGGAAACAACGCCAAGGCCAATGAAGTAACAGTAAACAAAAAAGGACACGCACGAGCATTTTACTGTGAAAAGTGGCTCTGAAAACCCCTTTTTTTGTTTACAAAATGCCTCGCGCTGCGCGAAGCACTGCTACGCAGTGCAACGCTAGGCGCGAGACCTAAAAAGTCTTTACAGGCTGGTGCCTGTAAAAGGCCAGAGTGAAATCACAAATAGGAGTAAAGAATTCAGGGCCAGATGTACAAACATTAGGAATACCATCTTCCTAATTGCGATTTGTATTCCTAATATAGGAAACTCTTTTGAGTGTTATTAGCTATTCCGAGTGGGTCGCAAATAGACCTACCTCATGCATATTAATGAAGTAGCAGTGGCGGTTCCTTCATAGGGGCGTTTGGGCGTCACCCCACTGCTTTCTCACAGTGCGAGAAGCAGAAACATTAAATGGTAAAAACTACCATTTTATGTTCTGCTTCTCATATTGCGAGAAAGCCGAAGTGCCTGGTTGGGGGCGGGATCGTGGGCGGTCGTGCTCGAGGGTAGGGGGAGTGGCTTACCCACTGTTGTAGGTACTGACTGTTTGGTCGACCCTGGAGCCGACCAAACAGTCAGTACCCACAACAGTGGGTAAGCCACACCCCCTGCACTCGAACACGACCGCCCACTCTCACTTTCTCTATGCAGGAGAAAATGGCGCGGATGGGGCGCTCTCCCCTGCGCCTCCCCGTGTGATTGGCGGAGGGAGGGGAGGGAGTGAGGGAGGCTGCCTTTCCTCTCCTGATGACGAGGAGCTGCAGGAATTGGCGCAGGACCGGACGGCGGGAGTCGGGAGTTGTCGGACCCATCCAGAAGCTCAGTAAGTTTTATTTCACATCTTTATTTTATTAAACCCTCCCTCCCGCCTCCGCACCATATTCCCCCCCGACGACCCCATTTCCACCCCCCTCGCCTCCACCCGCCCGCGCCCGTAATGCCGGCCATGACTGCATATTTTTCTAAACTGCATCCTAAGGTCTGATTTAACAAGGCTAAAGCTATCCTGAACTCTGAAGGCATTGTCTGCACTGAACATTTTGAAAGCAGGAATACTGAAACGGATTCGGAGTGATTATTGTGAAAATAACGGTGCCGCAGAACCGGGTACGGGAAGAGAGAGTTGAAGCGGCCGGTGCGTGCCTGCAATAGTTCACCAACCCAGGCACATGACCACAAAGCCTGCGCCAGCCTCAGTGCCCCAATGAGAGGCGGCACGCGGACGGTACTGCAATGTCTGGAATCACCTTCCTTTGTACGGTTTTAATTATTACTAGTGATAAATGGTAATTCCCCACCCTTCCCTGCTACCCCTCACCCCCTTCATCCCTTGCTAAACGTGTGTTGGAGAGGTGCTTGTAATGTGTGGAATAAATTAATGGCCAGGGATGATTACGGAATATTTTACGATTATCACAACCTTGTGTTAACTAATAATTTGCACTTGTCGGACCACCGATTAATAAAATGCAATCGGGCATAGAATAAATAATACATATGCAAACAAATGCTATTGACATTCGTTACTGCGTGTATATGCATGTATCTGTGTGTGCATTCATATTTTTCAAAAGGGCCGTCATGGCTGCCCTGAAATTTGGCAGATGGCAAAAGTTTTCATGAGGCCTATATGGAATGGAGGGATCTGATGCAAACAGAGCACTTGCCCCTTTTCTGCTGTTAGTAAAATGATTGTAAGGATATTTACAATCATTGACCCTCTGTGAAATCCAAGGTCACAGCTTTTGACCCGTAGGTTGGGCACAGATGTGTGCAGTAGGCGCACTAATCCTGAGTACCTTTGTTAGCAGGAAAGACGATATGAATCACAAGACTGAGAATGTCATTAGTAAGAAAAATGTGTGTTGTACAATTTCTGGCAAAGAAATAGGCAGTTAAAAGCAAGAGAGTGTACATTAACTTGTTTGAACGTTTCAGCCACAGAGTGTGTTTCTTACATCCATGAAAATGCAAATAATAACACCAGACCTCTTACAGATGGTGCTTACCAAGAGGCTTTACATAGCGAAACGAAATCACTAAGTAATTGATGCACAGAAACATGACCGTAGATGATACAGCACAGGTAGTGGTGGTATAGACTGTCGCACTACCAATCTTAAGATTTTGGTGAGATTTTATTATAATTGATTTTGTCAACCCGATTAATTTTCAATAAGGTGATGGTGCCCCTCGAGGTAACAGTGACATCCCACTACCACAGATGTCAACTTCAACTGAATTCCCGAAAGAGATCAGTTGTAATAAGCTAGCTAAATAGTTATTGTATCTCGGCATGACCTTCTTATGGAGTCAGGACTTTTAATAATCAAAATACACATCCAATATTTAACTGTATGTAGAGAATTTCCAAAACATGAGATATCTTTACTTAGCGTTTAAGACTTCTTACCGGCTTTGCTCAGGGACATATCAGGGTTCCCAGTATCCAATTTGAGGGCACATTTTTTGCCTTGAGGAAGTTACTTTCCAGAAACAAAACACGTGTCGGCTGCCTGTTGTGTTTTTCTCTGGGATGGATGTATGACGTTACAACGCATGCTTTTACCACGCATGCTGTTACAACGCAGTTTTTACAACGCAAACCTTTACAACGCATAGCGCTTTGGGGTGCTGGATAGTGAATAGTTTAATTTACTATTCCAACTCCAGTCCCCGTGGACACTAGGGAAGGTGTTGGATAGTAAATTAAATCTATTCCCTATCCTAGAGCGCCCCCCAGCGCAATGCGTTGTAATGGTTTTCGTTGTAAAACCTGCATTGTAAAAGCACTGCGTTGTAAAAGTTTCGTTGTAAAGGATGTTCCCCCTCTGGGATATATGTACAGAAGAACCCCTAACAACGAGTTTTGTAACATGTATCAACAATATGACATTGTGTAGATAATAATTGTGCAAAATAAAACAGCAAAGATATCTCATGTTTTGGATGTTCTCTACATACAGTTAAATATTGGATGTGTATTTTGATTATTAAAAGTCGTGACTCCATAAGAAAGTCAGGACAGGGAACTATCTCCCTTAGAAGCACTTGCTTCTATGCAAAATTAATATCAGAGTGCAGAGGTTCAATAACTGTTTAGATGACCGTAGATGACATAACTCAGTTGTTTGCTTGTGCACTGCAGAGTCTATGGCCTGAATTGAACGACCCAGATAAAAATTATGTTGGGTCGACTCAGACTTTCATCCGTATTAAATTGATTGAATGGATAGGTACTTTTGAGCTACAGAATGGGTCGAGGGATCCACATCACCGAGAGAAGCGAGGCGGAGCAGAATATAGAGATGTAGAGGACCAAGAGAAGGATCTTTGTAAATCAAAGGGCAAGCGGAGTTTGGAGACAGAAATCAAGACGATGAAAAGGAGTGTGGGGTAGCTGTATTCAGAGAGAGAAATCACAAGAAAGTGTGAAGAGAACACACCTGGGCTCTGAGGAGGTGAAAAAAGAACTAGCGGGCTGGTGAGGGATCAGGCTTGGGGTACATTGAAGAGAGTGCCATAAATCAATAGTGCTCTTTCCCTGCCAAATCTCTGTTTCACCTACCCTATATGTAAAGGCAGGCCTCAAGGAAAATCATTCTGTGCATCCTACCAAATGATTGCACTCCGGGGCTTACATGAAGATAATTGTGCTTTGACTCTAGTTTATCCAGCATTAAGCAGCCCGTGGGGAAAATGAGCAAAGTTATCTTAGCATGGTAATGTCAGATGCACATTTTGTTATTCCCTTCAGCCATTAGCAGGGCAAGTAAGGCTTGCTTGCTGCGCTCGCTCGCCATAGTGCACTCAGCCACAACTTGTACGCCTCATCACTTTCAAATGTCACCAACCGCCACTGTGAAGTAGGTCTCAATTTGCGACCCATTAGGAATCGCAGCCATTACAGGGATGGTGGCCTGCTTGGGTCAGCAGACTACCATGTCTGTGACTGCTTTTCAATAAAGCGACATTTTTTTAAAATGCAGCCCAATTTCCTTTAAAGAAAATGAGATGTGTTTAAAAAGATAAAATTAAACTTTGCAGTTTAATTTTTTTAGAGTAACCAGTGGTCCATGGGAGCTCTGCCCACTGCCTGCTCTTAAATTTTTTTTTTTACATTGTCAAAAGGGAAGGGGTCACCCAAGGAACCCATTTACCTTTGGATTAACTTGTGGTAAAGTATTACTGTTTTGTGACCGGAATTTGGTTGCAAAACAGTAATCTTAACCATTCTGATCAGCATTTGTAAGGGACACCCCTTCCCAATACTGATTTGGTATTTTACACGAATTGCGATTCGGTAACACGTTACTGAATCACAATTTGCCTTTGGTACATTCTAAAAAGCTTTTTAGCGATGACAAGCGGCTCGATTCTGTGAACCTCGCCGTTTGTGACCCCAAAAAAGCTTTGTATATATGTCCTTAGTGACATGATATGCTTAGCGTATGTGTGACTACCCACACCCAACCACCTTTTCGCAATTTTTCAATTTCACAACGCATCATTCCTAATCTGCCTCTCTCTCGCAGCCCAGATCTCCGGCATGCGGCACTTACGTGGGAAATGCTGCATTGATTTCCATGTCGGTGCAAGAGGAAGATGAATGTGCAGTTTAATGAATGTTTATGTTTGTCTTTATTCTGTTTATAGAGCCCCATAATAAAGTAAATTATTCCTCTGAGATTAGCCACTTCATGAAACAGACCCTAGTAGATATCTCTATGGCAACTGAACTAGCAACTAAACACACATCAGTAAAAAGAAGCACACGCAAAAAAAAAAAAACAATGGAGAATAAAATCAATCACATTGAACAGCCCAGGGCTATGCTTGCACCAGTGATAGACACGATCAAAATAACCATGTATCCAGGAAAGCAGAAGTGAGGATACCCCTCTCATGTAGCCTTGTAATGTCAAAGACAGATAACCTCCTGTCACCCGTTCTCACAATATAAGATGGGGGACCTGACAGCCGCGGCCGGTAGTGGGAGTACCGGCGGGGCGGTGACGTGGGGAGGGGGAGGGCGAGGGTGGGGGGTAGTAATGTATGGATTACGGACTTTAACAGGTAAGTAAACATAAAAATAAATAAAACGAATTTCGTTGCACACATTGCATCGCATTTGGTGATGCAGTGTGTGCAACGAAATTCATTTTTATGTTTACTTACCTGTTAAAGTCCGTAATCCATACAATACTACCCCCGCCCCTCCCCCTCCCCCCATCACCGCCCGGCCGGTACTCCCACTACCGGCCGCGGCTGGGACCTGACCAGGGCTCCGATGAAATATATATTTTATTTTTCAGTTCAATATGTTTAGAAGCTAACCAGAGAGGGATAAGTTTGAGAGATAGCAATAATTTTGAGTCTGGTGGACATAGCTGCCAAGGTTTCAGCTTGCTATGTGTGACATTTCAATATTTTCAGTGCAATTATGAGTGACATTTCAACTACTATGAGTGACACTTTCTTTCGAGCAAAATC